>NW_027040618.1:157500-767500 GCF_037179485.1 Ochlerotatus camptorhynchus
TATACGATGCAGGATCCCCCGGCGGTTTTCCGGGCTTCTGCAACAGCACAAGCTTTTGTACCTTCCACCTATCAGGGAACTGACCATCGTCCAGACATTTCTGCAGCACCATCCTGAACATGTCCGGGAACGTCTGGATCGCCGCCTTCAACGCCACGTTGGGAATTCCATCCGGGCCGGGAGCTTTATTCGCTTTCAACCCTTTCGCTGCTGCTATGAGTTCCTCGTTGGAGACTTGTTCAACGTTGTCTTCATCTACCTCGCCATATGGTGTAGGTGGCCAGTTCGTTGGGTCATGCTGTGGGAAAAGTCCCTCCACGATGACTTTCAGCTTGTTGTGACACATTTCAACCGGCATCGTTGGGCCTCTGATCTTCGCCATCGCAACTCGGTATGCGTTGCCCCAGGGGTTGGCATCGGCATCGCGGCACAACTCCTTGAAACTATTTGACTTGCTCAGCTTTATCTTTCGTTTCAGTGCAGCCCTGGCCTCTCGGAACACCACCCTGCGCTCCTCTCTGTCTGCTTCTGTTCTTGCTCTCTGAGCACGCCTTCTGGCTAGAAGACAAGTAGCACGGAGGGTGCTAATTTCCTCGTTCCACCAGTAGGCTGGACGCCGCCTGTTCGTTGGCTCCAGTTTTCTCGGCATAGTTGTGTCACATGCCCTTGCTAATAATTCGGTCAACTCATTCGCACTTAGGCCCGGGACGCTGTTGTCTACCCTTAGAGCTTCGATGAAGAGATCCTTATTGAATGCCTTCGTCTTCCACTTCCGCTCGCTTACTTTCGTCCTCCGCATTTCCATGTGTGTGTGTGTGTGTGTGTGTGTGTGTGTGTGTGTGTGTGTGTGTGTGTGTGTGTGTGTGTGTGTGTGTGTGTGTGTGTGTGTGTGTGTGTGTGTGTGTGTGTGTGTGTGGGAAATGGCAGATATCCCGGACAAAATAATACAGATGATACAGACATTCCGGAATACGGTTCCATAAAGTGTTGCTCTGCAAGCTATCGTGGTTGGGACCCTCAAATCGATTGGTCTCGTGGTTGCCATCGTACTTGACTGGCAGAACGCTGTACGTTAAACACGGATCTTATGTTTCATCATCATTTGCTAGCACGTCCGGTGTCCCGCATGGAAGTAATTTGGGATCGTTACTGTTTGTGTTATTTTTGGCCACAAGTGCTATCTGATGATCTAAAAATCTATGTGCTGATACGCTGTATCGAGGACTGCTTTCTCCTGCAAAGGTTGCTTAAAATGTTCGTTCATTGGTGCCACTCGAACAAGCTTGTCATCAGCGTCGTGAAATGTCATGTGGTGACCTTCTATCGGTCCAAAAACTCGATAATTTATGAATACCACATCGATGATACTGTTCTTAGCAGAGTGGATCAAGTGACGGATCTTGGTGTCGTATGGGACTCGGAGCTTTCCTTTCATTCCCATTATGCGTATTGAAGGTCTTGAATAGTTCTGATCATAATGTCAGTTTTGATACTCTACGAACCAACGAAATCCAAATGTACACCCAACCGGTGGATGTAAGATTCGCTTACAATTATGTGGGATTCATCATCAGAGGATGTAAGTGGAGACCGCATGAACCGAGGATGCGATATACCTAGCTGCGGTCCGATGTAAGAAAATTGGAGACCGAAAAATGTGGAGTTGTATTAGTGAGTGAAATTAATTATGTCGAAAAAAATAGAAAAAAGGTTGCCGTCTAGACTCGAACCACGGACGTTGCGACTATCAGACCTGTGCTTTCTCCACTGCTCTCTCCATGCTTCTGAATATGGTCAGCCTAAAAGCAAACATGACGCGCTCATTTTCTCGCATGCTCGACTTCGTATGCTTTTTCTGCTGGAGAGATTCGAGTTAAGTGTGTGCGTCGTTCTACAATGTTCTACAATGTGCGTCGTTCTACAAGCTTACTGGTATCGTCGAAAGCGTAGATTGAACCCGAAATAAAAATGCTCGACTTCGTATGCTTTTTCTGCTGGAGAGATTCGAGACAAGTGTGTGCGTCGTTCTACAATGTTCTACAATGTACGTCGTTCTACAAGCTTACTGGTATAGTCGAAACCGTAGATGGTGCATGGTCCTGCATGGTCAATTTCTAACATTCGTTGCGATGTTCATAAACAGAGGATGATAGGAAATGGAACTAACATTAATTGTAATAGATTTTTGGTTTGCGTGTATAGATAACTTCGATCAAATATTGTGAGAGGTAGTTCATGCTGATGGTTAATATTGAAATATGAGCTACGTCTTTGTGGAATAAGCTGGGGTGCAAATAATAAAAAAAAAAATAGTGTGACGAAATAGTGTCAGGTTTTGAAAGCTTTTAACTTAACCAATTATGGATGGATTTCGAATTTTATTACACCACTTGATTAAAATGTAATGTAAGATTCGTTTGATGTATATATTATTGTTGTTTCTCAATAGTAAACTATTGAAAATTGATCAAACATTTTTATTTTTTAGTGCTCGCTTGCTGTCGCGCTTCCTATAGTGAGGTTATAAAAGAGCGCACCTGTAATTTTTTGTGTTAGTTCTTCTGCGGATGTATTAACGCAAGAGAAAGTCAGTGAAGCGAATCGATCAAAGCAGATCGGGCCTTGTGAAATGTTCATCGAGATTTGGCTTATATTTTTTACACATCCGTTCAAAACTACCCAAAAATGTGTACAATAGGAGGAATTATTTTTGGAGTAAACAAGGAGAATCCAAAAATAGGTAAGAGCTTTACCAACAATAAGGTAAAAATTTACTTAAAATTAATGAAATTGTTGATTTTTTGCGTCTTAAATAAACAGACCCGACATTTTATGAAAACTACATCGATGATACTGTTCTTAGCACAGTGGATCAAGGGACGGATCTTGGTGTCGTATTGGACTCGAAGCTTTCCTTTCGTTCCCATTATGCGCCGATTATTTCCAAGGCTAATCGTCAACTTGGTTTCATCTCTAAGATTGCCAATGATTTCACGGATAATCGGCTCGTTAGGCCGATCCTAGAAAATGCTTCAGTTGTATGGGCTCCAAACGACGTAACATGGAACCTAAGAATCGAGCGTGTGCAAAAAGGATGCATACGGCTTGAGCTCAGAATCCTACCGTGGCGTGATCCTTTGAACCTTTTACCGAATCCCGATAGATCCCGTCTGCTTGATCTCGAAATGCTTGATCACAGACGTAAGCTACAACAGACTACGTTTATAGCTGAAGTCGGTGACGTCGATTGCTCTCATCTTCTGTCACTGATTGATTTCCGTGCTTCAGGTAGATGTTACATCAGCAATCCCTGATGCAACCGAACTTTCATCGTACTCTCTATGGCTACAACCAGTCTATTTGTGCAATGGTTCGTATGTTTGTATTAGTCGAGTCCGCGTTTGATTTTGGTATGTCCACACCTCAATTTATGAATAGAGCGAAAAGACTGAACCTTATTTAAGATAACGAATAGTTTATTCATTTAGAAAACTTTGTCAGATAAGTTAATAAATAAATAAATAAATAAATTAATTAATTAATAAATAAATAGAAAATAGCTGACTTTTACACCAAGTCAAAAAACATTTTAGACTGGTTGTCAGAGTGGCTGTCTTCAGCAAAATTGTTTAGTATGTTGAGTACCGTAAATTAACATTGTCATTTTGGTTACAGATGGTACCGTAGAGATGGCACTGTAGTCTATCTTTGCTAAATAAAACTCTAGAGATTTGCCGTCACATCATTTCAATCGTTTCATCGATTTCAAAGTTATGGTAGATTATGCACAAGTATGGATTTTCAGATAACCCTGCCCTTTGGTTCAGTGATGGTAAGGGCGCTTTCTGCCAGGTTGGTCGAGGTAGATTTTATGAGCTTGAGTTTGAGCTTGAGCTTGATTGACCGCCCACGATTGCTACTCTGTTACTGTAATCAGCTGTAATTACACAGAGAACCAATAGACGATGCTTGGGACTAGCAATCATCCTCAATGTGTAAAAACTGGTGATCTTAAATTAGGCAATACCAGCGCCGGCCGCGCCCGACCACAGGTCAAGAAAGGAATGGGAAGGATTGTGTTGACATGACACTCGCTTTGATGGAAGCCGAGAACACCTCTGCACTTCCACGAGGAATCACTGGGATGTTGGATAAGAGGGTTGGGTTTGCAGCAGGGTTCGTTTTGGTAAACGATAAGCTGAATTGATGTCCTAACGATCATATAACGCGAAGGAGCTTGGGACTAAACCCACGGTCTTCTGCTCACTAAGCAAAAACGTTTGCCACTAGGCAGACGAGCACCTTTTTAATCACCGACTTGCTGTTATTACCATGTAGTGATATTAACAAATAAAACGATTGACGAATCTTGAATGTGGATGGGCCTGAGATTAGACTCATGATGTTCTGCTCAGTAAGCAAAAACGGTTGCTCTAAGGCCACCGAGCCCCTCATATCACATAATACCGTTGCTCAAATTTGTGTATCCATTCAAACCCGGAACCAACGACAACAACGAATTTCGCAAAATACACGATACACAAGCGATTTTACCATAAATCTCTTTGATATGTAAGGGCCTGGGACCGCGTTTTTCTGCTCAGTAAGCAGGCCACTGTAACCGACGATCTTTCAAATCCGAAAACTAAAAACTACGAAAAAGTACTTAGGCCTTCATTAAGTTCCACTTTCACGCGACGTTCAATGACAGGGTCCTATCCAGGATTACATCTGAAAAATCCAAATCTGGCCAACGCCCACCCCAAACCTAAACCTGTTCTAATCCACCTGAAATGACTAACGAATGGAAGACTTTGACTACCCAGCCATGCAATAGTCTCATTCCGTGCCTTATGGCAACTTGATGATTCTATTGCGCTCATCTTTTTGCACCACCCAGGGGAGACTTGGTCCTGTACCCAATGCTTAACTTATCTCCATTCCACTCAGCTACTCGCAATTTCTTGTGATATAGTGGGCGGAATATTATTATATGAGACAATTCAATGCAGACGTCTTTCCAAATTTGGCAGATCGACAGGTAATCGATGAGTTACCACGATAGTTGCTATTCAACAACTCGACAACGTCCCATCGTCAACGCCTGCTATGAGAATTTCCCATTGCAGACGCCAACGAAATGACGTCATCGAGCTATCGATCAACTACCCTGGTTATCGCCTGGTACCTTATAGCACGATGCTAGGAGGCGAACCGGAAGAATCGATGTGCTACCTCTCCCCCAGTTGGTCGGGGTAGATTTTATGTGTGACTAAGTGATGACAATAGACATTATTATGTGCAATTCACTTTACAATGTGCATTTCATATTTCACCACATGTATCTCCAAAGAACCTGAATGAAATGTGGCACTTGCGAAGATCTCTTGAATGTATTAAAGACTGGAACTCGCAAAAATTGGTCAAATTCAAATTGGTGTATTTCTGTTAAAAATGCATAAAAAAACCTGAAATGCTGCATTTTGAAGTTGAGTGTATGTACAATGGTTTCTATGATGAATTTTCACCGTTTGCTCTCCAGTTTACAAAATGACGTCCAAGCAAGATGAGCAGCGTGTCAAAATTTTGCTCGCGCAGTAAGAGAATCCGACGTTCTCACACGCCATTGTCACCATCGACCGTGACAAACGTTTTAAAAGTGTTCGGGGAGCGTCTCTCGACCGCCAGGAAGCCTGGAAGCGGCGGCAATCGTAAACCGGACGTGGCAGCGACGACGAAGAAGGTGACGGTGAAATCTAAGCGGAATCCTAACCTCTCCATCCGGGACGTCGCTGGCAAGCTCAATGTCTCCCATATTACTGTGTAGCGGGCCAAGAAATTAGCCGGGTTGTCGACGTTTTAGAAGCTGAAGGTGAGGAACCGAAACTACAAACAAAACACGTCAGCAAAGTAGCGGTCCCGAAGGCTGTATACAAATCTGCTCACAAAGTTCGACTGTGTCGTCATGGACGACGAAACGACGAAGGCGGATTTCAAGCAGTTTCCGGGACAGGAGTTTTATACCGCATCAGAAAAAGGGAAGGAGGCTGCAATTTTCAAAACCATCAAACTATCGAAGTTCCCGAAAAAATATCTCGTCTGGCAGGCCATATGCACGTGTGGTCTGAAAACCGGCACCATTAATCAAGAGATCTCTTTTCCAGGAGTTCCTGGAAAAGCGGCTGCTACCATTCCTAAAGCAACATAATAGACCTCTGCTGTTCTGGCCGGACTTGGCGAGCTGCTACTATGGGAAAAAGGCAATCGAGCGGTACGATGCGAACAGCTTGGTTGTGGTACCCAAAGACCACAACCCTCCCAACAGCCCAGAACTCCGCCCTATCGAACGGTTTTGGCCTTGGTCAACCGGAATCTCAAAAAAACAAATAAATCCATGGAAAACGAGCAGCAGTTTATATCTAACTGGCGTTCGGCGAAGAATAAGGTCGATGAGACCACTTTGCAAAATTTAATGGAAAGGGTTAAGCGGAAGGCACGGCAGTTCGGATTTGACAAACCAAAAGAATAAACGAACATTTTTTTCCTTTAAAATATATGAATTGAACTACCAAAAGAAAAATAAGAAGATTTTTGTGATATGAATTTTGACTGAAAGAAATGATTTTTGTGTCGGCCAATTTTTACGTGTTCTAGTCTTAATAAAGGGCGAACACGAAAATATTGCGACACCGAAAATGTCATGCCAATTTTCTTATAATGTTTAGAATCAAACCAAAATTTTAGGGTAGTTTTATACATATATTTACTTCAAAAATCAAAAGAAAAGTTAATCGATGGAGCCTTGAGTGTAAAATTGAACGCATTTTCGCTTGATGCCCTCCATCAAAGTCTTTACAGTGTCATCCGGTACCAGTTTCTCACTTTTTTTTTCCATTTTCTTAACATGTCCTTCTCGTCTTTGACTGTCTTCTTGCTCTTCCGAAGTTCCCGCTTCATTATTGCCCAGTACTGCTCCACCGGGCACAGCTCCGGACAGTTTGGCGGATTCATGTCCTTTGGAACAAAATGGACAGAATTGGCCTCATACCACTCCAGGACACTTTTAGAATAGTGGCATGATGCCAAATCTAGCCAAAATAGCGGAGCTTCGTCGTGCTGCTGCAAGAACGGCAAAAGGCGCTTCTCGAGGCACTCAGATTTGTAGATCTCGCCATTTACTGTGCCCTTTGTCACGAAAGGCTCACTCCTCAGTCCGCAAGAGCAGATGGCCTGCCAAATGAGATATTTGGAGGCAAACTTCGACATTTTCTTCTTCTTAAATTTGTCGTCCACATCGAACTTGCTCTTGCCGGTGAAAAACTCCAACCCCGGAATTTGCTTAAAATCGGCTTTTATATACGTTTCGTCGTCCATCACACAGCAGCCATATTTTGTCAGCATCTTCTCGTAGAGCTTCCGTGCCCGAGTTTTAGCCGTCGATTGTTGCCGCTCATCGCGGTTTGGGAAGTTCTGTACCTTGTATGTATGTAGTCCAGCTCTCTTCTTTGCATTCTGGACGTAGCTCTGCGACATGCCGATCTTTTTAGCCAAATCACGGCTTGAGACGTTGGGATTTGCTTTAATCATCCGCTTCACCTTTCCCTCCGTCTTTTTGTTCTCCGGTCCCGGTTTTCTTCCAGCTCCTTTGCCGTGGTCCAACGTCAACCGCTCCTGGAACCGCTTCAACACTCTGGAGACGGTTGAATGGTGAATGTTCAACATTTTTCCCAACTGCCGGTGCGACAGGTCAGGAAATTCCAGGTGTTTGGAAAGAATTTGTTCTCTCAACTCGCGTTGGTTCACCTCCATTTTCGTTGAATCGAAAAACACGACTTCGAGTTTGACAGCATATACACAATACACATCAATGAGAAAGTGTGCAAAATTTGGTTGATTTTTACCCAATGGTAAAAAAGTTATGCCCTGTTGAATGTGTCGCAATAATTTCGTGTTCGCCCTTTATATGACGGAACATTGATACTTTTTGTATAAAACACAGGTAAATGCTTTCAGAAATTAGTTATAACATATTGAAAATGTGTTAATTGTTAGTTTGGTGTTGCACTGAAATACTTTAAATCGTGTTAAATTAAAATTTTCGTTCATTTCACATCCATGGAACCATTATGAACGAATATCCCGTTATGGTTATATATCAGCATGGCTCTTCCTTGAATTGTTTCCCGTCGATCTTTTTTTTCCGTGCAAGGCACCAATGCTACCGACGCCAGGGAGGCAGTTTCCACACCTGGACCCTACTTATCGACCCATCAACTCATGAACCGGGGACCAACGGCTTTACTTCTCTACGGGAATCATCCCGGCGGCGCCGACTGAGATTGAACCCGGCTTGCTGGGGTGAGAGGTAATAACGCTTACCACTACACCACCGGCGCCGATATCACAACATGGGTAATAATGTATATAATGTAGTGATATATGTATATATAGTAAGGACTGTTCAGTTTATAAAGCGGATACACACTTTCATTCACAACTTTATTATTTGAATACTAAGCATAAATCTTTCTTCGAAAAGCTTTAAGCTCTACGTATAGGCGACTTGGGTAAAATAATAAGCAATAGGGGAAATGGATGTAATGTCGGCCTAAATTCCCCTAATTTGGGCACATACATAAATTCAGCAATTGACTAAAATTTCAATAGTGACCAAAACTATACATTACCACCGTCCCAATGACGCGTTCATCTAGATAAAATTTATAAATAGAAGATTTCTAGCGGTGGGCCCAATCTTAGATACATAGGCCAATATTAGAGCCATTTCCCCTATATGTAATTTTTAGGAAATCTTAAATCACATATAGTTTGAACACCAGGATAAACTTTTCAATTATGTCAAGCCAGACAATTTTGATTTCAGCTTATCTAAAATAAGATGAACACCAATTAAATTAAATATTAATTTCTTAGAACATAGTGCTTATAAGATTTTGCATAATTTTCGGTGTCTTTTTTCGTCTCACGTTTATAACTCTGGAAGATTGACAAAAATATTTCAAAAAATATAATTCGTCGTAAGTGACAGTTTTCTTTAAATTTTTATAGAATTGGGGAAATGGCTCTAATGTTGGCCTATGGATCTAGTATTGGGCCCATCGCAAAAAATCTGCTATTTATCATTTTTTTTCTAGATGGGACGGTACTAATGGATGTTTTTGGTCGCTATTGAAAATTTATTCCATTGCTGAAATTATGTATGGGCCAAATTAGGGGCATTTAGGCCAACATTACATCCATTTCCTCAATTCAAATTTGAAACACTTAAAATAAATTTAGTTCAGACCTATCAAATTATGTTCTAATTAAGTGATATGACAAGTGAAGAAGACGAGATTTTTTGCCTTTTATTGTCCGTTTTATAAACTGAACAGTCCTAAATTGCCATACAAACTTCAAATGGACCGTGCAGTATGCTGATCGCAACCAAATAAGCTCTAATTTTGATAGAGCTGTTGGAGAAATAATATAGTTTGTACCATTCTAGTACCGTGTGGGACCAACAACCGTACAAGATGGAAATCCGTACTCCTCATACAAAAAGTAGGGGTTTTGCATGAGATGTATGGATTTCGATGCAATCACATGAGCATTTCATAACAAGATAATTGCCAGACACGAAGATGGCCTGAATAGGTCCAACCAACATCATGTACTCTAATATAGATTTTCAAACCTGGTAGGCATTTTGGGTTGGAAAGGTTTGTGTGCAGTTCTTAGCCCCTTGTAGGGCCAAAAGGGTTATGACTAATAATCTGGGTTGAAAACCTAATGAGTCCCAAATCAATTGGGAAATTCTTATGAAATAAATGTGAGTCATTAAAAAATCTATTATTCATTATTTTTATTCGATAGAAAAACGATGCAGTGGTTTTCAGAATTTCATAAAAAATTGTAGTTTTGTTCCTTGTTACAAAATATTAGAACCTTGTCATAAGGGTGTCCATTACCATGTTAGATTGGTCAAAAAAATCGTTTTTTTTTTCAGAAATAACTTTTTTTTTTTAATTAATAATCAAGGGTTCAATTGAGCCGATTTCAAAGATTAAAAAATCAAATGAAATGAATGTCATAGTAGTCTAGGATCACAAATATGTGTAGATAATGTAACCACTTTACAGTTGCTATAAATCAATGGAGACGCAGGGTAGTCTAGTTGCATTGAAGTATTGAGCGAAACCCCGAAACTTGATAACACCAAAATAATTTAACTCAAAAACGAAACGAAACACAATGCTTATTTTTTATTTGTTGTGTAAAAAAGCACACAAGGAAAAAAATTAAAACTTATTGCGCCCTCTTTCTACAAACCATGAAAACCATAATAAAAAAAAACAATGTTTTTCAATACCAATTCCCATTTTTTTTTAATATCATTAGTGGTTCAAAAGGTATATTTTTTTTGAACAAAGTCGTTTTTGAAAAAAAAAATGAAGAGTCGATTTCTTAGACCACCATAACATGTAAATAGTGATGCATGAAGATGGTGCATGATAGTGTTTACCACCCATTGTAGCACGGAAACTAAGTCCGATTCTCTGTTTGTCTTGATCAAGCTTAATAACCTCTGATTGTCCTCAACATGTCGCTGTATGAAGGGCTAAAAACGGATTGTGTGGATCGATAGGCAAAATCGCCTGTACGCATCTACGGGACAATATAGAATCTCCTTCCAGCAACATGATCGCACAATCGGTTAAAAAAGACGAGCCCCCAAACAGGAAGATTCCCCCAATAAGTGGGGAAGAGAGCCCACCCTTCATCCAAGAAATGTTATCAACAGGGAGTTGGCATTCCCACTCTTCCCGTCCAAATCACTTCGATCGGATGCCACGTTGGACCCTCCTTCCCTTTTGTATATATATTTAAATGTTTATGTGGATGCTATTTAATAATGAATCATCACTTATGCGAGTCGATTGTTATGATTATTGTCAATAATACTTACATTTCGATGAAGATGATGCTACCTATTTTACCTTTTATAAGATACTTATCATCACTTAAAGAAATTCAAAGAAATAGTTTCATCTGAATACCCAACTAACCATATCGTATTTCAGTGACATTTTCTCACTCTGAACCTACATTTAAAGTTATTTGCGATTATATGGTTACATGGGAACTCACATAAAATTTTGTGCAAGTACCACAAGTTCAAAAACGCCCAACAATGGACAGTTCAATGCTATTGAATCAGCGAACACCAACATGATTATATGCTAGGAAACACCAAATAATATATAGAGGCAAAGCTCAAAAATACAGTTTTAACTGTACTATCAGTAATAAACATCAAGCTGTCCCATATTGGACCCTGCTAACCCATGGCACCTGCACAGTAATGTGGGCCATCAGAATGGTTCATCGGTTGCGAAGTGAAGTACTTCTCAAACTGACGTGATACATTTATCAATGTTTCAACTTTATCCTAACGTAAACTTAATATTATCACCCATATGCCCGTTCACGCTCGAAACCCATCCACCACACAAAATCAAATAAAAATGTTTCTGTTTGACAAACACGTTCAGAAATAAACGAGAATATGGGTGTATATCTTCACTGTAACAACTACTTTTACACAAACTGCAATCTCCTTCTCATACTCGAAATGTACCACGACCAACCTGGCACAACGATGCCCTACACGCTCTCTGATCAAAGCGCAGGGACCAGCCTAACATGGAAATGGTCACGCTAATCACAAAATAAAACAATGGGGATCTAATATTTTGCCATAAGGAACAAAACTACCAATTTTTACGAAATTCTGAGAACCACTCAATCGTATTGCTATGGAATGGTTGATAGTTATGAGCTCTTAGAATAAGTTTCTTGGCACAGATGGACTAAATCAGCACTGGTAAGAGTAGGTCCAACAATGATATTTTTTGGATAGGTCCAACCAAAATCATTTGCCCTGGGTAAATGATTTTGGTTGGACCTATCCAAAAAATTATCATGATTTAACCTATTACTGATGACTGATTCGAGTTCTGAATTTGAAAAAAGGGGTTTCATAAAAAGGGTCCAATTATGATTCCAATACTTTTCAGAATAAGAACGTTTTATTATATCCTATTTTTAGTACATTATTAACTCTTTAGTATTACTATAAACCAGAGCAATACCCAAGTAACAATTCTGGTTTTATAAGGGATCTGTAGACCATGATTTAGACTTGTAGAATGTTATAAAACCTCAATAAAACTTGCAATGTTGCTTGGGTAGACTTTTTCACCAGTCACAAACTATTCATGTCCATATGCTATATTCAAAGAGAAAATACGAACTACATTCAGACGTAGTGCAAAAATGGCCTGAATAGGTTCAACCAATATCATTTACCCTACATCGTTAACTCAACATTGTGCAGCACGGTAGACAAATTTAACCATATTTGACTATCTTATGGTCTCTTCAGTCAAAGTCCTAGTATAAACATTTGGCTCTAATACAAACGCCGGTGGTAGAGGGGTAAGCGTGACTGGTTTCTTTTTTTTTTTTATCTAGTTTGTTTATTTGTAAGGCTCAATCGCGTTGGCTTTACGGAGCCGATAATTCATTGTTCTTTGTTTGTAACAAAATTCACTTAATTCTATGTCTAGTAGGAGTTGGGCCGGATACTCGCGGCTTACTCGAGGTTAGAGGGGTACATTGTCGAAGGATAGGAAAAGGGAAGGAGCTTGGGGGTAAGGTTTCGTTGTCTCGTCAGAGCGTTGTCGCCAGTATGAATGGTAGTGTGATTCTAGATTCGTCTGGAGTTCGACCGGCTATGGTGACCAGTGGGCGACAATGAGGCTCATCGAGACGGGGGACAAGACAAACAAAAACTATTAAAGAGATACAAAAGACAAACGAATTAAACTCTTTTACTAGACATTTGCAGAAACACATAAATCGACTGCATATAGCAGAGATCGCGGGTACCCAACACGTCTCTGATAGGGATATAGGGTTGTCTTCCTTGGGCCTCGATGGTATTCAAAAGTCGCTCTCTGGCGGTGTCATTATCCGTACATTGCCAAACTGCGTGATCGATGTCGTCGTAACCGTTTCCACACCGACATATGTTGCTGTCCACGAGGTTTATTCTATTGAGATGCGCATCTAGCGAGTAGTGGTTGGACATAGGTCTACTCATCACGCGAATAAAGTCACGACTTAAGCCCAAGCCTTTAAACCACGCTCTCGAAGAAACATTAGGAATAATTGAATGTAACCACAGTCCAAGATTTCCAGTGTCCCAATCGGTTTGCCAACTCGAAAAGGCACTCTGACGCACTAAATGGTAAAATTCATCGTGTGAAATTTGCCTGTCATAAAATTCGCCTTGCTGCGCGCCCACCTTTGCGAGAGAGTCCGCCTTCTCATTGCCTGGGATTGAGCAATGTGAGGGGACCCATACAAAGGTAATCATATATGATCTTTCGACCAGTACACTCATCTGCTCCCTTACCTTTGAAAGGAAATAAGATGAGTGCCTACCTTGTTTCATCGACCGAATAGCCTCAATCGAACTGAGACTATCCGAGAAGATGAAGTAATGGTCTATGGGCATATCGGAAATCATCCCCAATGCGAAGTTGATTGCTGCTAGCTCAGCAACATAAACGGAACAAGGTTCCTGAAGTTTCCGAAAGGCGGTTAAGTATTCATTGAAGACGCCGAAGCCAGTGGATCCATTGAGACGTGACCCGTCTGTAAAATATCTTTTCCCGCAATTGACGTGTTGGTACTTTTCAGTAAAAATACGCGGGATAATAATAGTTCGAAGTTTATCTGGAATCCCATGAGTTGCTTGTTTCATGGTCAGATCATATTCAATTGAGGAACTGCGATTGGTGAAGTGAGCACGGTCTGGAGTGTAACAAGGAAGACACATATCTGACGATATGTAGTGGTGGTAGATTCTCATAAATCGAGATTGTGTGTTCAGCCCAAGAATTTCTTCAAAATTTTCAATTATAAGTATGTTCGTCACTCCGTGACTGGTTTCTAACCCCAGTGTGTCTGGGTTCAATTCCAGCCGAGGACGTTGGGATTTTTCGGAGGCGGAAAAATCTCTGGTCACGCCTTCTTTCGGAAGGGAAGTAAAACCGTTGGTCCCGGCTCATGTGTTGATGGATTTGATAGGCTCTGGCACTCGATTGCCGTTGGTTATTACTATCTCATTGGAAATTCGATATCAAATGCGGAACAGAGACCGGATAAAAGGATAACAAAAATAGACGAATACAATAAATTATGCAATTCTATATGCACAATATTTGACTACTTTGTGACAAAGCGGAGCATGTGCATGAGCATGATTAACCGCCAATTGTTGCTACTCCGTTATTGCCAGATCTGTTGAAATTATAGGTTGAACATGAAAAAATCGGTACATATTAAAAACAATGCCATTAAGGCATTTTTTTGAGAATTTTTTTTTCAAAATTTCACTGAACCAAGCTAAGAGTGTATAGAATCACAGTAGCCATTGTTTGTCAGGATAAGTTCATTTGTTCACAACATGGCTTCATTGAGGCAAACACGTCGCAATTCACGCTTGAACCGAAAATCCCATTCCATGCGCTCCTGGCAGTTTTTGATCAAATTCCTGGCCAGGAATGTTATACCTCGGTTGACCGGAAGAGTGCCCCGGAAGAATGTAAAATCAAAAAGAAATCTAAATTCCCCAAACAGTTCCTTGTCTGGTAAGCAATCTGCAGTTGAGGGCTGAAAAGCGAAACTTTCGTTACTTCTAGAACCATGAATCAGACGTAATTGACGTAACACTCGCTTTGTTGGAAGCCGAAAAACCTCTGTACTTCCACGAGAAATCACTGGGCTGTTGGATAAAAGGGTTGGGTTTGCAGCAGGTTTTGTTTTGGCTGAATTAAAGTGATGGGTTGAAGTAAGGATAGAAAGCGACTAAAGAATTCTGAACGCTGAAGGGTCTGCGATTAAACTCATCATGCTATGCTGAGTTAGCAAAAACGGTCGTTCTATGGCCACCAAGCCTTTCATATCACTTATTATCGAGTTGTTGTTGTAACCATTTAAATCCGGTCGTCGTCGGCGACATGTTTTACCAAACACACGATGAGAAAGAAATGTGATTATACAATATATGGGGCCTGAGTTTGATCCCATGATTATCTACTTAGTATGCAAAAACGACTATCAAGCCCCTTATATTGCAAAACACGACATATGATTTATTTAGTTTAGTTTATTTATTTAATTTATTATACGTCATCTGGCAAGCTGCCTTAACGAAAATATCATTTCACTCAACATTAACATGGTTAGAAAACAAAACATTCATAGAACAACACATTGGTCCGTAGTATAAAAAGAAGTCATCCTTGGGCATTCTACTCAACGTCAGGTCAAATTCTCACCGAAAATATGAAATCAACTCAGAAAAAATAGAAAAATGTGACGCCGATCTTACACTGGTATTTCTTGGCTTTCTTTTAGCTACTTGAGCTGATTGTATTAATGCGATTGGAATCAATCTAATAATGATAACTTATCTCCAACTGAAAAATCAGCTGAACCAATTTAATCGCAGTCGAGATATAATGGTGGGTGACCACAACTACACGTGAGGCTTTCACGTCCTGCATAGCGGAACTTTGTCTGATCCTATCACCGGTCACCGGTGTATACTATCACAGCAACTGTTCCTCATCGTAATCGACGATATCATGGTAGGTACAATTGACCGCGTACCAAACCTTGGGCTGCTTTGGTAGGCTAACAGTATGGAGCACCTCAACGACTTTGATTTGGCTGATGATGTTGCGCTATTAGCACAACGGCGTTCTGATATGTACAACCATCAACAAGACCAAATCGTTGGATGTCAACACGGAAAAGCCTTCCAACTTTACGGTAGCGGGACACGCAGTGGAGAAAGTAAAAAGTTTCCAATATCTTGGCAGCCAGATACCGTCAGACGGCGGGAACACAAAGCGACAAAGTTACACGAATCAAGAAAGCTATAGGGCTGCTTTTGGAAGTTTATGAAAAGTACGGAGATCCAACCACATTTGGCACCAAAATCCGAATTTTCAATTGATACGTGAAATCAACCAAGGTTAATATTCAAACAAGTATTTTACTAACGCTACTCATGCACAAGGAAATTCCTCCTCGTAAACAACGGAATGTTCCAATCTCGAAATTTGTTGTAAATTTCCACCACGCTCCGAATTTGAATTTTCCACAACTCACATCCGCCAAGGCATGATCGGATCATGTGACCGAGCCAGGCTCACATGTTATCCTTCGTCCCTTCCTTCTTACCCAGTTTGGGTCCGGCGGGAACCCAATCGAGTCCTTTTCCACTTCTCTCTTCCCAGCCCAGCATTTACAGCACACAAACCTCTCAAGACGCTCGAGTCAAATCATAAAGAGACCCACAGAGTAATAGCAATCGATTCTCTCTGTAGATCATTTCCCAAAGATATGAATACCAGGTACTTTCTTCCTTCTGCACGTAGACATCCAATGAACCCCGGAGGAAGGTGAGAAATCTGCTTCTTTTTATTCTTCTTCTTCCCGGCAACCTTGACACTGCAGCAACCACCACCCGGGGTTCCAATCGACATAAAATAAACAAATAATAAAATTATGGGCAGGTACTTTTCTTGCGGTGAAGAAGAAGCTATCCATTACTTTCGTCGTGCCCATTGTTTGCGTCTCTCTTTTGGTAGCTTTCTTCGTTCGTTGAAGTCTTGAGGATGAGTTTCCCAAGAACGTAAAAAGTGTCGCTGAGTGGCAGCAGAACGACCGAGGACGGCGCTATGCGGCAAGGACGACTGGGCGACGACGGCGATAAGAACGGATCGGATGTAGATATTGCAATAATAAGGATGAACAGAAAAGGCAGAGCGGTGTGGCAAACGGACCGTAATTGCACATGTCGCTCGAGTTTTTGTTGTTCCATATTTTCGGGTCAATGTTGTTTTGGAAAGTCCATAAAAAAAAAATAGTAAGCGCCACGCTCTAGCGACGCTCATGAATAATACCGGTCTGGGTAAAAAGTGACGCCACCACAACACAGACACCGGGTTCAGGAGGTAAACATATGTTGCTGACTCTGGAAAACAAGACGTGCTTGGTGACGGGAAGTCGGGAGAATTTTAATTTACATGTTATCAGCAGAATTTGTGAGAACAAAAAAAAAAGTGAGATGATTTCAGTTGCCTGCAATATTTCGTCAGAAACGTGCAGGCGTGATCTCAATTCAGAGTGCTTGAATTTAGTAAATAGACAGTGACGCTGTTTTAATGTTGGAATAGATTTTGCCACAATTGCCGATCAGTTATCTCTTCTCAAGGTTGAGCGGAAAAAATGTATGAACTCATGGGTCAAGAATTTCTTCGAGGAGTTATCAGCGTAACGTGACTTGAGTTTTGCTTTTATAATTTGCATGTTTTTGAAGGATTCGGTTTGTGATTATTTTGTTTGTTTGCTTGAACAAGGAAGTTCTACATGTATAGGATTAAGTTCAATTTTAACATGTATCTACGGTAGAGTCTCAAGGCCGTAGAATCTGACTAAAATTTGAGCTCCATTTACTCGCTTTTGATGAATTAACGGGTAGGGTAACCAACTTGAATTGGACCCCTACATATTTTGGACCCTTTTCATATATTTTTCTCGCTTACTGTCTAGTTTCTTCAAATTCATCTGGGTTGATGTTGTAATTACATTCTTTCAATTACTTGCTATGTCTCAAGATCATTAGTTCACCTCAAATTGCTTACAATTGCTCAATTTATGCAGTTTAAGAAAATGTTATCGAAAAAGTTTCATGTTTCGACGTTTGTCTAGAGGAATCAGCGTTAGTGTACTTGTTTTAAATTTGGTCTAAAATATACAATTCAATGATTTTTTTTTTATCAAATCAGTTTATTTGACTTTGGAAGATGTATTTCACGTGTTTATAAAGATTTCACCTTAAGATTTTACTTAAAAAATATTAAATAAAAAGTGTCCAAAAAAGATCGTAAAAAAATGTTACCAACTTATTTTGGACACTTATCAAATGAGAATCATCAAAAGAGCGACAAAAAAATTCCGGTTGGTCGATCGTGCTATTATATCAGATTTCTGATTAAATTGGTAATTAAATCAATCAAAATTATTTGAATTCATTGTTTTGAAATATATTTCTTGTTTATCAGGCGATTCAAAATGGGAAAAACGGCAAAACACGTAGAATGGTCCACTCTGAGTTTTCCTAGTTTTCTTAGTTCATAGTTTTCCAGCTCTCCCAAAGGCATTTAACTAAGGGGCTGTTCATAAACTACGTAGACGCTTTAGGGGGGTGGGAGCGCTTGGCAGATGTCTACGGTCCATACAATTTTTTAAATTTTGTGTTTGAGACAGTCTTCTACGGAAGGGGGGGGTTGAAATCTCTCAAAAACCGTCTACGTAGTTTATGAACAGCCCATACAAAAATAATATGGACTGCAAGCATAGAGTCAGGTCTCCGTATTAAGATTTACTTCTGAATGATTTTTT
The DNA here is from genome assembly GCF_037179485.1 of Ochlerotatus camptorhynchus. Classification (NCBI taxonomy): domain Eukaryota; kingdom Metazoa; phylum Arthropoda; class Insecta; order Diptera; family Culicidae; genus Ochlerotatus; species Ochlerotatus camptorhynchus. The sequence goes on from NW_027040618.1 coordinate 176,050, forward strand.
TTATATGGTATGATCAGTTGTTTCCTTATGTTATATTATATTTCCTCCGTTACTCGCGCCAACTTTTGTAACACGAGTACTCACGCGTTGTACTTTGTACAACAGTGTGAGTTTTCCATTTCCATTTTGCAGCCGAGCTACCAATCGATCTGAAATCAACGAGTATTCCTCAAAAAACTTGCTTTTAACTAAACAAGCTAAAAATTTATTACAGTTAACCCCCAAAGTTACTGTCTTCGAAAAAGTTGTTCAGGAGTTCAAAGCCTATAGTTCAGAATTTTTTCACTATATGGTGTATATACGTGAAATTCTCATATAAAATATCTCGAAATCCTGATCATATAAAAAGTTACTGTCTTCGGCAAAGTTGTTCAGGAAGTCAAGGCCTTTTTGCTGGTGGACTTAAGTTCAGAGTTTTCTTACTTTGCAACGCTAGTATACATGAGGAATTCTCGCATATAAAATATCTCTAGATCCTGACCAGACAGAAAGTTACTGTCTTCGGCAAAGTTGTTCAGGATGTTAGGATCTTTTCGTTGGTGTACAGTAATTCAGAATTTTCCCTTTACGTGGCACTAGTATGCGGGTCATTCAGAGATATTTTATATGCAAGGATTTCACGTGTCTTTCAACGTTACCTAGTGAGAAAATTATGTACTTTCCACCAACGATAGGGTTTGATCTCCTGGACAACTTTGCCGATTACAGTTCATTTTTAGCAGGTCTTGAGATATATCATATGCGAGAATTGCACGTATATACTAGTACCATGAAGTGAAATATTCTGAACTACCGTCCACTAGCCAAAAGGCCTTGATCCCCTGAACAACTTTGCCCAAGACAGTAAGATTCTGTCTTGTCATGCTCTCTAGATATTTTATATGAGATAATTTAACGTGTATACTAGAACTACATAGTAAGAAAATTCTGAACTATTGTACACCAAGCAATAGGCTTTGACCTCCTGAACAACTTTTTCAAAGACAGTAACTTTCTATTTGGTCAGGATCTCGAGATAAATCATATGCGAGAAGTGTATATGTATACAAACGCCACGTGGTGAGAAAATTCTGAACTACTGTCTACCAGTCGAAAAGTCTTGACCCCCTGAACAAGTTTGCCCAATACAGTAGCTTTCTAGCTGGTCAAGAACTCGAGCTATTGTATATGTGAGAATTACACGTATATACTAGCGCCTCGTAGTGTGAAATTTCTGAACTACTCCACCAACGAAAAGAGCTTGATTTCCTGAACAACTTTGCTGAAGGCATTTACTTTCTATCTGGTCAGGATCTAGAGATATTTTATACACGAGAATTTCACATGTATACTAGCACCACGAAGTGAGATAATTCTGAACTAATGTACACTAAGAAATAGGCTTTGACCTCCTGAACAACTTTGCCGAAGACAGTAACTTTCTATCTGGTCAGGATCTCGAGATATTCCATGTTGTAACCAATTAAGTCAATCCCACGTAGTATCGACACCGTTTACGCGGTTTCCATTTACATTTTCTCTAAAGGGTGATACGGTCAAAATTTGGTCAATATCAACTTGACGTATTTCTTTCAATTTTGCATTTAAAAAACCTGAACACCCCTCATTTTGAAGGTGTGTGTGTGTAGAATGTTGCTCCTATTTTGATTTTGGAATTCACTCTTCAGTTGTCAAAATGCCGTCCAAGCAAGAAGAGCAGCGTATCAAAATTTTGCTCGCGCATCGCGAAAATCCGAGCTACTCGCACGCAAAGTTGGCAAAATCGCTAAAAGTTGCCAAATCAACCGTAACAAATGTAATTAAAGTGTTTGGGGAACGTTTGTCGACAGCCAGGAAGTCTGGATCGGGGGGAAATCGAAAACCGGAAGCCACTGAGACGACAAAGAGAGTTGCCGGTAGTTTCAAGCGAAACCCTAACCTCTCTCTCCGAGATGCCGCAAATAAGCTGGGTGTATCGTCTACAACCGTGCATCGAGCCAAAAAACGAGCCGGACTATCGACTTACAAGAAGGTAGTGACTCCAAATCGCGATGATAAACAAAATACGACGGCCAAAGCGCGATCCCGGAGGCTGTACACGACGATGCTGACGAAGTTTGACTGCGTGGTAATGGACGACGAAACCTACGTCAAAGCCGACTACAAGCAGCTTCCGGGACAGGAGTTTTATACGGCAAAAGGAAGGGGAAAGGTAGCAGATGTTTTCAAGCACATGAAACTGTCAAAGTTCGCAAAGAAATATCTGGTTTGGCAAGCCATCTGTACCTGTGGCTTGAAAAGCAGCATTTTCATAGCTTCCGGGACTGTCAACCAAGAAATTTACGTGAAAGAGTGTTTGAATAAACGTCTGCTGCCTTTCCTGAAGAAACACGGTTGTTCCGTACTGTTTTGGCCGGATTTGGCATCTTGCCATTACGGTAAAAAGACCATGGAGTGGTACGCCGCCAACAACGTGCAGGTGGTTCCCAAGGACAAGAACCCTCCCAACACGCCAGAGCTCCGCCCAATTGAGAAATACTGGGCTATTGTCAAGCGGAACCTAAAGAAGACCAAAAAACTGCTAAGGGCGAGCAGCAGTTCAAGGCAAACTGGCTTTCTGCGGCGAAGAAGGTGGACAAGGTGGCTGTACAAAATCTGGTGGCAGGGGTCAAGCGTAAGGCCCGGCAATTCGGATTTGGAAAAGTGGAAGCCTAACTGAATATTTTTCCTAAATTTTATACTAATTGAACTTGAAAAAGAAATTTAATTTGATTTTTTAAATAAACGATTTCACCGATTTACACGCGTTTTCCCTTGACCAAATTTTGACCGTATCACCCTTTATTATCCGCATTTTGGGGGTTGATTGTAATCAAAGTTTAGCTTTTTTAGTTCAAAACTAGTTTTTTGAGGAATACAAGTTGGTTTTAGATCGATTAGCAGCAACAAAATGGCAATGGAAAACTCATATGTGTACAACAGCGCGAGTAACGGGGGGTTAACTTTTATGCATACCGTAAAACGGGGTGTAATTGATCAGCGGGGCAAAATTGATCGCTGAAATTTCTCGTGATATTTTTTCATGTGTAACATGTTTTTCGTTACTAAGCGTACGAATGTATCTTTGTATACATTGTAAAAATATTATGCATAAGTACAATATTGGGTATACTCAGCGATCAAATTCACCCCGCTGATCAATTTGACCCCGTTTTACGGCACCTTCTTTGAAAATTTTCCCACCTAGACGGACCTAACAAATGCGAGATAGGAAGAAGTGACCGTCGTAATACATTTTAGGCTCATAGGTTGAAAGAACTTCAGCATGTCCAAAATATATTCGTTCCCATTCAGTGTGTCCAAAATATATTATGGACACTGTCCAAAATCAAGTGGAAGGGTCCAAAATATGTGAATATCATGATGTGAAAAGAATTATTTTTTCGAGTATATATCAATAAATAAAACATCTAGTGACATTTTACATACAAGATGAGTAGCTTTCGAACACAACCGCATGTAAATTGCATAATAATAATAAACAAATAATATTACTTTGACATAAACGTGATCTCACTTCCTCTAGGGGTCCAAAATCAGTTGGTTACCCTACTCATAGATTGGATTAATATCTGTTCAAATTTGAGTGAATTTCAGTAAATGATGTCAGTAGTATGCGGCGGCGAGCGACACATTCACGGTGAATGTGAAGTCAAGCACTTATGTTTATTTGAAAAATTTTCCTTGAAATGTTTGGAATGGAGTCTTGCAAATCACGAAAGTCGCTAAATCCGAATAGTCGTAACAACCCTGCAAGTACCTTTTAAACTACATTTATTTAAATACATGCAAGTTTAAACTATCTCAGTTTGTATTATTTATTCTCGAACAGTAATAGGAATTTAAGATCAAGAATATTAACTGTACAGCTAATCCACACCGGCTAAGAACCGTTCTTATTATACCTTCTTCGAATTCCATGAAGATTTGTTCACTAGGGGCAATGAACCAAGTTTTTGCTGGAATTCGACGTATTAGACACTTTTCAATAATAGCACGAAATGATGAATTAGATTCGGAATGAATCAGGAATTATAAATTGTTAGCTCTATTGCAGATCCAGCAACCCATCACACTCACAATCAGCCCCGCGTGTATGCATCATCGATAACAAATGGATATACAGGGTGCGTGACGAATTTTTACAGTAAATGGCATATTTGAGAAAAAATACACCAGTTAGTTATTCTAGCAATAAATTTTGTGCGATTTATTTTCTTTCGCAACATATGGAAGTTGTAAGTAAATTTATTCAAAAAAATTGCCTTCCCTTTCGACGACTGTAGTTAGACGCTTCCGGAAACTGCAGTATGCACGTTTTGAAATGTTTCGATCCATAGATGTCATCACTGCCTTGATTTTAGCTTTTAGCGACTTAAGTGTGGTGTGAGGGGTTCTATTGGTATCCCGTTGGACGACGCCCTATACAAAATAATCCAACGGATTGATATCGGGACTGCTTGGGGGCCAAATTTCTTCATCCCAAATTTACGAAATATTTTCCGTAAGCCATTTCTGTGCTTTATTAGCAGTATGAGCAGGTGCTCCGTCTTATCACTTTCCCAAGCCTTTTTTAATATTATACACTGTTATTTCAGACACATTTACCGACCGAATTATTTCTTTCATGCATACTCCGGCGCGCAACAAAGCGACAACGGCTGACAGATTGCTCGCTTGTTTCGACATCTTTACGTTTACTCAACATTGTTTGTTTAAATCTTACACCTAACAGTATAAGCTATCCAGTGTTGCCAAATATATCTAAATCATGATGCACAAGCATGAGAAATTACTATTTGAAATTTACTGCAAAAATTCGTCACGCACCCTGTATAGCAAAACTAAAAGCTACCTCGACCTAGCTATTTGCTATATGTTATGCTTTACGGGAAAGTTTGTTATCTGTTCTTACAAGCACTTTAAGTGTGCAGCAACTTTGCTTCAAGCCACTATTTGATTGATCGTCAATGAACTGAGCATGGTGGTGTCGATCACCCAAAAAATCAATTTTAGCTGCAGCTTATACGGGAAAAAAGCTACATAAGCCAACATTTGCTCAATCTTGAAAATAATGCTGGGATAAATGCATTAGCTCTTCTTTGGAGACGAATCAAACCGGTGAAATTCGAAAAATTCCACAAAGCTACATTCACTTGCAGCTAATTTGTTTATTATTAGGTTGGAGTCAGTTCCTACCCATGCAAACCCGAGCTTATAGTCAGTGCGAACCTCAACCCGAGTCAGGCTACAAAAACAAACGTTCACACTGAAGTTTGACAGACAACAAGCAGACCCAATCTTGATACCCGGTCCAGGTTGGAGCTGAATCAAAAACAAATTCGCTTGAAGTCTGGAACGGAAAGCAATAACACAAAAGTCCAGCCATAAGACTTCAATAATGAAGCCCATTTTTCGAACTTATCACCAAGCAGCGATAATCTGCTTCCAGGAAACATTTTCCTTCATCGCAGCAGTGCAATCCCGTTCGTGGATCGACTGGCGATGATGATTCAACTCTTCCACGATCCGAACGAAGACGACGACGACGACCGCGACGAAGAGGGCGGGCATCAAATAGCACTCTCTGCGGGTGAGTGTTGATATTTTGTTCCCGTGTTTTCAACTTATATTCTTATGTAAAGCTAGCTGGGCATAGGAAATTCAATAGTCGGGAAGACTGAACAAACAGCAAAAAACAAGTAGAAAGACTCAAGTAACCAACACCACCACCACGAGACATCGCTGGATCTGGACATCCATCGGCGAGCTTGGTTTGCGCTCCTACATACTCATACACTTCATAGGTTGAGATGGTGGGGTGTAAAACGTGGTGTACCAAAACGTCAGAGGTCTACGAACGAAAACATCTGACTTGAAGTTAGGATTATCCAGCTGCGATTACGATGTGGTCGTTCTCACCGAAACGTGGCTCCGGCCCGATATAATCGATGCGGAGCTAACATCGGATTACTCGCTGTTTCGATGTGATCGTAGTGAATCAACAAGCAACTTGTCGAGAGGCGGGGGTGTGCTCGTTGCAGTAAAATTGAGTCTGCACTGTACCGAGGTATCTTTAACCGACTGTAGACAGCTTGAGCAAGTCGCTGTGTGCGTGAAACTACCAAACCGGTCTCTGCACATTTTCGGTATTTACCTTCGTCCGAATTCTGATCCTGCGTTATATTCCACCCACTCTTCCGCTGTTCAGTATGTTGCTGATCGATCGGCGGCCAGCGACATAGTCTTACTTCTTGGGGATTACAATCTCCCTCAGCTGCAATGGACCTTCGATGAAGATGTCAATGGATACCTGCCTGCGAATGCCTCCAGCGAACAAGAACTCGTACTTACCGAATCCATTTCTACATGTGGTTTGGTTCAACTAAACTCAATCTCAAACCCGAATGGCAGGCTACTCGATCTGGCTTTTACGAACGCTCCTGACGATTTTGAAATATCGCATCCTGTTTTACCACTCTTGCCTATCGATCCTCACCATCCGCCGTTAGAACTTCAAGTTGATGTACATAGATGTGTGCACGTTCCAGCAAACGCTCAGTCGGACTCTATTGATCTGGATCTTAGGCGCTGCGACTTCGAATCTCTCAATGCAGAATTTTCATCGGTTGACTGGGAGCAGCTTCTTCAGGGGCACTCTGTCGATGATATTGTTCTTCTGTTTTACGACAAGCTTTACGAAATTCTCCACTTGAAGGTCTCTCGACGCCGCCCTGCTATTAGTGGAGCCAACAGGAAGCCCTGGTGGTCCATTGAGTTAAGAAACCTGCGCAACAGACTGCGTAAAGCACGTAAACGATTCTTCGCTAACAAAACCATTGAAAACCGAGAATCGCTTCACCTTGTGGAACTGTCCTACAAAGAGCTCGTAGCATCAAGCTACCATGAATACATGCAGAGGCTGCAATCGAATTTGAAACAAAACCCATCAATGTTCTGGAGGTTCGTGAAGCAACAAAGGGCAAGCAATCGTGTTCCGGACAATGTCAAGTATGGTGACGCTTTGGCCTGCTCTTCTGAAGAGGCAGCTAATCTTTTTTCGACCTTCTTTCAAAGTGTGTTTAATGCGGAGTCGCCCCAACCTCACCCGGGTTGTTTTCAAAATGTGCCATCCCAGGATATCCACCTTCCTTTTTTCAATTTTTCTCGTGAGGAAGTGTTGAGAGCGTTAGCCAAACTAGATGCGTCGAAAGGAGCCGGAGTCGACGGTTTAACTCCAACACTGCTGAAGAATTGCGCCGAGTCTATAGTTAAACCTTTGACGATACTGTTCAATCGATCGTTAAATGAAAAAACATTCCCAGGTTTATGGAAAACTGCCAAAATGATTCCCATCCACAAATCGGGTAGCGTGCGGCACGTTAAAAATTACCGCGGGATCTCGATTCTCTGTTGCCTGGGAAAGCTCTTTGAATCCTTGGTCCACGAGGTCTTACTGTCTGCAGCAAAACCGATAATTTCGGAATACCAGCATGGATTCGTTCCCCATCGCTCTGCAACAACCAACTTATTATGCTACACCAACGTTTTGTTTCGTGAGATTGAAAGCCGGAATCAAGTGGACTCTGTATACATTGATTTTTCGAAAGCATTTGATACTGTTCCGCATAGCTATGCCGTGGAAAAGCTGAGACATATGGGTTTTCCCGATTGGATAGCCGACTGGCTAATGTCTTACCTGACTGGTAGGAAAGCATTCGTCCAGGTGAACTCAGCACGATCCAGGACCTTCTACATTCCATCTGGAGTTCCACAAGGGAGTGTGTTAGGTCCATTGATCTTTGTGCTCTTCATCAATGACTTGTGCCTGCAAATATCTTCTGGAAAGTTGTTTTTTGCCGACGACCTCAAAATCTTCAGAGTCATCAAGTCTGTTTTGGACTGTGTTGCTCTGCAGATTGACATCGATGCCCTTTCACGATGGTGCAAGGAAAATGGAATGTGCGTGAACATCAATAAGTGCAAGGTGATCACTTTTAGCCGTTGTTGGATTCCCATCAATCATCTTTACAATATTGACACTGCTCCGCTGGAACGTGTGCAGTCTATCCGTGATTTAGGAGTTATCATGGATTGTAAGCTTCGATTCAACGAACATATATCCACCGTCACTGCCAAAGCCTTCTCCGTTCTTGGGTTCATTCGCCGCAATGCATCTCAATTCACCGACGTGCACACATTAAAAGCCTTGTTCTGTGCTTTAGTGCGAAGTATCCTGGAATATGCTGCTCCCATTTGGGCACCGTACCATACATCTCAGGTGATCCGCATCGAACGTGTGCAGAAATCATTCATTCGCTTTGCTCTTCGGCACCTACCGTGGAATGATCCTGTCCATCTACCTGCATATCCAGAACGATGTCAACTAATTGATCTGGAACTGCTATCGGCAAGACGGCTGAAATTGCAGCGGCTGGTTATATTCGATATCGTCCAGAATAACGTCGACTGTTCGGATCTTCTCCTGCAAGTATCACTGAACGTTCCACAGCGTCAGCTGCGGTACTCTGCACTTATCGCAGTTCCCGCACATAGAACATGTTATGGTCATAACAACCCGCTCAGTTCTTGCCTCAGAGCTTTCAACAATGTTAGTGATTTGTTTGATTTTAATGTGTCCAAAAATTGTTTTAAAAATAGGATTAAAAACATAGCATAAGTTAAACTAGTCTGTACGACACTGTCGAAGACGAAGAACAAATAAACAATAAACAATAAACAAAACGAACTGCTTAGGCTCAATTGAAGCATAATCAGCCTAGGAAGTCTTAATTAACAACTTTAGAAGTGTTCTAAAATGACTTATTTTTTGTTTTGATTTGTTTTCCGTGCTGACCACCCTGAGAGGCATGATTTTGAGCTTCTCTAGATTTTTTTTTTTTTTTTGTTAATTACTTTATTTGTACAGGCTCAATCGAATAAACTTTACAGAGCCAAGTTATCATTTTATTTATACATTATAAATGTCTTAAATCTAAAATTAAAGGATTGGAACCGATTACTCGCGGTCTTCTCGAGGTTAGTGGATGACAATTGTTTGGATTGGGAGAGGGAAAAGGAGATTTGGAATATGATTTATGATTCAAAAATGTCACTATTTCTAAAACATATACTTAATCCTATCGACGTTATATCAACTCTGTAATTATACAATTATTACAGAAACAAATCTACAAAAAAAAATACACACACACATACAAAACACAAACTAAACACAAGGTTAATCAAACTTACAATCTATGGTTAATATTCTTCAAGAAAACATATATGAGTTGCATAAACTCCAGATCGCGTCTAGCCAAAATATCCCGAACTGGAACATTAGGTTGTCTACCTCGAGCCCGAAGGGAATCGTACAACTCGGATCTGACTCCACGGTGCTCAGCACATGACCAAATAATGTGATCTGCGTCCTGGTAACCTTGTCCACATTCACAGAGATTACTGTCCCCCAGCTCAACACGGAACAAGTGAGCGTTTAACGAGTAGTGATTGGACATGAGGCGAGACATCATACGAATGAAGTCTCGACCCACATCCAACCCCTTGAACCAAGGACACTTCGACACCTTAGGGATGATTGAATATAACCATCGTCCCAAACTCCCTTCACTCCATTTATTTTGCCAGCTGGCGAGGGACTGTTGACGATAAATGAAGAAAAATTCGTCGTAGGCGATTTGTCGATCGTAAATATCGCCTTCCATAGCGCCCACCTTTGCAAGTGAGTCAGCCATCTCATTGCCCGGAATCGAGCAATGAGATGGCACCCATGCAAAGGTGATGACAAAAGATCTTAAAGATAAAGCACTTAGAAGCTCTCGTATTTTCATGAGAAAATACGAGGAGTGCTTTACCGGCCTCATGGATCGAATAGCCTCGACAGAACTGAGACTATCCGTAAAAATAAAATAATGATCTGGTGCAAGTGAGGCGATCGTTTCTAGCGTATAATGTATTGCCGCCAGTTCAGCAACATATACGGAACAAGGAAAGCTTCTCTAGATGAAAAACCTTAATAAATAGGGCTTAGATCTAATTTTGGACCCACTAAGCACAACCCGCCCTTTACCTTTATTTTTCGGGTGGATTTTTTTTTCACAAAATGGAATGCTTTCATTGCAGATGACTTCTAAATTTATTTACCTTTCCGTACGTACCGTAAGATTTGCTAAAGAGAAACAAATTGTTCAGATATTGTTAAAAATCTAACACTGCTTCTTGACCCCGAACTTGGCCTACGGATTCTAAATTAAGCCTAATGCATTCAAACGCCATTCAGACGCCATTGAATTCACTTCGGCTTATCGGATGAAAATAAAAATCGATTCGGTCGGAGAGCTTCTTTTGTCTTTGAGAAAAATATCACGCGTTCTCATTGAACTAAAGTATCGTAACAAACGCATAATTGACTTGTTAACTCTGAAATCATGGATTTATTTTAAGTTTTCTGCTCGATAAGCCCAAAATGGGAGATTAGGCTGAAGCAGTGCTCTACTCTATAGCTCTAACTCCTGTTTACTTGTAATAGAGAATATAAGCACCTCTCTAAAGACGTTGAAGATGATCAGTGTCTGAAAATTATGCCATCGATTTTGCCTCAGGAGTGCGCTTTGTACCATAAACCCCTACCTAGAAGTAATAAAGTGTTTCTTCTCGTCATTTTGCTGCGTTTCTTCATATTTCTCCATCAAGCTAGAAAAAAACTTAATGTATTTACTTTGAGCCGTGGACGGAGCATTTGCCTTTCTACACGTTTCTTCTTATCATCTTTGTCGAATGAAATGGGCTCGCGTCCAAAACCTGCAGACTTAGAATGGTTATCGCAGCGAAAGTGTAAGACTCCTTGGTAATGAGACAATTTATTAAGCATACGAAAAAAAAATACAAATTATGTGCGGAACGTATCATCCGCATCGATGCAACCTGTGAATATATCCCCCCGTAGGCTTAACAGCAAAGCTATCGGTGCTCTCAGTACCAAGGTGGAAATTGCCAGGCAGCATATTGTTTGACGGGGCTCGAAACGAGTTGAATAAGCTCTGAAGAAGCAAACAAAAAAGTTGTTCCTTCCTTCCTGAAGGCACTTTGTGAAACATGACGACGATGATGGTGATGCTGACAAGCTGAGCGCAGTGCAGTCCGTCCGTCCTTTCCATCCCCATCGGCTCTGACGGAACAATTCCTCGTAGTGAGTATGTGCACAGTGGGGCAAGTCCATACAAATCTCGGACACAAATCCAAAAGGGTATATCTAATGGACCACAAATGGCTTTTTTAAATATCAGTGTTAAGGCTAAACACACTTTTAACCGTCAACCGTCCCGGACCAGGATCTCCCATAGATGCGGCTAAATTCCTGTAATTAGCTGCCCTTCAGTGGACCGCTTAAAAAATATATATATATATACCTGCATAATAAAAAAATAACTTTATCAAGTCGTTATTTCAGGGCTGTTACAGGATTTTCTAAATTTGATCCGCGAAATCCGCGATTTCTCAAACGAAATTTCAAATACTAATCCACAAAAAAAAAAAAAAAAAAAAAAACTGTTTTAATTGCCTAAAAATAGCATTTCAAGCTTATTGCTTATAGCATATTAGATATTTGCCTGCTCTCAACTTAGTGTTCTTTGAAGTACTTTCACATTTTAATTGAGAGCTTTCCATGCCTGTACCATCCTATGCCCAAGAAAGTAGAGAAATTTTCCAACCCGAAACATTAATAGACCCGACGAGAATCGAACTCAGTCGCCTCCAGCATGGACTTGCTTGGTAGCTGCGAGTTTACCGACTGAGCTCAAGGAGTATCGTTTGTAACCTTTGATTTTTTTTTAAATAACATTGTATTATCTTCAGTTATTCATTTATAGTATAAATTCTGAGTAATTAGTGAACATAATAAAACAACCTTAAATTATGAGATTCTATTGAATAATACCGGCCTCGATTTGATGAAACATTATTTAAAAAAAATTATTGTATTTTCATTTGAAATGCAAATTTTCTTGAAAAATTTTACCTTGTGTCTCTGACGTATTTTGTTGTCCTAAATGTTGTAGTTAATTTGGCTCTAGTTTTCAAAAAAAAAAAAAAATACCGATTCAAACCAAACACCCTGCACATAATCGAGAAATCACCAGAGTTTCATAAATCACACTTGTTGGTCACGTCGCGGTTGTGGATATTCCTTGGGTTTTGTCCAATGGTGAGACATTTTCATATTTTTTTTTATTTCTAATGTGCACCTAGCACTTTTTGTTGTCAAATCATAACCGAATCGTATATATGAGACTTTGTGGATCATGCACGACTTATTACTTTGTATACCGGAAATTATAGGTATTCGAAATCGTCCAGGACATCAGTTGATTTGTTCTACTAGATCAACCAAGGCTGCAATAATGTCTGTAGTATCGAAAAATGTCCAATCAGATTCAAAGTGTCTATGTGGATCATGCATGATCTATTTCCGAGTAATCCAGATGTTCAAGATTCTTCAAATCTTCATGGAGTTCTGATAATTTGATCTACTAGATCAACCGAGATTGGAACAATGTCTTAAGTATCGAAATATTTCCAGACAGATACACATTGTCTATGTGGATGATGCATGAACTATTGTCATTTATACCAGATGTTTTAAGTTCTGCAAAACGTTCTGGAGTTCAGATGATTTATTCTAATAGATCATCCATGACTGGGATAATGTCTGTAGTATCGAAATATGTCCCAACAGATTCAAAGTGTCTATATGGATAATGTTTAACTATTTCCACGTATACCAGGTGATCTAGGTTCTCCAAATCATCCTGCAGTTCAAACGATTTGTTTTACTAGATCAACAAAGACTATCTGTATTATCGAAATATCGATTTGGAAATGCTAGAGCATTTGGCATACACGGAAATAGGTTGGCATGATCCACATAGATACTGCCCAAACAGCATATTTCGATACAACAGATATTGAATTAGTCTTGAGTGATGTAGTAGAAAAATAATATGATCTCCAGAATGATTTCAGAGCCTATAACATCTTGTATACGTAGCAATAAGACGGGTACAATTCACACTGACACTTTGAATCTGTTTGGACATATTTCGATACTACAGACATTATTGGAGCCTTGGTTGATATAGTTGAACAAATCAACTGACCTCCAGGACGATTTGGAGAACCTAGAATATCCGGTATAAATGAAAATTACTCGCATATATACGATTCGTTTATGATTTGACAACGAAAAATGCTATGTTCTTATTGGATAAAAAAAGGAAAATGTCTCACATTGGACAAACCTCAGGGAATTTCCGTGAAAATCCGGTGTCATTTCTCGATTATTTGCAGGGTGTTTGGTTTGAACCGGTAAAAAATTGAGAGCCAAATGAACAACAAAATTGATGACAGCAAAATAATCCGGGGCGGAAATTTTACAATGAATTCCACAATTTTTAGGACAGCATATCAGTTCCTTTGCGATTTTCGCGGCATCATTTAATGTTTCCGCGATTTTCGCGACTGAATGTTCAAATCCACGACAAATCTGCGACAAATGCGCGAAAATCACGAAATCTATATATGTTATAAATCTATATATGTTATTTCTATATAAAAAAAAGTTGGAGGGTGGTGTACAAGACACGACCGCATTGTTAACGTAGGACTACGAAATTTTTGTTCGATTTTCTAGTTTGTTTTTTCGGATATTATTTTGGAATCAAGTGAATTTTGATAACTCAACCCTTTTGTTGAAAGTTGTGGTGGCTCTGAACTGTGATGGTTTCTTTATGGCAAGCTTTGCTATAATCACTGGACCTCATATTTATTCACGTTTATACCACCCAAGTAACAATTTTGGTTTTATGAGGGTTCTCTAGACCATGATTTAGACTTTTAGAATGCTATAAAACCTCAATAAAACCTGCAATGTTACTTGGGCAATCACTTACGCAGGAAATCAGTTTGGCACGGCATTTGTGACCAGCATACCTTCCGGTAGCATTAAACAGGTCAAAATTTGCCCAAATCTGCCAACACAATTGTTTGTTTTGCATTTGCTTATAGCAAAATAGTGAACTTTTGAAGAACATTAACGCCAAAGAACTCACCAACACACTTTTTGTTGCATGCCTCATGCATGTGATGTGGTGTACAGCACACTTCTTCCGATATTTGAATCACCTTATATAAAATGGCGATGACAGTTGAATATCGAGAATTGTAATTCAAATTATTCTTAAAAAATATATTTATGTATTTGTTTAGTGGTTCAAATTACAGCTGGGAAGACAAAACATTAATTTTGCAAATTCAAGTTGCTGTAATGGTTTATCGAATAATTTACCACTTCAGTGAGAACTGCTACTATCCTCTGTTTTATCAAATAAAATAAATAATATTGCATACTTTATTTATGCAAGAAAGAGATTTGTAGAAAAATGTTTATCATTAACAATGTTTGTTAATTGATATGTAGTATTGGAAAAATACAATTTAAGAGAGAAATAAATGTATCAAATAATTTCATTCTTTTAAGACGAACTTTTCTTGATTATTAGAAAATGAATGATTATATCAAATGTTTCTTCTTTAAACTCAGAGTTGCACATAAAAATCACATAAAGATAATAACGGCGCCGGTGGTGTAGTGGTAAGCGTGATTACCTCTCACCCCAGCAGGCCTGGGTTCAATCCCAGTTGGCGCCGCCGGGATGTTCTGAGGCATAGCATTTCTGATCACGCCTTCCTTCGGATGGGAAGTAAAGCCGTTGGTCCCCGGTTCATGAGTTGATGGGTCGATAGGTAGGGTCCAGGTGTGGGAGCTGCCTTCCTGGCACGTCGGTAGCATTGGTGCTCAGCACGGAAAACAAGATCGACGGAAAGAACAAACCAAAGGAAAAAAAAAAACATAAAGATAATGCAAAATGCAAAGCAATGTTAGGATAAATTTTAGCGTTCAATTTTCTTAATTGCACTGTGGGAGTCCCAATTAGCAGTTGGCGACGCATTATCTTTGACCGCTTTCTTGTTGGCTCGACACATTCGATCGCTTTCAGCAACGCTCCGCGTCTGTTGCGCAGGTTTCCCTGTCTCCTGGTCTCTCACGCGCTTCCGATAATTGCGGAGATATTTAGCAGCCATGTGTTGAGACATTTTGATGATTTTCACAGAATTTCTCAATAAACACTTGTCTCGCTTCTAACATCGACTCCATACAACGCGGAGTGTAAACACTGAAGCATTTACTGTACCAATTGGAGTTCACAGAGAATGCTACAACAATGCAATAATCACGATGCTCTTTGAATATGATGTCTGTGTTTGGGAAACAATCCCAAAATGAAATTTTGATTGCCTTTCTTTTTGAACACGCCGCTAAAGTACACAATACACTCCTCCCATCATGAGTAGTTTGCTATCAAGTAACGACACTGGCTCCTCTCCTTTTGTACTCTCTGTACTTTAAGTCTGTACTCTCTGTACTCTGTATTATTTAACGGTTCGGACGATTTCGAAAATTTCGCGCAGCAAAAGCATGCATACGATCAGGGTTTCTCAGTTTATGAAAGTGAAAGGGAATAAATTTAACCCACCGATAAGACTACAAATAGAACATAATTTATTTCCCGAACAAATTATTTGATTTTTGTATCATTTTGATGTATTTAGTGACAAATTGAATGGGTGAATCGTGGGTTACTCCATATAAATTATATTCTAAATATTTTCTGAATTGAACTAGGTGGCCCTGAAATGGCCGTTTTGTTACGTTGGTTATAAGTTTTAACCTCCGAAACCGTACAGAGTGCGTCCCTGTCGCTTCAGAGCGTAGACGACATCCATGGTCGTGACGATTTTGCGCTTGGCGTGTTTAGTGTTGGTGACGGCATCACGGATCATATTTTCTAGGAACACCTTCAGGACACCTCGGGGTTCCTCGTAGATCAGACCGGATATACGCTTGACAACACCACGTCGAGCCAGACGACGGATGGCAGGCTTGGTAATACCCTGGATGTTATCAGGCAGAACCTTCCGATGACGCATGACCTTTTCCAAGACCTTTGCCTCCCTTGCCACGACCAGAATCGAAACTCCAAGTTTGGTTACAAGATTTCAACTCTGGAGAGCAGCGGCGCCGGTGGTGTAGTGGTAAGCGTAATTACCTGGGTGCAATCCCAGTCGGCACCACCGGGATGTTCTGAGGCATAACATCTCTGATCACTGAAGGGAAGAAAAGCCGGTGTTCCCCGGTTCATGAGTTGATGGGTCGATAGGTAGGGTCCAGGTGTGGGTAGCATTGGTGCTCGGCACAGAAAACAAGATCGACGGAAAACAAATCCAAGGAAAAAAACGGATAGCATTTTGTGTGGTCGTTGGGGGCTTGTGGTTTTGAATTAGCAGCAAAATGTTCCGCAATTGCATCCTCCTTATTCGTACACGCCTGAAGATCGGAGGCGAATGTCACTTCGACTTGTTTCATCTAGGAACCATTCTCTGATGACTGTGTTGGGGAAGCAGCATATGCATGTTAGTTATTTCGAAGCTTTTGGACAATGCTTGAAATTTAGCACTTTTTCAATAGTTTCAATTTGAAAATTAAATTGCATTTTGATTGTTATCGATGCGTAGAAATGATTCTGATCGATTGGTGATACAATTTTTGAAATTGGTCCAGGGGCAGCTAAGTTATTAACGTTCAAATTATTTCATAATTTCATTTTTCGGTTTACATAAAGTGTACCCCCATCTTCCCGAAAGACGTAGTCCTACATCAAAAAACTAAACCAAGATTTCGAAAATTCAGGCACCAAAACTTACAACCTTCATCGAAGCGATGTAAAAATTTCAATTTAGCATAGCACAGAAAAAAAAAACACTTTGGGTTAGTGATTTTCCCACACAAAAATAAAATCTACAAAATATTCATCGTATTATACACCTGGCCTCCCAGGGGAAAGGAGGGAAAGTTAATCCAATATCTACTTAAGAAGGTGCAGGGAACCCATACTACCTTCATAGATGTAATAGGAAGGGAAGAGTTGTGTTGGTGGGAGGGTGAATTATTAGGAAACTGTATTCCTCAATGTAGAGCATTTGATAAGTCTGCAATAAAATTGGAATATGAATAAATAACATGAAGTGTTACTGGCGAAAAGTCACTCAAATAAAAAATATAGTAAAATGAAAAGATCTCACCCGAATGGTTTAGAGACTTTGCAGCGTCATGCTTTCGGAAATACTTTGTTTAGTTTTCTTTGAACCACCGCAATCACTGATATCGCTCTTCTAGCTTGAACAGACGTTCAGTTTTGGACGTAAGATACTTGAGAAGACGTTTGAATGCGTCCAAAGTTTTAGCCGATACACGACCAATTTGAAGTGAAAACGTGAATTTAACGAAGTTCAAATGCTCCGTGCGAAGAGCACAGAAGTGGTTATCACAATAGGGGGACCTTTTCTTTCTTGGCATTAAGCAAGGAAAGTTTAATGGAATTTTGCTTGGATGGTGAATCACTCTCATCATCCTTGAGCATATCAAATTGATTGCTCAAATAAATTTCATCCGAAGGTGGATCAAGAGATTGCCCTTTTCTTTTGCGTTTAATTACCATGGTCGAAGTAAGACATTTGTCCAAATCGACGTCCAAGCAGATTACTATAAGAATCCGAAGCATCGAAGAGAAATTTTTCAAATCGATATCCAAGCAGGATTACCTTGGGTAGGGTCCAAACAGGGATCGAAATGGAATTAGGTAGACAATTTGCACGCAATATTCAGCACTGAAAAGTGCTGTTTAAATTAGTTGTAGTTAGCTTTATGTTGCAGTAACACTTCCTTTAGAAAAAGGCAAATAGATTCGCGTGGCAAGAGAGCATGATGTGAACTCTTTGGAGAATACTTGATTTGATGATTTATTCTGAATTATGCGTTTGATTTACATTTATTTGAGCAATGGATATTTTTGTTTGGATCATTATCTATAAGTATACTGAATAAACAATACGGATACAATGAAAAATGAAAAAGTTGTACAATTTTTCAGGTCCGATTTATAATTTCAACAGTCTATGTTACAGCTTATTAATTTTGATCGTTCTCTATCCTGTAATTTGAAGCTATTTTTTGACAGTTTTCAATAAATTTGAATCAAAAATACAACACACTAAAAACACACACTAAGCTAGTCTCGTTCTGACTATTAACTTTTACAAAACAGAATGAACGAAATTTGAATTTAATTTTATTAAATTTTGCACATGTGTTTTTTAATGATTTTTGATTGTGCATTCAGAAGTTATGGTTAACCTATTTATTCTTCTTCTTCATTTTGCATTAGAAGTTAGAAGTTCATTGCTTAACACATTAGCGTTATGTCTCAGCTAAGTGGTCTTAGATCACTTCCACAGTCATTAATTAAGAGCTTTCGATGCCTGTACCACTTTTTTCATTAGAATAATTGTGTAACAAGTACAATCATACCCTGAAACGAATGTTTCATAGTTTGCGGAAGCAGTTTGTTCAGGAACTCAAAGTTTTGGCTACAAAACCACTCATCTTCATACATTTGAAGTAAAAACTGATCGTATTATATTTTTAAATTGTCAACATAATGTCCTTTTCAAGTTCTCTGAAGATACTATGATGAATGGATGTTAGATCACATCAAGCTAAAACACTATTGATTAATTTCGAAGGAAAACCATTTGAAAAGCATGACTTCAAAAAAAAACACACAAGGAGCTTATTTTCTATTCTGCACTGTTCGTATCTTCATAGTTGAAATATGTACAAATAGGAAACAAACATAAAACATTCAAAATATCACAATCGATTATTAAAATATTGCCCCGTTTTTCCCCACTGTGGTGTGGGTAGGCTTCACACCATCGTCCCATTTGCTGCTGTTGCTAAGGCCTTTTCTCGTTCAATATCCCGCTCGCGCATCACTGTTGCTACCGGACGGCGGCTCTGAATCCGGATAATGAAGCCTATGAACGAATGATGGAAGCAACCTGCCCGCCTGCCTGCCTGCTTGGCTGCCTATCTGCCTACATACGGTATAGCAGTCGTCAGTCGGTGGTTTCTGTCTCCCTATATAGCCGGAAATAACCTTCAAAGTACAAACATAGCCCGAGTCAGAGCGAATCAGCTCTAGGCAAACTTTGTGCAACTGATTGCGATTCCACTTGAGAGATGATGCTAAAAGCGGTAGCTCTAACTGAACCCGATGCGAGTGATATTGCTTCTTAGCTGCGAGCAAGTTAGTCGAAGCTTTTTCCCCGTAAAGAAGCTGGCTGTTGTCAAGCGGATGGACTACACGCGTGATTCACATCCAACGACAGAACCTGTAGGTGAATTATGCGAAATCAAAGTGTTGGGAAAAAGGGGCTTAGTCAACGGTTCAAGTTATTTTTTACAGATTGGTGGGAGAGCAAATAAAATGAGCCAGTTGGTGCGAGATGAATGAACAACATTCGGATACGGATAAACAAAATTTACATGTTTGCCTAATAATTTTACGAACATAATTTCCACATGTTGCTACGCATTCTTACAGCAGCTAAAAACTCCTCATCTACCACACATCAGTCAGCGACTAATTTCATAAACTTCAAACAAAACTTTCATCACCTTGAGCTTCTACATGTCCCACTCCAGGCAGTGCACCAGGGCGTCGTCAAAAGTTATAATTTATTGATGTTATTGCATCATTTGATATGTAAATGTTTCGAAAAGCAGGCCCTACATCGCGTAACCGGCATTCGCTGAAAGCATATGTACACATCAATACATTATTCGGCAACTAAACCGGGCGTTCGTTGCTGCTGCTAACTGCTATTACCGCTGCTGCTGCTGCTCGTTGGAAACGGTTTTCTTCGTGGCATTAGCACCGAAAAAAAACCCCGGGATAGTAACACGAAGCGAGCGAGCAGCTGATGAACAGCTGCTTGCTTGCTAACTTGCCTTCCACAGTTTGCCGGTTGCTGTTTTGCTGTTCGACATCCTCTCCATTCCATCGCACCATAATCGCATCGTCGTCAACTGGCAACCAACAGCGCGGGATGGAGGAAAAATTGTCACCACATGTGAAACTCGGCGACCGATCGGTTCCGAGGTAAGAAAACGCGAAGCAAAAGCAATCCAGCAATTTTCGGATTCGATCCGAATGTGACGAAGGGAGAACCGTTTTCGCCCTTTGATGAACGGAGCCGCTCGCGGTGTTGGTGGCGAAAAACTGCCAGTAGAGTCGGTTTTGGAAACCATATGAGCGTGTGTTTCCCGGATTCGATACCCGAAAGAAAATGTATGCGTGTTATGATTTCTGGGTGAAATTTGCCGAAACTGCGGTTCAAAATAGCCAGCGGTGTGTGAGATGATAGTTTCGTAATACTTATGAGTGACGCCACTTAGGATGGCTTCCCAAGGGAGTTCGGAAGAAGTAAATTTTGTTAATAGCCTTTAAGGTAAACAGAATTAATAATAATATATATTTTACATGGACAAAGCGGAAAAAAAATGCCTTATTTAAAATGTATGTAGAGGCCCAATATTCGGGACACTTAGGCCAAAATTAGAAACATTAACCTTATTTTTGATTTGTTCTGAACTGGTAACAAATGGTTAAGTGGTTTTTTTTAGTAAGAAATGCTTCATTTAATCAGGGGATGTAAAATTTGCAGGATGTTTGTGGAGACCGCATGAACGGTGGATGAGATACACAGAGCTGTGGTCCGATACAAGAAAATTGTGGATCGAAAAAATTTTGTGTAGTGTATAAGTGAGAGAAATTAATTATGGTAGGTGTTCCAGTAATAGTGGTGTACCTATAGTTGCGGTATGGAGGTTAGTGAGGAGGACCCGGAAAAGATTATTTTTCATCGGTAGCTGTCCTAAAATAAAGCATATTAGCATATTTCAAACAAAATTATCCCTAAAATTACGGAAAATCATTAATTTTCCTTAAGATTTTCACACCTTTGCACCTATAGTTGCGGTAGTGTTCCAATAATAGTGGAACCCATAAGAAACCTACGCATTCCACTATTATAGAAACCAAAGTTAGCAACTACCACAACTACTGGAACAGTGTTCCTATTAATGGAGGATGAGTTTTCTAAAGTTGTATGCAATTTTATTAAAATGTAATATATTTCTATCAAAAAAGAGGTTGAAAGCTATAGATTAACGTATAACTATTGTGTGTACATCGTAAATTTATTTTTTAATAAATAAATTGGCTTAGCACCTCCACTACTGGCTCACCCACCCTATGACGAAAAAAAGGGTGCCGACTGGACGAGAACCACGAACGTTGCGATTATTAAACCTTTGTTTTCTGCATATTTCGGAATATGGATAGGCTAAAACCGAATAAGTAGCGCTCATTTCCTCTTATACTCGATTTTCTATGTTTTTTTTTTCTTCTGCTGAACGGGAATTGGAGAGAATTGTGGCAAGTGTATGCTTCGTCCTACAATGTTCTAAATAAAATGCTTGCTGGTTTATGGGGTGTCATGCTGGTAGACGCTGATGCCCTGTTAACATTATGCTAGTGAGCTTTTTTGCTAGCAGATAGCTCATTAGCGCTAGTGAAATACCATAAGTGTAAACACCCCAAGGGTCAAGACAGCTCCTAATCATAAGCTTTTGAGGCACCTCGAGTAACTCACATTGCTCAGTGAGCAAGATCGCTGCCATTTGCTTTCTCACTTTTCGCATCACAGCAACATTTGAAGGTGCACCTTCATGCGAAGCCGAAAAGCTGCTGTCAATAAATAAAAGCGGAACTCGGAGACATTTAAATCATCTCAGTTTAAT
This sequence comes from Ochlerotatus camptorhynchus, assembly GCF_037179485.1. Classification (NCBI taxonomy): domain Eukaryota; kingdom Metazoa; phylum Arthropoda; class Insecta; order Diptera; family Culicidae; genus Ochlerotatus; species Ochlerotatus camptorhynchus. Next base: position 197,936 of record NW_027040618.1, read on the forward strand.
AACCTTCGTTCGACCCTTACCAACCGTTTACGTGAAAAGAACCTGTTGCAACCTTACATTTACGACGGTCGAATGCTTATCTGGTTGATGTGGTTGAATAGCCCAATCTGCCTGACCAAATACTTAAAGTCGATACTCGTCGAAGCAATTCCGTCCCATCGCTTGACAAACTGCCGTTGGATGCTGCGAACTGAGCTCTGAATTATCACGGTGCCGTTCTGCTGACGGGGGACATCTATCCCCGCGTTTGGTGCTTTTGCTGGGCTTTCCGGATGGTCGTGATTCGCACAACTGCGATTTTTCTGCGGCCGTCGACCAAAGTCTCCAGGAGAAAGTTGACGAAGAGAATCTGTCAGCTTCATTTGTGCTTCGTCTTCCTGACGGGTTTTCACTTCGGTTTCGTCCGGTAGATCGTTAATGGGTTTGAAGTTCAAACAAGGATCGCACTCACCGGAAACAGCAGCTACTTCATCGTCATCCTCCTCTTCGGCTTCGGCAGTGGCAGCGGCAGCGGCTGCACTGATGCTCTGGCTGAATATTCCACGGGGTAATTGTTTGTAGCGTTGCCTTCGGAGCTGAAATTGGGTGTTAATCGGTTGTTGTCCCACCGGGGAGAGATTTTCTATACCGGAAACTGTGGCGGCTACCATGGTTGAAATATTACTCACTACTCTATATTTTCCAAGGATCGGGAATGTTGGTCGAAAGGGGATCGGAGTTAGTTATTACCACATTGACTGGTGATGGCTTTTCCAATGGGACTGCTGTTGCGGCAGGAGAAATCGAAGATGATGGGATCGCTGCACTATAGGTGGAATTTCAGATGTTTCGAAGAATATTGGAGAGCTTTTTTGACCGGAGATGATCCTTTCGGAGTCAAGACAGGGACTGATTGCTGAGAAGGAAGAACAACCCTTAAAGCTGGTTGGAAGTGTAGGTTGTTATTGGTAGTAAGCATGCAGCAGAACAGGTTCTTCCATAATATTCCAGTTATTCGAAAGGCTCAGAATACACTTGCGATTGCTTTATTTACAAACAAAACTGACGTCTAATATGAGACGTATATGCTTAAAAAGAGTAAACGGAGTAGGCAGAGAAAATATTGAGATACATTGAGTTACTCACGAGTTACTCGATGCGAAAAAAGCAACTCAGAGTAAACCTGTCTCACCCCTTGAAACACCCCATTAGTTGATAGCGTATTCAAAATACGAAATGAAAAGTAAAAAAAAACATTACATCGTCTGCAAGGTCAACTTTTATAATTAACTGCGGTATTCGCTACGGAGGATGACAGGAAATACAGTTAACATTAAATTTAAACGTGTTGTTTTTCTGTAGTAATGACCGAAAAATCTTATTCATTTCTTCGAAGGAAAAATTTCTACGGCTACGTTTTTCAATTCTCTTTTTATGTAGTCAACTTAGAAGAAAAGCTTGGGTACATTTTTTTTTATTTGAATTTTTTCTGATTTTTTTAAACCAATTGCCTCCAAACTTGGTTTCATTTGGTTTCGTAGGAGAAAAAAACGATAGTCCAAATTTGGACTTAGGTTCATACAGCTTGAAGTCTAGAGAGAAGCAGCACCCAAACAACCAGAAGTCGAATAACAATGTACAGACAGTATCGTAAATAACCATAGTTAAAGTCAACATCGCATATAAGTACGACATATATCGCGTTTGGTTTAAGTTAAATCGCATAGAATGCAAATATCCGACTTATATGCGATGAATCATTTATCCATCGCACTGTTTCATAAATTAAATCGGATTACATCGTAAGACTTTTCAAATTGAATTTGTTATTACTGATTAAATCGTATATGATGTCAAATTTTCACGTATATCGCCTCCACTTTTGTAGGTATAAGCCATTTTTTGCATTCTATGCGATTTTATTGTTTGTGTACATGTTTGTATGTCACAGAAACAACTTTGAATATACGTGCATTCTGGTTGCCTGGGTAACATTATGCCACAAGTGTCCCGGTTTATAAAGATGTACCATTAGCGGCGCCGGTGGTGTAGTGGTAAGCGTGATTGCCTCTCACCCCAGCAGGCCTGGGTCTAATCCCAGTCGGCATCGCTGGGATGTTCTGAGGCATAACATCTCTGATCACGCCTTCCTTCGGAGGGGAAGTAAAGCCGTTGGTCCCTGGTTCATGAGTTGATGGGTTGATAGGTAGGGTCCAGGTGAGGGAGCTGCCTCCCTGGCCTCGGTAGCATTGGTGCTCAGCACGGAAAACAAGATCGACGGAAAACAAGATCGACGGAAAACAAATCAAGGGAAAAAAAGAAGGACCATTCGGAAAATATGCAGTATTTTGAGCCGACCTTGCATCATTCCTCTACACAAGAAGGACGATAAAGGAAATCGATCCCTTATCGATACCTGTGATACCCAAGGTTTCTTGATTCAACCCTCCCTATGTTTCTAAACTGCGTCCAATTGAAAATTTCTGCTCAGAGTTTCGGGAGAATACAAAGCGAATGCTGAGGAGAATTCCAAGTGAATTTTCATTAGCATCCGTTGAATATGGAATAAACTATTCTGAAGTGTTCAGAACTACTTGCAAATTCCCAAGATTTTCCTGAAGTTAATGAAACTGCCTTAAAGTTCTTTTGTAGATTGAAAAGCTAGTCTTATGCTCATAATATTTTTCATCAAATTTTAAAACTGTCCTGATCTTTTTCGGACTTTCTAAAGTTTTTTTCAATTTTCCTAAAGATCATGTAATGCTTTAAAAATTCACGGATGTTCTCGAAACTTCTTTAAAATTTATGTAATTTCTCTAATGTTTACGAAACTGCTGTGAAGTTCTCTGTTCTTTCCTGAAGTTCTTGTAACTTTTACAAAGTTTTTGCAGTTCTTATGAAGCTTAATGTACTGACCTTAATTAAATTTAACTGTCCTTAAAATGTTTAAGCTTCTGCGAACTTACTAACCTATCTTAACGGCCCTAAATATGTTATTATCAGCTCTGAATTTCTCTGAAAATCTGGCAACTTCCTAAAGTTTCCCGCTAATTTAATCTAATGGAACTGAAAAGCTCTCAGACCTTTCCATAAGTTCCATATACTTCTAAGAAGTTTTTGAAATGTTTTTGAAGATCTCTGCACTTATACTATGATTTCAAAGTTTTTCTGAAATTTCTGGGATTTTTTTGAACTCCCGCAATTTTCTTGGAATCAAATCCGAAATAATTAAAATAGTTCTACGATTTTTGAAGAAGTTCTCAAGATTTTTCAGAAGTTAATGAAACTGCCTTGAAGCTCTCTTATAGTTCTCTTCAAATTAACGTTCCTGATCTTTGTCGGACTTCCTAATGTTTCCTCAAGCAGTTCCTCAATCGACGCACTCCATAACGTTCGACTATTTTAAATAATTATTTTTTAAATGTTACTTCTGCAAATATTAGTTTCAACGCTCTAGGGTTGATGGTGTTACAGAAAAAGATCGAAGAGTGCTGTGCTTGACAACGGAAGCGAAATTTTTTCCTCCCGTCATATTTTTGGTGAAGTACAGAGACTTGAATTTTCTGAATAGAATTCCGCAGTATCGAGAATACATTCGGGATATTCTATGCAAGCTCTACTACCAACCGGATTAGTTCATATCGGTCCCCGTGAAGCGAACCTTACCTTACTGCAATTGCGACACTTGTTAGGTTCACTTGGTCAGATTTGGTGAGTTCGTTCCATTTTGTTCTTTTAAATTTCTGAGTACTAGTGATATCGGCGATGAAATGGAACGTGTTCGATACGTGTACATCGGTCGAAATCGAAAATCATGTTTGAATTTTTCCGAGGAGTTCATTCCACGTGAATGGCTTCTATACTACCGTTTTTCTACTGATTCTTTGTTTTGCGTGACAGTCCATCGTCGTCGACGCCGGTTTTTAATTAATTTAATATTAACTCGATCACACGATTTCAGTTCAGCTTCGGTTGTTAATGCAGTTTTTTTTTCAAGTTCTGATTTGTTCACCAAAGCCCAAAATTTCAGTTTTGAAGAAGTCTTGCAGCTTATTTTATGTTATCTGTTTTGCTTTTTTGTCGTTTAATGTTAAAGAAGGGTGTCATAGAATAAAATGCTGGTGTTTCCGTTCATCATACCTCAGAGAATTGAGTTGTTCCAGTTGGTGGTCCGGAAAAGTTGATGATCACAATCAAGCAGACCAGTTTCAGTAAGTTAATTCCATTTTTATCTATAAATTAGGAATTTGGAGAACATTGGAGGCATTTGGTGAGATCCTTCAATTATTCTATATTATAGAAACCATTCATTACATCATATTTGCTTGTTTAATTCCCTCTTACATAGCTCGGAGCGTTTGGTACGGTATGTCCACGCATCCTTCCACCCCTGTAGATTCACGAAATGAATCGCTGTTTTAATATAAACTCAAATCATCTTTGCGGCAAATGCAACGCAGTAGGCCTGGTCGTTTTGATGTTTGTATCACATCTCAGATATGCTGCAAACATCAATGTTGGCAAGAAAAATGATTAGGCGTTATCTAACCAAATTATTTTCCCTGATGCTTTCTCGTACTGGCTGCGTTTGTATTAGATTAGATTAGATTAGATTAGATCTAGGGATGATGGTGTTACAAGGTTTTAAAAAATATCTTGTCAAAATAGACAAGTGCGTCATCATTAGGAACGCGTCAAATATGGTGCTGGCATGATATAGGTATGTTCTATGGTATGTGATGATTTCGAAGTTTTTTTTTTCTGAAATTTAAACGATATAGGGGAAATGTATGTAATGTCAGCCTAGATGCCCCTAATTTGGGCACATACATAAATTCAGCAATCGACTAAATTTTCAGTAGCAACCAAAAATATCCATTAGTACCGTCCCAATGTCGCGTTCATCTAGATAAAATTGTTAAATAGCAGATTTTTAGCAATGGGCCCAATATTAGATCCATTGGCCAACATTAGAGCCATTTCCCGTATTTAAAATAAAAATACTAATTTTCACAGTTTTTTTTTCTGTAATTCCATATAACTCGAAAACAGTAGGCTGTGGAGTTTTGACGTCTTAAGAAGAGTTGTTTATTATATCAAAACACCATTTCAATGCTTTAAAAAAATTTTGAAAAAAAAAACATGTTCCTTTAAAATGAAGAAATCTAAGAAACTCAAAAATATACCCCTATAAAATTTTAATATTTTGTTTAACGAGTATTGCTTAATTTTTGCTGAAAATGTCAGGTTGAGATTTTGTGTGCTTTGAAAGTTATTAAAGATCAAAAATTGTTGTTTTGTTTCGTTTTTTCAACAATATCTTTAAAATTTTAAACTTAAATCAGTATTTATTTAAAGAATTTGAATAAGAGAAAAATATAACATAATATGGTTGTAAGCAATAAACCGAAACAGAAGGAAAATCATAGTTTCGACATTTTTTTCTTTAACTCCATAAAACTTAGAACCAGTAGGCTTTGAAAATTTTACGTCTTTTTTTTGTCAAGATAAACAACTTTCCAGGAGACATCAAGTCTCCAAAACGTCAGAGAAAGCAGTTAGTTTGTGTTTGCCATATTTGCGGAAGAGTTTTGAACTATTTTTTTTATGTTAATAGATGCTTTTTATTATCATGAGAAACTTTGTCCAAGACACTAAGTCGCGGAAATGCTCCGTTTCGGAGTTATTAATTTGGCTCCGCTAGATTGCAGTCCTGGCCCAGTGTGCACTGTGCATTGGGTTGTAGAAATTTTGGTTATGATTTGGATTTACACACGAAAAGTCATCAAACATTTTCCTGCTGACTAAGATAAAGTTCAAAGTAGTGAAAACTTAGAAACTGCTGTCTAAAATATGTTTGTTGATCAAACTGATAGAAATGTAACTTTCAGTTTACCATCAATCTAACGGATGCTCAATAAAAAATGAGATTTTATTTTCAACGAATTCAGTATTTTAAAATTAAAAACATAATGTTTATTCTTCAAAAAAAAACTTCAAGGAATATTGGAGAAGGGGCCCTGGTCAGCCGTATGACGCAACTTAGTCGCGATGCTCTCACAAGAGCGGTGAACGGCACTGAACACATTCTCATTTTTTATTGAACACCCCTAAGACGAAAGAGTATGGAAAATAACCGATACAAAATATTTCTAGTGTTTGAAAGATCATTGATAATATAAAAAACATCTTATGGACTTACAAACCTTAAAATTACTGATTCTTATAATCATTAATTGTAAAATTAAGTGCTTCGAGACTGAAAAGTTCGTTACTCGACGAAAAGTTCATTTTATTGAGTTAAATTTCGTGTCTGTTATGACTCAACTTTATGTCAAAATTGACACTCGTGTATACGGAGAACTTTGAGATTTTGGCGAAATTGCTTTTGTAAACAAACCCGTCAATCGCTGATTTCTTGCGAATAAAAGCGCAATCTCGCGAACCAACTATACTAAATGATAGAAGAATCATTCCTCTACCTGTTCGTATTTTTAGTTTTTTAGATTGAGCTTTAATTCGCGAGAAATCGGCAAATGACTAATCTCGAAGTTCTCCGGATATGTCAGTCTCAGAGCACCTAAGTTTGCATGATTTTTCTAAGTGTGTGACAAAACTCACCAGCTGAAAATCCCTCCAAACTGTGGTGAGATTGAGTTCCATGATTCATGCTTTACGGATGGCAGCAGTCGCTTTGTATCTACCATCGGGGAAGAGAAAAAAGCACAGCAAAAAAATAATTTTGATATCAAGTGGATGCACTTCAATCGTGTCAAATATATGGTGTAATATTACTTGCCAAAAAGGACAAAATTATCATTAATTCAGTGCATGAAGAGACAATACGCTGCTTTTACTGCATTTGTTTATTTTTGTGGCCATAAAAATTACATGAGATTTTAGACATGATTGAAGTGCATCCTCTTGGATGTAATATTTAAAATATTTTTTTGCTGTGAGGGATAGCTTTATTATACCTTCTCTTTCTAAGGAAACGAGGTGCAACGGAATCAATTTTGCGTGGATTTAACTCTCAGTTTTACACGTTGTGAATAGTCTCGGAGGACAAAGGAGCTTGTAGAATCAATATCAAGCATGATATTTTGCTCTAATATCACACGTAATCAGGCATGGACAATCATTTACATTCATTTCGTGCATTCATTTACATTCATTTGCTTCTAACTTTTTTCATCATAAGAATTCCGTAAAATAATGTATGAAGCTTTTGTATGTGTAGATAAGAACTACTACTTTTGTTAATATTTTAAATCTGTATCTCTTATGCACGATGAACCAGAGCGAATCACCAACGTTCTTCAGTGAATGTAAATTACATTCAATGAAAAACAATAATAAGTTCTGCCCACTCTAGTTCGTCATGTATAAGACATACGGGTTTTAATTAGTCATAAAAGTTGTAGCTAATGTCAAACCCTACAGAACCTTTATACATTATTTTAAGAAATTCTGATGACGAAAAAAGTTAGAGGCAAATGATTGTAAATGAATACACGAAATGAACGTAAATGATTTTCCATGCCTGCACGTAATATTGAGAGCTGATGAGAGCGGAAAAATATCAATTTGCTAATGATAATACCATCACTGCCATTTCATACGGCCCAGCCGACGCCGGTGGTGTAGTGGTAAGCGTGACTGCTTTCTAACACCCCAATGGGTCTGGGTTCAATCCCAGCCGAGGTCAGTGGGTTTTTTTCTGAGGCATAAAAAACTCTGGTCACGTCTTCCTTCGGAAGGGAAGTAAAGCCGTTGGTCCCGGCCCATGTGTGTTGTGAATGGGTGCGATATCCTACGCAGGTGGGGAAGCTGCCTTCCTGCACAATTCGATTGCCGTCAATGGATGGCAATCGATGTCCGTCGGTGATTGGCACTTGATTGCGGAACAGAGACCGACGTTAAATAAAGGAAAGAAGATTTCATACGGCCCTTTTCACACAAACGGCCACCATATAAAAAACGGTAAAAAGGTAAATGAATCATTAAAAATCTCCTTAAAATAGATCGGGTTGCTCCTTAAATGATTGATCAAAATACGTTAAAAATCTTAAAATGCTCAGTAAATATTAAAAGTACGCTCCCTAATAGAGAAAACTGTACATTAAGCATTTGAAAATGCTCCTTAGTATGCACCCCTTGCACCATTTTGAAGTGTAATTGTACCATATATCATTGGAAAAGCTGCTGTAGAAAGGTTAATAAGTACCATGAAATTAGCTGAAATGTTCAGAAAATCATTGTGTGCATTTGTGCAATTTTACTGAACATTTCAGCTGATTTCATGGTACTTATTAACCTTTCTATGTTAAGGAGATTTTTTTTTTCTTATTAAGGATAATTTCATCTGTTTTATTGAGCAAAAGTAGGGCTGCCAAAACAACTACAAGGGACAGCCCTATGTGGTTGTAGGCAATGGTGACGTAGGGCTACGTGGTCTTATATAATAAATCTTGTTTGTTAACTGCAGCGGGAGCTTGTGTTTTGTGTAGGTAAAGGAATTTGAGCGGGGTTCTCTTTGTTTATACTCTTTAGTATGACGCGCTTGGCATAGATGGCCCACAGCGACTCACGAAGTGCTACTGATTTGGATCAATAGCGGTGCGGCTTCTCCCTCCTTCTATGGATGCTCATGTTGGCTACAGCTTGCTGCTAACCGGCAGCCGTTCGTTGTGTACTGGAGAACAATGTTCAATGCCACGTGCCAAAAGCACTGCTGCTGCTAATGACGACGACCGGACATCACCACACACGATAATTTAAACTGAATCCGATCAGCAGTTGAGGTCAGCCTTGATCGCTGGCAGCTTGCGGGGAGCCTTTCATTATGTACTGGAGAACATCACCACTCACCATGCGGTGATTGAATGAACACCGTTTGGTGAGACCAATGGAATTCAATTTTGAAATCTGTTTAAAGGAATTCGCTGTTCGCAGCAACAGTTGCATATTCGTGCAATTTTCCATAGTTACATTTTGAAAAATGATAAAATCTTAAATTTAGCAGATGCGTAGAAATATTTCTGATCGATAGGTGATAAATTTATTGAAATTGGTCCAGGGGCAGCTGAGTTATTAACGTTCAAAATCTGTCATAATTTTGTTACATGTTCCATTTTCTGTTTTCACAAAGTGTACCCCCATATAGAAATCACAGACGTAGTCCTACGTCAATATTTAAAGAGTTTTAAGTTTATAGATTTTAAACAACTTAAAAAAATTAAGCAGAAAAACAACTGTACCGACCAACCGCGGTCCAACATCAACCTTACGTTCGTGTCCTTGGGCACAGACTCTTCTACTTTTTCTAGCTCATACTTTTCGATACTAGCATCATATGAAAGAAGTAAGCATAAACTTTTGTTTGGTGGGTGTTTTTTTTTATAAGGTTTTCTTCAAAAGATACCGTGAGAGCTGATAATTTACGATATTTGTACATGCTTGAATTGGTCAAAATGTTTAATTGATAGAAGCTCTAAAGTATTATGAAAAGATGTAAAATCGGTCATTTGAGGTTGAAGGGATTTAATTTGAGTGAAAATCGGAAACATTTTGTTTTCAGCGAACAAAGTTACGTCGGCAGCAAATTCCAATGAATTTACATACTGCAAAATATCTCTAAGGGGCCTCCCTTAGCTCAATCGGTAAAGGTGCAGCTACAAAGCAAGACCATGCTGGAGGTGGCTGGGTTCGATTCCCGGTTCGGTCTAGGAATTTTTCGGGTTGGAAAATTTCTTGACTACCCTGGGTATAGAAGTATGATTGGACTTGCCACACAATCATATTAATGCAAAAATGGTACAGGCATCGAAAGCTCTCAATTAATAACTGTGGAAGTGCATCTAGAACACTAAGAACACTAAGTTGAGAGCACGCAATAAGCTAATATACGATATGCAATAAGCTTGAAATGCGAGGAAGAAGAAGTTGAAAATATCTCGTTACCGTACAATTTCCCTTCTGCGGAAATATTTACGCTAGTTTCTTGTAGAGTCATCCACTCGACAGGTACCATGCTTCCGAATTACACTTTCTATCCACGAAAAAGGAAACGAAATGATCGTATAAAAACCGGCCATCAGGGACAACGCTACAAAGTTGTAATGTCCCTTTTGTTGTTGCTATTGTTGATGTTGCTGCTTGGGTTCCAGCTCCCAATGACAACAATACCTCGAAAGGTCAGAAAAAGCTGCTAATGAAAAGGTATCGTAATTAATGTCCTGCCCATTTTTCTCTCCCTTTTTTTTCTATGGAGTTCATTGGTCACGTAGTCCCTTCGGCTTCAATGTATCAGCTTCAAGTTCGAGAAATTTGTTTTTATTTTTTTTATTTCCAATAAGGATTCCTCTTAGGGTATCGTTGTTTAGTGATCTTACTGGAAAAATACTGGCATCTCAAAATGACCAGCTACGGATCTTAAAAAAAAATTCCAATTAGTCCATCTATCAGTATTGGTACCAACTTGTGTACGACACGCACATCACTGGCAATGGAAAAGTACAAACGAACGGGAAACAATCTGAGCCGGATCCCTCTCAAACCGACGTAAAATACGCACCCACCAAAACACGCAACATAAGGGTGCCTCTCCCTTCGGTATGATTTCCGAAAATAAAACCGAACCTATCATCCCAAAGGGATCCTTCGCAAGTGTGGTTGTGCAAGCCGCTCGCTGGAACACCAATCCCACCATGGACATGAGTAGCGGAAAATTTTCCCAATTAATAAATTTGAATTTCGCGTCCTAGCTGGAAGAAGGATAGCTACTGCTTTCGCGTGTGGATCATTGACGACTCGCGGTTGCCTTGGAAGAGCAGTCACGGAAGCAGTTGGCACCAATTTTATCCCCAGCGCCAATAATGGTCACCGAGCATGCAACACAAATTAGTGCGTGTACCTTCTTAACCTGGTGCTGCCCGCTGTGGAAGGGGCTCACTTGAGTCAGAGGAGTGAATTAGCCGTGAGAGTAATTATTGTTTTCGTATAAGGTAGGTATTTGGCTTGCCGCCGCTGCAACCTAGTTTGGACAAGGATATTGAAGGGTGTAGCTGAGCTAAATGAACATTCGCAAGCTGAAATTAATTTTTATTCCATGGGAAAAAAATAATAGGTCGTTTGGGAGTACCCTATTGAAGATTTGCTAAACTTTCAAGAGTGTTGGAAAATGTCCATTCAAAGGCGTGAACGAACATCCATGGCCGAACATATCAGTACAAATGAACCATGGCCAAAGGATTTAGCTTAAATTGATTTCAGTTATTCGAGAGCTTGCTATCTCCCAACTCCCTCCCCCGTATAAGTAGGTAGTTTGCTCTCCCAAGAGGACACAATCTAAGCTTACGGATTATCGTGTCTTTCGCGCTCCGCTTGTCGCATACACACACACACACTGTGACTGTGTGTTCTTTGGGTACGAACGTTCCCGAATACACAGTGCTGGCCGGCGACCACGTCGACAACGTCCTTTCCGTTTCATTTGATAAAACCATCCAACGAATGGCCGTACGATGGATTAGGCTAAACACTCATCCGAATAAAAGGCTTTTCCAAACCGAACCGAACCGGGTTTGTCTTATTCGAGAGATTGTTATTGTTGTTGATGACCTCCCGCCCGGGCCCGGGCTCAGGCCGGCAGACCCCATCGGGTGACATGGGCTGGTGGGATTAGTTTCAACTGGAATGGACAGTTGGATTACACCCAGCTCCATTGTGTCCATTAATTGGGACTATTGATTTTTGGGATTTGCTTTAATGGGTTGTTATTGCATTGAATCCGGCCAGGGTGCGATTTGGTTATCGTTCAAAGGGGCTGTTTGCGTGTCGAAATTCTATTTAAAGTTTGATTCGAGTGTTATTTAAAGTGACGTGCTCAGTCAGATCGCATTTATTTTCTAGAAGAGGTGAAGTGCGTTGTTTAGAATCATATTAGCAGCATTCCGTAATATGTTTAGAATTCAATTATATCACTTACTCGTCCAACTCAACAACTGAAATAATCAGCTGACACTCTTGAAAACACACATCACCCTATACAGGATCCGAAATTAATGGTTCAGCGTTCCCTCTGAAGAAAATAAATTCCTCATCGTTTCTCATTCCTTTTGCCCACATCGGAGAATAATAACTATGACCCAGCAAAGCTTGAATACACATACATGCACCCATTTGTGAACGTGCGTGAAGGTAGGCCGACCCAAATCATAAATAACCCAAATTCCTACTCATTGCCATCGACAGCCCAAGCTCCACCCTTGCGATGTGGCCAGTTTATGGTGTGAAGAAGATCCCCAAAATTCGAAGGAACCCTTCCCTGCCGGCGACGTCCTGATGATTTATTACCCCCGGTATCTCCCTGCTTAGCAGCAGTTTGAAATTCACTTTGGGATCGCACCGACCGGGACCGGAGAAAGTACGGTCACATGCGGGAAATCAATCGAACCCAACGAACCTACGAACATATGCACCTTTGAACAAATTAGGACGCGTTTTCCAGGAACAAGGAAAACTAATTATGATTTACTCCGGGGAAAGGGATGGTATTTACTGGCCGATTTGTTGGCCCACTATGTTTCTCGCTTTGTTTTGTATGTAGTACCTTTATTGTCAATTTTCACGCACTTGTTACGTTCTTCGGAGGGTACACTCAAAACTGGTTGTGAGTTGCAGAATTATCCTTACCAGAAATCATTGAAAGCTGTATATAACTGTTTATTCTGGCAAAAGGTGGAAGTTCTTTCGAACAGGAGTCTTGACATTATTTTAGGTTAAAATTGGAGCGCTTGAAAACCATTGCATCTAGAAATCCTTAGAGGGTGAGATGAGCGCATTGGCGTAAATACAGGTAGCGTGTAAATATCCAGACCTAGGGTTTGCCCCATCCCATGGAACTGTATAAAATATGCGGGAGTATTAACTGTTTGCATTACATTGAAATTCATTTTTTCCCGCATACATTTTGACGGAATAAAACTTAATAATTAGCTGAATATTATTTAAATACTTCAAAATCAACGCTCGATGCTGGGAGAATATCTTAGGGACGCCATTTGAATATTTGAACAGTTGGAAATTTTCGCAACGCCCATGCATTAATTATGTCACGCTAAATCGAGCAAAAAATTACCCCCTTCCCTCTATCGTGACGTTTTTCCTATACCTAATGCCTTGCTTGTCACAAAATCTTAGACCCCTCCCTCCTCCCCCTTAGAGCGTGACATAATATATGCATCAACCTTAAGACCTGATCAATTTACAGTCTTTAAACATATCCATAGTGTCCACGCACTGGGATCCTCTTCGATGAGCTCCAACGCCTGGCAACGGCTGAGCGAACTATCCGGAAATGGTCACTGGTTCAGGGGTTTAGCCACAGAAAGTTAAAACTCTTTTAGTCTTGAAAAAGACTGATTGATTGGCGTGTGTGGTTGGTTTCGGTCAGGAGAAAAAGAGATGAACTCGCGGTGTTAGATTGATTGTATATTAAACGGGTGTGATTCTTATAATGGTTTGATTTGTACTGAATAGGTAAAGTTTGGTGCCGGTACTTTTATACCTACCGACTCGATCGAGAGTGATCGAGTCAGGAGGATATTCCTACGTGATGTAGCTGTTTGTTGTTTCCTGCTGTGTAGAGCGAAATACAATTATGTGCGGCGTGTGGGTACAATAGGTTTAGGTTTTTGCTTGTTCTGTGTCGCTTGTGCAGTGGTATCTCGGACCATCGCGTTGTCCGCGACATACCGGCCACCATGAAAAATGTGTTTCATTAAATTTAACAATAAATTCACTTCTTAACTAATACTTCTCAATCAATCATCTGGGTTGGCAGCGGGCGCTGCATTGTCGTCAGGGCCACCAGGCACTTCGCCGGAAGTGGAGGTGGATCTTGCGTCATCGTCGATGGGAAGCAGGCAGATCTTCACGATCGGTCGGTCGAAGACTGCGCCGGATGCCAGTCTGACGGTCACGACACGGACGAGGCCATCCGCGCCGGGATGGACGGTTTCGATTCGGCCCATGCTCCACCTGAGCGGTGGTAGGTTGTCGTCCTTCAGGAGTACCAGCTTGCCGACCAGAACATTCGGCTGCCGGTAGTAGTGCTTCGAACGTTGCTGTAGTTGATGAAGGTAGTCCGTCGACCAGAGTTTCCAAAAGGTTTGGGTTCTGCGATGCACCTCCTGCCAAAGCGAAAGCCGGTTGTTGGGAACTTGGGCAAGGTCGGGCTCCGGGATTGATTGGAGAGCTGATCCGACCAGAAAGTGTCCCGGTGTGAGGGCTTCCGTGTCACTTGGGTCTTCAGATAGGGCCGTCAGTGGCCGAGAGTTGAGACAGCTCTCTATCTGGCAGAGGATGGTACACATAACATCGCTTGACAGGGATTCCAAGCCGACGACTCGCCGAAAATGATGCTTGAAAGCCTTGACTGCGGCCTCCCAAAGGCCGCCGAATGTCGAAGCGTTCGCGGGGATGAAGTTGAACTGGATGGATGATTCAGCGCAGAACGATGCTATCTTCAGTCGTAGTTGTTGGTCGTTGAGTTGCTTGCAGAGGTCTCGGAGTTCCCTGTCTGCGCCCTTGAAGTTGGTGGCATTGTCACAGAACAGAGCGATTGGCTTGCCTCGGCGTGCAACGAACCGTTTCAACGTTGCGATGAAGGCTTCGGAGCTGAGATCGCCAACCAATTCGAGGTGTACGGCCTTCGTAGCCATACATACGAATACAGCAACGTATGCTCGGATCGGTGGAGCTGGTTTCGTTCGACGTACTGGTACCTTCAGCCAAACGGGACCACAGAAATCAACGCCCGTGTTGAGGAACGCACGGGTCGGAGTGATGCGAACTTTAGGAAGTTGGCCCATCAGCTGGTGTTCTGCTTGTGGTCGTGTGCGGTAACAACGCAAGCAGGATTTGACGTGTCTCCGTGCCAGGTTACGGAGGTTTAATGGCCAATATTGTTCACGGATGTGTGCGATCATCGCACGCGGTCCAGCGTGGAGAAGCTGCTTGTGCACCGAATCAACGAGCAGTGAAGTGAACGGATGCGCTGCAGGCAAAAGCATTGGATGCTTGCGCATGAACGAGTATGAAGAGTGGTTCAGCCGGCCACCGACCAGAAGTACATCATCGTGGATGAAGGGATTCAAGGTACGTAATGGGGATTTCTTGAGATCCGCTTCGCATCTGGCCTGAAGCATAGCGATTTCTTGGCTGAAGCACTCATTTTGCACAACTTTCACAAGGCCTTCTTGTGCTTGAAGGAGTTCTGCTGAGGTAAGGTACGGAATAGCTTGTAGGTGGAATCCAGCGAGCTTGGCCCGACAGTACCGCACAATTCTGCGGCAATATGCAGCGATGCGGGTGAGTCTCGTTAGTGACGAGTAGCGGGTGAACAGTGTGCGGTCGGGAGCTTCGGTGGATCGAGTGACGGCTGCAAGCGTACGAAGCTTCACCTCGAGAACTTCGGGAGGAAATTCACAGGCGTCTTGGACTGGAAACATACTTGGCCACTCCGCTGGATCGGACGTTAACCACGGTGGACCCTTCCACCATAGTGCGTTGTTGACGAGCTCGCAGGGATCGACACCCCTCGAGATGAGATCGGCCGGGTTCTCCAGACCGGCGACGTGATTCCAAGTGCCTCCTTCAGTGAGTCGCTGCACCTCCGCGACACGATTTGCCACGAAAGTGTTGTAGTTGGACGGTGGGTTGTACAGCCAATGGAGAGTGATTGAAGAGTCAGACCAAAAATAAGCATTAGCATTTATGTTGAGGCTTAACATAACAGTTTGGTACAGTTGGCTGAGGAGGACAGCAGAGCAGAGCTCTAGACGGGGAATTGATAAGGTTTGGATAGGAGATACTCGGGATTTGGCGGTTAGGAGACGGGTTGTGACGACACCACTTCTTCCGACACTTCTCAAATAGATGCATGCTCCGTAAGCGTTTTGAGATGCATCGCAAAACCCATGAAGTTGCACATTGTCTCCGGCGCCTGGAGCTTTGACCAAACGAGAGATGGAAAATGTTCCTAGAGCAGCCAGACCAAGTCTGTAGTCTTCCCACACGGTACAGAGTGCATTGGGAAGTTCTTCGTCCCAGCTTAGTTTCAACTTCCAAAGTTGTTGGACAAACACTTTGGCTGTGATGATCACCGGACCCAAGATACCCAATGGGTCGAAGAGTTTGGACATCTCGGAGACCACGATTCGTTTCGTGATCGGATTATCAGAGAATCGCTCAGGAACTTTGAACCGGAAGGTATCCGATTCAGGGTGCCACAGCAGACCGAGTGTGCTGACGGAGCCTTGGATGTCATCAACTGCGACAATTGGCCTATCATCCTTCAGGTTGTCCGGGATGTGTGACAACACTTCGGACGAATTCGACGACCACTTTCGAAGTTCGAACCCTGCGGACGCAAGGATGCTCTGCACTCCAGAATGCAGCTGAGTTGCTTCTTCCACAGTGTCAGCACCGCTGAGGAAATCGTCCACGTAGAAATCCTTACCGATTCGTGCTGCAGCATCGGTTTCGCTCACCGAGTGATCATAGGACAATTGCTGTAGACACCGAGTAGCTAGATACGGCGCACATGCGGTGCCGTATGTTACCGTGGTCAGCTCGTAGGGATGGACGTGTGAATCAGTCCTGCTTTGCCAGTACACGAGCTGAAGACGCCTATCGTCAGGATGTACCCACATCTGACGATACATCTTGGTTACATCTGCAACTAAAGCCACTTCGTACATGCAGAACCTGATGACGATAGCATATAATGCATCCTGAACAGTCGGTCCCACCATAAGGCAATCATTGAGAGAGATTCCCGTAGAAGACTTGCTGGACCCATCGAAAACCACTCTGCACTTAGTGGTAGTGCTGCTCGGCTTGAGCACGGCGTGGTGGGGAAGATAGAACGAGCGGGTATGGGTTTTGTCTTGTAATGGGTCTACGGGAACCATATGGCCAAGTTCTATGTACTCTGCCATGAAGTCTACATACTGGGCCTTCAAATCGGGGTTCTTGCTGAGTCGACGTTGCATCCATTGAAATCTGCGAAGGGCACCGATCTCGGAGTCACCAAGTTGACTCAAGACGTGCTCTTTCTTCGGCAGGCGTACAACAAATCGGCCTGATTCGTCGCGGGTGGTGGTTTCGGAAAAGTACATCTCGCAAGCTAATTCTTCCTTAGACAGTCCACGGCTTTGAGGGCAACTCTCGACTTCCCAGAATCGAGTCAGTTGTTGGTCCAAGTCATCGGTGGTACACAACAGAGCGACTCGCTCAGGTCCTTGCGTAGCGGTATCGATGGCAACAGGTCCACTTACTACCCATCCGAGCACGGTACGTTGGAGAATAGGATGGTGTTCAGAAGGACCAGCATTTACTGGGATCTGTCCTTCCTGCAGAAGGCTGAAGAACAGCTGAGCACCGATAACCATATCGATCCTTTGCGGCGAAGCAAAATCTGGGTCTGCCAAGACTACCTCACGAGGGAGGTTCCATTGCGAAATGTCGATTGCCCGAGAGGGCAGATCGTTGGTGATCTTGGAGAGGATGCTGAACGTCAGTGTGTTAGAGTAGGTGGAATTAACAGAACTGAAATCTGCTACGGTGCAGTAGGTACTGTTGACAGTAGAGCCACCCATTCCAGCGATAATTGCAGCTTGCTTTCGTCGGTTCAATCCCAAAAGTTGAACGATTCTTTCGGTGATGAAGTTTGACTCGGAGCAGGAGTCCAATAGGGTTCGAACAAATGTAGATTTCCCCGACGGGCCGTGGACCTTTACCACGGCGGTGGATAACAAAACAGTCGAGTAGGTGGTGGTGGAAGAGCTTGCTGCAGCTAATGCGTTGGTGAGAGGTTGGTGGGTGGCGGACGAGGTGATTGGTGATGGTGGAATTGGAGTGGACAATGATGCCGGGACCACGGCTCCACTTCCGGTGTAGGCGGTGGATTGTAGATTTCCAGTAGGTGGTTTGACTTGGGGTTGGGTGTAACGATCGTTGGGGGAGGACGAATGCAAAAGAGTGTGGTGTTTTTCGTTGCACTTCCGACAGGGTTTGGAGGAGCAGTCACGGCTGAGATGACTCGATGATAAGCAATTCCAGCATAGCTTCTTCTTGCGGACGGTGTCTTGCTTCTGTTCGATTGACATCCGTTTGAACACCTCGCAATCGTAAATCCGATGCGGTTGGTTGCACACGATACAGCTGAAGGATTTTGGTGGGTATGATTTTGCAACGGATGCGGTATGAGCAACAGAGAAACGGGGTTTATCTTTTGGAGGGGAGGGTACCAGGGTTCCACTGTTCAAAGACATCAAGATCCGAGCTTGATCTTTCAGAAAGGTTATCAGCTCGTCATACGTAGGAACCTTCTCTTTATCGTTACCTGTTGACCGTTCCCATTCCCTCAAAGTGCTTTGATTCAAGCGACTGCACACCATGTGCACGAGCAGGGAGCTCCATTGCTCTGTCTGCTCCCCCAACGTCGTTAGGATTTTTACATGGCGTTCGAATTGGTCAGCCAGGCACAATATGGTAGCAGAAGATTCCTTTTTCACAGGCTCAATAGCGAAAAGAGAGCTAATATGGTTTTTAATTAGCTGGCGCTTGTTATCGAAGCGACTGACCAGTAAATCCCAAGCGATCCTGTAATTATCTCCCGTAATGCTAGTCGTATCAAGGAGTTGCTTGACGGGTTCCTTGAGTGCTGCCATTAAGTAATGGAATTTATCTACAGCAGCCAAACCCTTATTGTTGTGGATTAAGCTGCGATAAGCATCATAAAATGGGATCCAATTGTCTATCTCGCCATCAAAAGTTGGCAAATCAATTTTTGGCAAGCGCACTACAGATGTAGAAACCTGAGAGGCATTAGCAGCAACATGGCGGTTCACTTTATTGGCGGTGAGGAAGTCATGCAACTTGTAGTACTTGTCCTCCATTTCATTGCGGCTTTTGATAAACGTACCCTTTGTCTCGGCTTTTTCATCCATTAACAATTCCAACTCAATTGAAGCGTTAGTAAATCGATCATATAATACATCTAGCCTACTCAATCTAGAGTCGATCTTGTCTCGATCGACCTCGGCATCGTAATTATTGACGAAGTTCTCGATGGTCTGTATTGCGTCCGTTATGACGCTCACTGCCTTTGACCGTTCCCGAAGCGACGTCATATCGCCTGCTGAGATCGTCACGTGAAAGACAGACCACCAATTACCACCACAACCCAAGCCAAATTCTTAAAAATCGATACCAGTCCACTACTCCAATCAAAAATCCGAAAAACTTGCTTACTCTAGTAGCGTACTCACCAGTCGACACGCCAACCCAAGCACCCAACTCACAATCGATGGCGCAGGTTCTGACGCCCAAACCTGGAAACGGGGATGGCACAGGTTCTGTCGCCCAAACCAGGAAACGTGACGGCACAGGTTTTGACGGCCAAACCTGGAAACGACAGCAGTCGAGGTGTGGGTTTTGTCGATCAAACCCACGAAACGAATCCAACCACTAACGCACTTGCGCGTTCAAATGCGCTTTCTTTTATTGTCCACTTTTCTAGGTTTTACGGAGTTTTCACAGTCTCCGATCTCCGATAATTGTTCTTTACACACGCGATATACTACTTTCGGCAATCGCGTACACGTACAAAGCGACGAGAGTCCAAATCTTTTCCACCAGACCAAACCACAGAAAAGGTGCACCGTCCGATCGGCGATCGATTGTATTGCTCACAATGAACAACGGTGATGATGCTGCAGCAGCAGCGGTGAGGTCGCAACAAAGCGACGGCACGTGTGAAGTTGATTCCACTTCGAACGGAACAATTATCCGGTTCGAAGGACCAAAAAGATGTCCACGCACTGGGATCCTCTTCGATGAGCTCCAACGCCTGGCAACGGCTGAGCGAACTATCCGGAAATGGTCACTGGTTCAGGGGTTTAGCCACAGAAAGTTAAAACTCTTTTAGTCTTGAAAAAGACTGATTGATTGGCTTGTGTGGTTGGTTTCGGTCAGGAGAAAAAGAGATGAACTCGCGGTGTTAGATTGATTGTATATTAAACGGGTGTGATTCTTATAATGGTTTGATTTGTACTGAATAGGTAAAGTTTGGTGCCGGTACTTTTATACCTACCGACTCGATCGAGAGTGATCGAGTCAGGAGGATATTCCTACGTGATGTAGCTGTTTGTTGTTTCCTGCTGTGTAGAGCGAAATACAATTATGTGCGGCGTGTGGGTACAATAGGTTTAGGTTTTTGCTTGTTCTGTGTCGCTTGTGCAGTGGTATCTCGGACCATCGCGTTGTCCGCGACACATAGGAATTAACAAAAATCCTCGATCAGCTGGAGACACTTCCTGATCAACCTGCCGCCTTGGGGAAATATCAGAGAACGCCATTTGAATTTTTAAATTGTTAAAGAATTTCAAACCCCGAAGTCTTGAAAAATGATCCAGAAGACTATATTAAAATTTATGATCAGCTGTGATGCTTGAAAAAATCGCATGATTATATCTGATCAACCATCAATATAGCTGGAAAATCTGCAGATGGCATTTGAATGTTTGAATAGTTGAAAATCTTCACAATAATACTTGATCAACCTGAAGTCATGAAAACAATATCCAGAGAATTATTTTGAAATCTTTGATTGTCTGGAGAACTTTTGACGTAGAACTACGTCTTTGTCGACTAAACTGGGGTGCAAATCAAAAAATATGTCTGTTGAAGTAGTGTTAGGTTTTGAACGCCTGTCACTTTGTTATTTATAGATTAAATCAAAATCCAAATTCGCCAATCGATAGGATATTACTTTACAAATCTGCTGAAATAAATACTTTTCCAATTTTGATATAAAAAACTTTTTGAAAATGTTCAACTGATAATTTGATCATTGTTTTCTTGCAATAAACGTTTTCCCCAAACCCAGTCGTCATAATCGAGAACCACTTGTTTGTACATCGTTCTGTTTGAACCTGAAAAGATATAAAACAGTGCCTCTGCTCATTACCGCTTCGGACGGAGTGGCACTGGGTCCTGTAATAAGCAGGAGCAAGTCAGCGGGCCTCCCTTAGCTCAGTCGGTAAAGGCGCAGCTACAAAGCAAGACCATTTCTCGACTTCCCTGGGCATAGAGTATGATTGTACCTGCCACACAATTATACTAATGCAAAAATGGTACAGGCATCGAAAGCTCTCAATTAATAACTGTGGAAGTGCATCTAGAACACTAAGTTGAGAGCACGCAATAAGCTAATAATGCCATACGCAATAAGCTTGAAATGCGAAGAAGAAGAAGAAGAAATCAGCGGTTAATATAGTGTTTACATCTACATATGCGGGTTTGCTAGCGCTGTGCAAAAAAGTAGCCAGCATAATGTAAGCAGGACATCAGATTCTACCAGCATGCGCTAGTTGGCTATTACACTAGCTCTAGCAAATCCGCACAGATGTAAACACCCCTAGTGGTGAATCAATGCGTGATCCCCTTGACAACCAGCGATGGGGTCGAAGAGTTCAACTAGTATGAAACACCCCAGTGAATATTCACTTCCGCTAAGAGATATACGTACCGTTTCAACTTACCCCGGTGTACCTTAACTATGATGCTTACTATCAAAACATTGAACAGGTGGAGAAACTGTATACGAGCTTTTACTCTGACTGTGAAATTCAACAACTGAATCCTCCTTATTTTCAATTAATGTTGTACTAAGCACCTACTTATTGAAAACGAAACGTTTGACTTGAGAAAAGTAGCAGTATTCTATTTTGCATCATTCTACGAGCACGCTGTACACTACATAATGATGATACATGATAATGTTATGTTAGGGTTGTTCTCCAAATAAGAGAACAAAGAGGTGCTTAAGCTCCGTATGATAGTTATACCCTTCCTCCCCTACTTCGCTGACATATGAACCAATATTTTGTTCAATATTGAAAGTACCGTCTTGTGATAAGAAAAATAACTGCCTGTTGCGTGACCATAAAATGCAACTATCACTCTCTTCTCTCATTCAGAGATATAATTTACAATCAACAATGGAGCTACTAAAAAATTCAACTTATTTTTTGACAATTGTTCTATCCCACAACGTGTAAAGCGTCTTCGTGGACTACACTGAGGTGCTACTCTAAAATATATAACGGCTTTTTCAGGACCCCACATTTGAATTTTCATATTTTTTTACATCCCAGGAAAAATACTCGGATCAACATTGAACTATAATCGAAACATTGAAATACTTGTAAAATTTAAGATAGCAAATAATAGTCAAAAATGCATGTCACACTTCAATTTTGCGTAGTTCTACGTCATACTGCGGTCGTGTCTAGGACACAACCCTTAATTTATAAAATACTTTCTGATTTGATAAACATTATTTAAATTTTAACAAGATCTTCAGAATATACTTTATAACATATTTAAAATCCGTGAGTATCAACAATGTTCTCTAAAACTCGGGCCTGTTTAAATCGAGGATTCAAACACGAATCCAATAAATGGATGAAACGTGGACATTAGACTGATGCAAAATTTGAAATTTTCGCTTCACAGTGTTCAAACGGTATCAAATCGGGTCCTGATTAGCCTCCGAAAGTTTAAACTCATTTGATAAGAAACTGACTTGGCACAAACCATTTGAAGTTTATATGGAGATTACTATGGGAAAACAAAACTTTTTGTTCATTGTCTTTTAACCTTTTTACATATTGTACTGTTAACAAATTATATTGCTATTCTTATGGGAATTTTTATCAGCTACAACTTTGCAGAAAATCGTTCGTCAGCCAAACGTCAAATTAAATAGTTATTAATTGTTTCAGAGATTGATAATCATATGGCAAGATTAAGCAACTGTATTGTAGGCAACACTGTATTCTGCAGTGTGACATAGTAGCCATGGTTTTTGTCCTCAATTCTACGCGCCATAAACACCAATGTTGCCTGCTGAGCAGATGATTGAGCATAATCATAAGACATCAGTGACTTGAATCATTAATAACTTTTGTTCCTTACATTTGATCGAAAACTGGTCTTCAACAAAGTTGTAGCTGTGAAGCTTAGCTTTTTTAAAGTAGAGTAAACTGGTGAATTTTGAGATACATATGAATCGAAATTATGGTTTCTCCATAGTAATTCCCATATAAACTTCAAATGGTTTGTGCCAAGTCAGTTTCTCACTAAATGAGTTCAAATTTTGGGAGGCTAATCAGGGCGCAATTTGGAACCGTTTGAGCACTGTGGAGCGAAAATTTCAAATTTTGCATCAGTCTAGTGGACATTTCATACCGTACGTTCCGTTTTTGATAATTATATGGTTGGTTGCTCGTTGGAAGCATCTAAGCTCGAAAAATTAAGTGATGCTCCATTTTCCGCTGACGGAGCACTAACTCATGTCCTAACCTTTTATGGATTATTGCTATAGCACCATTACTCGCTTTCTGAAAATAGAAGAGGGAATGGAAAGGAAAGGTAAAAGCGAAGGAAACAGGGACAAGGATTATAAATACATACTCTATGAACAAAACATTTATTTTTGATTGGAAATATACAATATAAAAAATCATAACGGGGGTTGTCACAAGACCTAAGTCGTGCTACTATTAACAAAGCATAAAATGTAACAAGGGCCAAAATGTGTTCTCTTCATTACTGAAAAATTATGCTCCACTAGTTTGGAGTTGTCAGGGCAAGGTTTCGGTGATAGATCTTATACGAACCACGAAAAGACAATCTACCAGCATTACTGGTTTGAGCTTGAGCTTGATTGACCGCCCACGGTTGCTACTCTGTTACTGCCAGATCAGCTGTAATTACACAGAGAACCAATAGACGATGCTTGGGACTAGCAATCATCCTCATTGTGTAAAAACTGGTGATCTTAAATTAGGCAATACCAGCGCCGGCCGCGCCCGAACACAGGTCAAGAAAGGAATGGGAAGGATTGTGTTGACATGACACTCGCTTTGATGGAAGCCGAGAACACCTCTGCACTTCCACGAGGAATCACTGGGATGCTGGATAAGAGGGTTGGGTTTGCAGCAGCGTTCGTTTTGGTAAACGATAAGCTGAATTGATGTCCTAACGATCATATAACGCGAAGGAGCTTGCAACTAAACCCACGGTCTTCTGCTCAGTAAGCAAAAACGTTTGCCACTAGGCAGACGAGCACCTTTTTAATCACCGAGTTGCTGTTATTACCATGTAGTCATATTAACAAATAAAACGATTGACGAATCTTGAATGGGGATGGGCCTGAGATTAGACTCATGATGTTCTGCTCAGTAAGCAAAAACGGTTGCTCTAAGGCCACCGAGCCCCTCATATCACATAATACCGTTTCTCAACTTTTTGTATCCATTCAAACCCGGAACCAACGACAACAACGAGTTTCGCAAAATACACGATACACAAGCGATTTTACCATAAATCTCTTTGATATGTAAGGACCTGGGACCGCGTTTTTCTGCTCAGTAAGCAGGCACTGTAACCGACGATCTTTCAAATCCGAAAACTAAAAACTACGAAAAAGTACTTAGGCCTTCATTAAGTTCCACTTCCACGCGACGTTCAATGACAGGGTCCTATCTAGGATTACATCTGAAAAATCCAAATCTGGCCAACGCCCACCTAAACCTGTTCTAATCCACCTGAAATGACTAACGAATGGAAGACTTTGACTACCCAGCCATGCAATAGTCTCATTCCGTGCCTTATGGCAACTTGATGATTCTATTGCGCTCATCTTTTGGCACCACCCAGGGGAGACTTGGTCCTGTACCCAATGCTTAACTTATCTCCATTCCACTCAGCTACTCGCAATTTCTTGTGATATAGTGGGCGGAATATTATTATATGAGACAATTTAATGCAGACGTCTTTCCAAATTTGGCAGATCGACAGGTAATCGGTGAGTTACCACGATAGTTGCTATTCAACAACTCGACAACGTCCCATCGTCAACGCCTGCTATGAGAATTTCCCATTGCAGACGCCAACGAAATGACGTCATCGAGCTATCGATCAACTACCCTGGTTATCGCCTGGTACCTTATATCACGATGCTAGGAGGCGAACCGGAAGAATCGATGAGCTACCTCTCCCCCACATTTGAAGTGATGTTGAAAAGTGCATTAAGTGAAAAATTTCAAATTCCTATCCGTTGCACGTGGTGCCGACTGTTCTAACCTACGCGTAGCTGCGCTCAGCTAAGTTTATTTACCTTTTCGTTCCTCTGTCCTCCATCTAATTCAAGACGATTATTTCAAAACTTTACTGAATACGTGTCAATCAAGTATGTATTGCACTTCTGCTGATTGAAAGTTCAAGTACATTATCAATCGTGTATATTTGCATCGATTATGTATTATCAATTCAGAGAAAAATTAGCATTTGGCGTCAGATGTGACATCCGAAATTGACAATCGTCACTGACAGCCAATGTCAATGAAACTTTGAAGCACTGAACCAAAACTATTCGCAGAAGGCTATGTCCTCACGCGAAAAGCATCACAAAACAACAATAAAGCAAATGAAAGTTCGGATTGAACATCGAAGCAAAAGGAAGTTTTCGAGTGTACCAGCTCTTTTCTGTCATCCCCGATTTGTATCATTTAGAGAGAAGAAAATAAAGAGATAATATATTCTAAGTACATACAAAGTAATGCAGTCGATAGTCGGGCCAACAATCCAGCCGCCCTTCAACCCACCAATCATGCCTAAAAATATACCGAAAGTTCATCCTGCTGTCTAGCCTGCAATTAAGTTAAATTAGGTAAACCGGATAAGTTTATAGAGTGATCCTTGAGCGATCCAGCTATTCTCAAAACGTTTGAAGCCGTCATCCAAGCCATATAGCGGGTTCATTTTGTCCTTAAACGGGCAATAAACGATATTTGTTACTCTCAAACTTCCAAAATATATTTCATGTTAAAATGCTTGACATTCGGGACGAACAGAGTTCTTTGAAATCCGCAGAACTTCACATAAAAGGTCAGAAAATTAGGTTTAAGAATCAGATATAATTGATCATCCGGTTGTGCCTACATATTAGTGTCAAATATGCCCGAACCTGTGCCAGAACGGGTCTGAGGAAAATTTATTTAGAGTAGATCTGAATTTTATAAAAGTTTGAAGTCTACAACTAATTTGATAATATGTTTTTGTGTCAATATTTGGAATGTATGACAGCTGCGGTTGTGTCTTCTTCTTGTTTCTGAAAAATCAATGGATGCTCAGATTTCTGTGAACTGGCCATAGTGGAGCGGAACTTATCATGTGTGAAAATTAGGTACTGCAGCGTGACGTCAAAAATGAACTCAGTGTTAATCGGCTGAGCTTTTTGACAGTTCAGTGGTACTGTTTACAAGCACATAGTCGTTTTTTCGAAAAACAATATATTTTAAAATTTCCGAATTTTAACTTGAAAATTGTCGAGGAAATGCGTGGTGAAAGGATGTTGCTCGTAAACATTGCAAAAGTGTGGTATACATCTCACTGCAATCTGAAAAATTATCCAGAAAATCTACCCAAGAAAAAATCGACTAAGTCCACGTTAACAGTACCACTGAACTGTCATCAGATTGAGGTTAACCCGGACGGTGCAAAACCTAATAGCATCGAAATGCTTGCGTTCTTAGAATGGGCTATTGTAGCTGTTCACTTAAAAAATTGATGTAAATTTAGGAACTCTGAGACTGACATATAAGAGCGTCAATTTAGACATAAAATTGACTCACAATACACGTGAAATTCAGCTCAATTAAACGTACTTTCGAACTTTTCAGTCTCGGAGCACTTAATTTTACATGACATGTTTGTTTACGTCTCATCCTTTATGTATGTCAAATATTGATTCCGTCACGTGTAAGATTAGGTATCCCTAAGTGTGTGCGGTAGAGCTTTCACCTTCTAACTGCCGGGTTCAAGCTTCGTTGCATTCATAAGAAATTATTGCAGGCAGATTTTATCCAAAATACTACTGTCAGACAGTGGGTGTTAGGCCAAAGGCGAATCTTTATTCTAATCTACGATTCCGCATACTATAAATAACCTTTTACACATCAGAATGAATTGTGCATAAGTTTAGGATCAACAAACATTTTCAGGCCCAAAGGAGCAACAGGATCGAGCGAATAATATGTTTAGGTAATGGGCAGCAACAACGGACAGATAAGCTACTTACAGCTTCTATTTATTAAATGCTTGATATAACGATTGCCAGTAACGCCCGGCTGGGCGTATCCTTTAGCTTACCCTCCCTACTAACAAAAAAACACCCGTCCCGTGACACTTATGAGGGGTCGTGGGAGTTCTCTGCATCTCTCTTAAAGGGTGATACGGTCAAAATTTGGTCAAGGGAAAACGCGTGTAAATCGGTGAAATCGTTTATTTAAAAAATCAAATTAAATTTCTTTTTCAAGTTCAATTAGTATAAAATTCAGGAAAAATATTCAGTTAGGCTTCCGCTTTTCCAAATCCGAATTGCCGGGCCTTACGCTTGACCCCTGCCATCAGATTTTGTACAGCCACCTTGTCCACCTTCTTCGCCGCAGAAAGCCAGTTTGCCTTGAACTGCTGCTCGCCCTTAGCAGTTTTTTTGGTCTTCTTTAGGTTCCGCTTGACAATAGCCCAGTATTTCTCAATTGGGCGGAGCTCTGGCGTGTTGGAAGGGTTCTTGTCCTTGGGAACCACCTGCACGTTGTTGGCGGCGTACCACTCCATGGCCTTTTTACCGTAATGGCAAGATGCCAAATCCGGCCAAAACAGTACGGAACAACCGTGTTTCTTCAGGAAAGGCAGCAGACGTTTATTCAAACACTCTTTCACGTAAATTTCTTGGTTGACAGTCCCGGAAGCTATGAAAATGCTGCTTTTCAAGCCACAGGTACAGATGGCTTGCCAAACCAGATATTTCTTTGCGAACTTTGACAGTTTCATGTGCTTGAAAACATCTGCTACCTTTCCCCTTCCTTTTGCCGTATAAAACTCCTGTCCCGGAAGCTGCTTGTAGTCGGCTTTGACGTAGGTTTCGTCGTCCATTACCACGCAGTCAAACTTCGTCAGCATCGTCGTGTACAGCCTCCGGGATCGCGCTTTGGCCATCGTATTTTGTTTATCATCGCGATTTGGAGTCACTACCTTCTTGTAAGTCGATAGTCCGGCTCGTTTTTTGGCTCGATGCACGGTTGTAGACGATACACCCAGCTTATTTGCGGCATCTCGGAGAGAGAGGTTAGGGTTTCGCTTGAAACTACCGGCAACTCTCTTTGTCGTCTCAGCGGCTTCCGGTTTTCGATTTCCCCCCGATCCAGACTTCCTGGCTGTCGACAAACGTTCCCCAAACACTTTAATTACATTTGTAACGGTTGATTTGGCAACTTTTAGCGATTTTGCCAACTTTGCGTGCGAGTAGCTCGGATTTTCGCGATGCGCGAGCAAAATTTTGATACGCTGCTCTTCTTGCTTGGACGGCATTTTGACAACTGAAGAGTGAATTCCAAAATCAAAATAGGAGCAACATTCTACACACACACACCTTCAAAATTAGGGGTGTTCAGGTTTTTTAAATGCAAAATTGAAAGAAATACGTCAAGTTGATATTGACCAAATTTTGACCGTATCACCCTTTAAGTAAGTGTCGGACTAACATTCCTCCCCTTCCCCCACCAGATGCAAGGACGTGGCCAGAACAGCTCTGGTCTGTTGGAGGGAGACACATCCTTTATCTAAGAGGTAGTAATTAATCACAAATTACTATCTAACAGTAACGGATGAAGGTGGGTCTCCTTCTTAACAACAGTTTGGAGCTCGTACCACCTACGACATTGTGCAACCTGGGTTATGCTATGCTATGCAACGATATTTTTCCAGAGCCCTGTGCATTGGTCAGGACGTCATATTGTACCAATTTGGACGTGGCACATTTCGAGTATGAGAGAGTGATTGCAGTTAGATCAAAAGTGTCTGAGAAAAATGCATGAACTTTCGCTAATTACCCGAAGCTGCGAGAGGGAAAATATGATCACTGAAAAGCAAACATAACACTCCCAAAATGTTCATCGCTTTCAACGGTAAATTTAAATGTTTCTTAGTTCTTAGTACCGCCACTTGTGACGTGCATAATTAATTCCCTTGCGTTTGACGTTTACACACTAAAGCCATCTGCTGAGTGTATTGCCCATCACAGTGAATACGACAGATGGCGGTAATGTTCAGTGTGTTGCGTCTGTGTTATAATATTGATGTCACGTTAGGATAATCTCAAAACATTGAAAAATATAACGCATCACTATCAGAAATACTACACTTGGCAACCGATGAACCATTCTGACGGCCATATGAGTACCCAATTTACCACATAGACGTAATATAGCTTTCATATACTTACTTTGCTTGAGTATGGTTAGTTTGGGGAATCCGATGATTATGTCACTTCTTGAAACTAAACCCTTTCGTATTTCTTTCATTCTCTTTTCGCACTTTGCATATAACACCATCCAGTGTTATATGCGCTCATTCCGAGTGCAACGCGAGACTTCTCCCAGATGATTAAGGCAATGCAAGACAATTTGCTTTCATTGAAGGAAGTAACACAACACAGGTATTGGCTATTATATACTTTTGCAGCCAGTGACAAGTGTTGGACATTAAGAGCCAGTGGAGGTACCGGGCAAAGTTCTTATATCCTAAACAAATGATAAGTTCCAAGATCGCTGTTGTCGTCGTTGTAGTCGCCGTTGGTAGTACCATTCATATATTTAAAATTGACCATCAACTGCTGAAACTGTATGAATTATCGAGGATCTCTGTTGTTAATTACATACCAAATGGAAACTTAAACAAATTTTGCCGTGGAGTGTTGTGGTTTTGAGATGCTCGATTACCCTGGAGGGATCGTTTTTGCTTACTGTGCATAAAATCATGGGTAGTATTTTATTTTTATATTCTACATATTTTCATATAAACATATAGCGGAAATGGATGTAATGTCGGCCTAAATGCCCCTAATTTGGGCCCATACATAAATTCAGCAATCGGCTAAATTTTCAATAGCAACCACAAATATTCAATAGTATCGTCCCAATGACACGATCATCCAGATAAAATTGATAAATAGTAGATTTTTAGCGATGGGCCGAATCTTAGATGCATAGGCCAACATTAGAGCCATTCCCCCTACATTTTTTGGGTAAGTATGGGACCTAATTAAAGCGATTTAGATGGGGAGTGTCGAATTTTCAACTCCCTGTTGTTAACATTTCATGAATTGAAGGTGAGCTCTTCTCCCCACTCCTTTGGACATCCCCTCGTATGATGGCTTGTTTTGTATCGGGATGGAACATTTTTATCTTTGGAAGAAGATTCTTCTTGCTCCCGTGGATCACGCGTAAGTTTTTCTGCTTACGAGTCCACCCTTCGTTTTTGGCCCTTCATACAATGGTAAATTGAATACAATCTGGTATCGTACTTGATCAAGTCATGCGAGGTGGACAGTTCACTGTCAAATGGCTGTGCCCTGCAACAATGAGTGGCATCCTTTACATACATTCATACAACGATATATTTCCAGATTCTCCAGAATTAACTCTGATGCGATTTTAAAGTTATTGATTTATTACCTATTAACGGCTGATACTTGGCCTTCAACTTTTATATTCTCATCACGCTTATTTCTCATAAAAAAAAATGATTCCCTTCAGCAGAGTAATTTCCAACACATGCAATCGCTTGAAACGGCTTGGCGAGTAACTCTTAATGATGAAGCAAGCTCTTCTGGCGTTTGGCACGGATCCTCATCGAGCAATGTCTCCAATTCAACGTATTCGAAGGTTTATGACCTTCCTTCGCGCGGACGGTCGTCAACATCGAAATCACCGTCTTTGAAGCGATGGAACCATTCACGGCTCGTTGTTTCACTTCGGCTCTGAATTATTTGGCGGATTAATTTTTCTTTTGATTAAAGCTTGACAGATGGAAAGCTATCGATTCACCCTGCTATTAGAGCATGGTTATTTCTGACAGACAAAAAGATAGATTTTGACAACAGTGGCTGAGTTTTGCTCGAAAATCAGGAATCAGAGATTTTTGAACATGGAAAATAACTTTCGAAATGTCACTTCTAACCAAGAGTTAAATTTAACTCGGCAAATTGGTTCACAGCCTTAGAGCAGCATATACGTAAACTTTTTGGAGCTCTCGATGCGCTTCAGCCGCCATTTTCTTCGATTGAAAGAAGAAAATCAACACTTCCCGCAAACGACGATTATTTGGCACAGAATCAGACATTTTCCCATAAGCAAAAGTGTAGGACGTTTGTGTTACCATATGTCTAAGCTTTGTTTGTGATGTTTTCGATATGTCACAATCGACCCGCACATACTGCTGGAGCCATCTATAGACAAACAGCGGGAACTTGGTTGGGCACCTAAAACTTTTTCAGCCATTTAATTTTTTCAAAAGTTCTAAAAACGTTCAGAAGACCTAATTTATATCTTATTAGAAATCCGTGAATATCAATAATGTTCTCTAAAATTCTACGAAGTTTGCTGAACTTGTATGAAGGTTTCTGTACTTACAACAAGTTTCTTGAACTTAAAATCAGTTCCATGAGCTCAAACAATGCTGCTTGAGCTTCTTAACAATCCATTGAAATTATGTAAAGATCAATGAGTCTCTCTGAAGTATCTTGCATTTGTAACAAAGATCTGTGAAATCCTGGAAAGTTGTGTCCATTTCTTCAAAGTTCCCTTACCTTCTACGATTTGTCCATAGCTTACGCAAATTACAACTGATTTTTGTCAGTGGGGAAACAAAGTCGCACAGCACTCAAATTAGGCCAAAAGATGCTCTGAAACACAATGTATCCACATGTCAAAATTGAGCTCTCAAGGATGTCGTTGAATAATGTATTGCCGAAGCCGTCATTTACCCAACGTATTTCCGATAACTCATACATTGTTCCCTGAAAATCTAAAATGTTCCCTGAACATCATTCAAGGTCCATAATCATATTTTTTTTTCCAAGCTGTCTTAATTTTACCAAGATCCAGGAAGACCCTTAAACTTTCTAAGAATTTTCCTGAGCATATGGTCGAAACAAAGTTCTCAAAACTAACAGGAAGTTCCAAAAAACCTGGAAGTTCGTAGAAGTTTGCTGAACTTCCACAATATTTCTTGAGCATCTACGAAACTTCCTGAATTCCTACAACGTTCGCTGTGGTTCTATTAAGTTGACCGACCTTCTGTGAAGTTCCCTGAAATATTCCAATATTCGTAGAACAAAGTTTTGCGAAGTTCTTCGAGTATTTACTAAATTTGCTTAACTTCTACACTGAAATTTTGACGTACACTACGTCTTATGGAAAGGTATAGGGGGAAAATTTCGACCGTCACGAAAAGGTGTTAGGTTCTGAACGCTTATAACTTTGCTATTTAATGGTGAAGTTAAAATCCAAATGCACCAATCGATATGAAATAACTCTACAAATCTGCAGAAACAAATTTAAAAAAAAAAATGAAAAATACACCATTAAATAGTGATGAGTTTATTTTGGACGTTTGTGAAGACAAAAAGGAAAGAGGATGGGCTACCGGTTGAGATTCATCTCAGCGATAAAAGAGCCAACACTTCTTTAGAAAAATGTAACCTCCTGGCTGAGTATTTCAAGAGTGTTGTCAACGATTCAACGGAATCGTTAAGTGCCAAGTTGGACTTCGTTGACTTTGTCATCCAGAAGCTGAAATTTTCGAACACTGTTGGGCCTGACGGCATTCCAACTTCCATACTCAAAATATACAAAACAGAGCTTTCCTCTCCGCTTTCAAAGATGTTCAATATTTCATTACAACAAGGTGTATTTCCTTTAGGTTGGCAATCTTCGTTCATGTTCCCGATTATCAAGAAAGCAGACAAGCGAAATGAGGAGAATTACCGAGGAATTACTCCACTTTGTGCCTGCTCCAAAATATTCGAGATAATCATCAATGATGCTTTATATGCCAACTGTAGAAAGTACATTTCTCCTGACCAACATGGTTTCCATCCCAAACGTTCGGTCTCAACCAAGGGGAGCGACACATCTAAATCTCAATTCTCGATGCTCAAAAAATATCACACTAGCGGATCAATCTTCGAAAAATTTTGTTTCATTTCTCGCATCTACATGCATCGCGCATCTTCTTATTGCAGGAAATCTTCAGAATCGTCATCAATCTTCTTTCTATCTACTCAGCGTGTGCGCAGCTAGCCACAGCAAAACACAATCTTTCCTGCATCGTGGATAGAGTCGTCCCCTTCGATCTCAACAAACCTCGTTTCATTCATTTCCCTATGCCTACGGAATATGGAGGCAGGAGGAAAGTTGGACGTCGTATACATTGATCTCAAGGCTGCTTTCGACCGGGTCGATCATGCCATTCTACTTGCCAAACTCGATAAGCTCGGTGTCTCTCATGGACTCTCCCGTTAGTTTGAATCGTAGCTTACCAATCGAGAGCTTTGTGTGAAAAGACCCAATCAATTGGAATATTTTTAAAAACAACTCAGGACCGTTGCAATTCTCGATATTCATTAATGAAATCGGTTTGATACTTCCAACTGGTCATTCTATGCAAACGATGTCAAGATGTACGTGGATGTGTGATTGCTTGCAGTTGCAGCAAGCGGCGCCGATAAAGCAGTGCCGCTGGTGTAGGGGGAAGCGTGATTACCTCTCACCCCAGCAGGCCTGGGCAGGCATGGAAAATCATTTTCATTCATTTCATACATTCATTTACATTCATTTGCCTCTAACTTTTTTCATCAACAGCATTCCGCAAAATAATGTACAGAGCTTTTGTAGGTTTTGTTATTAACTACAACTTTTGCTCACAACTCAAATCCGTATCTCTTATACATGACGAACCAGAGTGAACAGAAGCCACTACTGTTTTTCAGTGAATGTATTTTACATTCACTGAAAAACAGTGACAAGTTCTGCCCGCTCTAGTTCGTGATGCATAAGAGATACAGATGTGAGTTATGAGCAAAAGTTGTAGGTAATAACAAAACCTACAAAAGCTCTATACATTATTTTGCGGAATGCTGTTGATGAAAAAAGTTATAGGCAAATGAATGTAAATGAATGTATGAAATGAATGCAAATGATTTTCCATGCCTGGGCCTGGGTTCAATCCCAGTCGGCGCCGCCGGGATGTTCTGACGCATAACATATCTGATCACGCCTTTCTTCGGAAGGGAAGTAAAGCCGTTGGTCCCCTGTTCATGTGTTGATGAGTCGATAGGCAGGGTCCAGGTGTGGAAGCTGCCTCCTGGTGTCGGTAGCATTGGTGCTCGGCACAGAAAATAAGATTGACGGAAGACAAATCAAGGAAAAACAATCTGATCGATAGTTTCGAAGAGTGGTGTTCTAGAAATTTTCTCACGTTGAGTGTTCAAAAATGCAATATCATAACTTTGCATCGCATGCTAAAACCTAAAGGGTGATACGGTCAAAATTTGGTCAATATCAACTTGACGTATTTCTTTCAATTTTGCATTTAAAAAACCGGAACACCCCTCATTTTGAAGGTGAGTGTGTAGAATGCTGCTCCTATTTTGATTTTGGAATTCACTCTTCAGTTGTCAAAATGCCGTCCAAGCGAGAAGAGCAGCGTATCAAAATTATGCTCGCGCATCGCGAAAATCCGAGCTACTCGCACGCAAAGTTGGCAAAATCGCTAAAAGTTGCCAAATCAACCGTTACAAATGTAATTAAAGTGTTTGGGGAACGTTTGTCGACAGCCAGGAAGTCTGGATCGGGGGGAAATCGAAAACCGGAAGCCGCTGAGACGACAAAGAGAGTTGCCGGTAGTTTCAAGCGAAACCCTAACCTCTCTCTCCGAGATGCCGCAAATAAGCTGGGTGTATCGTCTACAACCGTGCATCTAGCCAAAAAACGAGCCGGACTATCGACTTACAAGAAGGTAGTGACTCCAAATCGCGATGATAAACAAAATACGATGGCCAAAGCGCGATCCCGGAGGCTGTACACGACGATGCTGACGAAGTTTGACTGCGTGGTAATGGACGACGAAACCTACGTCAAAGCCGACTACAAGCAGCTTCCGGGACAGGAGTTTTATACGGCAAAAGGAAGGGGAAAGGTAGCAGATGTTTTCAAGCACATGAGAAACTGTCAAAGTTCGCAAAGAAATATCTGGTTTGGCAAGCCATCTGTACCTGTGGCTTGAAAAGCAGCATTTTCATAGCTTCCGGGACTGTCAACCAAGAAATTTACGTGAAAGAGTGTTTGAATAAACGTCTGCTGCCTTTCCTGAAGAAACACGGTTGTTCCGTACTGTTTTGGCCGGATTTGGCATCTTGCCATTACGGTAAAAAGGCCATGGAGTGGTACGCCGCCAACAACGTGCAGGTGGTTCCCAAGGACAAGAACCCTCCCAACATGCCAGAGCTCCGCCCAATTGAGAAATACTGGGCTATTGTCAAGCGGAACCTAAAGAAGACCAAAAAACCGCTAAGGGCGAGCAGCAGTTCAAGGCAAACTGGCTTTCTGCGGCGAAGAAGGTGGACAAGGTGGCTGTACAAAATCTGATGGCAGGGGTCAAGCGTAAGGCCCGGCAATTCGGATTTGGAAAAGCGGAAGCCTAACTGAATATTTTTCCTGAATTTTATACTAATTGAACTTGAAAAAGAAATTTAATTTGATTTTTTAAATAAACGATTTCACCGATTTACACGCGTTTTCCCTTGACCAAATTTTGACCGTATCACCCTTTATTACAATTAATCAATCTCTGTAGCGTGTGGACAACGTTCGTAATCTAGGAATAACAATTGATTTTGCTTTGACATTTAAGCTACATTACACGGATATCATAGCTAAAGCTAACAGGCAACTCGGATTCATCTTTTAGATCTTTGATCAGAGTTTTGGGATCCTACCTGCCTGACAGCTCTATATTGTTCTCTAGTGCGATCGATCTTGGAATTTGGCGCAGTAGTATGGTGTCCGTATGAAATAGTTTGGATAGCGAGGATCGAGTCTGTTCAGAAGAATTTCGTTCGTTACGCCCTTCGCCACGTACCATAACTTTCTTTGATTTCCGTCTAATTAACTAAAACTATCATCAATATGTTCAACTGAACATGGTAGGTGGAAAAAATATGACCATATTTTTGCAATTCAAGCTTCTAAAGCAGTTAAATCTTCGGGCCCCAAACTGAAAACGAAGTTGACATTATATTTTAAAAGATGTTTCGCTGATATTAGTTAACCAATTTCTAACGAATGAAAATCATTGGAAAGACAATTTTCACAAATTTTTCATTAGAATGCGAAAATCCTGGTTTTTCATCTCACCGTAAAATCCAGATAATTAAATTAAAAATTTCTAGAGCCCGGTACTCTTTCAGTAGTTTAATTACAAATTTCACTATGTATTTTTATATGCTTTCTGGCAAAAATATGAACGGAGAAATCACAAATAGTGATACATGTGATTTTGGTTTGGGACCTGAAGAGTTAATATCGGGAAACGTAAAACGGGGTAGCTTTGATAGTTTTTTGAAGTATATTCTAAATATTTTTTTACAGCAATTCATGTTTTTCATATTTTTTAAACTGATGGTCCTTGAGTCAATTCATTAATAATATGTTTAACGGAAATTAAAGCATTTGCACTATTAATTTTAGTCATGTGACCGAACATCAGTATTTTGATTTGGGTTTACTTTGATAATGCTCGATGAATGCAGAAAAAATGAGTGGAACTCAAACAATTTAGATCTTCAAATGTGAAACTACGACTGAGTATATCAGGCATAACATTTGATAACGGCGAAAAGCATTTGTAAACAAACTTTCTAATGCCCTTTACACGCGAACCAACAACATTATCGGATAGGGGCAACTATCACCTTTCCGAAAGGGGTATTGGTTTGGGTGGGCGTACTTTGGTTCGGGTGTAAAGGGCCTTAGAAAGTTTATTTACAGATGCTTTTGTGCCGTTATCAAATGTTATGCCTGATATAATCAGAAAACATCATAAACAATAAGAATACAACATTGAATTTGTGATGGCTATATAGGAAATACATTTCACAAGTGATGGTTTGAGTGCTTTTTCAAACCGACGAAAATATGTACAAGAAAATTGTGTTTTAATATGTTTGTAAAATATGTAACACATACCATATGAAAACGATATATCATATCGACGGAAATGCTTTAAGCTTCAATATGGAACCAATGTTTCCGATTCGGAAAAGGCACAGAGAGTAAATTTAATCATAATATTCTACTTTCAAAGCTACTCGCATTTTCAAAGATACCCCGTTTTACGGTACTTCCTAACGATGGCTGCCTTGGACCTCCTCGTTCCTGAATCCGGCACTGAAAAAAGGGAGGGACATGTCTTAAATTAGTACAGAGAACCGTGATTAATCCACTTAACGGTGAGAAGAGCCTTTCTTGAAAAATATTAAATAGCTTCATCCATATTCTGGACACAGGGCAACCGGAACATGCTTATGAAAATTATTGGAATCCTATTTAGTATTGAATTGTTGGAAATAAGAAGATAACCTTCTTTGCTGTTTTATTTTAGCGCTCCGCTAACAATCAAATTGAATTACTTCATTATGATGGCCTTAAACGATTTTCCCTATCAAAGAATTGTACAGATTTGTCTCCTTCACTTTACTTAAATTTTGGTTATAAG
Source organism: Ochlerotatus camptorhynchus (assembly GCF_037179485.1). Taxonomy (NCBI): domain Eukaryota; kingdom Metazoa; phylum Arthropoda; class Insecta; order Diptera; family Culicidae; genus Ochlerotatus; species Ochlerotatus camptorhynchus. The sequence goes on from NW_027040618.1 coordinate 235,673, forward strand.
TTAGTTAAGTTCCCACTCTGCACTTTGTAGTTTCATTTTTACCTGTGATCTTAACATTGTTTCCTAGGGGATAAGTAAAAATACTCAGAGAGAGAGAGAGAGAGAGAGAGATGAACGGAGAGAATGTTTTGAGCCAAATGTACTGTCAAAATCTGAGCCAACAGAACATTCCCATTAGATTTTTTCCGACGATTTCTTATTCTTACTAGATGAAATTTGAGAGTATTGCAATCGAATAGAAATTCAATCACTTATAATAATATAACGTATGCTTCTCAAATTCAACTAGTTTTTGGAATCAAAAACAATATTCTAACTCTATAGGCCTTTATAATGCACTACTAACGTTAAGTGCGCCAGGCAAGTTCGAGAGAAAACGCCAACCAAACCGTTTGATACGTAAGAATAAAGGTTTTACATACGAAAAAAGAATTTTTCATTGAAAATTTTTCCAATTTTTATCGGAAATTATCTTATTTAACGATATTATGCAGATCTGAAGTAATTCGCGTCGAAACTAGTCACACACAAAAAATCCGGAATATCATAACTAAGTCTCAAGCAAAAATTTCTGCTCACAACGTCACAACACTGTTTTTGATGTTCTCTTATTCACCACCAGAGATTCAAGCGATCGCTTAGTTTCTATTAAAAAGGCGTTTTGATTATTTAATCTTAGTTGGTTAATTAATGGCACCAAGAAATGCGCAAAATACTGCGATGCAATCAATTAATCAATTATTATTTTGCACGTAAATCGAATCACAAATAAAAGTCATGTGCTATGCTAGCTTCTAGCAAGGGTTGTTAGATAATTTAAGTGCAAATCCCTGCTCTATTTAGTTTTCTCCTTCCATCTCTCCCTATGAGTATTTCTAGGGATACATACTTAAAGGGATTAGTCTTTAGTGGGAATTACACTGATGAAGATTGCAGCTTGTCGTCGAAATACGTATCTGTCCACATTAATTAAGTGGAAGTAAATTGAAGATTACATGCTCTGCTGATTTATTTGAGCATTCTTCATTGAACTAAGTTTCAGACGCAACTATTGAAACGATAATTTCAAATGTCAATTTGTTAAAACTGCAGCCCGCCCAGACTTGCTAAGCATCCACATGTTGGGGAAATTGTGCCCTATGTGATGATGGTTTTAGTTTACATTTCAAGCAGTTTTGTCAATCTGAAGTTAAAAGTCAATGTTTACAACAGCAGCTACGGCTATTGGACAATTTGTTCTTGAACTAATTTGCTTCCAAGTTGCAAACTAATTTTCCTATTTATCAATTACCTCACACCCGAGAATGCAATACATAATAGATTTTGAGTGTCAAACCTTCAGAAATTTTCTGGGGTCACATTGCGCATCTCGAAACGAAAAAAGCGTTCGTACAAAAAGTCTTTCATTTCGAGATTCGCAATGTGACCCCTGGGCTCCCCTACGATAGTGGCCAGAATATGGAATAATGATATGTTGAATTTTATGCGAAAAAGGCACTTGTCACTGGTAGATGGATTAATCGGAGTTTTTTAACTATACATGGCCGAATTCCAGCACAACATTGGTTCATAAGCAAAGTTTCGTGGAACTCTGAGAGATAAAGCTAAAATTAGTTTATTTTTTTACTATTTGACCTGGAACTGCTCTCCTGGAAAGTCTGACATTGATACTGTTTGGAATAGAAAGTAGGATGAAACAAAGATAGGTAGAAAACATAGATAATTACAAACGGTTCGTTTTACAAATTTACTATAAACGATAATCGTTACTTCCCTGCAAAAAATGTAATTTCCCACCCTAAATCAGTTTTGGGTGCACAACATAAATGTAACAATCGCTCGAGCAGGATGTCTTTGTTCGAAGTACCGAGGAAAACGGATGTTTAGAATAACTACGGATTACCACTACTGGAAAAACAGATAGTGTCACTTTCCCCTCGGAATCGTACCCTCAAACGTCGCACCGGCAGCAGTCTCAAAATAGCCCGGTCTAATTGAGTAAGTTTCGACAATGAACGGTACTACAAATAAATCACCCTTCTACGGGCTTAACCCCTTTTGTTCGAATATCTACACCCCCTCTGGCCGCCCGTCTACATCGCACCGCATCGCATCGCCAGTCGGGTTCTTCTTTGTTCTACCACCTCCACCACCACCACCACCACCACCGCGTGACTAAACTCATCTGGCTATTGTTAAACATTTATGCGTGAACAATAGAGGTTAAAAGTTTTCCTTCCTTCGGGGCTCCGAACATTGTGTTGATACGTAGAACGAGACTGTGGTCGTCATCATCGACTAGCGTACAGAAAGTGATCCAGGCGACCCAGCTACTACGGAATGGAGAAGGTTGGAAGGGAAATCCACCCTAAACGGCTCCTATCGTTAATGTTGATCCTTTGTAGCTTTCCTGCCTGCGATTCACGCCACCATCGAAACTCAATTCCGGCAGCCCAGCAGAGGACTAGGCCAGAAGGTTTCCAGTTTAAATGAGTTTTTCGCATGTTCCACTTTATCTCCACCACATGCCAAGTGAAATTAACCCATTCATAATTTTCGGGAAACTTTAATCTTCCTGAAGTTTACTGAGGGCAGCAAGTTTTGCTGAGCCAGGACTTAGTTAACAAATGATTTTAATTACAGCAAGCATCGTTTCCCCGTTCCACGGGGTATGCTCTTGTCTCTGTCGATATTATTGACCGATAAAAATAATGGAAAAATGACATTGTAATAATTTTTAGGAAGGGAAATGATCTCTGGAACGTGACGGCTCATAAGCAACTAAATTATAGACAACACTGGCCAAGCCAATCGCGTCGAGTAAAGGCCCGAACCAGTCACATTCGAACCGGATTAGTCAGAAATGCTAGGCAATCGGTTTAATGCGGCTCTTCTGGCGAAAAGCTCATGGAAAGTTGAACTTGGAAAGCGACATGAAAACGACAGTGAACGAGGATACACTACACTCCGGATTCATTATAACAATCCTATTCTCAACATAACAATCAACCAATTGATTTTGGACATTGCTACCGTTGGCAAACGAAAAGGAGAAAACGAACATCCGATTTCTCTGATTGGTCGATTGGATCGATTTGTTAGTTCTGAAGAGAAAAAAAAACGAAGACTACCAAAGAAGCAAGTTAGCCTTATTGGTTTGGTATTCATTACATGAGCATGCACACTAATCGAGTCAGTACGGTTTTACCGAGTTTTTGAATTGCGGAACTGTTCGGTAAAAGTTTAAAAATCTGTGGAAAATTTATTAATGAGAAAATTTGTTCTGAACTTGTTCATGCTTAGTTCTGTAAACCCCATTTAATGATAGAAAATAAAATTGATCGATTTCATTGATTCCTTACGGATAACGGTCATTTGAATTTTTACCGACTTTTTCAGCAATTCAAAAACCCAGTAAAAAATACTGACTCCTGTAAAAAATCTTAGTGTGTGAGCATGAACATGAGCATTTACGACCATGCATTCAGCAATCCATTCTTAGTGTGCAAAATAAGGTGAATCAATACTTTCAAGGTCAATAACGGTGCCGGCGACGTCCTTACGGTCATCTGAGAGGGAAAGGATTGTTAGTTTGACACTCTTTGTTACTAGAGACCGTGAATACAGCAGCATCTCTATGGGAATGAAGTTTTTGTTAGAGGTAACTAGATCTGGATTCAGTTTGAAAAAGTGATGCAATTTTTTAAAGCATGAGCATTTCCAGCCCGAAATGAAAAACCGGTTGGACATGATTTAAATGAAATCATATGATCACTGCTACCAATTGTTTCCATTCTTTATTTTAATATGATTTCTTCAGAGTAACTTTTGAAAAAGGCGTATTCATCGCGTATAAAAGGACATTATTTTTTTCAAAAATTCAAAAAGTGAAAATGATCGATCTGAACAAAATGACATATGAAATGTAGTTGTAGGTAATTGAGTGTTCTTTAAAATATTTGGAAGGAAGTGACTGCCTTACAGACTTCACCAATTTATTAATTTTGCCGTTCTGATTTGAAGATCATTCCCCTTTTTGTCAATTTTCAAGAAACCTCAATTTAATTATAAAATATCTCTATAAATATGTGTTATATGAATTTACGGAGAATTTCTTTCAGTGTGTTTTTGACGTAGAACTACGTCTGTGATTTCTATATGGGGTACACTTTGTGAAAACCGAAAATGGAACATGAAACAAAATTGTGAAAGATTTTGAACGTTAATAACTCAGCCGCCGCTGGTCCAATTTTAATAAATTTATCACCAATCGATCAGAAATATGACTACGCATCGATAGCAATGCTTCCGAATGTTGATTTTCAGCAAGAAACTATTGAAAAAGTGGTAAATGTCCAACATTGTCCAACAGCGTTGAAAAAACTAACAAATTCACCAATTACGTACATGCATATGCTGCTTCCCCAACACAGTCATCAAATAATCATTCCTGATACGATCAGTTGTAAGCAGCAGAAATTTCCTTCCCAACTCACTTGTGGAATCTTTTAGTAGCTCTGAAAGAACAAGAACGCAACAACAAGAAGAATTTAACTCTCAAGTAGGTATAAAAAAGCCGAAAATTGGAATTTCAATTGGAGTTTCAACCTTACCCGAAGAAACATCAACAGCATAAACAATGACTGGACGTGGCAAGTGAGGCAAAGGACTCGGTGAAGGAGCCAGTTGTGTTACATGATAACTAAGTCCGCCGTTCGTCGTCTGGCTCGTCGTGGGGATGTCAAGCGTATCTCCAGTCTGATCTAAAACCCGAGTGTGCTCAAGGTAAGGTGTTGCTGGAAAATTGCATTCTTGGCGCTGTTACCTGAAGCATCAGGGACGCACCTGAGGTTAAGTTTCGTTCATTTTCCCTATCCGAAAGGGCCACCAACTTATTTGAAAAGTGATCAAGGTGGACGTTGCGAACGAAAATTAAGTCCACTCACGATCCAGGCGCAAATATTTCTTCATGAACTTGAAGTACTTTAAGTTCCCTTCGTTCATGAGGTCCATGTTAAAATTACCCAGTACAATCATGGACATTGGCTCCAAGCAATATTTCGTCAGATTCCGCGCACATAAGTTTTGCTTGTACGACAAATCTGTACGATATTAAATAGAACAGAAAATCAATATGTAAAAATGAGGTAAGGAAAATAATTAAAATATGGCTCAGATTAATACCTGGCTCCCTCCGTAACGTGGGTAGATCACCTTTTCGTGGTACGTTACGGGATGTAAGATCTACCACCGATTTCTAGTCCTGACTACTTCAAACTAGGGAAACAGGAATTTTCTGTAATCAAAGGAACACATCTTAGTCCTTGTTACTTTTGATGCCTTGTTGATAGTGACAATACTTGGCTTTGTCCACCGAGGATGATCTTGAAACAAGGAAAACATGAGTTAGTTAATCTTCATCTAAGAGATTCCTAAGCTTCTATTCGTTGTTCCCTAGTTTGAAGTGGTTAAGACTAGGGTTCTGATGCATGGTCATTATCGTTGTCATTCCTTAATTTTGTTGCTAAGGAATCCAATTTTGACTGACAAAGGGGCGCGCCTTTGGAGGGTGTTTCAACACTCCAAAGGGTATACATAGCGGGAACTTTCAATTATAGTCGAATCCTTGCGATAAATGCAAGAATGACAACTGTAAAAAGAATCGTATACCTTATCATTTCTCAAAAGTGATGGAGTAATATGACATGCACTAAACTAAGGACACGGAATATACTACAATAGATCAAATTACTGGTCGCAGTAGTGTTAGGTTCTGAACAGAGGAAAAAAAAATACCTGGTCCTACGTCATCATTGCGTACAACCCCATAGGGCTGTCTCTTGTAGTTTTTTTTTTTGAAGAAAATTCAATTACCTGCAACTTCTTCTCGGATGTCATTTTGATCAGATCATTAATTTTCATGTTAAGAAGCCTTTTTTAAAAGTTACTCTTGAGAACAAAATTACATTTAGATGAAAAATGCAACAATTGGTAGCAGCAAACATGTGATCAATGTTTCATTTGAATCGGAAGGGGTCGAGACAAAACTGATTTTTTTTTAGCGTTTTAGGCTGGAAATGTTCAGCATGGCATGCAAATGACGTGACCCTATCAACTCAGTAACGTAAAGGGGCTTGGGTTCTAACGAACGATCTTCTGTTCAGTAAGCAAAAGGGGTCACTGTAAGGCCACTGGGCCCTTTACATCACAACAAACTACGACCGACGATCGTTCAAGATCGAGTATTCAAAATAAAATGACATCCCCGAAAGCAGTTCACAGTGTTTTCCAAACCGGATCAAGCGTACATCATATGATTTTCGTCACATAGTAATTTTTCCGTAACGTTTCACCGTTCAGTAAAGTTTTTCTACAATAGCGCAAAGCGATCCTACAATCTTGTTCTTAGTGCCAGGTAGGGAACGCTCCACGTTCCCGAGCAGGTACAAATTCCTCTACTGTTAACAACGGTCAGCGAGGAACAAATTCTTCATTCGTACCCGTAGACAGCGTTGCCAGGTAATTTTCAGAAAAATTGGGAACAGGTAAAATATAAAATCTGGAAAAATCTGGAATGCTCCAAAAAATCCTCTTTTTAACATAATGCTATTGAAATCAAAGTGATGTGCCAATCTCCCGAAAAAATAGGTCAGTATGATCATCTGGAATTTATTACAAGTACTAGAGTGGTTATAAATTACATGTTTAAATAAATTAAATAAAGCAAATAACTTTTTAGAATTGCTAAAAACATCCAAAAGTTGAAAAGTACTGACACGGTGTGCCCAAAAATCCATCAAATATCCACTATGCAGCATTTCAAAAATTGAGTAAATTTTAGTTAGAATTGTTTTTTAAGCTGTATCTTTTTTAAAAAAGAATGAGAAGCAAAGAATCAAGGAAATTTGATGAGATGGATTCAAAGCCTAGCATCGTGGAACTCACACACAGTTTACCTAAACTACGGATAACTCCACTATTCGCATGACCATTATGCCAAAGCATAATTTTATTATGCAGATATATCTCGATATAACGTAACTGTCACTTTTGACTTCCTTCGTCGATATCTCACAAATAACAGTTCAGCCATATAAATTGGCATGACCAATATATGGAGGATTGTCTCATATATCCTATGGTGTTATTACTTTGTTTGATTCAATGAATGTTAGCTAGAAATCAGCGATGGAAGTCAAAAGTGACAGTTACGTTAGATCAAGGTATACCTGTAGTACAAAAATGAAATTCTGATAGCTTAATTTTTGAAGTCTCAGGATTTTGCAATGATTCGAAATCCCCAAATTTATATTTTCCTGCGTCCCAGATCATGATTTTTTTTTTGTTAGTCTGAATTTACTTGGAACCTTTTTACAGGATATCTTCGCCTCTTTTTTAGTTCAATTCGAATCATCCTAGAATTCCATCATATTTCTTTTCAATATTCCCCTAAACTAATCTTGAAAATATCTAAACTTTTCCAGTAACATTCTAATAGTTCTTCACTCTTCAATCCCACAACTCCCTCAAATTGGTAATAGTTCCCAAGAATTGGCTAAATTTTGTGTCCATTTTTCTCTATGAAATTCTTAACACAGTTCAGCTTCGAACCTGTTCGGATACGGTTGTGTATAAGTTTGTTTCTGTTTTGTGCGTGCGTTCGCTGATTTTGCCAGATTAGCGCTGGCACTCTGCCTCCCGGACGGTTATACGTGTGTGATTGGTGGTTTTCTCGCTTTCCGAGAAGTTTTGGAATCGAAAAAGAAAACGTGATGCATCATGTTTGCAGGCATCAGAAGAGATGTCGCTATCTCCGTTGTTTGTTTTTTCTTCGCTTGTGCTCCCGGTACAGAAATTTGTGGCGTCGCGTGTGATAGTTTTTGATTTCAGTTTGTTTACGCGTTGTATGATTTTGTGAGCGGTCGCTTCGTGTTCGCGTCATGGAGCAATCGACTACATTCGACCAGAGGATTGACCCCCGTAGGGCGGGTCTATGATCGGAGCTACTACACCAAGCGTGACATAGCTGCTTGCAAGGGATTCAGTTGGACTGATTTGGTGAGATTGTTCCTTTTTTCTACTTTTGTCTATTTAAACTTAATTTCTATGAATGCGTATCGTTTGGAATCATTTGATTTGGGTGAGACTCTTAACTTTTATTTGTTTACATTGTGTTTCAATCGGTATTCTTAAGCAAACCCCACACGCATCAATATATTGACGCGAAGGGGAATTATTGACAATAATATTGATGATGTGAATTAAGAAATATTGTCAATCTCGATATATTGACGTCAATATAGCATGTATTGACAATACAATTATTGTCAATAAAAGCAATCGTGTAGGGTTCACTTTAAGAACTTCACAAAATAAGGTTTCAATATTTAAATTGAGCTGCTCGTCTAGCCTGGTGGCTGCCGCTTTTGCTTACTGAGTAGAAGACCGTAGGGGATCCACATTGTAAAGATTCCCTATTTTCAGCTTTTTTACAGGCTGGAGTTGTTGTTTGAAACATTTAGTTTATCAATTTAATTTATCTGTATAACAATTATTCACAAGCATTCTTCCAGGTCAATTCAAGAATAGTTTGATGATGATAAATCTTCCTAATATTCACATTACAGTTATGACCCGATCCTGTCAATCTCTCCGCGCATCAGACTGTTATTTTTCAATAATTCCACATAATTGTAATTTCATACCTTCCTTCTTCAAGATGAATGTTTAAGATACATATACTTTGCTAGCTGACAAAATGGGGTCATTGCTGTATGATTATTCACATTATCCATTCATTCAGACTGGATCTATTGATTTAAATTATTTGAGTTTTCTTCCAGCTCTTTGATGACGGAACATCATTAGATTTATACTGTAATGATTCACTCTTACAGCTTTCACCCTAGTTTTGTCTGTTGATTTGATTGGTTTGAATTGGTTTGAATTGGTTTTCAGAGTCGCGGGTGATCAATTTTGCTCATGCTCATGCTCTAAGTTTATTTTCAGCATTTCGATGATGGAACGTCTTCAGATTTATATTATAATGGGGCTTATTACGGGTGTCACATCACGGTGAAAAGTTGTCACTTGTCGTCACGGTGAAGTGATTTCCATTTGATTTGTACGGTAATCACGGCTCTTATTCTGAGTATCACTTGCTTATCACCGTGTAGTGACACCCGAAATAAGGCCCAATGATACACCATTTGGTTTTGGCTTCGGGCAAATCCAAGTATAATGCATGATAACACTGATTCATTTGAAACCATGGTCGCATCACTTATCAAGGTGAATCCTGATCCAACGAACCCAACTTACTAACAAAATCTCCTTTTCTGTGTCTTTTGTTGGGGTGCAGAGGTAAACACGGCCCACAAACAACAAAGGTCACTCTAATATTCCTTCCCTACTCCCACCTGATTGCAAGGACGTGGCCGGCGCCGTTATTGATCTACAACATATAGAATCACTGAAACTTGTACAATGAGAATGGACGGTCACTCCCAGCCCCATTCAGTTGATTCATTGTACAATTTCACTGATTCTGATCAATCACGGAGTAGCAACCATTGATATGTGCAGTCAATCTAAGCTAAGCTAGCTATTGGTTATCGTATATGTTTAGTGTTTATAGTAGTACATATCTTTCATTATTGACTTTACATCATTTAATATTATTGTAAATTACATTTTATTATACTTAATTCTTAATGTTAGCTATTATGAGCGGCTCCAGGGAAGCATAGTGCCAGCTTGAAAAAAAATCTGAATCATTCATTATCTGTTTTGTAAAAATCTTGTGTTTATTGTATCTTGTTACATGGCATTATAACGCATTTTCAATATTACATTACATTTAAATAAGTATTAACCCGGTAACACACATTTCAGGTCATCCAGGTCTTAAATAAGATGGGATCCGTTCCTTTTATCAACAGTTGTGATATTGCATCATATGCTGAAACTATGAATTATCGCGTATTTCTGTTGTTCATTACATACCATACCATACATACCATATCATGTTTTGCCGTCTAGTGTTTTGGTTTTTAGATGCTCGATAATCTTAGAGGGATCGGTTTTGCTTAATGAGCAGAATATCATGGGTTTAATCCCAAGCTATCCCACAACATAACACAACACAAACATATCAAGTATCATTCTAGCTAAAAATATTTATTTGCATAATATAACCTGGAAATTTCAGGGTTACATCTTCCTTATTGGGAGCTGAGGAGACATAGAGCTGCATCATATTGTATGTAAAATAATTATTATTTTCATTGCGGAATACCAGTTTTTTTTATCCATATAAATGTATTTTTATTATTACGTATTTTAATGTTCTGATATATTTCATTTCTCCATTACATATGTTTACTGTATATATAAATAAATACTGGGTTGGGAGGGAGCATCAGGGTATCATTTGACCTGGAACTGGACGATTGGAGTGGTATGACAACCGGAGTCTAGGAGGGAATAAACACTATCATTTTCTTTATCCTACCGATTCGATTGTGATGGTGTGAATTCTACTCCAACAGTTTCATGGAGATTGACGCGCCCTTCTTAACAAACCATCCTGTAGGAAGCTTAATAAGTATTGCGAATTGCGTTATTCGATTTGTTGGATCGTATCGTTGGAAGGAGATTCTTAAATTCCCGTGGATTTCGCGTAAGTGCCTCTGCTTACGGGTCCACCCCACCGTTTTTGGCCCTTCATACAGCGATATTGTGAATTCAGATCGGTAGCTCAAATTGATCTTGCTATTAAGTGGAGCTGCATACAAGACAAGATCTTCGAAGGGATGGTGGCTACCTTACATACATACATACATTTTTCTCTATGAAATTCTTAAAATATTCTTAACAATTTTCTTGGTACGCTCTTCAGAATGACCGTCACACTCTTCTCAGACTTATCCAATAATTCCCTTTAAACTGCTTTGTAGGTAAGGTCAGAATTGTTTTGGAATCCTACTTTGCCACAATGGTTTTGAAAGTCTCCCAGAAATTGTACTTAAAATTTTATTATTTGGACAGAATTCCATTGAAATTAATCTCACGATTCGTATCAGCATACTTCTTAAGTTTCATCATAAGAATTTTCTATGATTTCTCTTCCAGATTGTATTTCCTTTATTCACAAAATCTCCATGCAATTGTCATCAGAGTTGATAAGACAATTGACACCGTCTTCAACCAGAGGTTTCACAGACTGTATATTTAACACTAGACAAGGGACAACACACCACACCCAGCAGACCAGTTGGGAAATTTTCAGGTAGTCAAAATTTGCACCGGCTGGAGCGGGAATCGAACCCTCACTTCGTGGCACTCACAATACGCCTGAACGACGGGTGAAGTCACAGGAACACAAAACCCACAAAGATGGATAATGGAACTCTACTCAGAATTTGCTTGAAATTGTCGTTTGATTTCACTGTGAACTATTTTTAGAATTACCTTAATTATGTAATGTCCAACGTTGATAAAAGTTGAGTAACAAGTTTTGCTTTTTATTTTTTGATTAGATGGTAAATCAATTGCAGTGATATTTTTAAAGGAACATATATGAAAAATCTGGGAAAATCTGGAACATATTTAAAAAATCTGGAAATATACGTGGTCTGTCTATGTATCTGGCAAGACGACTAAAAATCTGGAAAATCCAGATAAATCTGGAATACTGGCAACGCTGCCCGTAGATACAAATATCACCCCTGCTTCAAATTCTTCATCTATACCTGCTCTCTTCCCTGCTAACAATATTCAGCGAGTTAATGGAGCTACCTATGCTGCTTTTGCAACGGGTAGAAAATAAAATACTAGCCAAAATAATTCTAACGAAAATTTTGGCTTATGAAGCATTGCTGTGTGTGTGTGTGTGTGTGTGTGTGTGTGTGTGTGTGTGTGTGTGTGTGTGTGTGTGTGTGTGTGTGTGTGTGTGTGTGTGTGTGTGTGTGTGTGTGTGTGTGTGTGTGTGTGTGTGTGTGTGTTCAATATAACCCCCACTATCCGGCAGTGGGTATTATGGAAGCATTACTGCTCCTAAAATTGAATTTTTACAGAAATAATTTTGAATTGACATGATTACTGATATGCTAAATGCTAACTCCATGTTTGATGCTATTCAAACTGGAGTTAAATTTGCGAACAATATCGTCATGACTTTAAAATTCAGTAATGGATTTTAAATCATTTAAATAAACATGGTTAAGGTTAAAAGAGACGCAAATTATTTCATTTATCGAAATGGTCATCTTGATGGAGCATGTGGTGGCGTTGCCGTCACTGTTCATAGACGTATCAAACATTAATTTTTTTCTTGATTTGAAACCAAAGTTTTTGAAATTTTGGGAGCTTCTGTCGAAAAAAAATTTGGACGACTTACTTTTTAGCGCAGGCCAGCAAAATAATTTTCTCAAGGGTGACCTACAGAAACTTACCCGTCATAGGTCTAAATTCTTCATTATTGGTGATTCCAAAGGTTATATTCTGTATGATGATTGTTCTGCAGGTTATTACACGATTCAATATCCAGACAGTCCAACATGCTTTTCTTCAGTCACTTGGTTACCCATGCTGGCTTCGGTTCTGGCCACCTTTCAGTAACTTTTGAAATATCCTAAGAAATAATTTGTAATTCCAACAGTTCTACTTTCAATTACCATAGAATTTATTGGGAGCAATATCGAACATTTATGGAACATAACTTCGATCCAAATATTCCTTTGCAAACCAAAGATGATGTTAATTATGCTCTTGAATCTCTGACTACTTCTATAGTTGAAGCAAGAGCTGCCTCAGAACCAAAATGCGAGGTTAAATTCGATTCAATTATAATAGACGATGATCTTCAGCTCTTGATCCATCTGTAAAATGTCCGTAGGAGGCATTATCAAAGAAAACGCAATCCTGCCATGAGAGTTATCTGGCATGATATGCAAAAACAAATTAAAACGCGATTCTCTGCCCTGAGGAACAATAGTCTTGAAAATAATATTTCCAAATAAGACCCGAGTTCCAAACCCTTTAGGAAGCTAACAAAAATTTTGAAAAAAAAACCTCAAAAGCTTATTCCAGCGCTTAAAAAAGGTGGTAGCATTTTGATCACAAATTCGGAAAAAAAACTCAGAAACTTGCTAAGCAATTCAAGAATTCCCATAGTTTCAGTTTAGGTCTTACTAGTCCTATTGAGAATCATGTGGCTCGCGACTAACTGACTACGTTTGATGATTCCTGTGGGACTGATTTGGACGAAGTAAGACCTATTACTAAAAAGTTTCAAAATATGAAATCTCAAGGATGATGATGTTGGACTGCTCTATTTCCTCATTAAAAAAAAAAAACTCCAAGAGAGTACCTTGTCTTTCTTGGTAAAGTTATTTAACAGATGTTTCCATTTGGCATACCTGATAAATGGACAAGGCAAAACTTGTTCCAATTTTGAATTCGGATAAAAATCCAGCAGAAGCTTCTACCTACTGCCAAAAAGTTTGCATTCTTCGTTTAGTAAACTTTTTGAAAATATAGTTTTGAATACAATGAAATTTCACATCAATATGAACTCAATTTTTGCAGATGAATAGTTTGGATTTTACCATGGAAATTCAATTACTCATCAACTTTTAAGAGCTACCAATTTAATTCGATCAAACAAATCATAAGGCAGCTCAACTGGAGTGGCTCTTATAGGCATAACAAAACATTCGACAGTGTTTGGCATGAAGGTGCGATTGCCAAATTGAAAAAGTTTAATTTTTCACTTTTTATTATGAAATTAGTTCAAAATTATTTAACTGACAGAACGCTGCAGGTAAATTATCAAAATTCCAAATCTGATCGACTACCTATTAGAGCAGGAGTTCCTCAGGGTAGCATTCTTGGGCCTATATTGTATAACATTTTCACTTCGGGACTCCCAGATTTGCTTCAAGGATGCCACAAATCTTTGTTCGCTGATGACACAGGCATTTACGCTAAAGAAAAAAAGTCTTCTTGTTATTTGCAGCAGACTGCATAAAAGTTTAGATATTTTCTCTACATATTTTTAAAAATGAAAGATTCCTCCCAACGCCTCCAAAACTTTTAATATTTTCACATTTCGTATGGGAGAAGTTTTTTTCTTATTATAGGGTTCTTTCAAGTTGGCGTGCATTGAGTGTTGTTTTTCCGATTTCGGTTCCTACTTTCTGGGCACACAATAAAATAGAACAATTGAGCAACTGGCCCACTGGTTTCAATGATCTAGTTTTGGAATTTCCAAAAAGATTTCCATCTGTTTTCAATATTGATCCAAGGTAATAAGTATTGAACAATAAACTTTTTAATTAAACGCTATTCTTATTCTTATTAAATAATAACACAAAATTATACGACATGATGAATTTGTCTCCTTTGCATACCCCTGGAAATTTCCCATCCTGCGACTCTGCCTGACTCACTCCAAAACTAACATTCATTTATAGCAAATTCGTTTATTATCGGGGTTAACACCAGTTCCAACCCAGTGCGAAACCAAACTTTTTGTCAGTGTGAACCTCAACCTGAGCTAGGTTTTAAAAACAAACGAGCAAACTGACGTTTGTCAGAAAACAAGCAGACCCAATCTTGATACCCGATCCAGGTTGGAACTGAATAATAAACGAATTCGCTATTAGTTTCACAGGGGTGATATATTCTGTCACATTCCGTCATGCGTCGCTCAGAAAACGTTCTCAGTATTCGACCACTTTGATAAACAACCAGAGTAAGTGTAACAACTGGTGTCCATTAAGAAGTGACGCATAGTTTGCCTACCGAGAGTTGCACATGCTACAGTTTATAAGTTCTCTGTAAAGATACATGTATTTTTTGAAAGATATAGTCAACATGTATAATTAAGGAAAACAATCTTAATTCAAACCATTTCTAACGTTTAAAAAACCAAACCATGCACAAATTGTGACAAAAATACACAAGTCGTGTCAAAACAAAGATCCTGAGTGTATCCAGAACAAATGTGGGATGGACTAGTATCGATCGTTTGAAAACATTGAAGGGACCTCGGATCAGAAACCAGTTTATCGAAAATGGTAATGTATTGCACATTATGTTGGAATCACGTACTGAACCATCATATTGCATCAGAATGCCTGTTTTGAACCATTTCTCTTTTCCTGAAGTGTTGCCTCAGATTGCGTCATGATTTTGTCATACCGTTACTCTAAGACAGTGAACTAATGATGAGACATGGGTTTTCTTTACGAAATTGCCTACCGAAAGATTGCTCACGAATCAATGATTATTGAAGTTATAATGTGTAGAATTCCCCGATTGCAAATTGCAATGCTCAAAATTTAATCCAATTTGAGTTATCCACGGCTCGTCGATGGCCCAAAGCTTGCGGTGGGGAATTTTCCCCCAAGAGAAGATTGCCGATTTTGCTTTGATTGCTTGCGTCAATCCCGAAAGACTTGGAAAAGCGTAGCCACAGTTGCGTTACTCGGAAGCTTGTATCATTTAATTCAAAATTCGTGCGTCATAGGCGCAAATAAAACAAATTGCTGAGGGGATGCACGCTTATCACCGAAAAGGTTTTCTTAGCTCTTAATCATCATGATGTTCCAATTTCAATTTCATCATTTTTTTTTATTATGACCTTCCGATGAAATATTTCATCATCCCAAGTGCAGACCGTCATCCAACCATTCCCGCCGTAAATATTTTCTATCTAGAACAAAATAGCGAACGACAGCGTCAATCCTGAAAATTTTAACCAACATTGCATCATTCTCCGATTCCCGCACTCGTCTCGAGCTAGACCGGCAGGCGATCGGAAGCGTCACGCCACCTGTTTTTTAGTAACCTCCCTTCGAGTGCCTACGTGCTGATAAGGAAGTAGCACCGGTAGTAGTAGCACCGGTAGTAGTAGCCTCGGTCAATCGACAACAACAACAACGAAAATAGCTCACGTAGATGCCCGTCGAGCAGTGATACGTCACAAACCTCTCCGCTTCGAACCTGTTCATGCATAATCTCATGCCGTAGGGACCTGTTTACTATATATATTGGCTGTCCACGCGTTGCCCTATTTGTGGATTTTGCTGATTGGAAAACAAAAATTCTGTTTACACATCATCCAGCTCGTGATAGTTCGTCACCTTCGATAGTGGTGGCCCTGTTTGCTTGTTGTTGTCTAGGGGGGACCGATTCAAATCAAGTACCTTCCGCCGTGATTAGTCAGACAGGAATTGAAAGGTCCTCACTTGTCGCGATTGCAAGTAAAATGAGCATTTCGTCATCCGCACCTTTTGCTGACCTTGAAGGCCTCATTAGCTCCCTGCTTTCGACGGAAAAAATAACTTACTTTCGAAATTAATTCAAACCAACAGCAGCGAGGCGAACGGTTTCTATTAATACCGGCGATAGAAGAAGGTAAAGAACGAAGCACTCGGATATTCGAGGTAGGTACCAAGTCCTGCTTCTTGGGCTTACTCATGCTCAATCGAGTCATCAAAACAAGACACCATGTGTGCTTTCCAGAAGCTTCCAGACGATTTGGCGAAAACCTCGCAATTACATCACCGCGAGCGAACGTTGATAAGCAAGTGATATCAATATGCGTTCGGTCTTGCTTGTGTGAATAATATTCGTCACACCTAGCAACTGGTTCTATTCGACGGTGGCTGCCCTCGAGTCATTCAACGTGCAGCAGAACCGCAACTTCCGCGCGGTGCTACGACGTGCGAAGGTCTCGACACAAAACCGCGTGAGTCGATCGGCCGCAGGTCGCGCGACTTGAGTCAGCTTTGTTCTACTACGAGAGACTAGAGAGAGGGATAGAGCGAGGACAAAAACCACACATGATGGATGCGAGGCGCGATGTTGTGAAAGCAAAAAAAAACCGTTGATGCTCACGCTGTTTTGTGGGTGCCCGTTGCTAGGGAACAATCACGTTCAAACATGTACCGAACGTAAGAGTGATATGTTACTTAGAGCGACTTGTTGCTGTTGCCAAGGTGGAGTCATCACCATCGCCGGCCGACCGTTGAGGTTGTAACGAAACGCATGGTTTGATGAAATATGGTGCAATATCGAAATTAGCTGCCGGTTTCAATCAAGGAAGCACTTCTTCCAGTGCGGTCAGCATCATTTTCGACTCCAGTACGAAGGTAGAAATATGTAAATTTGCACAACACGTGTGTTTAGCAATCCATCCTTTTTCCAGAGTTCTTTCAAAATTCTCTCGTACCAGTAATCCCTTCATTGGAATCCTTATTGCCGAATCATTGTTGACGGGCTATCCGCGAATAAAAATACCCACAGCTTATGGCATTTTCAGTTATAGGGGCTGTGGTGGAATATCTCATTTGTTTCAACATATAACGCAATACTGTCTTCGACAAAGTTATTGTACTGGGTTAGAGTTAGAGGTGCATCACTTCCATATTACTTATGACGGGCGCTATAATATGATATAATATAATATGGAATTTCTGTCCAACATAGAATATCTCGTGATCCTGGCCATGTAGAATGTTGCTGTCTTCGGCAAAGATGTTCAGGTGACTAAGTACTTTCGGATGGTGGCCATATTAGTTCAGAACTCTCTCACTACCCCCCTCCCCTTGGCTTGTTGTTGCACCTTGCTGTTGGTGGGCGGGCTTAATTTCATGCTTTATAGTGGAGTATTGGAGAAGGTAGGTTTATGGCCGGCGTTGCTGGCTCATGCCGCGATAGAATGGCACCATGATGAACCACTGCATGATAAATCCAAAGATCTAGTCCAGCAGTGATAGTATCGCACTTGTTACTCCTTTGTTTGAGAGCCGCGTTTTAGTACGCTTACGTATAGGCACTGACGTTGGGTGTGATACTGGCGGGTTTTGTCGCAAATCACTCTTATTTTTTTTAGGCAGATAGATTTATTTGGGTTTGCAAGGGAATTAAACTATTGAAATAATTCAGAAAATGCCCAACAGTGCTCCTTCTACTTGCGTGACAAGCTTTCATTGTTGTTTTCATTGAAGTATTACTCAGGAAACAATGTTAAACATCATGTTTGTACATGGTATTGTAACTAATCTTATGTGTGCTTCATTTTGATTTGGGATAAGTGTTTGAACTATGGCTCGGGATTTCCACTGTGGCGTGCTTCTATTGTGACATACCCATACGTATTTGTGTGGTGCGACATAGCGGAAGCGTGTGAGCATAGTTGGAGCATATATCCTATATAATTTAAAAATCAGCTAGGAAACTAACTTTAAAGTGAAGCATTTCAGTCACTTGAAGGTGTCACCTGGGCCGAACTAAGATATAATAAATAGGTATAGGTTTAAATCAAAAGTACTTGAAACACGTTTAACTGATTACAAACACAAGTGCAGGTACTTAATAAGGCATGGGTTATGATTGATTAGGCGAATAAGAGATTTTAATTATTTATTAAATTTGACTAATGAGATATCATAATCATCAAACGAACTTAAATAAGAAAATTCAGAAAGTCTAATAACATGAGGTAGATTAAAAAAATAATTAGGATGCGGGGAAGTCCGCTAAGGGAGCAACTAACCTTTAAAGTTGTAGAATAAACCTTCCTATTTAGCTCAATAAGAAAACGCAGCAGACCAATAGCATTACTCAACTTAACAAGGAGAGGAATAGATAAGGAAATAAGTAAAATTAGAGGTATGTGACAATTAATAACTTTTAATCTGTTGTAGGTATTGTTTTCCCTGAGTTTATTGTACTCGATAACTATATTTTTCTCTCAATACGCGAAATCTTTGATATATGCGGTTAAAGCATTTGAGTTAACTTATTTCTTAGTGTTCCAGTACTTACATTTGTAAACAGCATTTAATGTTAATTTATGAACTAAACCCTACGTGACTGTAAAATCGATCTTTTCTTATGTGGTATTGACGCATCGATGCATCGATGCACGGATTCAACGCGCCTACGTCTACGGAGCTTACGCAGAAGTGATTCGCAATTCGGGAGAGCTTGCCAAAAGTGTTTTGAGCTGATGTAGTTTGGAATTTGTTCGGTACGGTCGCGAAATTTTGAAATGATTGATACATGTGGTAAAATAACTACATTGAAACAAAGCTTAATAGTAAACTAAGTAGAATATCTAGGGAGGAATTCAAAATTAATCAACTTGCCAACATAGGCTATCACATTTATTTTGGTGGCACTCTTTAAATGATAATAAGCCTTTTTTCTCGCTTCGGTTGTCTCGCACGGCTTTCGGAATTCACGCGGTCTACGTAGCTTACATAATTTAGATATTTCGTTCGAAACGGATTTACTTATTCAATTGGTTTACTACGCGAATGTATCTACGCATACACGTCACAGCATTTTTCCCATAACTATCTTGAAACAATACACACGGAATCCAGTGTTCAAGCTGCCAACATAGGCTAGTCCTTCTGCTGTATTGTCAAAGATAGAAGCAAAATTTATTCAAATGTGTCAAGTCTTGAAAACTAAGCTGTCAGTCACGCAGCTCCAGCTTGATACCCAATAAAAAAAAGAACTCTTTCACTACCCGGCATTAGTGTGCACGTGAACTTCCTGTATAAGCTGTATCTCAAAATACTTTCCATGTAGAAGGTTACTCTCTTGAGCAAAGTTGTTCAGATGACCACCGTCTCCCGGATGGTGCTCATATTAGTTCAGAAATATCTTCTCTACTAGCACGCTTGTCACAAATAAATTGTAGAAACTTATATACGACTTATTTCAGTCATAAACAAGTTGCTGTAACTAAATGTGATGAAATTGTGCTACTCGGGTTACTTTGTGACACTAGTATGCATGCGAACTTCCTGAATATACTATGTCTCGAAGGCCTGCCCATACAGGATGTGGCTGTACAATGTGAGTAATTGCGATACAGGGGTGACGCGTAGAGGCCGTATGTCGATGTTAGTCATAATTTTGTAATCCAAGATGGTGGCAATTTGTGTTAGAAATACTGTCATATACTTTACAATATGGGTGTTTATGAAACGAAACCGACGCACAGCGGCGGGCCTCCGTATAAAAATCGGGCAATATTTAAAATAATCTGGCTACAATACACATATTGAGTGAACTTTGGGATGCTGACTCCATTTTTGCCGTTGAAAGTCATACAAACTGTGAACTAATCCCCCTAAAGTGTGATATTATCTTTCTGATACCTATGAACCCACTGATTTGTTATTTGTCAAGCTGTATTAATTCATAATATTGTTCTGTTTATTAGGATGCTAAATTAATTATTCAAGACATCACAAGGATATCTTAAACAAATCATAAAAAAATCAGTTTTGTTTCAATAAAACTTATACCAACCATTTCTGAGATGTTTTAATCGGGTATTGAGTATGAACAGACATAACTTATTTAAAAAGAAAACTGATAAAGGCAAGTTATTTTTATCGTTAGTGGCTGTCCATATACCCAGATACTCATTATTGGGTAAACATTTAACTCCTCAATGAGTTAAGCCACTTTTCTTCAAGTAAGCGTGTACAGAGCTCTAGTTTCTACCTAAAATCACTGTTTGTATTTTGCTTCTATCTACCAAAGAGGTGGTATGAATGACTGGTAGGTAATTCTAATGCGGTATATAAAAAATGTTACTGTCAAAGAATTCATCAGTTAAGAAACTATATTCTCAAATAAGAAGTGCAAATGTTCAATGTGAGCCAAGTGGGTAAATGTTTCGTCTGTTAGAAAACTTTTCACCAAACAACGAGATTTTGCAGCCAAAATTAGAGTAAAACATGACATAAGGATAACAGCGATTCTTTTGCTTGTAAAGATTGCTATATTAAATTATATAAACCCAACGTTGAAAAAACAAGGAATTTCCAGCTTATCGATTCATGGCTATACGGGCAAAGGAGTTGCTAGAGGAAAAGGCATTATGACAACACCATAGAAAAAAGCTAGTTGATCTTGATTAGGAGATGATATTTTATCTCGTGTTCGCGATTTTTTCAATAATGACTAAATAAGTCGAGCATGTCCCGGAAAAAGGATTTATTTCAAAGCAATTAATGAACAAAGTTAATTAATACACAAAGTTTTTGTGCAATGCAGACTAATGATGCGTAATGTGCAAGAGCTATATTCTATTTTTAAAGATCAATATCCCACAATACAAATTGGGTTTTCTATGTTTGCTAGCAATCGTCTTAAGTGCTCTATAGCAGGTACGAGTTTTACACAAACCGTATGTATATGTATTTATCATCAGAATGTTTAATCAATGTTCAAAACTCTTCACCCATTCGATGTGCATTCATACTATGATTTGTTTAAAAACAAAATCGTGGCAATAGCCCCAACGATCAGTGTTGGTTGATAAAATGTGAGCAATTCCTAGGAATACAATCTAACTTTCTCAGAACTCCCTGTGACGGTCGTATTGAATCATTACAATTCAAGCAATGGCGTCAAGCAGATCGGTGTATGATGGATCAGATGGAAATAGAATAACAATAATTTGTTGATACGTTTATGGAAAAATAATATACGATGTATTGCCACATAATTTCATCGTTGAACTACAACGAAACTATCTGAAATATTCAAAAATAACCTAAAGTCCACGGCGTGCATTGCCATTTGTGATTTTACTGAACATTATTCGTTTGTTGTACACTATTGATCCCTTTGCAATATATTATAATGTTGAATCTCAGGATTTAAAGATTTTTTTTCCTTGATATGTTTTTTCTCAATCTTGTTTTCCGTGCTGAGCACTAATGCTACCGATGCCAAGGAGGCACAGCTCCCACACCTGGACCCTACCTATCGACCCATGAGAACTCATAGACCGAGGACCAACGGCTTTACTTTCCTTCCAAAGGAAGGAGTGATCAGAGATGTTATGCTTCAGAACATCCCGGTGGCGCCAACTGGGATTGAACCCAGGCCTACTGGGGTGAGAGGCAATCACGCTTACCACTTCACCACCGGCGCCGTTTGGATTTAAAGTTAACAAGTCTTATAGCACTTGCTGAGTTCACCATGCAAAATCACGTTGCAGTTCGATTATTTATAGTTAACTTCTAAACTTAACTGCAAAAGATTCACTTTTTCATAGATGGATCAGGCAGCCAGAACAAAAATAATATGACAGCTAGAAAGTTTTCGCTACATGCCATTGGAAAGGTCCATGTGATACATTGGGAGAAATTTGGAAACGAATTGCTGCTGGTGAAAGTTTACAATGTCATATCATAACAATGACAAGTGAACTTTACACATGGGCTATTTTTAAGTCAGATTCAAAAATACTCTTCGACTTTTTACAGATACGGATTATAAAGAAATGGATAGGAAAAGCAAAACTCATTATACTCGTGTAAAACAAATTTCCGGAACCCAATCGTATCATAGTTTTAAGCAAGACAATGAAAATTATATTATTGTAAAACGATTTTCGTTTTCGAAAGAAGAAACACGTGTAAAACTTTGTTCTAGTTATATAAAATATTACGGCTACGTAGAACACAGCAATACACAATGTATAAACGAGAATTAAAAAGAAATTTTTATTTTATAGCATGAATTTTAGAAAAACAATTTAAAAAAAATCCATATTGGCGTCCAACATTGATTTTTGATCTATACACGTCATTTCCGTAGTAGAAATACACATATTGTATGGAATTTGACAGACTTCATAAAATTGGTTACCATCTTAGATATCAAAAGGACGCCTAGCATCGATTTTCGGCCTTTACACATCGTCGACGAACCGAAAACACCCATATTGTAGGGTACATGAAACTTTTTTCTAAAACCGATGGCTGCCATCTTGGATTTCAAAATGGCTTTCAAAATCGTTTTTAGACTTCTACACGTCATCATTGATCCGAAGATACCCATATTATTGGGTCTTTGACAGTTTTCACAAATCCGACGGCTGCCATCATCATCATCGAACTTCCTCCCGTCGTCCCATTTCGGAAATGCTCATATTGTAGGGTATTTGACAGTATTTCTTATACAAATGACCGCCATCTTGGATTAAAAATGGCGTCTAACATCAATATCTGGCTTCTACACGTCACCCCTGTTCCGAAAATACTCACATTGCACAGCCACATCCTACATGGGCAGGCTTTAGAGATATATTATATTCAGAAAATTCGCATACATATAAGTGTCTCTTAGTGAGAGAGTTCTGTACTAATATGTAAACCATTAGAAAGGACTTGGTCACCTGAATACAGCAACTTTCTACATGACCAGGATCACGAGATATTCTACGTTCGACTCAAATTCCATATATTATAGCGCACGTCATAAGTAATATGAAAGCCTGTAGTGGCGTATTTCCCAATTAAACCTGAATCCACAGGCTTGTTGGTCCAACCCAGTACAACAACTTTGTCAAAGACAGTATAGCTTTATATGTATATTGAAACATAATGATGTAATCCACCACAGCCCCTTTTAGTGGAAAACCCATAAGCTGTGGGCATCCTTATTCGCGTTTCCTTATTCACGCCCCCTTTATCCGACAATAAGGATTCCTGACTGTATATTCAGTGCGTGTTACCTTCCACCCACTGCTATTTATCGACTGTCGTTCAACCAATTGAGCTGATTTTCTGTAGATAACTAATTTATGGTTGACACTAATCAAATACAAAAAAATCGGCGTAATTGGTTGAAGGACAGCCGAGAAACAGCGGTAGGTGGACGGTACCACCAACCGTATATATGAAGGGGGTACTCACATAATTAATGTTTAAATAAAGACCTTGTTTATTTCCTCAGGACAACGAGCTCACAAAGTATGACGTTGAGGCAAACGATCTTAGCTCTATGGCACCTACACAATCGTTGGATCCGGAGCAAATCTATAATTTTTTTCTCCTACTTTGTTTGGCTACCTTTATCATGTACAATATAGGAAGGAGAAGGGACTCGAGTTCAGATAAAGACGTTTGCAACGCTTGCCTATTCGGATATCAGCCTGCATGCATGAGCCTATAACTGACCGATCCAACACGGTGCGTACCGTACCGAGCCGGTTGCAAGCAATTCCCTTTATTCGCTCATTTCATGACTCACTTGGGCGCACTACTGGTTTGTATGATGAATCCTATTCCACTTTATTGTTCTGTTTTTGGTGTTGTTGTTGTTTTTTCTTCTCCTTTCAGACTTATTGAGATCAGAATCTTGTAAGGTAAATGACGGCTTTGACCATACCTTTACGTATTATCGTCAGGTGGGTACAAAAAGTCCATCAGCCAAAAATGTAGAGGGTCCGCTTGACGATGACCAACAAGAACTGGTCTGCCATGTAATAGCACTTGTATTATATGTTCCGAATGAGGCCCTCTTTCGGCTTGGGATAAATCGATTTAGGATGGAGCCTGCAGAGTTTAATCGCTACAAGTATCTGACGGATTTAGTGGCGCCGGTGGTGTAGTGGCTAGCGCGATTACCTCTCACCCCAGCAGGCCTGGGTCCAATCCCAGTCGGCGCCGCTGGGAGGTTCTGCACAGCAAAAAAATAATTTTGATATCACATCAAAGTGGATGCACTACAATCATGTCGAAAAGTTCATGTAATTTTTATGACCAAATAAATAAACAAATGCAGTAAAAGCAGCGTAATGTCAGTTCATGCATTGTATTAATGATAATTTTGTCCTTTTTAGCAAGTAATATTACACCATATTTTCGACATGATTGTAGTGCATCCACTTTGACGTGATATCAAAATTATTTTTTTGCTGTGTGAGGCATAACATCTCTGATCACGCCTTCCTTCGGAAGGGAAGTAAAGCCGTAGGTCCCCGGTTCATGAGTTGATGGGTCGATATGTTGGGTCCAGGTGGGGGAGCTGCCTCCCTGGCGTCAGTAGCATTTGTGCTCAGCACGGAAAACAAGATCGACGGAAAACAAGTGATTTCTTGAACCATGTTTGTATCTAGTTCTAGTGTATGTCCATTTGTTGTCTTTCAGTACCCGAGCAGGAACTGATGGCATATGAATATCTTAATGTGGTATGATATAATATTTTGGTATGCTTGTGTGTAAATCCTTGTTTTGATATTATTCATTTATTGAAATATTTTGTAAAATATCAAATAAATACAAAAATAAAAAAGTGATCCTTCAGTTTTAAGACAATCACATCTAAAATAGTTATGGGATTGGTATTAGAATACCTTTGAAATAAAAAAAATTTAGGAATTCTGGCCTTAAAAAAAGCGTCTGTAATCCATCAGTTATTATAATAACTAAATTAGTTTTTAGTTCGTTATGCGTAGAACATTTTTGAGGTATTATATTTGGTATTTTACCTCTTCCCGAGCGGGAGAAAATAACTTATTAATACCAAATTCCAGTATGAAAATAGCACAACAGAAAACCTAAATATGGTATTATCGAGCCTGATATTAGAGGTTAGGAACTAATGCAAAATTTATATATTAAAATAACTGACGGATACTCAGCCGAGCAGGAGAAAAAAAAAACTTATGAATACCTAATTCTGTTCCTAATACCAAAGTTTAGTGGTGATCAGCTGGCAATTGAGGTGAAATACCAAAGAATAATACCAAAAAAACCCATGCAAAATACTTTCTAGATAACAAAAAATGATATTTGGATACCAAAAGAATACTTCTGTGGTATCGTATTGTATATTGTTTATTTGTTGGTAGTATCCTTTGGTATTTCACCTCTTATGTCAGGCTGATCTACACTAATTTAAGGTATCGAGATATTCGATCCTCCTCTAGCAACACTTTTTTTCGATGCCAGAATACCATGATTTGTTATGTAAAAGGTCATCTAATACAAATCCAATAAATCTTTTAGGTGTTATTGTCTAAAAGCTGAGAGATCACGTTTTGTTATTTTGGTATTTATTTGATATTAGACAAAATATTTCGAAAGCTGAATAATATCAAAACAAGGATTTTTACCACAAGCGTATCAAAATAAGATCATTTTCTGAAAAACACACGCAAATTTGCAACTAATGTAAAATCACAAACACGTGCACATACACGCTCTTGCTTGTACGAGGCTCGGTAGCTTAGTGGTTACCATTGCTGCTTACTGAGTAGATGGTCGGGAGTTCAATTCCGGGCCCCGTCCTCATCCTTGCAATTTTTCATTATGCTTAATTCTCAGTCCCCATTAGGTTTGATCAAAAAAATCTGCTTTACCTTATGCCTATCGCACCATTACCATAGTGAATCCAGATCCAAAAATATCCTGTCTAACATTAACACAACTTTTCTTCTAATGGTAATCGTACACGCAAACCGAAAATCTATTGCAATGAATGTTAGTTCCGTTTCCTATCATCCTCTGTTCATGAACATCGCAACGAATGTTAGAAATTGACCATGCAGGCGATGTAATGGTTTTTTGTCTTTTTTTATTTCGTGTTCCATCTACGCTTTCGACTATACCAGTAAGCTTGTAGAACGACGCACATTGTAGAACATTGTAGAACGACGCACAGCAGTGGAGAGAGCAGTGGAGAAAGCACAGGTCTGATAGTCGCAACGTCCGTGGTTCGAGCCGACTGGGCAACCTTTTTTTCTATTTTTTTCGACATAATTAATTTCACTCACTAATACACTCCACATTTTTCGGTCTCCACTTTCCTTACATCAGACCGCAGCTAGGTATATCGCATCCTCGGTTCATGCGGTCTCCACTAACATCCTCTGATGATGAATCACATATAATTGTAAGCGAATCTTACATCCCCCGGTTGGGTGTAGAGACGCAGAGGTAAACACGGTTTTCCTATAACATGGGTTGTTATAATAATCATCCTTCCCCTTCCCAAAAGACCATGTGGGCGTAATCCCGGCGCTGGTGTTGATCTAACACGCAGAAAAATCTACCATGTTTTCGAAAAAAAAAACAAAAAAACATGGAGCTCTAGAATCAGATTCATGGCTTTACCACTTTTACGGATGTTCCGAATCTACCGGAGGACGGTTCCATAGCCATCCGGGACCATGTTTATGTCAGGAGCCCTATTTCCTTCTTATATGAGTCGTGTTTTTTTGTCGCTCGTTTCTGTCACTCAGAGTTATTTTAATTTTAATTTTTAATTAAACTTCTTGAAATTACTTGAACCTGAGATTAGTGTGGGGTTCAAAACGAAGGTTGACGGTTTATATAGTGTTGTGTTGAAGTCCTTTTTCCATAGGCTATGACTAATTCGTCGAAGCAACTGTATGTCGAGGATTTGGAGGTTTTAAACAACTGTGTATGTGAACTTCAAGCGTGCCAGTATCGCTTACATTAAACTTAACAGTGCCCTGTCCAGTGGAATTTGTGTCGTAACCCCCGAAATTTTTGGAGCTTTGTCAACAGCAAAAGGAAAGGTTCGAGTATACCGTCCAACATGCTACTCGATGGGAAAGAGTCCACTTCTCTTAGCGAAGCGTGTGAGATGTTTGCTACACCCTTTGCATCTGTCTTCGATAAAAAAAATATGACAGGTGACGTTGAAGCTGAATCTGCTGCCTCTGATACGCCTAGTGACTTAGTGGAACTGAGCACATTCGAAGTAACTCGGGATATGGTACTTTCAGCATCAAGGAGACTGAAAATCCTTCAGCAGCCATATTTAATGCATGGGAAATTTCCAACATTGTGGAAGCAGTCGCATATGATTCCTGTTTTCAAAGCTGGCAATAAACGGGATATTAAGAATTATCGAGGTATCACCAGTCTTTCGGCAGCGTCCAACCTCGAAGAACTACATTTCAACTGACCAGCATAGACTTATTCCCGGTAGATCGGTAGCTACTAACCGACGAGGCTCGGTAGCTCAGTGGTTACCGTTTCTGCTTACTGAGCAGAAGGTTTGGGAGTTCAATCCCAAGGCCCGTCCCCTTCCTTGCAATTTTTCACTTTGCCTTATTCTATACCCGCTAGATTTTAATGAAAAACAAATTCTTCTTTTACACCGATCGCATCACACTTACCACAGTGTGGGTCCTGATCTAAAAATAGAAATTGGATGAGTGCGCGCGCGTGTGTGTGTGTGTGTGTATTATAATCGCTCTACCAAAAAACGATCCCTGAGTGTGCGTGCAACCTTTCCCCATATCCAACATCCCAGTGATTTCTCGTGGAAGCGCAGAGGATTTCTCGGTTTCCTTCACAGCGAGTACCACGTCAACACATTCCTTCCCATTTCCTAGTTGACCTGCATTCGGACACGGCCGGCGCTGGTATTGCTAAATATTAGATCTCCAGTTCTTACACATTGAGGATGAATGTTAGCAATGAGCTGGATTACCAAGGTGAAGCAATCACTCACACAACCACCGTACGTATCACTACTTGCGTTTACGTTGATTTTTTGGTTTACTAATACAACCCTATTTCACGATCTGCGCCACCTCTCTCTGTACCTCATTGGAATGTTAGTCCCAAACATCATCTGTTGGTTCTCTGTGTAATTGCAGCTGATCTGGTAATAACAGAGCAGCAACCGTGACCATCTGATTTTTTTTTTTAGATCGGTAGCTACTAACCTTTTGGTTTTCACCAGACATGCAGCACCGCGATAGAGGATAAGGCACAAGTCGACGTCATATATACTGATCTGAAAGCCGCATTCGACAAAATTGACCAGAAGGTTTTGTTAGGCAAGCTTTCCCGACTAGGAGCATCTGAGCAACTTAGGTCGCAGTTACATTCCTACTTGACTGGGCGAACTCTTCGAGTACAACTAGGATCTTGTGTCTCTTCTACCTCTGGAGAACCTCAAGGAAGTAGCCTGGGTCCACTTTTGTTTACGTTATTCTTCAACGATGTAGTAGCTTTGTTGGGCGTTAAATGCAAGCTCGTTTATGCAGATGATCTTAAGCTATACGTCATAGTTCACTCGATTGAGGATTGTCATCGTCTTCAAGCTCTGCTAGATTTGTTTATGGATTGGTGTCGTCGCAATAAGCTCATCATCAGCGTTCCAAAGTGTGCAGTGATGACGTTTCACCGCTCTAAAAGTTCAATCCTTGACTACTACTGCATTGATAATGTATCGTTTCGCAGACCCAAATTTGACCTTCAACCTTCACTATTCCTCGATCATCACTAAGGCGAATCGTCAACTGGAATTTATTTCGAAGATTGTACGAGATTTCAAAGCCTCTCACTGCTTGAAGGCACTATATTGCTCTTTAGTTCGGCCCGCACTTGAGAATGCATCTGTGGTCTGGTCTCCATATGAGCTAGTGTGGAATCTCCGGATAGAACGTGTTCAGAAAAGATTTTTAAGGTTGGCTTTGAGCAACCTGCCGTGGCGCTCAACTGCTTTCACAATTAAACTTCCGTGTTCCTCAAAGGATGTTACGGCAATCATCCTTACTATACCATGAGCCAATGTTTGCGACGATTTGGACATTCTTCACTGTGGAAGAAGCATTTGAATTCGGAGAAGCATCGAACCAATTTCGGAACCGATTGAGTAGATTGTGATTATTTTGTAATCTGTTTATCTGTTGCTTTTTCGTGTATTATCTTAGTTTTATTCATTAAGACAACTACTGTCAGATAAATTACAATAAATATTTTTAAATTTTATTTGTTTTAATGTGGTAACTATTTCTAAAACACTTACTTAAATCTAAAGAACTGATCATTTCAACATGAGATGAACATGAATACTACAGAAGGAATGTATACACACACACACACTCTTTCTCGCAAACACATTCATCTTGACAAATATTCCAAATTAAGAAAACAAACTATCTACAACCTAAGGTTAATGAATTTAAAAAATTCATATATGAGTTTCATATATTCCAAATCGCGCCCAGCCAAGATATCTCGAACCGGAACATTGGGTTGTCTACCTCGAGCCCGAAGGGAATCATACAAATGTGTTCTGACTCCACGATACTTCGCACAAGACCAAAGGATGTGATCAGCGTCCTGGTAACCTTGTCCACATTCACAGAGATTGCTGTCTCCCAACCCTACACGGAACAAGTGAGCGTTTAGACAATAGTGATTGGACATGAGACGAGACATCACGCGTATGAAGTCTCGATCTAAGCTCAACCCTTTGAACCATGCAAACCTCGACACCTTAGGGATAATTGAATGTAGCCATCGTCCCAAGCTCCTTTCACTCCATTGATGTTGCCAGCTAACGAGTGACTGCTGACAATAAATTGAAAAAATTCACAATAGGCGATTTGTCGATCATAAATGTCGCCTTCCATAGCGCCCACCTTCGCAAGTGAATCCGCCTTCTCATTGCCCAAAATTGAGCAATGCGAAGGGACCCACGCGAAGGTGATGATGAAAGAGCGCACGGATAAAGCACTAAGCAGCTCTCGTATTTTCAAGAGAAAATACAAGAAGTGCCTTACCGGCCTAACGGAACGGATAGCCTCGACAGAACTGAGACTATCCGTAAAAATAAAGTAGTGGGCTGGAAGAAGTGAAGCAATAGTTTCCAAAGTGTAGTGAATTGCTGCTAGTTCAGCCAAATACACAGAACAAGGAGCTTCAAGTTTACGAGAGGCGCTATGAAATTCATTAAATACACCAACACCAGCGGACTCCTCTATTAGAGATCCATCTGTGAAAAACGTTCTTGCAGAATCAACATGGCCAAACTTTGCAGAGTATAATGACGGAGCAATCATAGGACGACGATGCTCTGGAATTCCGCGGATTTTCTGCGTCATAGATAAATCAAAATTCACTGAATTGCCGAAATCGGAGAAGACTACACGATTGGGAATATTTCTTGAAGGGCTGACATCCTGTGTTAAATATAGGTAGTACAAAGTCATAAAACATGTTTGAGGATTTAGCTCCAGAAGCTTCTCAAAATTTTCGATCGCCAGTGGGTTCATTACTTCGCAACGGGTGAGGAGCCTCAGAGATAACTCTGAAAAACGGACGGATAGTGGCAACATGCCCGGCAGCACTTCGAGACTCATAGTATGAGTCGAGTGCATGCATCCTAACGCGATACGAAGACAACGATACTGGATCCGTTCCAGCTTGATGGTGTGCGTTTTAGCTGCCGACTGGAAACAAAAACTACCATATTCTAGAACCGATAAAATCCTTGTCCGGTATAACGTCAGAAGATCTTGTGGATGGGCTCCCCACCACGTTCCGGTAATTGATCGAAGGAAATTGATCCTTAGTTGGCATTTTCGTCTCAGATACTCAATGTGGGATCTCCAGGTGCATTTGGAATCGAACCAGACCCCGAGATATTTGAAAGACATGGAATGAGTGATCGGCTTACCCAAAAGTTGAAGCTTCGGTTGTGCTGGGCTATGCTTCCTAGAAAAAACGATCAACTCAGTTTTCTCCGTGGAGAATTCGATACCTAGCTGAATAGCCCAAATAGACAAATTGTCCAAGGTATCCTGTAAGGGTCCTTGCAGGTCAACC
The DNA here is from genome assembly GCF_037179485.1 of Ochlerotatus camptorhynchus. Taxonomy (NCBI): domain Eukaryota; kingdom Metazoa; phylum Arthropoda; class Insecta; order Diptera; family Culicidae; genus Ochlerotatus; species Ochlerotatus camptorhynchus. The sequence goes on from NW_027040618.1 coordinate 267,109, forward strand.
TCTTTTGGCCCTGTGATAGACACTACGCCGTCATCTGCAAGTTGTCTCAACGAGCAATTGTCACTCTAACGTAGAAATTGTACAAAAGGGGGCTTAAACATGAGCCTTGGGGGAGACCCATGTAGCTAAATCGAAAAGCAGTAGAGTTTCCATGAGAAATGCTCGTATGTTTTTCTGACAGCAAATTGTACAAAAAATTATTCATTAATGGAGACAATCCATAAGCGTGGAGTTTCTCTGAAAGAACTTCAACGGATACTGAAATAAAAGCCCCCTTGATATCCAAGAACACAGAAGCCATTTGCTCTTTCTTAGCAAAAGCTAACTGAATTTCCGAGGAAAGCAACGCGAGACAGTCGTTCGTTCCCTTACCCCTACGGAAACCAAATTGAGTATCTGAAAGAAGGTGGTTCGTCTCAACCCCAGTTCATCTCTAGACTTTCAACCGACCGGCCGTGTTTGTCTATTGCGGAGCAATATTAGTTCGTTTGCGGTTTGAAACTGAGGCTACTGTTAGCGTGTTAGGTCTATTGTTCCTCGTGGGACAATATAATAATATATAAATCGGGACCGTTGTGGAAACAAAGGAGAAAAATGGAGGAAGCTCGTGCCAACTCGATGCGCGTTCACTTCGGACCTGGGAAAAAGGAGCCAACGGATCATGAAATATTCCAATTCATGAGGGTGAAGATGGGGCTGAACGCAGCAGGTCTCCTGTCCATGTACAAAGATCCCAGGGAACATTGTGTTATCATCAAGTTTAAGATGGAAGAACAATTGCTACGTCTTCCCTCGTCAATGGATTTTGACTACAGCATGTATGAGTCAACCCAGGTTACGTTCTCCGCTGCTTCTGCGGTGTTCAGGTATGTCCGGATCTTCAATCTCCCACCAGAGATTGAGGACAAAGAAATATCCACCGTGCTTTCGAAGTACGGTATCATTCAAAGGATGGTACGTGAAAAGTACGGTGCAGAGACAGGATACCCTATTTGGACATCGGTCCGCGGAGTCCATATGGAAATCAAACATGACATTCCTGCGACGATCCATGTACGGAATTTTTAAGCACGGGTGTTTTATGAGGGTCTACAGAATAAATGCTTTGTTTGTGGAAGCATGGAGCATTTGAAGGTTAACTGCCCTAAACGTAGCAACATCAATCAGCGCCTAGTGCAGAACGATGAAACGGACACGGCTAGTTCACCGAAACCAGACACATCGGAGCAAGCGGGGCCAAGTGGGGCAAACCAAACGAAACCAGGGGCATCAGGTTCAGGTTCATCCAATCCATTCTTCAGTGATATGGCAGCCGGCCGTTGGTCAGGAAGACCCACTCCGAAACCTAAAGTCGTGGAAAACAATGGAATGGTTGTGTTGAACAAAACCAAACCGGAAAAAAGAGAAGAATGTTAAGGAAGATGGTTGCTCGACCGCCATTGCAGAGACAGGTGAGAATTCTATGGAGGTAGACGCCAAGGCTGTTGGCGAAGCAGAGCAGCTGAAGGACATCCCAACGGGTGATCAACTTTCTGGATCGTTGTCTAAAGCAGAAGTCGATGATGATCTTTCATCGGGATCAGAAGCAATGAAGGCAGACAGGGAGGAAGTCAAGGACCGTAAACGAGCACGTCGATCACGTAAAGCTAATGCTGAATCTTCATCTGATGGCTCCATCGAATCCGAGCGCGTAAAGGTGGTTACCGGAGTGACTAAAGGAATTGGAGAATCACAAAGCGTGCTAACTCGAGGTAGGTCTAAACTGATCGTTCTCAACAACGACGGAGCCACATCGGATATCAAAAATATTGAAGCGAATTCGAAAGATAAGTAACACGTTCAACTCTGATGTTTTCTTCATGGAGCCTCTTAGTTTTTTTCAGATAGTTCAATCTATGTTATAGCATTTAATTTTTAAAAATGAATCATGTAATGAAAATCGCGACGGTGAACTTGAACAGTACTAAGACGGTACTTAATCAAAATTTACTCACGGATTTCGTATGGAATCATGAGATTGATTTGGTTTTCTTGCAAGAACTATGTTACGAAAACTTCGCCTTTATCCCATCTCATCATGCATTTGTGAATCTGAACGACAAAGGAATGGGTACTGGTATTTTGTTGAGGAAAATGTTTGAGTACAGGGATGTTATTCTTGATCCCAATGTCCGAATAATTTAGATTATTGTGAATGATATTAATTACATAAATATTTATGCATTTTTAGGAACAAATAAGAAGAAAGAAAGGGAGGATTTGTTTTTGAATAACCTTTCTGTTCATATAAACAAGCCAGTAATTAAGTACTCTGTACTAGGAGGAGATTTCAATTGTATTTAAAATTCATCGGACACTCTTGGGAATTCTAAAAATATGTCATCCGGTCTTCAGCGAGTTGTTGAATCTTTCCAATGGAAAGATATCTTGTGGGAGCTAAAAAAAAAAAAAGAGTTCACTTTTTTTAGATCAGGTTCAGCGTCCCGTCTGGATCGTTTCTATGGACCAAAAGAATTTTCAAACTCAGTTCTGTTAGTTGAAACAGTTCCAGTTCCATTCTCAGATCATTGTGCTGTAGTGTTGAAGGTTAAGATTGATCCAGATTGCTTACCTACCAAAGATCGTGGCTATTGGAAAATAAACTCCACAATTTTAGAAAATGAACGCGTTGTAGAAGATTTTGCTAACAGTTATATTTCTTGAAAATCTCGATCCATGCATTGCACAAATCGCAGCAGTTGGTGGAACTATCGGGCTAAAAATAAAACAAAACAGTTCTATAAAGCAGAAAGTTGGTCTAGCGTGAGTTTGGAGTGAAGTAGTGTAACATTTTTTATTAATTAGTTTGACGATGAGATTGGGTAATTTAATTAATAGGTAAATTGTTCACAAGTGATCGAATGGCAAATATTGAGATCCCAAATGCAACATCAAGGATGGCAAGTTATGCCTTGTGATGTTAGCTGACATGGGGGCAGATAGCATGTTTCGATAAATTTTCGTTTGCAGTTATCGTTTACAAAAGCAATGGTATGGGTATTTGACGATTACATTTTAACTAATTTACCTCATATGTATTTATTCATTTTCATCCAGAAACTGTGTGCCACAAGAAGGCATGCCCCAGGCACCCCAGCAAGAGGAACTAGTTAGAATATGAAATGAACCTTTTTAATGCTGCACGAGAGAGACACTTGTCACTAGAGCTTCCATTTCCCGGTGGTTTCCACCATCCCGGGATTCGGGAAATATTTATTTGATATCCCGGGAAGTGATCAAAGATAGTAAATTGTTTTAATATTCGTATGTTTTTATCTCATTCGAAGAAAGATTAAAAATGGAGATTCCTTCAATACTAGGGACTCCAGATTTAAAGACATATCTTCATTTTGAAGACATTTAAAATTCTGTGAAGGTTTTTTTTTTCGTGCAGACATTTTGAAGACATCTCATGATTTGTGAAGTTGTTTCAAGACATGCGGAAGCTGAAGCAGGCTCCCGACGGTTTTTTTTTTTAGTTTTAAGCTGGCATATTGAGATTTTTGTTAAATAAATGAAGTTTTTGGTTTCACATTTTAAGCTTCTTCCTTTATACGGCTGAAAATCTCCTAAATAAAGAAAGAAAAAAAAGCTTCTTCCTGAATATGTTGATTATGAAAAATGTAACCAAAATCGGATATTTCAGAATAAAACTTGATCCAATTGAATATTCACGGGACTTCACTGAAATATTCGATTAGCTGGAGATCTTTTGAATACTTTCTGATCAACGTACAGTTTTGGGAGAATATCTTCACAATAATACTTGATCATCCTGAAGCCTTGAAAAATATCCAGAGGACTTTATTGTGATCTTCGATCAGCTGGAGATCTTTAAGTACTTTCTAACCGATCTGCTATCTTGAGAGAGCCAATTGAATGTTTGACTAGTTTAAGATCTTCAGATTTCCTGATCAACCTGAATTCACTAATATCTGACCAACCAGCAATCTTGAGAGACTATCTAGAGACGTTATTTGAATTTTATGAACAGTTGAATATCTAAAGAATAATAATTGATTAATCTGAAGTCTTGAAAAATATCCAGGGGTCTTTAAATCTCGGACCAACTGCATATCCTTTACAAAATCTCTAATCAAACTTCCATCTTGGAAGGATGTCTAAAAATTGTCGTTTGAATTTTTGAACAGTTGCAGATCTTCAGAACATTACTTGATTAAGTTGAAAAGTCTTGAATAATATCGAGAGATATCATCGCAAATCGGTGAATATCAGTTACACGAAGATTCCTGTACTTTCAAAATGTTTCTTGAAGATAAACTCAGTTCCATGAACTCAAAGCCTATATAAAGTAGAATATTCGACGAATTCCTGGAATATTCCGTCAACTTCTTCGAAGTTCAGTTTCAGTTTCCATAGCTTACATCTTACAATTTTTTGATAGGTACAACTTAATTTCTGCCTAGCTTGCGATGTTCCGTAATCATCGTCCACGAAGTTGTTTAACATTCTACGAAGTATGCTGAAGATCTTTGATGGTCCCTGAAGTTCCACAAACTTCTATGAAGATCTCTGGAATCAAATGAATGTCTCTTGACATCTAAGAAGTTCCCTAATGTGACATGATGTTTTGTTTGTCAGCCAAATTTCACAATAGGAGATCATGAGGAGTATGGTGGATGATTTCTCTCATGAATGTATTTCTAAACACTATTTTGCCGTGCTTTAGGATTACATAGATTACATACTTACGGGTGAAGGTAATGCATACCTTTGTGCGTAACAAATGACAGCGATGGAGAGCTATGGAAGCCAGGATAGAAAACGGTGACCTATAGAAGTTCCTCCAGAAGGAGTAAGCATTTTACAAGATTCAGCTCGCTTATCTGAAGAAGGACTGTAAAATCTGCAAATACTGAGTTTTTTCATCAGTTGAGACTAGTACTACGTACTTCCAACCATCTTAACAATGCATTTCAATGGTTTTTCGATCAACTATGAATGATGGACATCTCACAACGCTCAACCTAATTTTCGTCTATGTACCATCTATATACGCGATACGCGGTTTGCTTCACTGCTAGATCGTATTTTTCACGAGTGCTTCTTGTACAACGATCATAAACAAAAAGTGATGTCTGTGTGCCATACTTTTGATAAATCAGAATGAATGACAAACGAAGAGAAGAGATATATTTCATAAGATGTGAAAGTTCTGGATTCTACTACAGATATTCCAAGATAGATTTTATGGGGTAAAAGAGTGATAAAATTTTTTTCCGGGATTAACGCAATCCCGGGATTTATAATTTAATTTCCCCGGGATTCGGTAATCTTGGAAAATGTCTCAATCCCGGGATTTTCATCCCGGGACATCCCGGGATGGAAGCCCTACTTGTCACAGGTAGGTGGATTTATTTGGGTTGTTTTTTGTAAAGCATAGATTTGATTTCAAATTGAAGAAAATAAAGCTGCTGAAACTTCTAACATAAATCATAAGTATAAAAATGTATTATCTATTGAGCCTAATGGCCATTCACCTTATACTGTACCCATCAATCCCCATTCCACGATTCTGCAGCCTCTTTAGGCTTACTCTCAGAAACAGCAACGGTGATGAAGTTAATCCCAGAAGGTACAACCCCCATCAACCGCGTCTTCCGAAGCTTCTGAAAGTCGTGCGACTTGCGGCAAAAAAAACAAAGCTCACACTAGAAACTCCTCGCTACCACCGACCGGCGACCCGACGAATATGGACTACCCAGGTGATTACCCTACTAAATCTGCTTCTTCATGTATGGAAAGCGGGCCTGCGCTCCTCCACGTTAGTGGCATAGATGCGTTCGAACGTGCGTACGTTTGTTCCGGGCGGGCATTGAGCCAGATAAGCGCACCGTGAACACACTCCACACAGACAAGCAAATCGGTTCGAGAGCGATGGAGGCAGCAGCGAATGAGTGGAAGCTATGATACATCAATCAAATCTAATTAAATTATCGAAAATTTATAATTTTCACCGTTGCGCTCGCCGTGGGGCACTTTGGTGAAGTGCGAGAGCGTGAAGTGAAAATGGTGTTGCTCGGCTGTCCGCTCCCAGGTCGGTGAAGGTGGAGAAGCAGGGGGAATTAGATGAACCGAAAAACAACACACAACCCTAAAAAGCATGGAGACCTGGGGAGATGTGGAGAACCGAGCGATAGGACAGGTTCGATCCGACCCGTTCCTGTTTCTCTTTACGTGTGAGTAGAAAAAGGTTTCCGAACAGAATGCATGCATGGATGGTTGGACCGGGCAGGGTGGGTGGATGCGGGTTTTCGCCTTGGGATGTTTAATCAAAATTTGCATAAAAAGGTTTGACAAACTAGGGTCCGGTAGACCCCGGAGGGCGTTTGAGTCGAACTACGGCTTTGGCGTCGTGAGTAGCCCTGATGTTGTTTTTTTTTTTATTTCCCCAAGCACTAGTCCTATCGTGAGCGATGGAAGGGTCTTGAAAATCAATGGAAAAGTCGTTAGGCAGTCGATTTATCAACAGCCCATAATATGTTAATCCAGTCACTTGGCTGACAAATGAAGAACCATCGGTGCACAATCTCATCTATTTTCGGTTTATTGGAGCCGGTCTGAAGTGGCTTTCTGTTGGAAGCAGAACTGCGAGAAATCCGAAGCCAACCGCGTTGATGGATGGCGTTGAAAACTTATTGGAGCATTATTTATCGTGTAGGCTTTGAGCGGCGGAGTCTTCATTCTGAGATCATTTTCCCATCATCAACTGTTCGGTTGATTGAATTCAATTGCTTGTTGGAGTGACTTCTGGGTCGTTTCTTGAAGGGAGAAAACCTACATCGTTAAACATCACTGGCTGGCGTGCTGCACTGTTAGACGACCTGAGCTCGCGGGCTAGATAATGAAGTGCAAACACACGTTTATCTTTCACCGGTTGCGGCACGATTTGACGAGCTGGGGGGAAACGGGGGACTGATGAACTGAGGAGCGAGCTGTTTGGTAAGGTACACATCTCAGAAACCGGTTCCGAATGCAGGTCTAGCTTGACCTAGCCTAGCCTAGCTCTCGACTTGTTTAAAGCAACACCGTCAGCCGTCGCCATCACCGTCGTCTTTGACTACTTGTATTGTGTTTCTGCTCTTTTTTTTTCCAGTAGTCAGTGACGTAGCTAGAGGAAGTGCAAGCACCCTAGTTTGCCTTTGGATTTTTCCCGAACACCCCTGAGCTCTTCTTTGTTATTAGCTAATCAGCACAGCAGCAGCAGCCACTCTCACTCGTGGCTGATGCGTCTAGTCGTAAGATAATTTGTTCCACGGTTTGGAGACTGTCAAATGGGACGCACGAGGCTACTTTCACGATCGCTGATCTAGAAATCTCGGTAACGGCGCTGCTCGATCCTAAACGATGCTGACTGACAACAATCGATAATTTCTCCAACGACGAAGCTTTTTGCACCGGAGCCAATCGTCTAGCCGAGAAGAAAGTACCGTACGAGCGTCTGCTGGTTGTTGGTACAAGGTTTGCGTGGCGGTAATTATGATGATTGCACACATCGAGGCGAGAGCTGATGACTTAATGCCATATGTCATATAGAGGAACCTCATAAACCGACGAAACCTTCCCTTCGTTCCTCCATTATTGCACTACTGGGTGAACAAGGCTGATCTGCAGTCTGAGTGCATATAGAGATAGTATATATACCCAGCAACTGAAGACGGCGACGCGGAGACACTGATTTCTTTTTATTATGCTCCTTATGGCTGCACTGCCGGTAGGAATCGATCGGCTTTGAGCGTTGAGTTATTAACGATATTCAAATATTGACGCTACGTTTGCTTTGGGTACACAGCAAATAGCCGAGTGCAGTGAACGGCGGCGCGGTCGGGAACACCTGGTAGTTGTAGTTGGTGAGACGAGTTGTCAGGGTTTCATAAAGGTACATTTTTATTGATAAAATATTTGAGCTTGGAACCGTGGTTGAGAGTTCTGCTTTGATGTTTCAAGTTTGCCTTTTGAACGTTTTTTTACTTCCACCGTTCTAAGAGTGATGGGGTAGAATATCTTCTTTGATGACACGCCACTCTACTGAAAATGATGTATCATAGATTAGATGCATCTGGGTTGGTCGTCAGATCGAAGTAGACGAGGTGGAATAGGTCACCAGGGTGAATATTTTAGGGACTTGGAAAATATTTATTCATTTATTTATTTACTAGCTGAGTGTGCCCGACCTTGCTCGGGATTCAATATTAGCTTGAGCTTATGCGCCAATTTAAAAAAAAGCATGCTATATTGTACGTAGCCCCCACTCCCCTTTTATCTAAGGGGCTACCCCCTATGACCTACATATGCCAAATTTGGTTGCATTTGCTTTATTAGTTCTCGAGTTATGCAGAAATTTCTGTTTCATTTGTATGGAAGCCCCCCTTTACAGAGAAGGGAGGGGTCTCAAACCATCATAAGAACCTTTCCCTGCCCCAAAAACTCCTGCATACAAATTTTCACGCCGATCGGTTCAGACAGACAGACAGACAGACAGACAGAAATTCATTTTTATATATATAGATAGATTTCGTCAAGCCAGTGTAGACTACATACAATGATTATTACAATGTTTACTTACATACTATGCATTAATTCTATTCTGTTTAAGCTTAGTTTTTATTTGCTGCTTGGACATAGTGATATCAATAGTTCAGCCATGCAAATTATTCAGGCGCATCATTCCATTGAAGGGGGATCTGACTGTGTGCGACAATTGGTGAGGCATCATGTTACTGTGTATTGTTCTCAAAGGTCTGTGCAAAGTTATCCTGAACCGGATACAGGAGAAGATCTACGCGACTCTCCTACGGCAGCAGGCAGAATTCCGTGTTGGAAGATCTTGTGTGGACCATATTGTAATGCTCCGCATCATCCTGGAGCAGGTCAATAAATTCCAAGAGTCCCTTTATTTGGTATTCATTGACTACGAAAAAGCTTTCGACCGTCTCAATCACGAGAATGATTGGGGAGACGCAAAGGAGTCCCAGATAAAATCGTCAACCTCATCGAAGCGCAGTATGAGGCTTTTACGTGCAGAGTTCTTCATAACGGAGCCTTGTCCGACCCTATCCGGGTAGTCGCTGGTGTGAGGCAAGGATGTATACTATCACCGCTACTGTTTCTCATCGTAATCGACAAGATCATGGTAGGTGCAATTGACCGTGTACCGAACCGTGGGCTGCTTTGGCAGCCTATCACCATGAAGCATCTCAACGACTTCGTTTTGGCTGATGATGTTGCTCTACTAGCACAACGGCGCTCTGATATACAGAGTAATCTCAATGACCTAGCCGAACGCTCCTCTGCGGCGGGTCTCACCATCAACGTCAACAAGACCAAATCGTTGGATTTCAACACGGGCAACCCTTCCAACATTACGGTAGCGGGGCAAGCAGTGCAGAAGGTCGAAAGTTTCCAATATCTTGGCAGCCAAATAGCGTCGGACGGCGGGACCAAGAGCAACATAGGTGCACTAATCAAGAAGGCTAGGGCTGCCGTTGCGAGTTTACGAAACATATGGAGATCCAACCAGATAAGTCAACGCACCAAAATCCGAATTTTCAACTCAAACGTGAAATCTGTGTTGTTATACGCCAGCGAGACGTGGTGTGTATCAGCGGAGAACACTCAAAAGCTGCAGGTCTTCATCAACCGATGCCTGCGGTATATAATTCGTACCTGGTGGGCTCACAACTGGATCTCGAATGCCGGGCTCCATCGTCGATGTCATCAGAAGCCGATAGCAACAGAAATTCGAGAGCGAAAGTGAAGGTGGGTCGGCTATCGGTTCCAACAGCTTGCTCCGAAGTTCAGATATCAAATCGAAGACCATCGATCGATTGAAACTCATCAAACTGTGTGTGTATGTTGTAAACTGGATTCCAATATTATGTATAGCAAGCAGTGTGTCGTCGACGATGTCAGTTTGAACTTCTCTCCAGAAATCAGAATCTCCTTCGTTGTCATTTTCGTGAACGGCCATTATTTTAGGATGTACAGGCAATGTTTCATGTATCGTGCTATAAAATAATTGATTAATTAACTAATGCGTGAATATATCTAGGTGGGCACTTGAAAAGGTTCTTAGTACATTGATCAATTCACTTCAAACAATTAGTTATAACCTCGTCCTTTTTCCGGCTATTTCGACACAGTTATGAGTAACTACCCGAGCAAAGTAAAACAACAACCTGATATAATCTTGAAAACAAGTCTTGTTATTCCAGATATCATTTTGTTTTGAGTTGTTATCACATAACTTATTTAGTTATCAACCTAGACTTATTTTGTTCTCAGTTGATATCATGAAAGAATATAAAATGATGCAAGGTTGGTTCAAAACTTCAAATATTATCCACATGCTGAGAAAAAAACACTGCCAATCATATTTCAATTATCAGCGTAAGGCTTTAATACCAAATCAATAAAATAATTTGGAGTTTAGTTGAAAAAATTTACATGGATCACAGGATTTGTTATCAAGTTGTTTTCAATGATAACTAAATCAGTTATTCTTGTGATATCCCAGAAGTATTATTTTGTTATAATTTTTTTTATGTTGGCTATTTATTCAACCACAAAGATAACATGTTTAGTTATCAAATCTTGATAACCGGGTATCAGAACTTGTTATCAATTTGGTATAATCCTTTGCTCGGGTAACGTATATGACAAATAACACAGAAAGCAGATTTGTATTGCAGGACTATGCATTACCGAAAGAGACAGTCAATTAAGAGAATCGATCAATGCGCAAAACCTTTTGCGTGGTTTAAGTAGATATTGATTACTGTTTTACCTTTCATCAGATGATGATTCATCAGCGTTTTTACTGCGAACTGTAGGGTGCTGGATACCGAAGGTATCACACTGGTCAATACGAACACGTTTAGGAACCCCTTGGTTTTGACAAATCGTTAGCGTGATCCTTTCGGATGTGGCGGACAAATGATCTGCTGCCAGCATAAAGGGTGTCCACGATGAAATTGCCACACTATGAAATTGCTCTAACTTTTTAACCGTTGGGTAGAATTTAATGTAAATTTGGGTGGATTTAGTTCATAGTGCATTATTTACATCCTGCAAGTTTTAAAGTCCTGTGATCAAAACTCGCGGAAATGGAGTCGAAAGAACAGCTCGTGCGTGATAAAATCTTGCGCATTCATCACGAGAACAAGGATCTCTCGCATCGTTCCATCGCTAAAACGTTGGGAATCGCGAATTCCACGGTGTCGCGAGTGATTAAGCGGTTCGAGGAACGGTTGACCACCGATCGGAAGCCCAGAAGTGAAGGAAAAAGTATTCCGTACAACACCAAAAATCACAACCGCGTAGTTGGGGCCTTCAACCGAAATCCGAACGCCTCCGTTAGGGATGTGGCTAAGAAGCTGCACCTAAGCCGAAGTTTTGTCCAGAAGGCCAAAACTAAGGCTGGGCTTCGAACGTTCAAGGTACAAAAGGCCCCTAATCGCGACGAGAAGCAGAACAAGTCCGCCAAAACCCGTGCCAGGAAGTTGTACCTCAACATGCTGACGAAAGTTGAATGCTGCATCATGGACGACGAAACATATGTGAAGGCCGACTTCAAACAGATCCCCGGTAACCTGTTTTTCACGGCCAAGGATAAGTTCAGCGTTCCGGAGCATGTCCGCACTCAGAAGATGTCCAAATTTGCGAAGAAATTCCTGGTTTGGCAAGCCATCTGCACGTGCGGGAAGCGGAGTGCACCTTTCGTGACCCAGGACACGATGAACGGACAGGTGTACATAAAAGAGTGCCTCCAGAAGCGGCTGCTTCCTCTCCTGAAGGCCCACAACGTCCCAACAATCTTCTGGCCGGATTTGGCCTCATGCCACTACTCCAAGGACGTGCTGAAGTGGTATGCGGACAATAAGGTCAATTTCGTGCCGAAAATGTTCAACCCTCCCAACACTCCGGAGCTCCGTCCCATCGAGAAGTACTGGGCGATTATGAAGCAGCACCTTCTTAAACGACCTAAGGTAGTGAAGACAGTCGAGGAACTGAAGAAAGTATGGGTTTACATGCAAAAAACGGTTGATTCACTGGTTGTGCAGAATCTTATGGCCGGGGTTAAGGCCAAGGAACGGGCATTTGCGTATGGACTGTAAATAAAATACGAGTAAAATGGTAAAATGAAGTTTAATAGTTATTTCTCAATCCCTGAAAATTTGATGGCAATCGGATGAAAACTCGAATTTTGCGAATCAATTTTGTGTGTGGCAATTTCATCGTGGACACCCTTTATTCACGGAAGCAGCTAGGTTGAGCGCATTTATAATCACTGTATTGATTAAGGTTGTGAATTTTTATGCTACTCAAATGTTTCATCAGCTCTTCCACTTTCTCAAACTGGATTTGGCACAAGTAACACACAACACCCATTGCTGTTCTCTTAAAAAAGAATATCATGATGAATTCTTCAGACACCAGCTAGAGATACAACTTACTGCAGTTCATTGGTCGGATGGTCGAATCACTATATTATTTATCAATGATTCTGTAGTCTTAAAGCTATGCCCCAAATTAGTAGGAAACATTCGGACCTAGCTATAAAAATTTCCGGATTCTTTCGGTTGCGGCGAGTTGTCCGGGTATGTTCATCAAATCTACTACTATCGTCAAATCAAAACTTATTTATTCCGATAACGTAAAATTCGATGCCATCTGTAATTTTAATTTTGTTATCTTCACTATTGGTAACACGACTGGATTCAATTTACGACGCTGCTAAATTGCATGAGGAAAGGAGTGAATAAGAATAACAAACTAACCGAGTGGTAAACATTATTTTGACAGATTTTGACACATAGACGAGTGCACGAATGGATTTGAATTCTCGCGTCACTTTTCAAATAGACCAATGTAACATATCCACCATTTTGAGAAAATCGAAATTGAAGTTCGACTGATTATTATTTTAACTGTTTAAAAACAATACATTTTGCAATACTATTTTAAATGTAGTCAGTGTATAATAACGTTGAAAATTCAGAAGAAACGGTAAAATCACAATTTTACTTTGAATTTCATGCTACAACATAGAAAAAAACCACATAGGACGTTTTGACAAGTCGAGTTGTACATCGGACATGTTACATTGGACGATTTTTCTCAATGACATAATCAATGAGTGTTACATTGGACGTTTTGTCTACATGATACTAGATTCCCTTTCGCAGATTTCAGAGTATAGTACCTAACTTTAGATTGGCCCCGCCTTTGGAAAATGAGTACCAATCATGTTAGGCAGTCCGAATGACCGAAGTAACAATCATGTACCCATCATTTCAAACTGTACATTGGACAATTTTTGATCAATGATTATTTTAAATAAATGAAAGTAAATTTGGATGGATATTTTTGTATCACATACAATGATAGAAGAGCAATAGTTTATAGCGCTTAACTCGATTTGTTTACATTTGTTACATTGGTCTATTTGAAAAGTGACGCAAGAATTCACCCCCTCGAGAAAAACTGACGCAAGCTGCAGGCAATGTTTACTATTCATGAACACTAAATGCTCAATAAGGTTTTGCATTGTCGGGGTTAACCTCAATCGGATGACAGTTCAGTGGTACTGTTTACGTGGACTTAGTCAATTTTTCGTGAGTGGATTTTCTCGATAATTTTTCAGACTTCAGTGAGATATAAATCACACTTCTGCAATGTCCACCAGTAACATCCTTGCACCGCACATTTTCTCGGCATTTTTGAAATTAAAATTTGAAATTTTTAAAAATATTTTTTTCGAAAAATATTCTAAGTGCTTGTAAACAGTACCACTGAACTGTCAAAAAGTGCATCCGATGAACACTGAGTTCATTCATGGTGTCACACTGCAAAACCTAATATTCATTATTCATGAGCGTTAAGTGTTCATGAATATTAAACATTGCCCGCAGCTTGTGCCACCTTTTTTTCGAGTGAGTTAATACTCACACTTTAATTCGGCATTAACCTACAATTTGAGTAAATAATAAGTATGTTCCCGTACTTGCTTTTCTCGGCCAACCATAGAAAAGAGCCTATCAGCTTTTGTAAACAAAACTTTTAAGCCCTTTCCTCGCAAAACGTAGCACTTATGTGTTCATTTTAAGTAAACATGATACAACTGTTGTGCACAGGACCATAGACTAGTGCACGGATGGATTTGAGTTCACTCGCTCTACAAAAAGTGACACAACAGCGAGGCCCTGTTTACTAGAAATGAACACATGAATAATACTGGCGTACCATTTGAAACGGGCCTATCAAGTTTTGTACACAAAACTTGTTAAGCCCTTTTCGCGCGAACCGAATACGCCCACGCAAACTAACAACACCATCGGGTAGGAGAAATTCTCCCCTTCCTGATAGTTCTCTTGGTTTACGTAAGCATACTTCGGTTCTCGTGAAAAGGACCTTGCAAGTTGTTTAGAAATATTGATAATCCATTTTCAAATGTTATGCGACCATTATTCATGTGTTCATTTTAAGTAAACAGGGCCCCGCTGTTGTGTCACTTTTTGTCGAGTGAGTGAACTCAAATCCATCCGTGCACTCGTCTATAGAGCTTTTGGACGTTTAATCGGTGCACACTACTGCTCCATCTAAATCGAAGAAGTGCAAGCAAGAGGTAAAACATATTATGTAGTTGGAAAACAATGAAACGTCAAAAAGGTATGGTGGTAACGGTGGTAAGCTCCAACTCGGATTAATTTGATGTTTAAATGACCTGCAAAATGTTTGCTTAGCGTCGTGTTAATTAAATCTAATGTCGACATCAAAGCAGCCGAACATTCTTGATCAGGATTTAATCCGAGGATAATACCGGTTGGAGCTTACCAGCATAAGAGTCTGAGATCCGATGGTGCAGTTAGTTTATATTTTGAGTTCAACTATATTCACATGTTTCTTCGGAATGGTAAGCTGCATTCAATGGATTCTAATATCTAGGTTTGAAGTGCTGGTGGGTGAAATTGGAATGAGTACGACATTGATAATCAACATCGCGACATTTCAACCGATAAGGACAATCGATTGGATTCGGTCAGCCAGGAGCGACTGTGGAATGCAAAACAAAAGCAGGCAACTGCTGCAGGAAATAGGTACTCATCAAAATATGCCGTTAAGGATATAGGACTTACCTCCACTTCAAGTATAAAGCTCATTTGAGATTCCTTCAATGATGGGCGCCACTTGCCCTTTATTCGATAGTTCGTCGGAAGTATAACCGGCAGGAACGTGCACAGTAAGTAATTCTTATATTCTCCATGAGTGGTTTCGATGTATTGTTTATATTTCTCTCCGTGTACCTTGTGGATACCGGCTTTCTCAAGGTGGTTCTGAAGCTTCTGGTGAAGCAATGGGAATCGTAGATAAAACTTTCGTGTGGCATCCGGATGAAGGCGATTGAAATCAGAGGAAAGCTGCAATTGAATTAGAAATAGTATCTCATTTACAAAAGTAAGTATTTCGATGGTTACCAAAATGCCTACTTTAGGATCCTGGAAAATAGAATACAATAAAAAATTGCACTTAAATCCTTCTCGTTTTGAATTTGTTGTTGCCTTCGATTGAAACACTTATTCCATTGCTTCTGTACAAATTCGATGGGACTCCGACCATGAACAAGCCAGTCTTGCGCTTGAATCTGCGATTCTTCGTTTATGTTAGATGCTCCTGCTGTGTTTCCCAACGGTTTTTGAGTTCCCGATGTTCCGGGTGTACATTCCGGGTCTTTTTCGATGCTGGAAGCTTTTGTAACTCGTAAACCCAGCGCTTTTAGCTCAACGCTTTTCCGTTTTATGAACTTTCCACATGGCGGAATTCGGTTGCTATCAGCGGCAATATGCCCTGCTCGATAATACGTTTCCTAAAACACAATATTGTAAATGCACATGTAAGACAATTATAAAAAAAAAGCTTTCTTACCGGTTTTTCTCCAGGGAACAATTCAACTATTTTCGCTGTCATTATACGATAAAACCGACTGTCCAGAGTAAGTTTCATATTCAACCCTTCCAGCAACACCAGTCTGATAAGCTCATTGCGCATCGAATTGGACAGCTCCTTATGTGCTTCGTAATAGTTCCTTCCTTCAGTTCGATTTTGAAGGTAGTTCCGGAAGCTCCTGAACTGCAAATAAAATAGGTAATTGTTAATTTAAATTCCGACAAACAAAACAATATAAACTTGTACCAACCTTTTGGTTGACATGGTATTCAGCCACGTCGATGGATGCTAAAGGGCCAGGGATCGAAGAGTCCAGAGAATCAGTGGAGGTTTTATAAAGGGTGTCCACGATGAAATTGCCCCACACAAAATTGATTCGCAAAATTCGAGTTTTCATCCGATTGCCATCAAATTTTCAGGGATTGAGAAATAACTATTAAACTTCATTTTACCATTTTACTCGTATTTTATTTACAGTCCATACGCAAATGCCCGCACCTTGGCCTTAACCCCGGTCATCAACCTGTGAATCAACCGTTTTTTGCATGTAAACCCATACTTTCTTAAGTTCCTCGACTGTCTTCACTACCTTAGGTCGTTTAAGAAGGTGCTGCTTCATAATCGCCCAGTACTTCTCGATGGGGCGGAGCTCCGGAGTGTTGGGAGGGTTGAACATTTTCGGCACGAAATTGACCTTATTGTCCGCATACCACTTCAACACGTCCTTGGAGTAGTGGCATGAGGCCAAATCCGGCCAGAAGATTGTTGGGACGTTGTGGGCCTTCAGGAGAGGAAGCAACCGCTTCTGGAGGCACTCTTTTATGTACACCTGTCCGTTCATCGTGTCCTGGGTCACGAAAGGTGCACTCCGCTTCCCGCACGTGCAGATGGCTTGCCAAACCAGGAATTTCTTCGCAAATTTGGACATCTTCTGAGTGCGGACATGCTCCGGAACGCTGAACTTATCCTTGGCCGTGAAAAACAGGTTGCCGGGGATCTGTTTGAAGTCGGCCTTCATATATGTTTCGTCGTCCATGATGCAGCATTCAACTTTCGTCAGCATGTTGAGGTACAACTTCCTGGCACGGGTTTTGGCGGACTTGTTCTGCTTCTCGTCGCGATTAGGGGCCTTTTGTACCTTGAACGTTCGAAGCCCAGCCTTAGTTTTGGCCTTCTGGGCAAAACTTCGGCTTAGGTGCAGCTTCTTAGCCACATCCCTAACGGAGGCGTTCGGATTTCGGTTGAAGGCCCCAACTACGCGGTTGTGATTTTTGGTGTTGTACGGAATACTTTTTCCTTCACTTCTGGGCTTCCGATCGGTGGTCAACCGTTCCTCGAACCGCTTAATCACTCGCGACACCGTGGAATTCGCGATTCCCAACGTTTTAGCGATGGAACGATGCGAGAGATCCTTGTTCTCGTGATGAATGCGCAAGATTTTATCACGCACGAGCTGTTCTTTCGACTCCATTTCCGCGAGTTTTGATCACAGGACTTTAAAACTTGCAGGATGTAAATAATGCACTATGAACTAAATCCACCCAAATTTTCATTAAATTCTACCCAACGGTTAAAAAGTTAGAGCAATTTCATAGTGTGGCAATTTCATCGTGGACACCCTTTACGCATCTTTCTATGGATCATATAGTTTTTTTTTTGTTATTAGACAAACCTGCACGCTACATAGTTGCATACATACCAGCTCAGTCAATAGTTTTCTGAACAGAATTCTATCACTAATGACCTGACAAAACAAATTGATGTCATCTTTTTCCATCTCTGAAAACATTTGAGGTGTCTCAATGCCATGGACATTTTGAAGGATGTCTTGGTAGTATCCGAGTCCTCTTGATACAAGGAGTTGCTCCAATGCATTCCGTGGGTCACTTGTTGTATCTTGAATCAACTCATTGCAGTTTCCTTCCTCAAGAAGAACATACTGCACCCCGATATCGTTTTTGACTGCGTCGGAGGCGCTTCGTTCAATAATCAGTGGCCCCTCGGACTCCATTTCCTGCTGCAACGTATCGGTCGTAAAGTTGCTCATTTCCGACGGTTCAAGGAGTACATGCTCGACATTATCATCAGGTAGTTCATCTGATTGCAGCTGGCGCAGCAGCAGAGCGACAATTTCCTCTTTTGTAGGCATTTCACAGATTTCACTTAACACAACACTGAATTATGAATCCAAGATGAAAACCTTTTTCGCATGCGTTACACTAAAATGACACTTGCCTGAACAACGTTCACGAAAGTAGAAACAAAAATCACGCTTAAGGGTTTATGAAGTCACGATATCATGATTATATTTCATGCTTTTTAATGCGTTACGAAATGGTTTGGGGTGCTGAACAGTCTTGAATTGTGTTCATGAATTCGTGATTCTTTTCATGAAAGCTGGATTTTTTATATCACGTTTTTATGAACTAAGTCATGAATTTGAAGCAGTTGTTAGTTCACGTTGTCGTGATTTTTTGTTCTCGAAAATAGGAACGTTTTTTTTGCGTATATCTACAGTTCATTCACTAATAAGTCTGCACGTCCTATTCGTGCACTAACACTTTTGGACATTGAGAGAGCGAACGATCTGTACGTTTCTCGCCTCTTCGGTTATTTTGATTGATAATAATTTCAGGGGGGCTTCAGCCCCATGTCCCCCCCCATGGCTACGTGCCTGGGCCCTCGATACAATAATTTTAACTCTTTGAACAGTCACTCGTTGGATCCGGAGGTTGGTTAACCAGCCCCAGGCGAAAGCCTCACTAATATAGAAAATCTAACCTCATTCGACTGAACTTCGGAATATTTCGATCCCCCCTATGTGCACAAGAAATCAGAGGTGACAAATTTGTATAGCACTGAGACATGAATGTACCTTTTTTTTAAATAGAATACCAACATATCCTGCCTAGAAATTTCCCAATTTACCGGAGTTTTGACAATTTACCCGGTCGTGCGATGTACATTTAAATTATGTATAAAACCAAATGAGATTTTTCCGAAGGTATCGATGGGTTTAAGAGGACATTACAAAGAAGCTTTATTTTTCCTGGATTTTTTTTTTAACTCTTTATTTGTTCCAAATTCAAAATAAATTACATTTCATTTTTAACCTAGGTGCTCCAGTTACTACAGTAACTTACCAGCCTTAATTGTTATGATATATATCTAAGTGTTTTTACATTGTTCCTGTCTTGGCAATTCAGTATTTTAAACAGGTTTTTTAAACCTGCATGTCAGTATAACAATTGATAGCTTAAAACTAAATAACTAAAACTAAATCTTATCTAAGTATAAAGGGAATTAATCGTTGCAATTGAGGATTGTAACGATTTTTGCCGGAAATTATTAATTATTTTGTTGGACATTTGTGCTAAAGTCTCAACATTCGAAATTCTATGTACTTCGGTAGTACTGTACCAGGGAGGCGACTTCAAAATCATCTTCAGAGTTTTGTTCTGAATCCTTTGAAGTGCTTTTTTCCTGGTAGTGCAGCAACTAGACCATATTGGCACAGCGTAAAGCATGGCCGGTCTAAAAACTTGTTTAAATATTAGAAGTTTATTCGTCAGGCAAAGTTTGGATTTCCTGTTTATAAGAGGATACAAACATTTTATATATTTATTACATTTGGCTTGAATGCCCTCAATGTGATCTTTAAAAGTTAATTTTTGGTCAAGAACTAATCCAAGATATTTCACTTGGTTTGACCAGGAAATTGGAACTCCGTTCAAAGTGACTATGTGACTTCTACTAGGTTTCAAAAAGGAAGCCCTGGGCTTATGTGGAAATATTATAAGTTGAGTTTTGGAAGCGTTGGGAGAAATCTTCCATTTTTGTAAATAAGAAGAGAAAATATCTAAACTTTTCTGAAGTCTGCTGCAAATAACACGAAGACTTCTTCCTTTAGCGGAAATGCCTGTGTCATCAGCGAACAAAGATTTGTGGCAACCCTGAGGCAAATCAGGGAGGTCCGAAGTGAAAATGTTATACAATATAGGCCCAAGAATGCTACCCTGAGGAACTCCTGCTCTAACAGGTAGTCGATTAGATTTGGAATTTTGATAATTTACCTGCAGAGTTCTGTCAGTTAAATAATTTTGAACTAATTTCATAATGTAAAGTGGAAAATTAAACTTTTTCAATTTAGCAATCAAACCTTCATGCCAAACACTGTCGAATGCTTTTTCTATTTCTAGAAGAGCAACTCCAGTTAAGTGGCCTTCAGATTTGTTTGAACGAATTAAATTGGTAATTCTCAAGAGTTGATGAGTAGTTGAATGCCCATGGCGAAATCCTAACTGCTCATCTGCAAAAATTGTGTTCGTATTGATGTGAAGCATCATTCTATTCAAAATTATCTTTTCAAAAAGTTTACTTATTGAAGAAAGCAAACTTATTGGACGGTAGCTAGAAGCTTCAGCTGGATTTTTATCCGGCTTCAAAATTGGAACAACTTTTGCATTTTTCCATTTATCAGGAAAGTATGCCAAATGGAACATCTGTTAAATAATTTTACCAGAAAAGACAAGGTACTCTCTGGGAGTTTTTTGATGAGGATATAGAAAATTCTACCATCACCTGGAGCTTCATATTTTGAAATTTTTTAGTTTTTTTTTTTTTTGTTTATTAATTTATTTGATAAGGCTCAACCGAATTAATTTTACAGAGCCGAGGATTCGTGGTCACTATACAATACATCTTAAAAATATAGTCAAAAGGTACAACACAATAAACACTTTATCTTCCGCTATCCAAAAAGCCTCCTCCATCAGAACTGGAGCCGCTTCCAGTAGTTTCATTGTATGGCAAATTGTTGTACGCCAACGAGGGCCAGAGGGCGTCCATTTCAGTAATGGACGCAAAACGTGGTCAGCACTCACACACTCATCACGAAACGGTTGCTTTCCAAAGTCGACGACGCATCGACCGAAAGAACTGCTGATGAAGAACAATGAGGAGGACCACACAATGGTTGCTGCCGAGAAAACAGACGATCGCGTAGCACACATCGAGAGTGGCCTGCTTTTGTCGACAGCCGAGTGAACACTGAATTTTTTAGTTATAGACCTTACTTCGTCCAAATCAGTCACCCAGGAATCATCAAAAATATTTTCCCGAGAGAAAATATTCCGAAAATCCCGAGCAACCTGATTCTCAATAGGACTAGTAAGACCCAAACTGAAATTATGGGAACTCTCGAATTGCTTAGCAAGTTTCTGAGCTTTTTCCAAATTTGGGATCAAAATTTTACCACCTTCTTTAAGCGCTGGAATAGGCTTTTGAGGTTTTTTCAAAATTTTTGTGAGTTTCCAAAAGGGTTTGGAACTCGGGTCTAATTTAGAAATATTATTTTCAAAAGTTTTGTTCCTCAGGGCAGATAATCGCTTTTTAATTTGTTTTTGCAAATCCCGCCAGATAACCTTCATGGCAGGATCGCGTGTTCTTTGATATTGTCTCCTACGAACATTTTTAAGACGGATCAAGAGTTGAAGATCGTCGTCTATTATAATTGAATCGAATTTAACCTCGCATTTTGGTACTGAGGCAGCTCTTGCTGCAACTATAGAAGTAGTCAGAGATTCAAGAGCATAATTAATTTCATCTTTGGTTTGCAAAGGAATGTTTGGATCAAAGTTATATTCCATAAATGTTCGATATTGCTCCCAATCAGCTCTATGGTAATTGAAAGTAGAGCTGTTGAGATTACAAATTATTTCTTGGGATATAGATACTTGAGAAGACATTTAAATCCGTCCAAGGTTTCAGCCAATACACGGCATTCACCCCGACGTCCAATTTGTAGTGAAAACTCAACTTTCACGAAATTCAAAAGTTCCATGCGAAGAGCATGGAAATCGGAAGTGGTTATCACAATAGGGGGAATCTTTTCTTTCTTGGCATTAAGCCGGGAAAGTTTACTAGAATTTTTCTTGGATGATGGATCATTCTCATCATCCGTGAGCAAATCAAATTGATTACTCAAATTAATTTCTTCGGAAGGGGGGTCAAGAGTTTGCCCCTTTCTTTTGCGTTTAGGCGCCATGGCGGCAGTGAATTTTTATCCAAATCGACTTCCAAGCAGATTACTATAAGAATCTGAAGGATCGAAGAGGAATTTTCCAAATCGATATCCAAGAAGGATTACCTCGGGTAGGGTCCAAACAAGGATCGAAGAGGAATAAGAGGAGTTGAACAAGGTAGAAAATTTTTACAGGTTGAGCACTGAAAAGTGCGATTATGCGATTATCCAAATCGACTTCCAAGCAGATTACTATAAGAATCTGAAGGATCGAAGAGGAATTTTCCAAATCGATATCCAAGAAGGATTACCTCGGGTAGGGTCCAAACAAGGATCGAAGAGGAATAAAGTTGAACAAGGTAGAAATTTTACAGGTTGAGCACTGAAAAGTGCTGTTTAAATTTGTTGTAGCTTTAGGTAGTAGTAACACTTCCTTCAGCAAAAATCAAATAGATCCACACGGCAAGAGAGCACGATGCGGACTGTGAATATTTTTTTTCTATTTTTTTTTTTTTTTAGATTTATTTGCTTTCTGCTGGTGATGATGATCAATATTTACATTCTGTAAGCAAGAACAAAATCATGTTAGATATTTTTTGAAAAATAATTATTTTAAGAACATATTACCTGGTTATTACAAAATTAATCTTCTAGCTTTACTATTTGCTAGTATATCAATCACGTGGTTCGGGTCAATGGCATAATCCCAGTTAATTGATATTATAGCCAAGCCAGATAGTCGCTGGTTTCCCATTACGCTGCGTTGAACAGTTTTAATTCGTTTCAGTGTGGAGAAAGATCTCTCCACACTGGCTGTAGTGACCGGGATTGTTGGAAAATACGTCGAGTCACATTTATCAAGCACCCCGAGAACCTCTACATTTTTGTCAATATTTATGGATGTCCGGCACCGGAGCTCGTATTCCGCCTTTACTGCAACCACGCTGGTAAAATCACCGAAATAACAGGTAAGTTTGTCAAGTTGGGAGACTCTCCAACATCTGTAAAACCAGCCAACAATAATTGGAACACCGGAAGGATGTCACAATTTTGTGTAAAACGTCCATCATGTTTTGGATCAATCCATCGAGACATGGAATGAAAACTGCTCTTCGATAGTATTCCTCTGGTGTTTCTGCTGGTTGGTTTGCGCATATTGTTAGTTTGGGTGCACGTGGAATCGTAATTGCGCTATCGAAAATAGACGTATGCAGCTTTGATGCTGCATTGAAAATTTCAGCAAATTTTGATTCAGCGTCAGCTCGTCTCTCCTTGAAAACCTGTAGTATACTACTCGCATGATTAAGAGCCGATATGAGGTCCACAGATTTAGATTGTAATCCTATTGAAAGTGGTAGTGTAATACTTACCAAGGATTCACAAACAATTAATGAAATCAAAAATCCTGATTTCTCCATAGCTGCCAAATAAATGGAAGAAGTGGCTGAATTAATCGTCGCTTTTTTGTGTCAGGCATACGTGTCGATATTGTTTCCTGTAAGACTTGCCTTGCATTCGAATGGTTCCTGAACAAGTTCGTCACTTCTGAAATAGTGCCTAAGCAGTTCCTGTTTTGTGGGATATTCAACGAATTTGATTCGCGTTTGTACTCCACTCAAATGACCGGACATATTTGCAGCTCCATCATATCCCTGCCCTACACACTTGGTCAGATCTAGTCCCAAATTGGAACAGCGATGCAAATTAGTCGATGCTAAATTTTCCGACGATTGATCCCCAATGCTCACAAATCCCAAAAAGTCCTCCCGAATGACAGATGATGACTTAGCCGCATCCACGTATCTCACACATAGTGTTAGCTGTTCTAATCCAGAAACATCCATGGTTTCATCTGCCAAAATAGTGAAGCATTTAGCAGAATTAACCTTTTTTACGATTTCGGTCAAAAGTAGAGATAAGAGACCACTGTCAATATTTCCTCGTAACGGAAGTTCTTGCTCGGCACAGAACAATATTGTCTCAATTATTGGCCTCAGAGCTGCACGGTTTTCTTCCCTCTCTTTGTATTTCTGTTCATTCAGCTGAGAGACAATATCCTTTGCAGTTCCTGATTGAATTTGCAGAAAATTTGTAGCCAAAACCATGCAATCTTTATGGTATTGCCTGTTCTTGTGGTATGTAAAAGTTTCCTTTGCCTTTTTCCAATCTCTGAAGTATGTTCGAACCAGCTTACCAATATTTTCATGTCCACCTTTTCCAGTATAGTTATTGGCAAATAACAAGCAGGGTTTACAAGAAACGAAAATCCTGCTTGCGAATCAGTAATCCATTTTTCTTGGAACCGTCGATTCTGCTTGCCAACAATTGTAATCGGGTAAATGAAAGGCTGCGTTGGAACAAGTGTAGACTTCAACACGCTTCTTTTTAATATTTTTTAATCTTCAGTGGATGAATGGTATGTTCCTATCTACAGTTCATTCACTAATACGTCTGCACGTCCTATTCGTGCACTAACACTTTTGGACATTGAGAGAGCGAACGATCTGTACGTTTCCCGCCTCGTCGGTTATTTTGATTGATAATAATTTCAGGGGGGGGGGCTTCAGCGCCATAGCCCCCCCCCCATGGCTACGTGCCTGTCGATACAATAATTTTAACTTTTTGAACAGTCACTCGTTGGATCCGGAGGTTAACCAGCCCCAGGCGAAAGCCTCACTAATATAGAAAATCTAACCTCATTCGACTGAACTTCGGAATATTTCGATCCCCCCTATGTGCACAAGTAATCAGAGGTGACAAATTTGTATAGCACTGAGACATGAATGTACCTTTTTTTAAATAGAATACCAGCATATCCTGCCTAGAAATTTCCCAATTTACCGGAGTTTTGACAATTTACCCGGTCGTGTGATGTACATTTAAATTATGTATAAAACCAAATGAGATTTTCCCGAAGGTATCAATGGGTTTAAGAGGATATTACAAAGAAGCTTTATTTTTCCTGGATATTAAATTTCTGCGTGTGGTCTTCAAAATTACCCGACAACATTCATGAACATTCGTGCAGAACTCTTTATAAGATGTTAATGGATAGTTTTTACGAATTTCCTTTAGAATCCGTCCCTTTCACAGAAGAGTTCTTTTAAAAACTCGTCAGAAATAAACTCTAAATACTCTCTGAGAAACCCTTAATTCTAAATAACAGTCCATAAATTCTCTGCTGAATACTCCCAAGCTTCGAATTTTTAATGAACAGTCCAGGAGCTCACTGAAGCTTCATTCAATATTGCTAATTACAATTCTCTTAAATTCTCCTCAGAATTATCATGCAGTGCACTTCTGAATTACAGAAAGTTCACTTTGAATTCTCCTTAAAATAGTCTAGAAATTAATATCGAGATGCTTTTGAAATGGATCACATCATTCGAGCAGCTTAAAATGCCGTTTCTTGCCATTAGAACTTTGCCTTGCATCATTATTAGGAGATGTTGCCTTCTATTTGGAACCTCGAAAAACTTATGTTATTTATGGTCTCCCTAAAATTTCAGCTCTGAGTTGCCTAATCTTATTATCATCTATGGTAGGAGTTCGTCCCAAAACTGCTCAACTATGCGATAAATTATCTTAAAACTCTCCTGAGAACTCTTTTGGAAATGTTCGCTCACAATTTGATTCCCTTGAACATTTTTGTGTATCCTGAAATCCTCTCCTCAATCGTCATGGAATTTAACAATTCTACTCTGAACTCATACAATTGCCTTCGAGTTATAGTTAAAAGTCTATTATAGTTCTCCCCAAAACTCCAGTTAAAACAATATTCTATGAACTACCTCTTGAATTCTTTCTGAAATCTTCTCAAAATTCTTACAAAAAAATTCTCTTAAATGTTCTTCAAAATGATTAATGCTGAATAAAGGGTGTCCCACAACAAATAGCATCACGAAAAAAAAACGCTGAAATGTGGGTAGCAGTAGCTAGAGTGTTTTCAAATATTATAAATTAACAATATGGTTCACTCTTCTATTATCCCCAAGACACGATTTTTCCCGACACTAGCAGCTCTAGTGACGCGAAAGGTGACTAGTACACTGTAAATTGAGCGTAACAAGGCTATCAAAAACAACTCACTGTTGAGTAAAATTTAACCACACGGTAAGAAAAAAATAGTCAAAATTAAGTTTATATCTTAAGCGCCGCCGGGATTTTCTGAGGTACAAAATCTCTGATCACGAAGGGTGGGTGTGGGAGCTGCTTCTCGGGCGTCGGTAGCATTGGTATTCAGTAAGGAAAACAAATCAAGGAAAAAAAGTTTATTTCACCCAAATAGGTACTATGTGGGAAGCCAAAAGTAAGTAAAGTCCCATGTACTCAATAAATCATGTTTTGTTGTTTTTGACATCATCCACATTCAGAGGACCAGTCACTTTCGAATATATGGGAATGGTAGGAAACCATTTGGAAATGCATTAACATTTTCAGTTTTTATTCATTATCGTCTTTATGAGCAGTTTGGCAGTTGTCACAAATGACATCAAGATGCCTAGCCGGAGTCAATTTTGTTCTGAATAGTTTTCAATCCGACAAGTAGGCTTACTCAGATTGGCTTTTTCGCTTTTCGCGCTGCCGTTGCGCTACCGCTGTAATTGCGTAGTAAATAATAAAGCGGAATGAAACGATGCAAAATGGAAAACAGAATCAAAACAAAACCGCAAATAAGGCTACCAGAAACTCAACTTTCTAATGGTCATAGGGTTAAAAAAAGTTGAAAATGAAAATAAACCCCGTTAATATGCACGAAGTGTCATTCAGATTAACGGGGATTCACAGTATTGTACACGGTAAGAAAAAAGTACCCAACGACCAGTTCGTTTTTACCTACTGTTGACTAGTTTGTCTCCTTTTATCCTTCTAATGTTGTCAAAAACGGAGGAGAAAAACCACCCAACAAGGGTAGTAAAGTGTGGGAACCCAACGTTGAGTATAATCATATTTACCTACTGTTGGGTACAACTAACTTACTTTTGGGTAGAAAGCGAATGGAAAATTCCATACGAACTGCACACAAGTAAGTGAAAATTACTTTGAACCGCTTTACCTACTTTTGGATTCCTGCACTATAGTGCCGATATGAGTTAAAAGAACTTAATTTTGGGTACTTTTTTCTAACCGTGTAGGATATTTGGACACCGAAAACATTTCCCTTTTATACCTGCACAATTCTAAACATGCGATTATAACCATTTCCCCAGAATTTGGGTACATTTTACTCATCGTAATAAAACTGGTTTACTCAGATTCTGCCAACTCCTTTCTGCACATAAGAATGGGTACCGTCTACCCAGTCTCAGGGTAGAATCATAATAGTGTGTAGAAGAAGTGAATTCTTACTCAATTTAGAGTTGTTTGCATGGACCGCGTACCGCTAAAATCTGTCAATTTCTCTGTTAGCTATAAACATTTAAACTATCTGGATCGTTTTGGTTAATGATTTTTTTTTTAACGCTATGGGTCGATCCTTTTGCGCTGTTTCTGGATGTTCCAGCTCGAAAGAAGGCCCTTCTAGGACAGATTTCGAAATATAGTAAATTTCAGCTAAACCATACCAAAGTTTACAAAATTTTAGGGAAGTGGATGCCTGGACAAACTTCTGTCGCAACACGTCACTCAACAAGAGCAGTCTAATTTGTTCGTTGCATTTTCAAGATTCCGACTTCTACAATCCGAACAACAAAACTCAAGGATTAGTATATACGCTAACGATTTTAAATTGATTCACTACTTGAATAGCCTATTGGTCCCAAGCAAATCGATTAACGTACCCTATTCTAGTCGAAATTTTAGTACTACACTATGTTTGTTTTGATTCAGATAAAATGAGGGGTTCGTGGATTTTCCTATGTTTCGAGGGGTGCATCGATTAGCTTGGGACCGAAGATAGTACCAGAACTGAGCCAAAAAGTTGACCACATTTTTTCGGGACCTTCTGGTCTTATATCTGTGTATGTATATGGTACTATCATAGAGGTAACTCTAAGACCAGAAGGTCCCAAAGAAACGAGCTCAACATTTTGGCTCAGCTCTGATACTATCTTCGGTCCCAAGCTAATCGATGCACCCCTCGAAACATTGGAAAATCCACGAACCCCTCATTTTATCTGTCAAACGTTCATAGCGAATCAAAACAAACATAGTGTAGTACTGAAATTTATGTATACTAGAATGGGATACGTTAATCGATTTGCTTGGGACCAATAGGCTAGTCAAGTAGTTAGCCAATTTCAAATCGTTAGTTTCGAATTGATTGTTCGTACTATCCTTTCACTTCACCGAAAAATCCCATAAGAAACTGTCAATCATTTCTAGAAGAGACCATTTTTCGACGGTGCCGTCAACGCCAATAATGGAGCACGAACGACGGCGATGAAGCACACAAAAATGACAGTATCAAAGGCAGCGCAGGTTGCTATGATTTTCATCCAAAAATAAGTTAAAATTTTCCAATGGTGAAAACATGACGATTGAGTACTCGGTTGAGTACTTTTAACTGAAAATCGAATTCATTTTTATGTTTTTTGTTTTTGAGCTTTTTTTGAACTCAAGTGTTTTTGAGTGTTTTTTTCTTACCGTGTTTATTAATCTATTACCCAAAATTGGGTTAACGATTATTAGCGTGTTGAAAGTTTTCTTCCTGTCAGTTGCCAATGTGGTATGTAAAGAGGGATGGCAGATATAATCTGCATTTTCTTTTATTTATTTGGATTACCTCTAAGCTTATTGTACATTCAAATTATAGCAGATATTACGTTATTTAGGCACTATTATATTACGTTATTACGTTATTAATATCAACTATAGTCTTAACGTAGTATAATTTCATGACGTCAGGGTAGGCGTGTAACATGCATGAGAAAGCTAATACCGTTTGCCACACCTTTTATTTGACTAAACGTATGAATTGATCACACGCTTAAATAATAAGGCCACGAATGTTTTTAGTCACCTTTCTCACCGGGAGAGGGTATTATTTATGCGTCTTTTCAGAAATGTATGGGAATTCTGGAAGTGAACCATATTGTTAATTTATAATATTTGGTGTTTTGTTTACACTGTATTTTTATCGCTGTCAGTTTTTCGAAAGTTGGAAAAAATGGCGTCGCCCGAAAAGCAACGTCGCGAATTGCTTTTGTGCAAGCACTTGGAAAATCCTCAACTCTCTCGTCGGGACATCGGAGAACAACTCGAAATCGTGCAGCCAACGGTGGGTCGTGTGATTAAACTTTACTACGAAACTCTGAGCATCGAACGGAAGGAGAAATGCTGTCAGAATGGATGTTCTATTAGTGATCAGGATCACAAGCGTGTCGTGAAAGCGTTTAAGCGGAATCCCAATGCTTCGGTCAGGGATGTGGCCAAAAAGTTGAATCTGTCCAAGTCTTTCGTTCAGAGAGCCAATGACCGGGAGGGACTACATACGTACACAACTGTACACCCAGATGCTGACGAAGCCTCATTGTCTCAACATGAATGATGAGACTTACGTCAAGGCGGACTTCCGGCAGTTTCCGGGGCTACTGTTCTTCACCGCCCAGCACAAGTTTGATGCTGCGGAGGAAGTAAGGAAGCAGAAATTTTCAAAGTTTGCCAAGAAATACATGATTTGGCAAGCGATCTGCTCATGTGGCAAACGAAGTGTGCCGTTCGTGACTACCGGGACTGTAAACGGGGAGAAGAAGTGTCTACAGAAGCGTCTACTTCCTATGTTGAAGCAACACGAGGGCCGTACGTTCGTCTGGCCGGATCTAGCTTCGTGCCAATATTCAAATGTTGTCCTGGAGTGGTACGAAGCCAACGGGGTCACTTCCGTAATCAAGGACATGAACCTACCAACGCACCGGATCTAAGCTCCATCGAAAAATACTGGGCTATTATGAAGCAGGCATTTCGGAAGCATCCCAAGGAGGTCAAATCTGAGCAAGACATGAAGAAAAAGTGGGTTTCCGTACAGAAGAATCTGCAGCCAGATGTTGTACATAACCTAATGAGTTTAGTTAGGCGTAAGGTTCGAGCGTACGGTTATGGTTTTAAATGAATGAAATAAATATGCCAAAAGCTTACCAATGGGTTAAATTTTATTGTCTGAAAGTTTGAAAAGGATCGATCTACTAGGTAATTTTCAACAGCGTTTTTTCCGTGATGCAATTTGATATGGGACACCCTTTTAATGCTCCAGTGGAGTATCCCATCCAACCACCGAAATTACATTCCGGGAAAAACCATTTCAACGCATTTGCATCACACGGCTTTCACTGAATATATGTGGTGCCAGCATAACACGTGGATCCAGAGGAAGAATATTTGCAAACATGTATTCAGCCAGTTTACTCCCCATCCAAAGTAAACGGCCCGAGGAAATTCCAGTAAGTGAAAATCCCTCCATATTTCTATTTTGTTTCGCTCAAACATCGCCAAACTACCCACATGTTTCCAAACGAAAAGCTCTCAAAATTGATAAGACTTCTCAAGGGATGATGCACGTCAATCTAATCTTCCATCTGTTGAACCGCAGCTTTGGATGCGAAGTGAAAGAACAAAGAAACATTCACTGGAGGATTCAAACCGGGAAAGGATTTTCCTTTTCGGTCGGTATTGCTTCATTGAGAAATTTCTAAAATCTTCATTGTCCTTTGTTTGGCCAGAATTCACACATGCGAGGGAAATCATTGTGAGTTGAAAATTCTGCTGACTTATGCCGGAATTTTCCGGAACGGTGCTCCGATATTGAATTTTGCTCTAGAAAGTTTTCGATTCATGATTTTTGGAGCAAATTGTCTGTGTCAAACATTCGTGTTTAGGCATCCGGAGGATACACCCATATCTTCCACGAACGTATACAACTTGTCACTCTTTATCAAACGAGTCCCAAACTTTGGTTGGACAGCCACCCACACAAACATTTCC
Organism: Ochlerotatus camptorhynchus; assembly: GCF_037179485.1. Taxonomy (NCBI): domain Eukaryota; kingdom Metazoa; phylum Arthropoda; class Insecta; order Diptera; family Culicidae; genus Ochlerotatus; species Ochlerotatus camptorhynchus. The sequence continues at coordinate 298,055 of NW_027040618.1, forward strand.
ACTGAACCCGAAAAAGGGCGAAAGCGAACGGGAATATAAATGTAATCAATTTTCCAGAACGGAAAAAGGTATTTATTATATCGAAAGACAAGGTTATAAACATCGACCAATGATTTTTCGCAGATAAGGCTTTATTGTTACGGCTTCTTTCTTTTCCTACTTTTCTTCCCACCCTCCGTCAGAATGTTTGCTGCGAAACGAAGTCCTTGATCTGTCGTGTTATCTGCAAAAGCCCCGAAGTTTTCCCACAAAATGTGTTCATATGTGTCCAAAGGGAAGTAAGCACATACATACGCATACACACACACACACATACACGACGACCGACCTTGATGGAGATGGAAGATTTGCCGTGGCTTTGTGTGGTTTGGTTGCCCTGCACGGGATCCAAAATGGTCACCGAAAGCGAATCCAATCGACATCCCCATCTGCTCTTTTGAGTCTTTGATGGTGAACCAATGTCGTTGCCCACAACGAAAATTCTATGGCGCAGGAAAATGCTGGACTGTGCGGAGAAGTCCGAGCTGTAGAAAAAGTTAAGAAGGCAAAGCTTTATCAAGGTTTCTTTTCGTAGGATCGTTTTCTTGAAGAACATTTCAAACTGAAAAACAAATTAAATTTTTCTGACCTTATGAATACTACATCGTTTGAAAAATGTATGTTTGTTGAAGTAATGAAATTGGGTTGTTAAGAGAATGCTTAAATCAAACAACAAAAAACATTATTTTCCATTTAATTTCACTTGATTAATTTTGGTATTCATGACAGATAAGAATTTCGACTACTATGTGCAGTCTTCATCAGTGGCATTCCCACTAAAGACGTATCAAAATCTAACTCTCTTAAATACTCATAGATCTTTACATGTTTACTTAGGGGTTAGGTTGCCTCGTAACGTGGGTAGATCAATCCTGATGAATGTGGGATGTCGAGTATTAGTACAAGACACTGAAGAAGTCTGCACATTGTAGACGAAATACGCGTTTCTGTCAAGGATAAGCAAATAAGGTAGTGGAATTAAATGGAAATTACTAATATTTCTCTCTTTCTTTATACAGGTATTCCACTAAGACGCCAACATTCATCAGGATAGGGGAACAGGATTTTCAGTAATCAAAGGAACAAATATTAGTCCTTGTTACTTGTAATGCCTTGTACAGGGTTGACGTAGACTACTTTAAGCTGTGTAGTAAAATTCTCTTGCATTTTTTCTAGATATTGATTTACAGTAGAAGTACCCTGTGTAATAGTAATTAAATTTTAAAGTCAGAGGAGAAGCTCGTTTACTGGTTATCCCACTTGTTAAATGTTTTGTTAGTATGAATCATAGTTACGTGTCGAACGTATGCATTTCCAAAGGTTGTTAATAATTAATGTGAATTTCCTACCTCGAGTTGAAGGACCTTCTCCAGCGTCCCAACCAGTAGATGGTGACGCATTACCTCTGACTGGTTTTTGTTGGCCCGATATAACCGAGCTCTCTCTGCAGTGGTCTTTGCTGTTCCACAATTTCTCAATAATTGCTTATTTTACTTCCAAGAAGTTTTTCGTTATCAAACATGCACTTCTGAAAAATAATTCGTGAATTGCAAGTAGTAGATACAGGTATTTCTCTATTTTGCACTTTATATGCATTTAGATCAACATCTGAAGTCCCTCCCCTTTTACATATTCTGCACAAAAAGTACTTTCCAAACCCCGCCCTGACAGGATTTTTTTATGAAAGGGGCGGAGCAGAAAATATATTTTGTGCAGAATATGTAAAAATGGATGGACTTCAGATGTGAATCTAATTGCATATAAAGAGGTACCCAGACATTTTGCTTGATTATTTGGGTCTTTTTCCGGGTGAAAAAAAAATGACTTTTCATTTATTTTTCATGTCTCTTTATAGGTTAGTTAAGGAGAGGAGTTTGTTTTACAAAAATTACATTTGTCGCATTTCGTATTATAACGGGACCCAAGAAGGAAACAGTCCAATAACTCTTTTTGTAAAAATATTGTAGTCCTGAAGAGGACCAATTGGTTCGATCTTCACATATTTTACATCCTCTTGTCCCTCTCTCCACTTTATCACTGGTTGCCATCAAGGTGATCACGCCGTCCGCTGCTACTTTACTCCTGCTCTTTTACCGTCCGTCCGATGCAAAAATGAGCGGATTCGCGAACAGCAGCATACGCTCGACTGCGATAATGTTCAGCAAAGGGAAATTCCACCTTTTCCTGTATTTGATTCTGCTTCCTACGCCGTTTGAAGCTATAATGAGCGGAAGAACGACAGCAGCGCTTTTATATAGCTTCACAGGTTCAAACAAAACGATGTGCAACCAAAATGTACTTGATTATGAGGACTGGATTTGGGGAGAACGTTTATTTCGTGAAAACAGTGATAAAATTATCACTTTTTATTTGTCCATATTTAAAACCGTTTTTAATGAAAAATTTAAATTTTTCTTATTGCAACAGCTTACGAAAGGTATTTCCTATAAATTGGTGTATTCGGATTTTAATTTTATCTATAAATGACAAAGCTTATAGCGTTCAAAAAATTACACCTTTTCGTGACGGTCGCAATTTTAGATTTTCGATTTTCCCCCAATACCTTCCCGTAAGGCGAAGTCTACGTCAAAATGAGTTAGTTAGTGTTATTCTATGTGATTCCTAATCTTCTATTCGTTGTTCCATAGTTTGAAGTGGTTAAGACTAGGGTTCTGATGCATGGTCATTATCGGCGTCATTGTTTATTTTTGTTACTAAGGAATCAACTGTTGACTGACAAAGGGGCGTGCCTTTGAAGGGTGTTCCAACTCCGAAGGGTATAAATAGTGGGACCTATCAATTATAATCGATTTTTTTGGAATGAAGGCAACAATGACAACTGTATCAAAACCGAATACTTCATCATTTCTCAATAGTGATGGAGTAATACGACATGCACTAAACTAAGGACACGGGATATCGCAGTGGTGTTATGTCCCGAACAGAGAGCGAAAAAAAAGGATTAGGTTAGGTTGAGCTGTACATTTTACAGATGCTCATTACTTCATTCTGGTGCTGAACAGGTCCTTCTGGTCATTTAAAAGGGAAGGATTGTTAGTTCAATCATCGTTGTCTAGAGACCGAGTTTACCTCTGGATCTTCACGGTTGTCGCAGGAGGGATTTTTGTTAATATGAAGGGCAAGATCCAGATCTCATCATGATAGCTGATGTGATCGTTCGACTGCATCGTGATACCAACAAATGCATAATATGAAGGAGCCAGAGATTGAACGCAATATATTCTGCTCATTAGGCAAAAACGGTCTCAACTAGGCTACCTTACTTTTCAAAAAAAAAACAGTTGAATTTAATTTATTACCTTTCACGCTATTCTCAAAGCCCTTTGCTCAGTCGATCCATCAAAAGGTCCAGGCCCGGCCGTATTCCACCGTCTTTCGTCAAGAACTGTGCAGCATCGTTGGCCACTCACGTAATGTCTTTTTTCAATCGATCGCTTAAGGATGGCGTTTTTCTGGATGTCTGGAAGCTCGCCTCAATTACACCAATCTTCAAGTCCGGTAACATGCACAAAGTGGAAAATTACCGACCTATCTCGACCTGAACTGTTTGGCCGTAGTTCTCAAAAGTCTGCTGCATGAGAAGTTGTATCCAGCTGTTCAACCCATAATCTCAGAGTTTCAGCATGGATTCATGAAAAAGCGCTCGACAGTCTCTAACTTGATGACTTACGCGAACACTCTTATAGGTAGCATCGAGAAGCGTCAACAAGTGGACTCCGTTTACATCGACTTCTCTAAGGCTTTTGACATGACCTAGCCATTATGAAGCTAAACCGCCTTGGTCTTCCACCGTGGATCGTTTGTTGGTTGAAATCATACTTATCATCCAGGAAGGCTTTCGTAAAGGTACGTGATTCCAGATCCGAGGTATTCCATATACCATCGGAGGTTCCACAAGGGAGTCACCTAGGATCTCTCATTTTCGTTCTGTTTATTAACGACGTGTGTGATATGCTAAGTTCCTGTAAGTTGCTATATGCGGATGTACCGTGTGATCAAATCGATCGTGGATTATTGCGCACTACAAGCTGATATAGAGCGATTGTCATCCTGGTGTCAGATGAATGGAATGCAAGCCAATGCTGGTTAATGCTAAGTGATTACCCTTACCCACTCTCACTCTCCGATCATTTTTGATTACTCTATGAATCAACCGCCGCTGGAAAGGGTTACTGCCATTAAGGATCTTGGGCTCATCTTGGACAGTAAACTACGGTTTAACGAGCACATATCCATGACAGCTACAAAGGCCTACTCCACAGAGTTGCGACCTATCACAATCACGATCGCCAAACAGCTGATGGTAGTAACGCTTTGTACATTCCTATCAATGTGCTCGTCGAAGCTCTCTCCACGACCATCCATCAAGTTGACGAAAGAAGCAAAAAGCAACTGGTGAATTTCGTCTTCGGTTGTGATCCATCACCGATCTGGTCATTCCCGACAATCACGACACTCATCTGTGCTCGTTTTGAAGCAGTTGCTGCTTTGCTTGCTTATGTGAGTGTGTTGGTGAGTGAGCCCAACAGCTTCCGTATCATGTTGCCTGATTTGTTTGTAACTCACACAGTCGCGCCTGCCGAGACGAACTTGGAATGCGTAGGCATTGTTTTCATTTTCTTTTATCGTTTCGCTTTTTCTCATGATCGTACTGCAGAAGTCTTCACTGTTTTCGTTGTGCTTTTCATCATCAGCAGCGAGTATAACGTTTTGCTTGTGAGCAGCAACCATTACTGGTGATTGTTGTTTGCCATGGCTCTAACTCTCGCTGCGTGACAAAACGATCTGTCAGCGATAGTCGGTTGATGCGAAGACGAGTGTCACGTGAGTGTCATGATATTTTGCATCACTGTACTACTCCATGCTAGGATTTTTGCACCGCAATACTGCACAATTCGACGACGTGTACGCCCTGAAAGCGCTGTACTGCTCTATGGTCCGCAGTGTTCTTGAATATGGAGTACAAATTTGGGCTCCATATCATGCTGTTCATGTACTGCGCATCGAGAGAATCCAGAAACAGTTTATAAAGTTTGCATTAAAGATGTGCGCTTATTGGACTGCAAACACTAACAAATCGCCGAGTCTTTCTCCAGAGGATGTTCATATTTGACATGATTAGCAATCACATTGACTGCAGTTGTTTGCTCGGGAACATCAATTTCCACACTCCAGCTCGCCGTCTCTGCAACTATTACTTTCTGTGGACTCCCGGACATCGTACTGCTTACGGTCGATAGATGTTGCAGACTGTTTAATGATGTGTGTGATGTTTTTGATTTTAATATAAGTAGACCAGTTTTTAAGAATAGGATTAAGTCACTTTAAAGAGTCTGTATGGCTAAAATGTCAAAGATGGTGGTTAAATAAATCCCTATGGCACACTGTGGTCTAAAAAGGCAAAATGTGGAACTTATTTCTGACCTTCTAATTTTTAATTATATAGTGTCTTCAGAAGGTCTATTTGTATGAACATTCTCCACAATTTGAAAGCAACAAAAACATAGTCATATCGCGATGAAAATAGGAAAAAGCTTTATTTTTCTTTGAAGATTTAGAGGAATTATTCATTGAGCAAAGGTTTAGAAAATGTAAGAACAAGCAACTTTACTTCATAAGTTAGTATCCTTAGTCCAGCATTTTGAAAGTCATGGAGCATTTCTTATGGTTTTTTTAAGTTTTTAAAGTTAAATTTAGTTTTTTGAACATTACTTTTTAGTAATTCACTTTTTCAGCTTACAATGTTCTAGACAATTATCTTAACCGCAAAAACTCATATTTTGGGTGAAAACCTTATGTCGCTATAATTATTTCTTGAAAAGTAATAGCGCATTTTTCATGATTTTTTTTATTAACTTCTTGCGCTTGTAAGTTGTAAGTGCGATTCAGTTGTTTATACAGTTCTAGAGAATGGTTGAAATAGTAAAAACACATGTGTTTGCTGAAGACAGTTAGCCTGATTATAGCGGCCTTGCAATGTTATTGAACATTTTATGTTTATTCTCCTTAATTTCTGGAGCTAATAGGGGAGCATGGGGCAAGTGGAAATACAAAGTCTTACTAACTATACCAATCCGGCAAAGGCCTTGTTGTCCTCTACTGTCCGAAGAAGTCGTCTCCACTCTACTCGATCCATGGCCACACTTCGCCAGCTTCGTAGTCTGCAAAGGGTCCGCAGATCGCCTTCTACTTGGTCGATCTACCTATCTCGCTGTGCGTCTCTTCTTATTGTTCCTGTTGGATCGCTTTCTAGAACCATGTTCACTGGGTCGCCGTGCGGCATTCTTATGACGTGCCCAGCCCACCGTAGTCGCCCAATTTTTGCAATGTGGACGATGGACGGTTCTTGCAGCAGCTGGTGCAATTCGTGGTTCATTCGCCTCCTCCATGTTTTGTCATCCATCTGAACCCCACCGTAGATGGTACGCAACACCTTCCGTTCGAAAACACCAAGGGCGCGTTGGTCCTCCACGAGCATAGTCCAGGTCTCATGGCCGTAGATGACCAAGGGTCTAATCAGCGTCTTGTAGACAGTCAACTTCGTGTGGATTAGCGGTGTCGGTGATGTAGTGGTAAGCATGATTACCTCTCACCCCAGCAGGCCTGGGTTCAATCCCAGTCGGTGCCGCCGGGATGTTCTGAGGCATTAAATCTCTGATCACGGGAAGTAAAGCCGTTGGTTCCCGGTTTATGAGTTGATGAGTCGATAGGTAGGGTCCAGGTGTGGGAGCTGCCTCCCTGGCGTCGGTAGCATTGGTGCTCAGCACGGAAAACAAAATCGACAGAAAACAAACCAAGGAAAAAAAAACTTCGTGCGGCGGCGAATTTTATTCGACCGGAGTGTTCTCCGGAATCCAAAGTAGGCAAGATTCCCTGCCATAATGCGTCTTTGGATGTCTCTGCTGGTTTCATTTTTGGCGGTCACCAGTGAGCCCAAATACACGAAATCATCGACCACCTCAATTTCGTCACCGTCAATCTGAACTCAGGGTGGGAGGCTAACATTGTCTTCCCTAGAACCTCTTCCTTTCATGAATTTTGTCTTTGATGAGTTGATGGCAAGTCCAATCCGCCTAGCTTCAGCCTTCAGTCTGATGTACGTTTTCACCATCGCCTCAAATAATCCAAGAAGCTGGATGGACTACCTGAAGATCCTCCCAGCTCTTCTAATCACACCTTCTAACGCGATGTTGAAGAGCAGATACGAAAGTCCATCACCTTGCCTTAACCCCCTTCAAGGTTCAAAGGGACTCGAGAGTGTCCCCGATACTCGAACAACGCACATCACTCGATCCATCGTTGCCTTGACCAATCGCGTCAGTTTATCCGGAAAATATAAATTCAACTAGTTATGTTGATGTTAGATCAAAAAATATAAACAGTCACCCACATTAGATCCGGATCTGACGCGTTGCGTCAAAGGGACAGCTCGCAACCCTTATGAGATCTCTTAGGATTTGCCAACAAACAAGCGGTATCATCATAAGGGTTGCGATACAGGCTCTTGCTGCGTAACATCGGATAGCAAACAAACGGCCTTCGATAAATCAATGCTGATCGTCGACGTTGGGTGAGAACACCGTGGTCAACGGATAGGATCACAGCTCTTACAGTAGCTCATGGTAGACAAATTATATGCAGAGTAAATCTCGATTACTTTTTCGAAGGGACGTATCAGCTTTTGTAAACAATGCATTTGATCGTTGATTTGGTGTAACTAGTAGCTCACCCACGCATGCTAACACTACCATCAGATAGGGGAAATTTTGCGTGGACGAGCTACGAGTTCTGCCAAACCGACGATCAAATGCAATGTTTACAAAAGTTGATACGTGCCTTCGAAAAAGTAATCGATAAATATCATGCTTGGTTTCATCAAACGTTTCTGTTATAACTATCGTCATCCTTATACCATTAAAACATTGTACATTGCAAATGTTAGGTCAATACTAGAATATTGTAGCATAGTTTGAGCTCGTTTTTCAAGTATCATGAAGCAAGAATTGAATAGGCTCAGAAGTAATTCTTGTTAAATGCACTCAGAATTAGGCTGGACGTTATTCCCTCTTCCGTCCTACGAAGCACACTTTATGCTTATAAACATCCAAACACTTAAAGAGCATCGTAAATGTGCAATAGACTGATGCAAAATTTGAAATTTTCACTCCACAGTGCTCAAACGGTTTCAAATCAGGTCCTGATTAGCCTCCCAAGTTTTAAACTCATTTGGTCATCAGGATAGGGGAACAGGACTATGAGAAAACCAAACTTTTTGTTCATTGTCTTCTACCCATTTTCCATATTGCTTTTTCGCAAATTTCAATAACTATTCTTACGGGAAATTTTCTAAGCTACAACTTTGCGTAATTTCGTTTTTCTGTCAAATGTCAAATTAAATTGTTATTAATTGTTTAAGAGATTGATAATCTTATGGCATGATCAAGCAGCTGTTCTGTGGGCAACACTGTATTCTGCAGTGTGACATAGTAGCCATGATATTTGTGCTCTATTTTTGGCACCAGAAACACCAATGTTGCCTGCTGAACAGTTGAATGAGCAAAATCATAAGACATTAGTGACTTGAATCATTAATTACTTTTGTTTCTTACATTTGATTGAAAAGTGGGTTTGAACAAAGTTGTAGCTGAGGAAATTTGCAACAAAGACTGTTATCATTTTTAAAAGCATAATGATGTGGTGAATTGTTAGATAGATATGAACAAAAACATATGTTTTCTCATAGTAATTCCTATATAAACTTGAAATGGTTTGTGCCAAGTCAGTTTCTTACTAAAGTAGTTCAAATTTTGGGAGGCTAAGCAGGACCCAATTTAGAACCATTTAAGCACTGTGGAGCGAAAATTTCAAATTTTGCATCAGCCTAATGTGCAATGATCTCATTGCACATCAGCTCTTCTATCTAGACTAAATTTCTTAACACCTTCACGGAATCTACGTAATCCAACTTTGTTTGTCGCTAATCATTATCGTACAAATTATGCCAAGTATGGCCCTATGAACCAAATGGTGCTAGCGTATAATAAACACAGCGAATTTCTTGACATCGATATGACTAAATCAAAGTGAAAAAATATTTTATAATTGCTACAGGAAATTAAAATTGAATTAAAATACTCACATATGTTTTTCACTAAATGTTATACATTATTATTTACATACATATAGGATAATTTAACGCAAACCATGTAACTTGTAACAGTGGTTTAGGAAATGATTGACAACTTAAATAAATAAATAAACAGATGCCTGACAATTCAACCCTGGATTTTGTTGGTCACTCAGAGCAAATAACAACACCCTCCACCCCTCCCCACCCCGCGTACTTTATCATCATCAAGAAATCTACACTATGGACTGACTAAATACGACTACACTGCCTATAATCGCATATCAGTCGCAAATGGATTTTCGTCAATTTTGAGATAACAACGCTATCCACTATCAATTGGCATTTACTTTCATAGTATGTGATAAAACTATGGACTTTGATCATGAAAAATGTGAAAACAACATCAGACAAAATAATCACATATCAGTCCCATCCTGAAATTCAATCGCCCATAGTTCAAGTTAAAGTCTGCTTTTTGAATTGCCATATTTTTCGCTGATAGAACAAAACATGCAAGCTTCATTAACTTTCATTAAATTTCAGATTTTAACTTGAAAAAATATCAATTAATTTACTATTATTTATCAAATATTTACATGGAAATTGCACTTCGCAACTTCGACTGCCATTTTCTCAATGCCTACTTTTTCCGCATGGGACTGATATGGGATTATAGGCAGTACAGTACAGTGTAAGAGTGTGATTTTTCATGAATATTTCGTCAACATGATTGTCAAGACTTTTAAGTATTGACCAAAAAATTCCTCGTGCGGTGCTTGCTTATGATTTACTTACTATTTACTACGTCGATCTATCCTTTTTATCATAAAATTAATCTTCGAAAGATGTGGAACAGTCTGCCGCTGGGGCTTAGTCCCATGTAAAACCATAAATAAAGAGGTCTCAACCACAATAAACGACACATTTCAATCTTCCACGCATCGAATGATTTCCGAACCGACATGAAAATTCAATTCCCATGCTTAAATTTACAATTCTACATCAGCGATATCACTGTTCAGAGAGATACCGGCCGCCGCCACCGGCGCCGCCAGCCACCGAGCTCGTCAGCGCTATCAGTCAAAAACCTTTGTCGAGAGAAAAACAAGCTCCAGCCGGTTTTATGATGAGGTCATCCGAAAATCAGCTGGTTCATAAGCCCGGAGGCTCGACCGAGTTGTTCGAACGACGACGACGACGACGACGACTCAAACGACGATGGCGATAAAAAAAATCTACTGTATATATGAACATGACTTGTCGTGTCGAACTCACGTCCAATCTCAGTCACCTCAATTCCCCCGCCGTCCGTGTGCTGCATCGGCCCCACCGTCATCGACGGTTGCAATAGGTGATTGAACTGCCCCCCCCCCCCCCTCATGCTAGGCGTGGCAACAAAACACACCGTGGAGCACAAATAAGCCAAGTCAACTTTTCATAATAACGATATTTCTCCGCTTCATTATATTTACCTATTGATCGGTTTTCGAGCTTCTAAGCGATAGTTTCCCGTTTTGGTTTGGGTGGGTTTGGGTGGCGGACGAGGCGAGGGTGCCCCACCGAAAGGGGTGCCGGGGAATGGTACATGATTTTACTTTAAATGCTGTTCCAATCAAACTGGTCGAGGCCCCGGGGGCCGAGGGTCTACCGGTCTATCGCTCGCTCGCTCGCTGGGTCCGGACGGATAGCCGTGAACGTCCATTATTGGCTCAAGAGGTGCTGGCTTTTTCTTCGCTCGTTTGTTCGAAGAAGGGCTATTCCAATTCGACTCGCGTGTGCACAGCACAATAAGCAGGAAAACGGTACTCCTTCGCCTTGCATCGATCGGTAATTTGAGCGTTTGCCGGTTTCGGCTGTGGTGGTCGATTGGTTTGGGAGGGGGAGGATGCACAGGGGAGGGGTTGAAAGCAGCAAACATAAATAAAAATCAGCTGAAACGAGTTTAGAATTATGGCTCAGCTGATGATGGTTGCCAAGCGCTCTTATGCCGGGGGCTGTTGCTGGGTTGAACTGATTTCTGATCAAGTGGATAAAATTGGAGCTTTCGGTTTTCTTCGCGTGGTAGGAAGAAGAGAAGTGATTAATGCAGACGAGAATAAGATGAGCAGACTTCAACTTTCGAGTGGTATAGCTATTTTGTTCAATAATTATAATGCAGAAGACAGCACAACGGAAGGAAGAATAGTATGTAAGACATGTACACTGAAAATGAAACTAACTCAAATAGTGAGTCACTTTTACTCCGTTGTGAGCAGGGTGATCAACAGGTTTTCAAAATAACTGGCAAAATGCACAAAAAAAAACTTGAAGAAACTGAATTCTCGTAAATTTGGTTTTCTTGCTAACACTTTTTTTTCCTTTGGTTTGTTTTCCGTCGATCTTGTTTTCCGTGCTGAGCACCAATTCTACCGACGCCAGGGAGGCAGCCCCTACACCTGGACCCTACCTATCGACCCATCAACTCATGAACCGGGGACCAACGGCTTTACTTCCCTTCCGAAGGAAGGCGTGATCAGAGATGTTATGCCTCAGAACATCCCGGCGGCGCCGACTGGGATTGAACCCAGGCCTGCTGGGGTGAGAGGTAATCACGCTTATCACTACACCACCGGCGCCGCTTTTCTTGCTAACATGAAAAGTTATTAACTTTTCAAGACTTTTTTAATTTCGTTTATTTGAAATAAAAAAATTATTACGGAGTCAACAGTTTTTAAATCAATACTGAACTAAGAAGTTGTAGCATTGCTATTTATCGTTGAAAAGATGGAAAAGATCCTTAAATTTGCCATTATGAATCGATATCATGAGCATGAGCATGAGCATGATTGACCACCCACGGTTGCTACTCTGTTATTGTCAGATCAGCTGTAATTACACAGAGAATCAATAGACGATGCTTGGGACTAGCAACCATCCTCAATGTGTAAAATCTGGTGATCTCAAACTAGGCAATACCAACGCCGGCCGCGCCCAAACGCAGGTCAAGAAAGGAATGGGTAGGAATGTGTTCACGTGACACTCGCTTTGATGGAAGCCGAGAAATTCTCTGCACTTCCACGAGGAATCACTGGGATGTTGTGTAAGAGGGTAGGGTTTGCAGAAGTGGTTCGTTTTGGTAAACGACCAGCTGAATTGACGTCCTGGAATGTTTTAACCCAAATAAAAGGTTAATAACAATGAAATGCTATTTGATACACCTTCTGGTCCTTCAGGATCTGCAAGATAACTATTTTCTATGAATGAAAATTATAGTTATAATGATATAATGAAATTTTATATATGTGAATTAAAAGTAATTAACGAGTCATGCAATAGATTAAATATAAAGAATGTAAAATAAACAAGTATTACAAAATACAAAAAGGCTCAATTTAAATTAATCTCAATACATTCAACTGATTTCAACTTTTGATATTTTGAAACAAACACTTTATGGCTTAACGCAATACAGAATGCTTTTCAAAATATTGGTAAACTCTTATAATGAATCAATAATCTTAAAAATCAAGGTTATTTGGACAGTTAACAGTTTTCATGCAATTGTAATCATGCATTATAATATTTTAATTGAAAAAAATTGAATTATTATAATATTAATCTAAAACTGTTCCATCATCGAAGAGCTGAAAATAAACTCAATGATTTAAATTAATAAATCCAGCCTAAACGGAGGCTTGCGAACACAATATGCTCCCTCATCACTCATATTCCGAATCTGATTATATAAGTATTTACATGTATACAAATAAATATATCAACAAGTAATGATATTTTCTCTCCTGGAATGGAAAAATTAAATGATTAATTACAGTGTCACATAAACGTTAAACATACATACCAATCAAATGATGTTACGTTGCTTCTTCCAGTTGCGTTTTGATCCTATTATAAATATTTATCATTGAATGTATAATAATAATATAATACGACCTGGGATTTATTCAAACTCAAACTCCTCAGTGGTGCCCTTTACACAAGAATAAGCCTCTACTACCGATGATCTTTTAAACTTGGAGACAAAAAAGCTACGAAAAAGTGCTTATGCCTTCATTAAATTCTACTTTTACGCAGCGTTCGTTGTTTCGATGTGTTCCTTACGTAAGACGGGAACAGAAACCATAAAACATTCACCTTTTTGAGCTACCATGCCCCTTACTTAACGCTTGACGATTCCATCATCGTAAAAATATTGCACATCTTTTTAACTATCTCGACAGAATTCAATTGCGTTTTAAAACGACAGATTTCTTCTTCATATTTCGTCGTCAAAACCACTAGACCCCACAATCAAACACGACCCACCGTGACTACCGTCAGTCTTCAACAACGACCCTCATGCTCATGTTAAGGACACACCTAACAACATAACAAAAACTAATCGGTCAAGTGCCAAGCTTGCATGTTCGATCTCGACATTTGTTTTCTTAACGAATCATGCTTGAACATGAAAACAAAAATCGTAATAGATTATCCGTAGACACATAACCGTAAAAACCCGAGGAACATGCTTCATGCGATCGAGGTCATAACTCTGATAAATGGGAACGATGAAAATAAATCTCGATTACTCCCCCGAAGGGACGCATCTGCTCCCGCAAACAATACATCCGATCTCCAATCCGGCGCAACCGGCATTCCGCCCACGCATGCCAACACCACCCCTTCCATTCATTTTGACTAAAAAAATGTTTTATGAAATTATGGAATAATAAGATATTATAATGATATTTTGTATGTGTAAGTAACAAGCAAAGAATTTTGCTTTGACAGAGTCACAATGAGCGATTTTCTGATCGCCTCTTCGCGAAGAGTGAAGAGCGAAGAGTGGGTGAGATACATGACCAAATCGTTTATTGCGACTCTCATGTAGCAAATTTGGCTGGTATTATGGGTCAAACACAAACTTCACAATATTTTCTTGATGTTTACACAAACAAAATATTATCATAATATTTTATTGTTCCATAATTTCATAAAACATTTTTTAGCCGAAATGAATGGAAGGCACCCTGAACACCACCATTAGATAGGGGAAATTTTCCCCTAACTGATAGCGGTGCCAGCACGTGCGGGTGAGCCACCAGCCACACCAAACCAACTATCAAACGCACTGGCCATAAAAGCAGACACGTTCCCTTGAAAATGCAATCGAGAACAATCTTCAACTGGAACGTACTCAGCAAATCAATATATCCAGGAGCGCATTCCCGATGCCTATTTTTCTCTATTAATTTTTAAACAATTCCTCCTCCAGCAATTCCAACCGCACAATAACTAAATATCACTTTTCTTTTTCAAGGCACTCTGTGCACAAAAGCAATGCACATCGCAAAAACCTAATAATAGATCAGCGCGGTCGAGTCACACCGGCAATAAAGGAAAGTGAGAGCACACCAGGTTCCTGAGCAACAGGGGGAAAACATCAGCACAAACCATTCTAAATCAAATTATCGCGCCCGGGACACAAAACTATTGAAATGTGAGCACCGAAAAACTAGCACAGAGTGTTCCCTCGGCTGTCGACAAAAGCAGGCTACTCTCGATGTGTACCACGCTATCGTCTGTTTTTTCGGCAGTAACCATTGTGTGGTCCTCCTCATTGTTCTTCATCAGCAGTTCTTTCGGTCGATGCGTCGTAGATTTTGGAAAGCAACCGTTTCGTGATGAGTGTGTGAGTGCTGACCACGTTTTGCGTCTATTGCTGCAATGGACGCGCTCTGACCCTCGTTGGCGTAACCGCCATACAATGAAAGTACTGGAAGCGGCTCCAGTTCTGATGGAGGAGGCTTTTTTGGATAGCGGAAGATAAAGTGTTTATTGTGTTCTACATTTTGACTATAGTTTAAGATGTATTGTATAGTGATAAAGAATCCTCGGCTCTGTAAAGTTAATTCATTTGAGCCTGATCAAAGAAATTAATTAACAAAAAAAAAAAAAAAAAAAAAACTAGCACAAAGATAGACCGAGATAAAAAAAATATAGAAAATAAACACACAACTGTTCTCGAGCGATTCTCAAGACTCCCTTGCCATTATGAATCTATATCATCAATAAAAATTTACCAATGTCCAATGGAATCGACAGTGTCATTTGAGATCTATAATACTTACAAGTATCCATTGGCAACTTATTTCGAGTATCTATTTTTATACAGATGAGAAACGACTATACCGTTGTTTGTAATCTACGAGGCCCACTTAAGGCGAGAAGGGCCACCCAACAAACATTGGAAGTGAAATGTTTTTATATGGCTAAAAAAAGTCTTATTCAGCCTTTAATCAGGCCGAATGGTTTGTTGGGCACTTAGTTGGCTAAGTGGTTTCTGGGGTCTAATACTAGTGCTAATATTAATTATTATAATTGGAGATGCTTAACGTTAAATATCAGACTTGAGGTGGTAATTTCATACGACAGATGAGGAGATTAGAGTATAGAATTGATATTTCCATTAGAGTATGGCAGTGTGAAAATTATAAAGCGAGTAAAGGTCAATTTTGGTACGGTAAGGAAGGTATGAATCGGGTTGATCATCTCCTTCACCAAACTCCCCGGTAAAAGAAAGATGGTGAGGAATATCCCCCCCGCCACCACTGGCAAAAGAGATGATCGCCGATTTGCTCACGTACCTTCCAATAGCACCCGCACCAATGCGTTGTTATTCGGGCTGCTAGTTTGACAACTTTAGCCATTGCTATTTTAGTGAGCAACTTGTTTACGCACCGGTCGTTTGCTATCACGATTGTGAATTTACGTTTTCGGCTTTGGCACCGATAGTTGCTAAACATATCGTCGAACTTTGAACTGAAATTGATCACAGTGTTTCGTGACTGTTTTTTCGACCATATTGATATACCTAACCATGCAGACTGAAGATTGAAGGTTAAGATCCAACTACTGACCGAAGTAATCAAGAAACGGTCCTCCGAAAGATCCGAATTGACCAGCATTTTTTTTTAAATCACTTGTTGTGATGCTACATGAATAAATTTGAATCTGGGACCAGAATGCGCACACTGGTGGTCACGAAACTGTCCTTTGGTAGATCCGGAACATCCATAAAAGTGGTCATGTTGCGCATTAAAATGCATAAAGGCATTTTCGGATGCCCACCTGGATTACTAGATTAAATATTTTAGTTTGTGAATTTATCAAGCTAAGTGGGTCGAATTTAATACGGTAGATCTATTAACATCAGAAAAAATTTCGAAACCTTTAAGAAGGTCTGATTTATAGAAAAGTGGGCAAGTTAAAAGATCTTTAAGAGTAAGTTTCGACAGCTCCAGGGTAATTTAATAGATTGCAGTAAAATTTACTTCAGCAAAGATCAAGAGCTTCAGGGCAGTTCCATTAAATTCACGAAAAAATTAAGCTTAAAGACCTATGAGTAAGCTACGTGAATTTCGGGAAAGTTCTGAAAATGTTATGGAAGTTCAATGAATAAATATCAGGAAAACTGTGAGAACTTGAGGGACGTTCCTAAAACTTAAGATTTGCTTCGAGAGCTTTATCGCAAACCCATTTATTTCAGTAAAATAGAGGAAACCCTCAAGAAGCTCTGAAAATTTAAGGATAGTAAAAAACTTCAGGGAATGAACTTAAAAACATTAAGGAAGCTACACAGAAGACCCATGTTTAAAGGGAAATTTAGAGATCTTCTGGGTAGTTCCATTAATTGTTGATCAATTTCAGGTACATCATCAGGGAAACATAAGGGAAGTTCCGTAAACTTCAGGAAACAATAGAGATCTTCAGGAGAGTCTGAGGAATGAAAAGAAGTACTGATAATTTCAGGAAGTTTCAAAGGCAAACTGCGGGAACAAAAGGAAATATCCGCAAAATTTCTGGAAATTTTTGTGAACTTCAGGTAAACTTCAGGATGTTTAAAGTGGTTCCAAAAGCTTCAGGAAACTGCAAATTTGAGAAATTCAAGGATATCTAGAGAATACATGGAAAATGAACTTTTAAAAGAACTCAACTGTCCGGAAGATAAGTTGCACATTGCTAAAAGAAAGTTTAAAATATTCAGATCAGAATTTAAACAAAAATGGTCTCGTTGCGCGTATCATAAAGAGGCTTTTGTTCGAAAGAATTCGAAATGGCTGAAGGGATTTTAAAGCTTTCCCAGGAGTAAAAAAACGAGAACTTCAGGTGCTGGACGCCCCAGCAAAAAAATTGTTGAGTTGAGTGATCGTAGCAAGCGACATAAGACACACGATCTCCGGGAAAATGTTCCTATTGATGAATTGACTTACGCAACGCAGATGAGCCAGCGAGCTGTTTGGAATGCGGCGGCTGCTTCGGTCATTAAAGATATTAGCGAAACTCCATCACAAGCCAGCACCTATCGAAAAGCATTATCAAAGTTTGAATCTCCTAAAGTAATTAAGAAATCACCATCAGAAGCACTGGGCATTTTTGTTGAAGCAGATTTAACCAGAAGCCAGTGGGCCAGTAATTCACGCTTCAAATAAGTCCATTTATCCATCATATTCAACAAAACAAAAAACCTAAGATGCAATGCTATCCCGAAGAAAAATGTATTTCTGTATCTGAGGTTACCGTAGAAATTCAGCTCCAGGGTTTACTTAATCGTACTGTTTCAAGGTTATGTTTATATGTTTATATATGTTAGGTTATATGTTTATATGGATGCAATCTTAACCACTTTAACACCTATCGAACAACACGATTTGGAACTTTACTCAAAGTAGGGTTGTGACGGTTCTCAGCAGGACAAGTTCAAACAAAAATTTGAAAACTACGAAAACACTGACAATCACATTCTTTTAAGCTCCTTTGTACCTCTGAGACTGTTTGTCAATATCGAAAACAATCATAAATTGTTGTGGCAGAATCCTTCGCGTCATCATCACGATATTGTCACCCTATTCGTGGCCGATTTCTCCGTGAAACTAAGGAAAGCATTAATGACGAAATCACACATGTAGAGAACCAAATTGATCAACTGTCAAGATCAGAATTTCGTTCTGCCAATGGAAGTCTTATTTTAATAAAGCATACACTTCAACCCACCATGGTTGACGCCAAAGTAGGTAATGCGGCAACCAACACCTCGTCTAGCATGCGTTGCCATATATGTGGAGGAACGTCAAGAACTTTCAACGATTTAGAAAAACTAAAGGAAGAAGATCCAGATACCTTCAAATTTGGTTTGTCGACTTTGCATGCGCGAATTCGTTTTTTTTTTTAGTTGATACTTCATTTAAGCTATAAATTGCCTCTACTTAAATGGCAAGCACGTTTGGAAGAAGATAAAAGGATCGTTGCAGATCGAAAAAAGCAGATTCAAGCTGAAATAAAGACGAAGTTCGGACTTCTGGTAGATGTACCAAAAGCAAGTTGCGGTAACACAAACGACGGTAATACGGCGAGGCGATTTTTGAGGACGTCGATTTAGTGGCCGAAATAACCGGGATTGATAAAGGGTTGATTTATCGATTCAAGGTGATCATTGAAACAATAACATGTGGCCATACTGATAAATTTGCAGTATATGCAATTGACACAGCCCGGATGTACGTATCGTTATACAGTTGACATCCCATGACACCTACTGTTCATAAAATCCTGGTGCACGGCAAGAGCGTTATGGAGCATGCACTTTTACCCATTGGTTTAATGTCTGAGGAAGCCGCTGAAGCTCGTAATAAGCATTTTAGAGTATACCGACAACACTTCTCAAGAAAGTTCTCGAGAACAGCATGCAACCGAGACATTCTGAAGCGGTTGTTACTAAGTTCGGATCCCTTTTTGAGTTCAAGTCGTAATAATCCTATCAGAAAAAGCAAGCCGTTCAGCATTGAAACCCAACAAATGCTCAAAGTGGATGCCATCGTAGGTAGACAAAATACTGCAGAGGACGAAGTTCGCAGCGACTCAGACGAAGATTCTAACTAATCGAACGTAAGAAATCGCAAGTTATGTTATTAAAACTTTCGTTTTTTTTCAGGGCAATGATTCTTGGATAATTTCTTTACTCTTGTTTGTTAAAGAATCCTTAAATTAAGCAGAAGAATAAAAAAAAAATCCTACTTTCAAAACCCATTACTTTTTTATTCGTATGAGGCACTGCTAAGTAGATGGATTTTAAAAGTTAAAGTTAACAGAAGTCTAAAAAACTATTATTATTAAATATTTTGATATATATTAGCAGAAAATGGCTCAAAACCATTGAATATAATTTTGGCCAGGGTTTTGTTCCAGTTACTCCTCTGTGCGACGATCAGATTTTGATCAAGAAAATTGGGAGATCTTTTAAAATGTTCAGAAATCTTCAAGAACGACTAGAGACCTTCAGAGAAGTATTTAGATTTTTTGGTAGTGTCATTATATTTTGGGAAGTTCCCGGAATTTCGTAGCAAGGTTGCAAAGACTCATTTCAGCTAAAATAATGTTTTTCGGAATAATAAAACCAAAAGATGGTATGATGGCATGTTTTACTTGTAACTTACAAGAAGAGGTTACAAAGTATGCGTTGGAAACATAAAACCTGTAAATTTTGCTTTCTATGAGTCACAATCAGCGATTTGCTGATCGCTGAATGAGTGAGTGAGTGAGTGAGTGAGTTTGTGAAAAATCGCTGACTGTGACTCTCATGAAGTGAAATAAACAGGTTTAATATGTCAAACACATTCTTTGCAACCTCTTCTTGTATCCTACCAATTCAAAGTTTGATCATGGCATCTAATTATTTCATAATTTAGAAAAACATTGTTTTAGCTGAAATGAGTCTTTGCAACCTTGCTTCGTAGATGATTAGATATCTTCATATCAGTTTCATTTATTTAAGGAAAATTGCAGGATATTTCAAGGATTGCATAGAAACTATGGGATATTTAAATAATTTCATGAATTTTGCGATGCTTCAGAAACAATGCAGTCTTCAGGAAATTTTATTAATATTATTAAAATTTCCGGAACAATAGAAAAATTAATGCACATCAGTAAAGATTCAAAACCCAAATAAAACTAGGATTTGACAACTTTTGTGGATGTTCAAAATCTTCCAGAGAACCGCACCGCTACCTGATTGCATATGCTATACGGATGTTCTGGATCTTTTGAAGGACCGTTCCATTGCCACCAAAGTGCACATACTGGTTTCAAATCCAAATTCATTCATGTTATGCCGCAAGTTGACATTTGATTAAAAAAAATCTAGATCCATTTTTACCAATTTTCCACATTTATGGATGTTCCGGGTCTTGCTTTGCTGTCCCTTCGGTCCACATTTTTATCCCAAATCCAACACGCAAACCAAAAATCTATTACAATAAATGTTAGTTCCGTTTCCTATCATCCTCTGTTCATGAACATCGCAACGAATGTTAGGAATTGACCATGCAAGCGATGTAATGGTTTTTTGTCTTTTTTATTTCGTGTTAGCGTGGATATTTCGACTAAGTAAGATTGTAGAACGACGCACATTGTAGAACATTGTAGAACGACGCACACACTTGCCTCGAATCTCTCCAGCAGAAAAAGCATACGAAGCCGAGTATGCGAGAAAATGAGCGCTTCATGTTTGATTTTAGGCTATCCATATTCAGGAGCATGGAAAGAGCAGTGGAGAAAGCACAGGTCTGATAATCGAAGCGTTCTTGGTTCGAGTTCAGTCGGCAATCGGATTCCTATTTTTTCGACATAACTAATTTACCTCACTAATACACTCTAGATTTTTCGGTCTCCAATTTTCTTACATTAGACCGCAGCTAGGTGTATCGCATCCTCGGTTCATGCGGTCTCCACTAACATCCTCTGATGATGAATCCCACATAATTGTAAGCGAATCTTACATCCCTCGGTTGGGTGAAATATATTCATATATCACAATGTTCAAATGAAAAACAAAACTAACATTTTATAGATAGCAACGCTTGGGCCGGTTGCTATCGCGCTGATATTTTTGGCAACCCGCTGTTCACCGAGAGGCAGATTGTTATTTCCCGCACTTGAATAGCAACCCCCAGTACGGCTACTGCGTTATGGTGGAGGTTGCTAAAATAGGTTTAGCAACGCATTGGTGCGGGTGCCCTAAGCGCAGATATAGTTCTGTCGATTGCTTCACACTCAAGTCGTCATCTGATGTAAGCATCTAGTCGATAGGTTTGGAAATTGCAGCTATTGTTGCCTCTAAAGAGCCTGAATTTATAAAGAGACGACATCTTATCCATTTGACAGGTCTTCTGCTCGATTGGAATGACTTTTCCTATGACTTTGACAGACAATCGATTGTTCCTATTTTGACATGTCGCCTCTTTATAAATTTAGGCTCTTTAGTTGCCTCTACCGCTGTAAGTGCTCCCGTCATCGTCAACTTAACGATCTCGACACGGTTAAAAAAATAATTTTGATATCACATCAAAGTGGATGCACTTCAATCGTGTCGAAAATAAAGTGTAATATTACTTGCCAAAAATGACAAAATTGTCTTTAATACCGTGCATGAACTGAAATTACACTGTGTTTACTGCATTTCTTTATTGTTGTGGCTATAAAAATTACATGAGATTTTCGACATGATTGAAGTGCATCCTGGATGAAATAATAGAAATGTATTTTTTTGCTGTTTGGAAAATTTGATATTTTTAACTTTTAATGTTTTTATCAATAACAAATCTTCTCAAATAAATATGTTATTTAACACTTCAAACACGATGCCTCCAGTAAAATGTGGGAAGGGAAATTGGCGATGCACGAAAAATCATTGCTCAACAATTTATCAATAGATTTTAAGTTTATTGATATCGGATGAATTCTTAAAGTCTGTAGTTTCAAATGTAACCAATAGATTTGAAATTTTAAAATAAATGTCTGAGCTATGATTTTTCAAACAATGCAAGTTTTCCGCTACAGAGAGAGTAATTATTATTATTAATTAATTATAACATAATTGTTTTCATATTCCCTTTTGGGATTATTTCCACAAATCTTCTATGATTTGTAAGGGATAGTTTTAAAATTATTTATTTGATATGCATACATTTGTGTTCGAACTTAAAAGGACATCAAATACCGGAAATCCAGGAATCCTCAGGGAAGCTTATTTTTCCTGAATAAATGGGAATTCTCAGGGATTTATTTTAATTCTCCTACTAAGGATTTTTTAAAAAATAAGAATGCATTTAATAATGGAAACGTTTTATTTTCTCGATATTTTACTTCTATTGAACTTAATAGATACGGACCAGATTAATGTTCAGTATCAAATATATTTTAAAATCCAGCGGCAAGATTTTTTATCAGTTTCTGGAGCATGGATGTTTTGCACATATTGTATGCTTCACCATCTCTTTTAAATTCTGGTCTTTAGTATAATTATACTTGGAGACATTTTCAAGAATCTGAAGCGAAGATAAATATTCATGATGTTGGGCATTGAACAATTAGCAAGATCACAATTATGATTAATATTCAACAATCAAAGATCAAAGTTCAAGGCTCATGGAATTTTGTTCGAATTTCTAAGGAGTTCATTCTACAGGAGGCTGGGAGCTTGAGAAATCAAGTGAAATGTGCTTTAACAGTGTAAACATGGAAAGCCCTCAATTAAAATCTGTGACTGTGCACACGGTGCACACACAATATGTTTAGGGTGAGTTTGAGACACATTTTCATCCATGTTATTTTTTCTACTGCTTTCATAATGTTTATCATTAGGATCCGAAGTGTTCGTCGATCAAATGATTTATCTCCTAATCTCGAATCACCTTCCGGCATTGAGCTCAATACCATCGGATAATTCGTCTTCACAATGCACCCTTAACAGGTTTCTTCTTGTTTTTGCTTTATACCGTTCCCTACTGGTACTTGATGCCGGCTCTCACCTTAGAATTCTTTGAGCATTTCCACAGAGTTGTTAATTGAGAGCTTTCTAGGCCTGTACCATTTCTGCATTGGTATTATTGTGTGGCAATTACAATCATAATACTCAGGGAATCGAACCCAGCATGGTATAGCCTTATAGCTGCACCTTCACCGACTGAGATAAGAAAGACCCCCTCAACAGGCATACACACCCAATATCAGTAGATCGTAACCATCTGATTTGGCAAACATTATTGACTCTGACAAACAAATTTCACAGCTAATTTGAGCCGCAGCTTACAATCGATCCTGATCGAAAAATAGACCTCGTCTTCGTAGTAATCGACCGTCAGTCAGTCAGTCCGTCAACGATGGGAAGGTGGAAGAGAGGGATCCAAAGATGACGTTAATTAGTTACGTTTCCCATTGTGTTTCGTCTCCGACTCTTCCCAGAAATTGTCTTATTATCTCTAAGAAAACAAGTCAGGTATATACGTATGTATGTAGGGCAAGGTGGGGTAATATGACGAAAAGCTTTTGTTTATATGTTTTTCAATACTTATTCAAAGGTTTGTCACCCAGAATTACTGTTCATATCAATTGGTCTTTGAAAAGTACAAGAAATAATGCCGTTGATCATATTAGCCTGAGGTGCGTATTACACCCAGTTCCCCTACATATATACAAAAGCACGTTCAGAGGAGCATACTCTGTGCAGTCGGATACAGAAGCTAAGCAGCAATAATAATACACTTTTTTCCCCTTCAGCAGAGGTGACATTAAACAATAAGCTCTCGTTGATGCGCGTCTCTTTGAACCATGTTTTGAGCACGTAACATACATTGCTGGAGCATTTTTGGCAAATTTACATCAAGCATTAAAATGATGAAAACCGGTTTGCCTCGTTCGGTCAATTTCGGGAGCGATCATAACTTTTACTTATGAAAGAAGACGTGCCCATAAATTCCCATTTCAGTGATAGTCATTGTTTGGATTTGCCTTGGTTGAGCTGCCTCCCACCGTCATCCTCATCATCGTTGCATTTACAGGAATCTCCCGAATAGGGCGGTGGGCTGTCTGATTTACACTAAGCACAAACCAAAAGCATCCGCTCATTTGGCTGGAGGACAGCCGAAACATAACGATGGGTGGACTGCACCACCCGCCGCGCTATTCGGGGCATTCCTGTGGCATACTATGTGTATACGCATACGACACACCCACGTATCGCATCTGAGTCTTGTCGTTTTCTTTTTCCAGGTTATAAAGCACATCATCTCAGTGTTGTGTGTCACTTTGTTCCCTTTTCCTTGCCGCACTGCAGTCCACTTACCCCGAGCCACTGTCATCGCGACAAGAGCCTCTCGTGGAAGATCTTGCACCACCGCGAGAGTAGGTAGGTATGACTTTGCCTTTGAGCGCTCTTCTTTCAGTTATAGAACAGTGCTGGCTGAAGAGCCCCGACTCAGGGAACCGGTCGGTGG
Source organism: Ochlerotatus camptorhynchus (assembly GCF_037179485.1). Lineage (NCBI taxonomy): Eukaryota > Metazoa > Arthropoda > Insecta > Diptera > Culicidae > Ochlerotatus > Ochlerotatus camptorhynchus. The sequence goes on from NW_027040618.1 coordinate 322,556, forward strand.
TGTGTGAGTGCGATGGAGGCTATTGTTACACTTGATATCTCGACTCGACATGACTAGACAAAGTGTCTACATAAATCTATTATATTCCATATCATGCCTGACATGTTCTGTTCATATCGTTCAGTTTTATTTTTCACCGAGTAGATCTCACCCGTTTGCAGTATGGTTTAGCGAGTGACATGTGTGTTTTCCGCTAGGAGCTCTGTCCGCTCGGGGCAATGTAGCTTGTATTATGACAAGTGTGAATATGGTTGAGAATATTTCCTTGTTCTAAGGCGCTAACGGGCTAAGGCGATAATGGTGATTCACCAATCTGGTCATCTGTTTTGTAAATGAAAAGCGAGCACGGGTGAAAATATTGTCAATACTCAAAAGCAGTGCTGATAAAAATCATTTATTCTACACTCAATATAGCTGAACATGAAGACAACCTTAACAGATAGACCAACTACTTGCATGAATCTGAATTTTGACATAACAACATTCTCTTGATCAAGGCAACCTCTGAGTATCGTAATCACACAAACTAACAATGCCATTCGATAAAGGAAGTTTGTTCTATCCGGTGACGGTGTTAGATTGCTTGGATGTGCTTTGATTCTCGAGGAATTTGCGTTTAAAGCAACTGTTTACGTTTGATTGTTTCGCCTATTTCAATTGTTGGTCTAGAATTTTCTCTATTCGTGGCTGGATGTTCATCATCGCCTCCGTTATTGTCAATATTAATATTCGTCTTCATCTTGGTGGGGATGATTTTGAAGATCTAATGCAAAATGATTATTTTCATTTTAAATAAATAGGGGAAACGGCTCTAATGTTGGCCTATGGATCTTAGATTGGCCCATCGCTAAAAATCTGCTTTTTAACAATTTTATCTAGATGAACGCGTCATTGGGACGGTACTAATGGATATGTTTGGTCGCTATTGAAAATTTAGTCGATTGCTGAATTTAGGTATGGGCCCAAATTAGGGGCATTTAGGCCGTTATTACATGTATTTCCCCTATAGCGCTGAAGGACGTGTCGTGCAAGTTTTTACACACAAGCCGATGGCAAATTATTGCCTCATTTTCGCGTTCTGTTTGACTACAGCAGCAGATGGGGCCTGTTCCTCGGCAACTTTTGTCAAGGTCCATCGGATACAATAATGTTAGTGAGGACAATGTTTTGATGACCCCCTGAAAATATTGTTGAACATATTGATGGACATATTGACGAAACTTCTGTCGTGTGGAGTGCATTAATCAGCATGACGAAAATCAATCGTTTCATCAGACGTGAGAATGACTATTTTTGTAAACTCGATCAGATTCATAGATCCACTGTTTTACCAGAAATCACACTTCTCCCTTGTTTCAAATCGGCTTTTATTCTAAATAGCCGAGGCTCAAAATTGACACGGACGACGATGGAATTGCTTACCTTCTTCAGTCTCCTCTTGATTCTCCAGCTGCCACCTTCTCCAGAGCAACCCACATGCTGTTGACTTACTCCAGTCGGATGGGCACCTGTACCTGCTCTCGTTGCTCGTCGTAGGCCTCTACGAAAGCCTCTGCCCGACCCAGAGCATCCAGCATGGTGGTCCTCCTCGACACCAACGTTGCCATGTTCTGTGGTAGTGTTGGCGGTAGTTGTGGGATCTGTCGAACAAAAAGACCACCGTAAACCCGGAGAACAAAGTAATCACTTGGAATGGTACTCACCGATTCCAAGGCAAGGGAATGCCTTGAATTTTCCAAAAAAAAGCAACAAGCCGGAACGAGTGTACGCACTGCTCGTGCTAGTCGAGCCCGATGTCGAATGAAGATGTTTAATCGACGACGAAAATCCAGTGGCGTAGCAAGCCAACCGGATTGTCGAATCTTCGTAGCAGCCAGAAATCTAGAAAATTAACCGTGAGAGACATGTCGTGCCGATCGCTATTGCTTGCGATGAATGCGAAGCAAGAACAATGCCGGAATGGCGTCACACGGTGGTTCAAACAAAGCGTCGATGCTTCGAGAAAGACGACGAATAGCCGGAATGGCGTGGCTTGGGTAGCAGCTTCTACCCCTTACTTCAGTGGCGTTGAATGGGATGGCGTCGTCCTATTGATGTCCTCCAAACGGCCTGGCAGCAAGCGAAACCGCCCGTTCGTACATGCAAAAAAAAAATCAGGAATCTAAAGCGTACCTGCGAGACCCCTGAGGAAATAATTGGACAGCTAATCACCTGCTGCCCACCCAACAAACATTTAGCGCTGAATAAGAGCTTATTCAGGCAAAAATATGCTTCTTCAGCTAATTAATAGTTTATTCAGTTTTTAATAAGCTCAAATTGTTTGTTGGGCGATCGATCGAGTCTTGAAGGTACACACTTAGAAATTATTATTTTTACACGAAACGTAATTCAGTTTTGACGTAAATCATGGAACGTAAACAAACATGGCATGTAAAATTAAGTGTCCTGAAACTGAAACATGTGCAACTCGACGAAAAGTGCGTTTGATTGAATTGATTTTCCCGTCCTTTTCAACTAATTCTTATGTCAAAAAGGTCGCTTGCATGTGTCGGTCTCAGGGCACTGAAATTTACATGTCTTTTTCATAGTATTCGCCGCCAACGGTATGGCGGGAGCAAAATGGCAGCGTCCAGTAGATCGTCCCACGTGCTTCAACGGATGTTGGACCCGGGACGGTGTTGACGATCCAGTTTCATGTAGGCGCTTTCCCGTAAACAGCCTTTATTTTTCTCTATTAACTAATTTACAACACTTTTCTTATGGGAAAAACTGCACTTGCATCTTGTTATTTACTATCGATCTGAACTGCTATACTACACAAAACGGACTAACTGCTGATGGCGAGTATCAGATACTTCAAACCTACGATTTGTTCTCATTCGTGCCTGTGCTGCCTGTTTTCTCCGGCGAAACTCTGGTTAAGTCGACCTAACTGCAGTGAGCATCACTAAAATGGGAAAAATTGCATAGAAGTGATATTCAAAACTAGTTCATGTTGATGATTGCTTCAACAGTCGGTGTTTCATGATTCTATTTTTAGACCCACGTGAAATGGTTTTAGTATTCTTCAGGGAAGTGTATTAGAGCTTCTTTTATTTATTATGTCTATCAATTATATGGAATGCATTTTACTATTTTGCTATATCATTTTGCTGATGATGCAGTCCAATGGATTGCTAAATAAAATGGAAGATTTCAATGTTAAGTTTCAATAATAAATTAAAGAACTGCTAAAAATGTCCGGCTTTAAAGAGATTTACAGGACAGTTTCATTGACTTCAGGGCAGTTCATAAATATCCTCAGAAAAATGACGAGTACTTCAGGATAGACTAGAGAACTGCAGAGCGGTGCACATATTTTTTAGGAACTCAAAGAGGATCCGACGAATCAACTTGGGATTTCAGAAAAAAAAAATCGACAGACTGCGGGATACAAAGATAAAATGTGAGGACTTCATTAAAATTATTGACACTTCAGGGGAGGACAACTTCAGGACAGTTCCATGAACATCAAGAAAATTTCGGGAACTTCAGGGAAGTTCCTAGAACTTTAGGTAAATATCTGGAACTCTAGGGCAGGGCCATTAATTTCAGGAAAATAATAGGAAATCTTCAATAAGTTTTGAAATTAAAAGATCGTCCAACAAACTCCAGGGAAGATTAGTAAATTTAAGAAAAAATTCGGAAACTTCAAAAGAAGATCCAAGACATTCACGGAAGTCCAGAGAACTACATGGAACATAAAAATCTTCCCGAGTAACACAAATTCAGTCATAGAATAATGTTGAGTGAACTGCTATACACTCAAAACTAGTCAAACAAAGGTTATATAAACTGCTATAGAACATGTATGTTGCTTGGGTTGAGTATAGGTTCATTAATTTCAGGGCAATTCTAGAAACATGATCAGGAGAGTAGAGAGAACTGCAGGGAAGCTTCATTGATATCAGAAAAGATTGGAGACCTTTAGGGTAGTCCAATTTACTTCACAAACATTATAGGAACTTTAAAGAAATTCTGAGGAATGAAAGGAAATGCCAAGAGTTTTACGGAAGTTTCATAAACAATGTGCGGGAACATAACAGAAGTTCCAAAAACTTTTGGAACATTTTGGGAAGTTCAGGGAAGCTTCATGAATTTCTAGGTGGTTCCACTAACTTCAGGAAAACTGCAAGTTTAAGGAACTTCAGGGATATCCAGAGAACTTAAGAAAAGTCAAAAGACCATCAGAGAAGTTTCAAGTAGCTCAGAGAACCTTGCTCTAGAGATCTTACGGGATTTTCAGAGATACCCTTAAGATTTCAATGATTTCAAGTAAGTTCCAGAAACTTTATGAACGTCCACATCAGTAATCGATTGCTTCAAGAAAAAAAAATCAAGACGGTTCCATTAACTTCTGGAAGTCCCGGAAACTTCAGGAATATCAAGAGAACCCGGGAGCTTCAGGAATAATCCAGATATAGCTTTTCAGAAGAGCTCCATCCAATTCAGGTCACTACTAAGAACTTCACGAAAATGGGGAGAATTTCAGGGAAGCTAAAAAAACATCAGTGATTCCAATGATTTCAAGAAAGTTCCTTAAGCTTAACGTTCACATAAGTAAGCGTTAGATCCAATAAATTTAAGACCGATCAATTAACTTCGGGAAAATTTCGAAAACCCTCAGAAGTTCCCAGAATTTCAGGAATATCAAGAGCAAGCTTGCAAAGACTCATTTCAGCTAAAACAATGTTTTTTTAAATTATGAAATAATTAGATGCCATGATCAAATTTTGAATTGGTAGGATACAAGAAGAGGTTGCAAAGAATGTGTTTGACATATTAAACCTGTTTATTTCACTTCATGAGAGTCACAATCAGCGATTTTTCACAAACTCACTCACTCACTCACTCACTCACTCAGCGATCAGCAAATCGCTGATTGTGACTCATAGAAAGCAAAATTTACAGGTTTTATGTTTCCAACGCATACTTTGTAACCTCTTCTTGTAAGTTACAAGTAAACATGCCATCATACCATCTTTTGTTTTTTTTTATTCCGAAAAACATTATTTTAGCTGAAATGAGTCTTTGCAACCTTGATCAAGAGATCTTATGAAAAATTTAAAAAAATTTCGGAAAGCTCACAACAATCCAGAAAACTTTTTTCTGCACCGTAGAGATTTTTGGACCGTACTACAACATCAGGTTAAATCAGAGAACCTAAGGACAGTTCAATTAATTTAATGGAAATTTCTTGAACTTTTAAGATGTTTTGGAAACTCCGGGAATTTCATACAAGCTCAGAAAACGTTAGCGAATCTCCAAAAACTTCTGGAAAGTTTCATGAACATTAGGAAAATGCGGGAGCATTTTAAGCGAAGTTCCGTATGCTTCAAGGGAGTTTCAAAATTTCGGGCAACCTCAAGAAAAATCATTGCAGTTCCATTAATTTCAGGATTTTTTTAAGTATTTGAGAGGTTACCAAATTTTTAAGAAATTTAGATAATTTCTAAGCTTTTTAGAAAGATTAGAATTAAGGGATTCTAAGGATAGTGCTATTAAATTTAGGACAGCACTAAGGGCTTCAGCAGTTGGAAGAATTTTCGGAAAGTTAAGAATACCTCAAGACAGATCAGGAATCCAAGGGCAGTTTCATTAACTTCACTGCCCATAAAAGCATATCAGTCCCATCTGGAAAAAAGGCAAGCCGAGAAAAACGCTGTTGAAAATGTATTTGTCCACATGGTCTTATGGATGGGACAACCTAGCTTTGGTATTTTTCACGATATTTTCTGAATAAAACAAGTAACTTTTAGTGAACAATGTAGCCGGTAGACTACAATCGATTCAATTGGATAACTCATTTCTGACAAAAAAAAAAAAAAAAAAAAAAAAAAACATTTGGGACTGTTATGGTTTTATGGAAAATTCAGGGAAATTGCAAACGAAAACCTCAGGGAAATTGGAATGCTTCCGGAACACCCTTGTCTGCCAGATAAATTTTGGGACTTCAGGCCAATTTAGTAAACTTCGAAAGAACTTCTATTCAGATCTATTAGCTTCAGGAAGACCTATGTATCCAAGCAGTGCTATTTGGTATATTAGTACTTCATATCATGATTGACAAACGAACAACGATGAAACAACGTTAATTTTGGCTGCCAGAAACTTCCATTTTCGGAGAAATTTCAATTGCAAATGAAGCGATTTACATTATTGTTGTTTCGAGAAGAGTTGTGTAATCTGATGTTTTTGAAAACTTTGTAAAACATGTCAAATCAATTAGTAAAAATGTATGGTGCAAAAAGTAAAGAAAACTGGTTTTAAGGTAGTCCTTGCAAATATCCATTTATATCTCGCTAGACTTATGACGTAAATAGAACTTGGTGCCTTCAGCTAAGTTCCATGAAGTTCGTAGTTCTACAACTGGATCCTAACGTCTGCCCTCACCTTGGGTGCTTGAGCTCTTCCACAGTTCAGTTTTCCAAAGTTGTTCTAGTTTCGGACCGGAAAACGACCGTGCCTTAAGTTACTTGGCTATCTGAGGCCCGATGAGAATTTGAGTGCGTATACAAGAAGGGTCGTCAATGAAAGCTCGTTAATGCTAAAGATAATGTAATTTTCCTGGAATTGGCTGAACTTAAAAGCCTACCATGGTTGGACTAGGTTTCGAATGTTTGCCAAACTAATTCTTTTATGCCCAAATAAGTTAACGAGCCGCCATCGAAGCCGAACCAATTAGAAGAGTTTTATCAATTAGGGAGAAAACTTCAAACCATCATCGGATTGGTCTAAACTACAAAAGCCTTTCGGAACGGTTGGTACATGAAAGAGAATTTTCCTCTTCCAGAGTGATTAAGTTTTCCGCATCAATCGAGTTCTGCTGAAATCGAATCAATACCATCGCCGGTCGTCGTCTTCGTCGTGAATGAAGACGACGATGATGATCAGAGGAAAGTCTTCTATCCATTTCGCTTCATCAATTATTAATTCCCGGAGAAATTCTCATTAGTAGTGTTTCAATCCGACATCCGGATAGAAAAGGAGATTCCTTCGCCACCCAACTATCCTCCGCTTCCGACGGAAGGCCGGAAAGGATTGAATGTCTTCACTTGGACGTCGTAGCTATCGATGTTGAGGACGACGAGGTCATTCTATATCCATCTGTGCCGAGATGACTATAGATTGGAATCCCCAGAGCGAAGGATTATGCCATCTTGCTGTCCGTGTAGAGATAAGAAATTTAATCAGCTTTACATCGGAAATGAAAGTCTCCTTTCCCCTTGCTTGCTTGCTGCGGATTTCTACCACCTGAACCGATGGTTCCACAATTAAAAGCTGGGATTCTGGAAAGATTGAATGATTTCATTTCAAGCTGAAGAAGCTGTCCGGAAAACCTCCCACCAACCGCTACGTGCCACTTCACGGGAGTCCACCATGTCTTCAGGTGTGGCTTAATAATTAACGATAATGATTGCTTCGCCACATTTGCACGCGGAAGCCTTACAGCGCAAAAATTCAACCAAGAACCCACCCGCCTCCATCGTTCATACTCCATACGAGTCGACCAACGACGATAAATTGAATCTTCTCCTTTGAAGTTCCGACTCCCCGTCAACTAGGGAGGGAAAAGCGGAAATCGACTGAGAAAAATTGCTGATCCTAGCGATTCCTGGGGAACATTTTTCATCTTTTACTTTACAACACAGTGCACTGACATCGAGCAAGTCAAGAGTGTCTCAGGAGATTTCCTCGTTGTAACGCGGCTGTTGTTAAAGATTTTAAAGAGCGAATATCCATCATCTTGGCGTACACGGCCTCGAGCAAGCCACCGACGGGGGTGATGGTTGTTTGCCTCTCAAAAAACGGGAAACCCAACGAACAACACTTTGCCGAGCATAATCAATCGATATGGGTAATGTTGCTATCGTACCAAAAAGGCAGGCTGGCAGGATGATGATGGCAGATGGAAGTCAGTGGGTGGTGTTTTGCAAAGTGATTGAAAATTTAAGCCCATGTGATTTATTTTTTAACGATGAATATTTTTTTCCAATCCGTTTTTCGAAGTCACCCTAACTGTGCTATTTGTGCGAATCATACCGCCATCCAACAAAGGGGCGAGAACGTTACAAGGTGCTGCAACAGCAGCAGCAGGAGCAGCAGCAGTCGAGTGATGAATGGACGAATCATTACTTCCGAAGTTAACAGTTTGATAAGGAGCCAAGTGCTGGGTGGTGGTAGATGGTCATATACAATCTGGAGAAGTTAGTTTACCTACGGTATTGGTGGATAACTTGGTCAGCTTGCAGTACTTTTGATTATGGCAACGGTTCTTAAACTGGTATTGATTACGACCCACTTTAAAAATATAACTTAAACTCTACACACACGTATTATTCAAGACACATATTGTAGTAGTTTCTAAAGGTCTAAGCTCACGCTGTTCGCGAGCCAGACGTGGTCTCTGGATCTCAGAAATGATATCATTCTAGCGCAATTATGTTCATCGTTATGAATTTTAGTCCGTATTGAATGAAAAATAAACAAAATTCAGCTTGAAGCATGGTCACCCTATCATCCTATGATCATGTTTCAAGCTGCCATTAACAAGGGAATATTAGGCAGGCCTGGTCTAAATAGTCTTCAAAATGCATATGGGCCTCCCTAAGCTCAGTCAGTAAAAGCGCAGCTATAAGGCAAGACCATGCTGGAGTCTCTTGGGTTCGGTTCCCGGTCCGATCTAGGATTTTTTGGGATTATAAAATGTCTCGACTTCACATAGAATCATTTTAAGACTGGACTTAAGCGAACCCCACTCGTATCAATATATTGACGCGAAGGGGAATTATTGACAATAATATTGATGATGTGAATACAAAAATATTGTCAATATCGATATATTGACGTCAATATAGAATGTATTGACAATACGATTATTGTCAATAAAAGCAATCGTGTAGGGTCCACTTTAGAGTATGATAGTACTTGCTACACAATAATACTAATCAAAAAATGGTATGGGCTTACACAGCTTTAAATAATGTGGAAGTGCTCAAAGAACACTAATTAATCCAAAAGAAAAAGGGCACAGTGAAAATTTCGGTACACCCGTCGGCGGTGCAGAAAAAGGGTTTTTTCGTGCGTGAATCGATTGTGAAACCGATCAGAAAATGTTTTAATCGAATGGTAATCTACCGCTGGAGAAGGAACCAAGTGGTTACGGAGCGAAACCATAATGTCCCAACAGAAAGTAAAACGCAGCCACGCGTATGTAATATCCACTTGGCGGAGTACCCACACACTTAGAAATAACTAATTTTACACGTGACGGAATCCATCTTTGACATAAAAGATGAGACGTAAACAAACAAGACTGAAAAGTTCGTTGCTCGACGAAAAGTACGTTTGATTCAGCTATATTTCGCGTCTGTTATGACTCAAATTTATGTCAAAATTGACGCTCGTATATGTCACTCTCAGAGCACCTACATTTACATGAATTTTTCTAAGTGTGCACCTGTAACTACCGGAAGGTGGAAACCGTGGCCGTCCGGTCATTAGCGCCATTGGGGCCATCACACGTACTTCTACGCGGTCCGGCAACAGAGTTAGTCCGAAGCGTAAGCTAAAGGCTAGTCGAAGGATCAGCAAGCCTGCGACCTTAAGCGGTGATCATGGTGCAATATCAGAGGATTGCAAGGAAAACTGCTGGCAAGATAGCAATGATCTCACCCTATTCGATTCCTCCGTCAGTCTTAAGAATCAATATGAAACTACTACTATATACTCGGAGAAGGGCGACGAAATCGAATCGCCCGACGATTGTATCAATCAGTTCGGAGTCATCAGCTATGATTCAAGCAAATCAACAACGGCGAAAATTATCTCGACTGGTGGAGTTAGCAATTCTCAATCGGTTGAACCACTCAAGTTAAAGTGCACCACCAAGTGCGGCAGTACAACGGAAATAGGTTGCGATGTAATTTACCCAGCAACTTCGGGGTCTTACAACAGGCGTCTCAAAAGTCTACTTGAGAATGTATCGCTTTCTGCACAACAAGACATTGTGGTTCCTGAGGTGGATTCAACAACTGACACTATTCCAGATACCACCAATGAACTGACAACGGCTGCCTCCAAAATCATCTCTTCGTTTCCATCTTCAGCATCTTCGTTGTCTTCGTTGTCGTCGTCGTCTTCATCATCATCATCGTCATCTTCCTCGTTGTCCTCCACTTTACAGCCGACTGGTTACAGCAGTTGTTCGTCCGTGTCTGGTGCTGATGACCAGCCGGCTTCCAGCAGTTATTCGCCCAACGCCACCGCTACGGATTTGATCTCGATGTTCGACGACGAACACTATATAAACTCAGCAGAATTTTGCCAATACACAGATTTTCTGCCGTATAATACTTTATTTACACAAGCTCTGCTTAGTTGTGGTGGAATCGATCACCTCAAGTGGTCACGGGGATGGTCATCGTTGATCCATAATATTGAATGCAATGAAACGATTCCAATGTGCGGCGATGAATGCAGTTGGAATCTGACGAATGCATGGAAATCGAGAAATCCAACGATGGTCAGCATGAGCATGTCACAAGGGAAACGTTCAATCCGTACGTGTTCATCAAACATCTACCGCCGTTGCCATGCGAGATGCGTTCCAACTGTCCTGCGCTGCCAGTGAAGACACGCTCCAGTCCGGAGTTCAGTATTGTGCTTGATCTCGATGAAACACTGGTGAACTGCAGCTTATAGGAGCTGTCGGACGCTAGCTTCAAGTTTCCGGTGCTATTTCAGGATTTCAAATATACGGTGTTTATTCGTACGCGGCCATTCTTCCGCGAGTTTCTCGAGAAGGTTTCGCAACTGTTTGAAGTTATCTTGTTTACTGGTCTATGCCGATAGGCTGCTGAACTTGTTAGACCCTGAGTGGCGGCTTATAAAATATCGTTTATTTCGTGAGCATTGTGTACTAGTCAATGGCAACTATATCAAAGATTTGACCATTCTAGGGCGAGATCTGTCCATGGCGATCATCAAAGACAACTCCCCGCAGGCATTTGGGTATCAACTGGAGGATGGTATCCCCATAGAGAGCTCGTTCATGGATCAGAATGATTCGGAGCTGATGAAGATATTACCTTTTTTGGAACGACTTCAGGAAATGAGGGAAGACGTGCGACCCCACATTCGTGAAAAATACTGTCTGTTCTTTTACTTGCCACCGGACTAAGTTTGCTAGAGGATAAACGGATAGTTTAAGCGAATGTGTATCTCCCTAGGCAAGTCGTTTTCACTGTTCTCATACTCTTCAATGTGTAGAACTAAATTGAAATCTTAACTTAATCGAAAAAAATGAATTACCTAAACATACACATTTAGACCAAGGTTGCAAAGACTCATTTCAGCTAAAATAATGTTTTTCGGAATAATAAAACCAAAAGATGGTATGATGGCATGTTTTACTTGTAACTTACAAGAAGAGGTTACAAAGTATGCGTTGGAAACATAAAACCTGTAAATTTTGCTTTCTATGAGTCACAATCAGCGATTTGCTGATCGCTGAGTGAGTGAGTGAGTGAGTGAGTGAGTTTGTGAAAAATCGCTGGTTGTGACTTTCATGAAGTGAAATAAACAGGTTTAATATGTCAAACACATTCTTTGCAACCTCTTCTTGTATCCTACCAATTCAAAATTTGATCATGGCATCTAATTATTTCATAATTTAGAAAAACATTGTTTTATCTGAAATGAGTCTTTGCAACCTTGATTTAGACAAGGGTACACCAAACTAGATGGATAAGTAATGAAACAAATTTCGATGGCCACACAGAAGCACCCACACCTACGTAGAATACATTTCTAGAAATTTAAGCGTCTGGATGTTGAAAAATCAGAAAACACAAGTAAAACAAATAACCGTACAGTACAGAAGTAATTTTAAGGTTGATTAACAAAAGATCGAGCAAATTAGAATTTTTCCTGACCTATTTGTACAAGTTACTGTTTTTCACTGTTTTTCCTCAAACAAGATTCATGAGTCTCTTTTACGAGTACATGACGCTGGAGATTGGCCCTTCTTCATTCAATTCCTCTCGTGTTTGCCTCCAAGACTTTTATAGTTCCTCTGTAAATTTTGATCTGACCATTTTGCAAGAAATCCGTGGAATACCAGATCACCATCGGTCGATGGTTGTTCCCTTAGCCGTGACTTTATACGTGTCATGTCAAGGCTCATGTCTAATCACTACTCGTTAGACTCGCATTTCTTCCGAATCGGGCTCGCAGGCAGCAATTTGTGCGCTTGTGGTAGTGGCTATCACGATATTGACCACGTGCTTTAGTCATGCACCCTACATTGTGTTGCTATATCCGAGTTATCCGCATCCCTCAGGGCCCGAGGAAAACCACCTAGAGACAATTTGGCGAGCCGAGATCTCAACTATTGCAATTTAATTTATGTGTTTTAAAAACGGACAGATCTGAGGATTTAGTAGTTAGTGTCATCTTGTGTTCCCCCAAGTTGTTAGTTGCCCATCGGTGTACCCCCATGTTTGTATCTTTCATCAGTTGGTCACTTAATTCGAGATCAAGAGCACATTGCTCTCCAAACCTTGTATTCTCAATCCCTACCCTGCCATCCATTTGTTACAATTTGTTACCCCTAACCTCGAGATGGCCGCAAATAATCGGCCCCCGCTTTACTAACGTTAGTTTTAAGAAATTTTGCAATCCAAACAAAGAATATCGGCTCCGCAAAGCTACGGTAAATGAGCCTGAAAAAATAAACGCATTATATAAAAAAAAAACTCTGATCACTAATGACCCAAGAGCAGTGTTGCTAGCGGTCACAGTAGTTGAAGTATTTTCCGTGATAATCCGTTCTCTTTCCTTCCCACTTTCGCAACACAATCTTTCAAAATACAGTACCAAACTAAAATTTTATAATATGTATGTATGTATGTAAAGCACACCACTCATTGTTACAGGATATAGCCATTAGATAGTAGGCTGTGCAGCTTGTATGACTTAAGTACGATGCCTGGTTGTATTTAATTTACCATTGTATGAAGGGAAAAACCGGAGGGTGGACCCGTAAGCAGAGACACTTACGCGTGATCCCCGAGAGGAAGAAGAATCTCCTTCTAATGATAAAAATAATATTCAAACCCAATACAGAACAAGCCATCATACGAGGTGATCTCCAATGAGTGGGGAGAAGAGTCCACCTTCAATACTTCCCAGCCAACAATTTTGTTCACATTACTGAATTGTTACTCTGCTATGTGAATCTTTATTCGGTAAAAATAAATCGTGTAAAGTGCATATACAATTTCAAACTATACGTACAAATCTGGAGGCCATATATGTGCATGTGAAAAAATACTCCTACATTGTATGATTTCATAGGACTCAATAGGGTACTTTATACAACTTCATTTATAACTTTATCTTGCATCTAATATGATTTGGTACCAAGCTGGCTAAATTGCCGAAAAACAACAGTTTGTCGAGTGCTCAAAATCTACAAGGAAAACCTGAGTGTGGAAAGGAATCAGCGGACCTACGAAAAAATTGGAACCAGTGATCGTCAGCTGCGCCACAAGGTGTTGAGGTGCTTTAAATCCAACGCTGGTCTTTCGATCCGAGATATGATCAGAAGGTACAACGCCAAATTTCAAACGGTGTGGAACATCCTTCCCAGGGAAGGATAAAAGCCAGAAAGATCCGAACCGGCACATTAAGCAGAATTCCGAGCCCAAAAAGCGTGCAAGGCTTTTGTACGACCGTGTTTTGACGAAACACAAGGGCTGCACTTTGATCTATGAGGAAACATACGTCAAACTCGATTTTAAGCTGCTCCCGGTCAAAAGTTTTACATCGCGACTGGACGTGGAGATGGGTCGGAAAGATGCTAGTTGGTGTTTACCGAAAGTTCACGAAGAAGGCCACGATTTGGCGAGCGATTTGCAGTTGTGGCCTGAAAACGGAATCATTCGGCACATCCTCGACGATGAAATCCCAAGTTTACATGGAAGAATGTCTGAAAAAGCGTGTATTGCCGTTCATCCGCAAGCATAGGGACAAAGTCCTTTTTTGTCCCGATTTGGCCAGCTTCCGCTACTCCAAGGTGGTTCTGGAGTGGTATGCTGCCAACAAGATCGATGTTGTTCCCAAGCTAATGAATCCTCCGAATTTCCCGGAATTACGACCAATCGAAAAATACTGGGCAATTTCAAAGCAGCGACTTCGACGAAGCGGCGGAGCAGTCAAGGACATCCAACAAATGCGGGCAAAATAACGGCGCCGTTAGTGTAGTGGTTAGCGTGATTACCTCTCACCCCAGCAGGCCTGGGTTCAATACCAGTCGGCGCCGCCGGCATGTTCTGAGGCATAACATCTCTGATCACGCCTTCCTTCGGATGGGAAGTAAAGCCGTTGGTCCTCGGTTCATGAGTTGATGGGTCGATAGGTAGGGTCCTCCAGGTGTGGGAGCTGCCTTCCTGGCACGTCGGTAGCATTGGTGCTCAGCACGGAAAACAAGATCGACGGAAAAAACAAACCAAAGGAAAAAAAAAAATAAAATAAAAGTACTGTAAAGCAATCATTAATAGACTTTTAAAACTTATTGAATCACGAATTACAAGCCTGTTTGTGCGTACAAATTTACTTTTAGTCAGAAAATATATGGAGTATAAGATTGTAATACTAACCATGATTTTCTGCTCAGTAAGCAAAAACGATCCCGCCAGGGTAATGGAGCATTTTAAACCCACAACACTTCGCAACAAAATATGTTTTAGTTTTAAAGTCGCTGGTCAACCGAGCACTCGGAAGGAACGGACCGTTCATCATATAATCAATGTAGAGTAGAGATTAGTATGAGTTGGTGTTATATGCAAAGTACAAAAAGAGGATGAAAGAAATACTATGGCCGTTTTTGCTAACTGAACAGAAGATCTTGGGTTTAATCTCAGATCCCTTCACAATCAAGAGTCGATGGACGCTTTCGTTCATAAAATAAACACATCACGTCAATTCAGCTTACCAAATCGAAACCTGTTGCAAACCAAACTCTTTTATCCAACATCTCAGTGATTTTGCAGCTTCCAATAACACATGCCAGGTCGGGTCCTATTGTTACGTTTGAGATCTACAGTTTGTAACATTTATGATGATTGCTGATCTTTTTTTTTTTTAATCTTTATTATAGAGATTTTTAGCCGAAGGCTAGTTCATCTCTGATTGCTGATCTGTTGGTTCTCTGTGTAATTACAGATGATCTGGCAATGACGAAGTAGCAGCTGTAGGCAGTCAAACGTACTGATGTTCTTGCTTCTCTCAATGCACACAAACATACTTTAGCAATACAGTGCGTACCGTTTTAAGCAAAGGCGTAAATTTCCAAAAAAAAAAGGGAAACCGTTATATTTAATTCAGAACTTGAAAAATACACTGAAGTCTTTTTTTACAAGGTTTTTTTTACAAGGTTTTTCGCGATTTACACGGTACGTTTTTAACGATTTCTCGACAATGATACAACCTATCGACTTGATTTCAATCACATTATCCGTTTCAAGCTATAGGTAATTGTATGGCATACTTTAAAAAAAAAAAATCACAATTTTTGGTGTAAATACAGAAATTTTTAACATATGTCTTTATGGACCATAGCATGCTAAAATTGCAAATGGCATCAAAATCCGATTTTTTAAAAACATCTAAGCATGTGAAAAATCAAAATCTCGTAGGTTTTTTACACGGTTTTTTTTTTACACGGTACGTATCTCCCGTGTAAAAAAAGACCTGAGTGTATAATTATTTTTATTTTATTTTCTATTCTTTTTCATCTAACATCGGTCTCTGTTCCGCAATCGAGAGCCCATCACCGACGAGCGTCATTTGCAAATTGGTGATTATTCTGAGACGGCAATAGAATACCAGGGAAGCGACTTCCACATCTGGAACCAATTGAACCCATCAACACATGCGCCGGGACCAACGGTTTTACTTCCCTTCCAAAAGAAAACGTGACCAGAGATTGCTTTGCCTCAGAAAAATCCCAACGATCTTGGCTGCGATTGAACCTAGATTCACTCGGCTGAGAAAGCAGTCACGCTTACCATATATCGTCAGTCACGGTAATATATCATGTGGGTTAGTTTTCCACTCAAATTTTGCATGCAATCGAATCGGTTAAAAAAGACTCACTATGACCACGCTGCCAACGCTGACATTTTTGATCGGCGCACAGATCAACCTTATCTCATACAGTGCTTCGTGCTGTCAACAACGCTATGTCTGAAGACAATTTTTTTGCAACATTTATGTAAGGGAAAAGTTGACTTCGGCAATACCTTAACCTATTATCGCCAGGGGATAAACAACGTCCTTGAGAGCTCAATTTTAGCATGTGGATACATTGTGTTTCAGAGCAACTATTGGCCAAATTTGAGTGCTCTAGGACTTTGTTTACCCCCTGACGATAAAAGGTTAAGGTATTGCCGAAGCCAACATTTCCCTTACCTCGGATTTTTCTTCACAGGATGTTAGTATTGATCCTAACAATCAAATCTGTGATGTTTTTAAAATATTTCATCTTGAAAATTTTAGTAATGTTCTTCAAACTTTAAATAAGTTCCTTAAAAGAAGCACAGAAATTCAACAACTTTCAGATAAGTTCATTGAACTTCAGGGAAGTTCTACAAACTTCAGGAAAATTCTTCAAACACTAAAGATGGTGAAGCACACGGCGATAAAATTTAACCGAGATTCCAACTGCCGAGCAGTTCTGCAATTTATTTTGCTGAGATTCAGTAAAAAAAAAATTGCTGAGACTCAGCTAACAAATAAGATTTTGATGAGATATCAGGTAACAAAAAGATATTTTGCAGAGATATCAGCAAATGTAAATGCTGAGGAAATCGGCTACTGGAGATTCTACGGAGCTAGATTAACTGTGTTCGATTTTCAAAGAAGTTCTATAAACTGCAGGAAAATTCAGCCAACTTCAGGGACGTTTTGTGAGCTTCAGGGTAATTTCCTCCTGGTAAGTTCTAAGAACTTCAAGAAAGTTCTGTGAACTATAGCAATATTAAATGATGCTCTGCAAAAAGATTTTTAAATGTGAGGAAATTGTTGCAAACTGTAGGATGGTCTGTGAACCACAGGAAAAATTTAATAACATAAGGACAGTACTGTGAACTTTAAGAAATATTTGAGAATTTCAGAAAAAAAATACCAAACTCAGATACGTCCAAAGAATATCAGGAAAGTTTGAAGGATTTCATCGAAGTTCAACGAACTCAAGGAAAAACTTATGAACAAGGCTTTGAATTTCAATGTAACTTCTATCAGCTGTCTCATCTGGTCGTTGGTGGAGCAACTCTCACTCCATGTCTTAGAAAACAGGTATAATAGAGAGAATTTCTTACGATATCTCTTTCTCTTTTACGCTTCCCTTATGAAATGTGATCGAAGGCATGAGCAGGAGGGCGTAAAAATGAGAGTACGCCACATAACCAATTATCGTGAGTAGGGCTCACGCATGTTTTCACGCAAATTAAGGTTCACAAGTATCTAGAAGAATGATGTTAATAAAAAGTTCAAACCAAACTCGACAGTCGAAGTTGTGCAGGTGTGAAGAAAAAAACACCACAGAAAAAAAAGAAATTTCTAAAAATTTGCAAATTATGTCTGACGCAGGTTTATCCTGTCATGCATATAGTGAAAACCAAAAACTTCAGAATCGCTCCGAATTGGCAGACAAGAGTAAGGATCATTTTGCTGCTAAAAGCAGGCAAAAACTAGCCGAGGTTAGTTTTTCAAACGTCGCAAGAAAACCAATGGGTTTAAATTTGAAACAATCAGGAAAGAAATCTAAGATTTTTCACGATTGTTTAATCAGCAATAAGAAAGATCTTAATCTGAGTGTTTTAAAGGTCACCCAAGTAACAATTCTGCAATCATTTGGCATCCACTCTGATTGTTGATGGTTTTATAATGGCAATGAATAATCCATTTAGTTTAAATACAGCATTTCACAGTGTAAAACGTTCCTGCTTAGTAGTTCACATTTTCGCTGTTTTAAAAAGCTTTTACAGTCTGACAAGAAGTCAAAAAATTAAATTTAAAGTAGTTTTCAATCCCACCATAAAACTGTTCTATAAATCAATCATTAGCTTCATTAGCAATTTTTATTAATGTCTTGATAAAATACTCTATAAACCTGTTCTATCATTATAAAAGCAATCATAAAACCATTCGGTTTTAAATGAGATCAAAAGGCATATATTGTTGCCTGTTAGGCTTTTAAAAGTGTATCATAAAATCTCCTGTGTTTACAAATTGAATTTTAAGGATGGATTCTTACAGTGAATAAAAACCAAATTTATGACAAAGATATCTCGAAGGATAAACGAAGTTGGAGGAAAATTCAAGCGATGCTAACGACCGAAGGGAAGTCGATTTCAGTAAAATTTAGTTCTTTAGAAGAACCAGCACGTCCAGCGGAGCGGGTACCACCGACAAACCGACATGAATGATCATACAAAGTATCATCAAATTTATGATCAAAGCACAAAACTGACATCTGCCGCAGTGTTCGCGAAAATTGTGTATCCTAGCCACGAACACGCATACAAACTGTATGATTTGGTTCGTGTCTAATCTATTCCGGGCAAATTATTTTTATCTAGATAACAAATTTCTATGGTTTTGACAGATGGGATCGCTGCACATTTGAATTCACCGTTATGGATTCTCGATCAAGAGTTAAGTTTAAGTTTCATGTCGGTTTGTCGGTGCGGGTACCATCAACGACTGAGCATCTGGTGGAGAAGAGTGAAGTGAGCGTGGTCCTCAAGTTCATAAATCATTGTAAAAACAGTCTGAAAACAGACCAGCTTTCTCCAGACCCTACGAATAGATGAAAATTGGAATAACTTGTGTCAGTACCGACAGCAAACCACTGAAACTGTCAGTTAGCGGACACTAGTTGGTTTCCGATCCATAGCTGCGATTTTATTCGGCGAAAGGGTCATCATTTGGAAAAAAAATAATTCATTCAACCGTACATTCCTGCATCGTTTGATGGTGCACTTCCAGAACCATCCGGAAGAAGGGGATCTTTTCGGGAATGATCGAGGTTACAGCTGTGCGAAATGCGTTGTGAACACTTTCTGAGTTACTGCTTCCAAGCCATCGGAAGAGAATCGCCTGGAAGAACGGTGACTCGCACAGCGAACTATCGAAAGATAAACAAACTTTGACGTTTAACATTTTGTAGGCAACGTTGCCGCCATAAATGCTGCCATAAATCTGAACGGGTTAGGAACAAGCAAAATGGCTTTAGATAAATACAATTCAGTCTACAAGTTTTTTTCATAAAAGCCATTTCAAAACCTTATGCATTTGTTAAGGATTTCTTGGATGCAAATTAACTTTTTCACAAATGGCCCATGAAAATCAACTTTTATGCCTCCGCCATATTAAAATTATTTTGTTTGTTTTTTACAATCTTCGATTTTAAATCTATATTTCCTTGGAATTAACTTTATTTTAGTTATTTAGCAATGAGAAAATATTTAGAATGCAAAAATCATGAGAAAAAAAAATCTCGGCTACGCTTAATGATCGATCTGAAGAACATGTTTTTTTTTTCTTAATGTAAAATAATTAGTAAAATCGATGTTTTCCGTGGGCGGAACATGAAACTAGGCCGCTTCATGAGAACTATTTAAAAATTTTGGAAATTCTGCAGGATTTTTATACGATCCGTTTTTAATTTAATTATTTTGATAAGATCGGATGGTATTTATGAATCGTTTTTTTATCTTGATTGTTGTTTTTTTCTAACGAACTTAGCAAGCAGCTAGGGTAAATGGCTTGGATAATGGATTTAATTGTTGCCAAATAGCTTTTATTGTAGCTTAAATACGGTTTTAGAATGGATCTCAATGCGTTTATCGTACAACCATTTTGCAGTAAATCAATCTTGAAGAGCTTCGATAATATACCCTTCAGAACCTTTTTCAAAGTGGGCCAACTAGACAGATTCTAGCACCAATGAGGTTTTGGTGGATGCATCAATGGCAAAGCAGTCTTGACCAGAGTTTTATGAATGTTGTTTTATAGTAGCTTTGTAGTATTTCATAAAACTTAAAATGTTACTTGGACAGTATGTGACAGTTATCTTTATAACTTTATATTTTAGATAACTTTAGACTATACTTATGTTTTATCACAGACGCTAAAATTGGCTAAACGTATGAGACATACCGGCCGTCAACTATCCAGCACGACCTCAAATCAGCTATGAGGAAAAAAATGTGGCCAAGAATCCCAAAAACGCAACTGTGTGTCTGCTGCAAATGCGAATTTGGATTCGCTGGTCGCCATTGTGGGTGCTTGATAAACGCCATTGCCTGATAAACGTGCAGTTTTTCAAGGATGAAATTTTGATCATAAGCTATCGAAAAACAATACAACGCTGATTTTTCGATATGTTGTTAATTTTTAAGGAAACAAATAAAAACATATTGCGTGCCCTCTATCTACAAACCATGAAAACCATAATAAACGAATACAATCAATGTTTTTCAATACAAAATCAAATTGTTGTAGTATCATTATATATTTTTTACATAGAGTTTTATCTACCTTACATTTGATATTTTGATCTTTAAAAACGGTCCAGTGGTTCAAAAGTTATGATTTTTTGAAAAAGTCATTTTTGAAAAAAGTAATTTTTGAAAAAAAGGCATTTTTAAAAAAAAGTCATTTTTGAAAAAAATTAAAATAAATGATTTTTTGAACTACCCTAACGTTGAAATATTCACCATAATTACAAAATAATAAAAAAAAAATGCGATAAGGAACAAAACTTTAATTTTTTTTTTATCAAATTCTGAGAACCGCTATATCGTTTTGCAATGGAATGGCTGAATAATAGTAAATTTAGAGACGAAACCCCATTGTTTAATTATATCATAAATTTAAACATCATGACAAAGTTACAATATATTACAGTACCGAAGAGGGAATCTTACTGTACCATTGAAACTTAGTTTTTTAACCCCTTTTGAATAATTTTCAGTTTTTCAATCCGTAACAGTTTTGTATCATCAATAATCCGTATACTTCTTTGTAAACGGCTTAGTATATTTCAAACACTTTTTCTAAAAAAAAAAACAATATGATATATTTTAAAACCTTCACTTGATCCTAAAACTGATTTTTAGGATCAATACCAACTTCCTGTGAAGAAAAAAACTGAGGTACATGAAAGTTGCAATAAAGTGCCCTCAGACGTAGCATGTGACGTAAGATATTTATCTAGCACTGAATTGCACTCCCGACACTGATATTCGTAGTAAGGGGATATCAGGCGGTAAGGCTTTGACATTACTACCCTTATGAGTATCACTAGGGAAAAGTTCAAAATCTTATTACTATCCCAACAAATCAACTTTTTTGTATAACCGTTGCATTGTTTTAATATTACTGGTGAGTTTCCTAAAGATCGGTACTCGATTATCTGGTGTATATTGGTATTGATACTGATATTTTGCAACACTGATCACATCAAGTTTCCTAATTGATAGGTATTTAAAAGAAGGAAGGATCAAAATAGTTCTTCTTTTCCTCTACACGGCAACAATAAATGCCGTGTTTCCATGACACCTACAACATTGTAGCACATCATTCATTGCAGTTATAGCTAGATGATGGGTAGGTATCGGATACTGATGACTGGTTGCTATGCAGTTTCCATCGTTATGGGATTCACATCCTTCATCAAATCAAACAGCCAACCAACCACATGCTTTGTATGTAATGGTCTGCCTGGGTTTAGAGGAGGCAGTGGAACTCCCGTAGGCAACGGAGCAAGGGCTTTTAACAAGATCCCAGGAATCATAATTAAACATATTGAATGTCTGATTTCAGATAGCTTTCAATTTATCAAGCTGTAGTTGCGTTCATTGGAACAAACCATGTGCCGAGGAGAAGCAGCAGCCACAGAGGAATATGGTCGGTTCACTTAATTCTGGGAAGGGACGAAAATAGTACGAACCCCAGGAGTTTTCACCTACTGCAACAGAATCTGCGGTTACGGTTCGGTATGGGTGAACTTGAAAACTGATGTGGTAATGAAAATTGTGCTGCAACAGAAACAACAACAACTGTTGCCAGGCCTATGTGGTACGGACATGCTGCAGTCGTCCTTCACTGCCTGCCTACATTATAATGCATTCGTCAACGGACGGATGGCAGAACGGTATAGCAGCAGAGAGCACATTAGGGAGATTCGTTACCAAGATAGGACCATACCAAAAATAGAAATGACGCTCCCTTATGTACTTTGTTTGCTATTTTGTTCCTTTTACAGAGGACCACGCCAGTCAGCCACAACAGCAACGAACGCGACAATGCTGATGACGATGTCGACGACGTTCGCGGAGGATGAGATAATCGTTTAAGCCTCGCTCATACATGCAGGACGATTGATGGACCTGCGAAGAAGGGAGAGGAGATTACAGTTTGCCCGTCAAAGTTAACGCTACTAAATTATGAACTGATGGATTTGCTGCGTTAAAATTCATGCAGCTAGAATGAAATTTTTCAGAATTTTTAACAACCATTATGGTATCAAGCAACAAACATGCATAAGCGAGATTCGAACTTTTCGCTTTGAGCAGGTACTAAGCGGAGCATCCTATTACTGTGGGACGTGTGGACTCCCTTAGTTCAATCGGTGAAGGCGCAGCTACAAAGCAAGACCATGCCCGGTCTAGACATTTTTCGACTTCCCTGGGCATAGAGGGCGATGGTAGTTGCCACACAATTATACTAATGCAAAAATGGTACAGGCATCGGAACTTCTCAATTAATAACTGTGGAAGTGCATCTTGAACACTAAGTTGGGAGCATTATTGTGCCTTTTGTTGTTACAACGTGGGGCTTAAGGTAGTGATGAAACGTCGCCAGAACTATTCCACAGCCTCAGGTAGTATTTGAGCAAAGTCAGGCGCACACTTTTTGCCTGCACGTCTTCAAATCTCCGCGTACATCGTACGGGTTAGACAAAGAATGTGGGTTTGACTTGCCCTGTCGCATTAATGACCCTTCACTTATTTTCAACTTCAATTCAATTTTAATACTGCCGTACTCTAACGGAACTATCTACCTACCCTCTTCTAAGGCCATTATCTAGCTAATAAATTATCACACTAAAGCTTCATGTTAGATAGCATTTTCAACTAACTCTTAAAACCGCAAACTTCGCGTATGAAGTAACATTAAACACTTTGAATGGAAATTTTGCAATGTTCTCATGATCAACTCTCTTTAAGTAATTTGCTTCGAATCTAATTTCTTCAAGTAAAAAATATTCAACTTTATTTTTAGCTATATAAATTATACAAGAAACCATTGTGGTTGCATAATTTTGTAGTCATAAATAATGTATTCCACCTTCTCCAGTCAAAACCAAATATCCTCCATACAATGTGTTGTCAGTGTGGTGCTGAAGTTGAGTGGGTAGATCATACATGAGCGATGAGCATGGGGTGCCAACAGCTGGGAAGTTTGACTGAAGAGTGATGCAAAAATCTGCGGGGTAAAATAATAAAAGCAAATGTTCTTGTATGTGTGCGTGTGTACATAGCATTCAGAAAACGAGCTTGATTGCTTTTCCACTCATCCTTCAAAAAAGGAAGGTAGTATCATATTTAATCCAACAAGCGAAAATAATCATAATTTTCAATCCCCTTTTCAAAGAGTAAAACATGCGACTGGAAAATTCTTGGAAAAAGTTTTAGCAATAGCTTTTTTCGATAAAACAAAACTAAAAATCTCAAGCACACTGCTGAATTGGAAAATGCACTTTGAAATGCCTCTCTGGGATTTTCCCTTTGCTAGATGAAAATATTGTTTTCCATTAGTGCTCCACCACTAGTAAGCACGCACTTGGATAATAATTTTCCTCTCCGGAATGCATCCGAGAAATTGAGAGTCCTCCAAAAGTCAGCTTTCGCTCCCCAGTAGGTTTATGCGGATGGTAAACCACTTTTCCTACAACATTGTAGCTGAAGGGCTTGTGCAACTTTGTTTTCCGGAGTGATGGTTTTTTCGCTCTCTCTCTCTCCTTTGCAGTAAATGAGTGCTGCTGGCGGAATTTACTGGGTTGAAATTTTTTTTCTGGTTAACGGGATGTCAATTACTCCGCAGTTAGTGCGGTTGTACCATCCGGTTGGATGATGAGTGGGACTCATTATTTTCGTTCTGGGATTTTTCAAGGGGAGATGTGAAGTTCACTTGGGTACAACATTGTATGGAATTCGATTTGTAGTTTCATTAAACCAAATATTATACTGTAGGCGTATCCCAAGCAACAAAGTTTATCATAAACAAGTTTGCAAAACTTATTTATGACAATCTCAGCTGTAAAATTTTAAGTCTAGTCACTTATATACAAATCATTTATAAAAAAGCCCGAGAGGTGGGATTCATATGTAACATTTGTCAAGTTATATTTGATTAATTTGCGCAATTTATTTATGACCATTACACAAATTACTGCTTTGAATATGTTGTAAAAAAAAACGGCGCCGGTGGTGTAGTGGTAAGCGTGATTACCTCTCACCCCAGCAGGCCTGGGTTCAATCCCAGTCGGCGCCACCGGGATGTTCTGAGGCATAACATCTCTGATCACGCCTTCCTTCGCATGGGAAGTAAAGCCGTTGGTCCCCGGTTCATGAGTTGATGGGTCGATAGGTAGGGTCCAGGTGTGGGAGCTGCCTTCCTGGCACGTCGGTAGCATTGGTGCTCAGCACGGAAAACAAGATCGACGGAAAAAACAAACCAAAGGAAAAAAAATATGTTGTAAATGAATGGCAGGAGAGAATGGAATTTATTTATTTTTCCATTATCAATTTATAAAACTTATTCTTCTGGCGAATTAAATAGGGCAAATAAAGTGCAGAAACTGAGTTTCCGTACTCCCAAACTTTTGTGCGGTTGCAAATTTATGATGAATGTTTACATCCTACTTCTTAAAAACTTACTGGTTCTCAGAAAAAGCTTGCTACAAAAAGTTGCATTGTACAAAAAATTCTGGATAAAATTCCCTTCTTGTGAAAACATCAAATAGGGGAATTTACGTATTCTCGTCAACCTAAGCAGCGACCTTCTTTCTATAGCCTTTTTCTCTAAGGAACGCACACATATGCAGTATTGGTTTGTTTACAATCTATTGCTGCCAGCTGTTCTAATTTCAGTCGAAAGAATTGTCAAAAACTGTTGTGAAACGCTTTTACAAAGCTCCAATCTTCTCTAGTGAGAGCGAGTATTGTCGGCAACCAGTTTTTCTTCGGCAACCGTTCCATTTGAACTGCATGTAAATCTGCTGTTCTATTATCGGCAACTCGAAATCAGCTACAATTTGTAATGCGTGTGTTTCATTTCAAGAAAACCTTGCTAGATTGCTTCTTCTCAGTGGTAAAAATATAGTCAAATTGAAGCTGAATGCATAACGAATCGTTTGCATGCATTCAGCGAAGTGTTTTCGTAAGAAAATCTAGTGAAAACAGTGTTTCAATTTGGGTTGCCGAAAATAGTCTGTCATGCCGAAACCGTCATGTCCCCTAATTAGCAAAAAAAATATCAGCTTTCTTTTAAAATTATCCTACTTTTCTTTTCTACATAACGTGCATGTTATGTTGAAAGCACAAATTAAATGGATTTTCATTCTATATTTTTCTTAATCGGTTAGCCATTTTGCGCAGTGTATCAAACATTGTAAATTTAAATAATTTTCATCATAACACGAAAATTAAGAGCATTACTTGTTTGTTATATTGAAGTTATAATTCGGCGTTGAAATTCCCTCAATTACCTGGTAATAACACATTTATAACTGATTGTGAAGTAACTAACGATCTTTTAACAAAGGCAAAGTCTGATGTCTACATAGAGAAGAGCAAATTGAATTCAAACTCTTCGTGTTGATCCTACAATTCTCTTCATTTTTTTGTAATTCTCACAAGATGTCGCTTAAAATTCTGCAAATAAGTCTCTATAAAATACGCTATGGATACCTCCGAGTCCCTTAGAGTTGATATGGCATTTGCTTCAGAATGGCCCTGGACAGGGTTTTCAAATTTCCCGGGAATTAACATCCCGGAAAGCGGGAAATTGAAACATGAATGAGATAAAAACATTGTTAGAAATAAACATAAGAGTTGAAGAGAAAACATTTTTGACGTAGGACTACGTTTGTGATTTCTATATGGGGGTACACTTTGTGAAAACCGAAAATGGAACATGAAACAAAATTATGAAAGATTTTGAACTTTATTAACTCAGCTTCCCTTGAAGCAATTTTAATAATGTTATCACCAATCGATCAGAAATTTTTCTACGCATCTGCCACTATTGATGATTGCTCGAATGTGTAACTGTTGCTATGATATTTAAAATTATCACCGATTGCCTGCGAAAAGCGATTTCCTTGACACAGATTTCAGAGATGAATTCCATCCGGTCTCACCAAACAGTGTTTATTCAGTCACCGCGTAGTGAGTGGTGGTGTTTTCCAGTAGCGCCCCGCAAGCAGCTAGCTATCAAGGCTGTCCTCAACCGCTGATCGGATTCAGTGACAATCACGGTGTGTGGTGGTGTCCGGTCGTCGGCATCAGCAGCAGCAGCAGTAGTGCTTTCAGCGCGTGGCGTTGAACATTGTTCTCCTGTACACAACGAAAGGCTGCCTGCAAGCTGCAGCCCACAAGAGCATCAATTGAAGAAGGAAGAGTCCGCACCACTATTGATCGGAATCAGTAGCTCTTCGTGAGTCGCTGTGGGCCATCTATGCCAATCGAGTCACCCTCATTCCAAACAACACACAGTTCACTAGCCTTATATGTGTTTAATACCTTAAAAACTCAGAATTTCTCAACCATCACGACAAAACGGTCCTTTTAAGGACCACCATAAATTTGTAAAAGAGTATTTTTTGGACATATATCAAGGTCATCAATCAGATGTCAGTTACCATATCAAGATAGAGCTGGAATTAGGGCGCAACAGCGTTTGTTTACAATGACTTCTTTCGATGATGTCTTGAAAGTCAAGGCTCGCCTACGCAAATCAACATCACCACCAGGTAAGGTAAGACTTCCCCTACCCGACGGTAATGTTGGTTTGCATGGGCGTGCTTTGAATTCCTAAAAATCATCGAGAGAAATCATTGCTTACGAAAGCTGTTACGCCTAATTGCAGCTCTATCTAGATATGTTTAAATCAAACATACCATGTTCTTGAAGGCGGCATTGGGGGTGCAATTTCGAAAACCAAAGTCGGTCGCGGCATGAAAGTGGTCTGATTTTGATGCAGAAATGATGGATTTTAAGTCTTAATACGCCAATCGATAGGCATTTTTTCTACAAATCTGTTAAAAATAAGACTTTATCATTTTTCAAAATGTCACTATAGAAAAATGCACGAATGTGCAACTGTTGCTATGATAATTAAAATTATCACCGATTGCCTACGATAACCGATTTCCCTAACACAGATTTCAAAGTTGAATTCCATCCTATCTCAAAAGTGTTTATTCAATCACCGCGTGGTGAGTGGTGTTCTCCAGTACACAACAAAAGGCTGCCTGCAAGAAGCGTGCTGCAGCGCACATTAGCATCCATAGAAGGAGGAAGAAGCCGCACCGCTATTTATCGGAATCAGTAGCTCTTCGTTAGTCGCTGTGGGCCATCTATGTCAAGCGCGTCATACTAAAGAGTATAAACAGAGAGAACCCCGCTTAAATTCCTTTTACTACACAAAACACAAGCTCCTGCTGCAGTTAACAAATCAGATTTATTATTTAAGACGACGTAGTCGTACGTCACCATTGCGTACAATCCCATAGGGCTGTCCCTTGTAGTTTTTTATCAAAACAAATGTTAATAACAAGGTGGCCAATGAATTTAGGAAATGGAATTCCCTGTGTTTCCCAGATTCCCATCATAAAGGCTGACTAAAAGTAAATTGGTATGCACAGAAATACCTGTAATTCGTGATTCAATAAGTTTAAAAACTCCATTAGTGATTGCTTTACAGTACTTGTATTGAAACATCAAAGCTACAGCATTAGATGATTACATTTCTCCAGTTCGAACGAAATCTCGAACCTTCCTCTTGATGGAGCCCATCAGCGCCCGCACAGTGGAAACGAATACGAAATCAGCGCATTTCTTCCATTTTGCTCGCATTTGCCGGATGTCCTTGACTGCCCCGCCGCTTCGTCGAAGTCGCTGCTTTGAAATTGCCCAGTAATTTTCGATTGGTCGAAATCGATCTTGTTGGCAGTTGGAGTAGTGGCAGCTGGCCAAATCGGGCCAAAAGATGACTTTTTCCATATGCTTGATGTCCTTGTCTGCCCCGCCGCTTCGTCGAAGTCGCTGCTTTGAAATTGCCCAGTAATTTTCGATTGGTCGAAATCGATCTTGTTGGCAGTTGGAGTAGTGGCAGCTGGCCAAATCGGGCCAAAAGATGACTTTGTCCCTATGCTTGCGGATGAACGGCAATACACGCTTTTTCAGGCATTCTTCGATGTAAACTTGGGATGTCATCGTTGAGGATGTGACGAATGGTTCTATTTTCAGGCCACAACTGCAAACCGCTGGCCAAATCATGGCCTTCTTCGTGAACTTGTTGGCAAACACGAACTTGAATTTTCCTGGCACATCCCCACGTCCAGTCGCGATGTAAAACTTTTGACCGGGAAGCTGCCTAAAATCGAGTTTGACGTATGTTTCGTCATCGATCAAAGTGCAGCCCTTGTGTTTCGTCAAAACACGGCCGTACAAGAACCTTGCACGCTTTTTGGCCACGGAATTCTACTTCATGTGTCGGTTCGGATGTTTACTGGCTTTGTACGACTGTTATCTTAGCTTGGCAAGGATGTTCCACACCGTTTGAAAATTGGCGTTGTACCTTCTGATCACATATTGGATCGAAAGACCAGGGTTGGCTTAAACGCACCTTAATACTTTGCGCAGCTGACAAGCCCTGGTTCCAGGTTTTTCGTAGGTACGCTGATTCCTTTCCACACTCAGGATTTCCTTGTAGGTTTTGAGCACTCGACAAACTGTTGTTTTTTGGCACTTTAGCCAGCTTGGACAACTCCGGATTTTGCAGGCGTTTGTGCACAATATATTTTTTTCTTTTGCGTTATTTTTGAACGCGATCGACAACTTTGATCAAACTTGCACCAGTTGTTTTCTATAGAAGTGTAAAAAAAAAATGTCAACGATTTTCTATTCCCAACACTAGAGGCGTGCTTGCGGCGTGTGAGGGGCATGCCAATTTACTTTTAGTAAGCCTTTAGGTTTCTCGGTATCATATAAAAAACTTTACATGGTAAAATAGAATACTCACATTAATCAACTTCCAGAATTCTTTAATTAGGCTGCAACAAGTGTAAGTGTTGCGTCCAAGATTGATGAGATTAATCGCGTGTAGTTTTCGTATATTTGGTTATTAAATTCCAAGAAAAAGTTTAAATGTTCGTAAAAGGTAAAACGTGCCAGAATCCCCACGAACGCAGCCAGTAGGAGACACTTCCCTATAAACTGTAGAACAATGCCACTAGCCACCACCAGAGCACGTACGACGGTTCAACGGTCACGGTTCGGGGTCATCGTCCACCAAGAGGCACAGTCATAAGCCTGGTGATCACTATAGACTACGGTCACATAGCGAAAGTCAAAGCTAAAAATTAATAGTTTGAAGGTGAAAACTAAAGCTAAAGTGCTAAAGTGAGCTAAGTTGGAAGTTTGAAGAAGTTGTAGAGGAAGTTGCCACGTATCATTGGACAGCCAGGGCCTCGCGGTTTTACCGTAACATTTGTGAACTCAACGTATTTTTCAGGAGTCAACCACGCCAATCGCCGGTAGTGTGTCCAAATCGCAGCTCGAGAATCTGATCCCTCAGCTACAGTGTGCGCCACCAATCCAGGCAAGTCAACTTACCCTTGTGGTTCGTTGAAACTTCGAGTCCGTCACCATACTCGAGGGGCGTACGGGACAGGTAGATGCGTCCACCCCTGGCCCAAGAAGGTGATGCGGTACCTGAGGAAGGAGAGGAACGACGACGACGGCAATGGCAGATGAAGGGGCCCCGAAGACAAAAGAAGAGTAGTGCTAGCACAAGGTAGGAGTAGACATCTAAGGAAGTGAGAGACCGTCCGTGAAGTGAGTGTCATCAAAACGAATAAAATGGTAGTTTGTCTTAAGTGAACTTTGAGTGTTTTCTTGGTTCGCGGAATTATCACGCACGTGTGCCGACCCTGAGACTTGGAGACGGGGGTCTCATCAGTGCTGGGAGTAACACTCCACTGGCACGTTACAAGGCTCCAAGATAGTATAATCATGTTGTCGACCAGTTTTGGGACGAACTTCTACCAGTGATTTTACGGAAATGAAACAATAAATTCCCGATTTTTCAAGCATATTACCAATAAGACCCTATTTTCTCGAGGTTGTACAAGGAAACATATCAAAATATTGTTCCACGTTAAAGTTCGAGTGGTAGGAAACGTCATTTTAAACTGCTCGAATCATGTGATCCATTGGCACTAGGACGAAGTACATTCGAGTAGATTCGAGTAAATCGGCACTAGTGAGCTAAGAAGATTCGATCCTTGAACCGTATGTTATAAAGTGAGGTATTGGACTTGGAAATTTATTTTATAAAAATTAGATCCACGAACTAATATTGGGATCTTGGACTAAGACAATTCCTGAAGATAAAAAAAAAAACATTTTTGGATTTTAACATTTTGAAAAATTATGTAGAGAATTTTAATGAAAATTTCAAATGCGTTATGAGGATAATAGTTGATTAATTTAAGGCCTAATTAGAAAGGAATTCAACTAAAAGTTCCAGGTAATTTTGAGAAGTGTTTCAAGAAAATTGTTAGAACTAAAGGTGAATTCCCAAGTAGTACTCCTGAGACTATTATGAAGATTGAGAGGAGAATTCCTGAAAAATCTAAGGAAAATTTGAAGAAATTGCAGGGAGCACAATTAAGGGAAACCTTTGATGTGATGATGTGATGCAAAAGGAGCCCACCATCAGTGCAAGGATTACCAATGTCTGCAGATACTTTACCGGCTATAAAGTTCTGCCTGATGGTTTGTTGCAGCAGAGTGAATCAGCTTCATTGAAGACCTTTGGAAGACAAAACGACCAGATGGCCATCTGTAATCACGTGACAAGGGACTGGCAAATCCAGGAACCCTCGTCCAGTCAACAAATCCTTTGGTTCCCTTAGGCTGCCTCCAAGTTCCATGAAAATCTCTGGACTTCTGTGAAGCTTTTGAAGTCAGATTTTTCTTGAAAATCATGTTAGAATACCTTGGACTTCTTTTCAGTACTCTCTTCCCCTTGATATTCGCGTCAGAGTCCATGTTAGTTGTTATGATGCATTTTTGCATGTATGCATTTTTTCTGAAAAGGAATTATTTGTTTCCTGCAACCTCATTTTTGATTGGAAATGACGTTTTCGAGCTATGATTTGTTGAAAAAACAATGGAAAACGCAATTTTAAACTGTTTTTGCTTGTTTCAAAATGACCGAAGTTTCGCTCAAATATGAATTATTGACCATAACATAAAATTATGAACATCTGAGATGGTCGCGTCAGTTCAATTCGTCATTTGGCATGGAACTACTCCATTTACCCTTCAGCTATGGCAGATTATGCACGAGTACGGATTTCCGGATAAACTGACGCGATTGGTCAAGGCGACGATGAATCGAGTGATGAGCGTTGTTTGAGTATCGGGGACACTCTCGAGTCCCTTTGAATCTCGAAGGAGGTTACGGCAAGGTGATGGACTTTCGTATCTGCTGTTCAAGGTGTGATCAGAAGAACTGGGATAGACACGAGTGGCACGATCTTCAGGAATTCCATCCAGCTTCTTGGCTTCACCGATGACATTGACATTGAACTTTGAGACGATGGCGGAAACGTACATCAGACTGAAGGCTGAAGCTAGGCGGATTGGATTTGCCATCAACGCATCAAAGACAAAATACATGAAAGGAAGAGGTTCTAGGGAAGACAATGTTAGCCTCCCACCCCGAGTTCGGATTGACGGTGACGAAATCGAGGTGGTCGATGAGTTCGTGTATTTGGGATCACTGATGACCACCGAAAATGATACCAGTAGAGAAATACAAAGACGCATTATGGCAGGGAATTGGACCGGTGGTCCTCTACGGCCACGAGACCTGGACTTTGCTCGTGGAGGACCAACGCGCCAACACCAACCATTGGTGTTTTCGAACGGAAGGTGTAGCGGTGGAGTGCAGATGGATGACGGAACGTGGAGGAATGAACCACGAATTGCACCAGCTGCTGGGAGAACCATCCATCGTCCACAGTGCAAAAATTGGGCGACTACGGTGGGCTGGGCACGTCGTAAGAATGTCGCACGATGACCCAGTGAAAATGGTTCTAGAAAGCGATCCAACAGGAACAAGAAGAAAAGGCGCGCTGCGGGCAAGGTGGATCGACCAAGTAGAAGGCGACCTGCGGACCCTTCGCAGACTACGAGGCTGGCGAAGTGTGGCCATGGATCGAGTAGAGTGGAGACGACTTCTTCGGACAGCAGAGGACAACAAGGCCTTAGCCTGATTGGTAAGTAAGTTGATTTCAATGAAATATAGGGGAAATTGATGTAATATCGGCCTAAATGTCCCTAATATGGGCCCCTACAGAAATTCAGCAATCGACTAAATTTTCAATGGCGACCAAAGATGTCCATTAGTCCCATCCCAATGAAGTGTTTATCTAGATAAAATTGATAAACAGCAGATTTTTAGCGATGGGCCAATCTTAGATCATTAGACATTAGAGCCATTTCCCCTACTTTCTTAAAAAAAATTGGCATATGAAGTGAATACAAAGACCGTCGTCAGAGTTCGAATAAACGAGAAGAGTAAAATTTTACCATTAGTGGATAAATTCAATCTGTTTTGATAGTTCTGCTAAATTCCAGAGAACACAACATACGCCTATTACTATAAATCCAGTATGTTCCAGTTAGCTGGAAACGATAATATATATTTCATCAGCGAATCCTTCTCGTTCGGCAGCATAGAGAAATCCCACCGAGTTCCATACATACACACACAAGCATCACAATGAGCATTATATCCTATTCAACAGTAACCTCATGCCGAAGCAGGCAACCCCCCAAGTGTGATTGATATTATTGTGACCGGCTGGGTTCGATTGAGCAGTTTTCCATTTTCCCTCTTCTCCGTCAATTTATCCCACTATAATGGCACCCATCAATGACAGAGTGAACTGACACGCACACATATCAGCAGGATCCAGAGCCGCTGCTCGAATGTCATCCGTGATAAAACTTCTCCATTCCACTCGCCAATCGACCCTGAATGGAACTGCCCAAAAGCTCACCGTGCGCTCTGATCTAATTGACGATTAATTCAATTTAATTTCATTACAAACATTAACTTAATTAAAAGTGAAAGTGACGATAACGATGCTCTTTGGAATTGCGGCAGCAACGCTGAATGCATCCTAGAGTATTAGATCGGTACTTATTAGATACATAAAAAGAAGGATGATTTGAGACGACTGGCTGTCTTGAGCTGCAAGTGATTTGGAGCGTAGCTCGCAACAGATGGGTAATTGGTTTTTATGGCGATGACATTTAGGAACTTAGCTCACCCGATCAATAACGATAATTGTGTATAGTCCCCTTCTGCCAAGGTTAACTTTGGTGGGTTTGAGAGGATTTAAGTGAATTACAATCGATGAATTGGCTTTTGTTTGACTTTGCTTGACTCACCAGTTTTCGTTCGAAGCGAGTGGATTCCCCTTTTTCCTTGCTATGTTTTCCATAATTTATACCCGGTTGGGTTATCTTGCCCATTCACCAGTTCCCGGCTTCCACAGACCTTGTCGTAATCCACGAAGAACGATGACACCAACTCGGCTATTTATGAGCGAAATCAGCCGATAATCCTGCTCATATTTTGCTCCTGTCCCATCGAGTCCCATACATTACCGATCTAAATGGCAATCGAGGGACACAGCCACCACGACGACGTCGGCGAGGCTGAACCGTAGCAACGTAACCACTTTCTGTGCACAAATCTCAATTATATTCGATTCAGCCTTCGATCCCTTTTCCTCGTGCTGCAGAGCACCACCATACCATACAGCCGGAAGTCTCCGGAAGTACTTCATGCTGTGCGCGATCAACATTTGAAAGCAAGTGAAGGCCTCCCACTACCTACTACATGCCGCATACTTACTGGGAGGCTTTAGGTCAAATCCATAGACAGGAAATGAGCCAAAGCTGCTGGCTCTCTGGGTTGCAGAGCTACATACACGCAGCAAGAAAAAAAAGGTTCATAAAGCTTTCTCATTCTGTAGCGTGGCAGCTGGGGAAGGGCGGTGACACTGCTGGAAAGAAGGAAATCAAGGACATAAATTTCTTCGCAGTATAAAATCTTAAACGCTCGTAAATGGGTAATGGTTCCTGATTTACATGCATGACGTCGTCGTTTTCATTCACAAGCACTTTCCCCTCGACGACGGAGCGGTGGCAAACGTCATCGAGATTTTACTGCTCCGTTGATGAGGAAGGCTCAAGCACGGCGGGGCAGCAGCAGGATGTTACCGATGAGGATGGCCCCGTGCCGAAGGGTATCCAACTGTGCATGTAGATGGCGAACGGCAGAAGGCGTCGTCTTAGGCAGGGGAAACGGTGGATCTTTGTGGGATTTGATTCCAAGAATGCTGAACTTGTTGGGACCCTAAGATATTTTGATGCGTCATTTTACTGGAGTTACCAGTATCCGTCCTTAGCGTCCTTCTAAAGAGTTATTCCAGTATTCTCTCTGAAATTTTTTTGGTTCCAAGTACAATTTGACTTCGTTTCTCTTAATCCAAATTCGATTGCCCTTTTGCAAGTAAAATTTTACTTCGCTTCGCGTAATCTAAAGTGTATTTCGGTTTGCCATGTTAAATTTGACTTCACTTTTCGTAATCCAAATTCGATTTTACTTTTTTGAGTAAAACTTGGCTTCGCTTTTGGTAATTCAAATTAGTTTGCGCTTTTCCACTTAAAATTTTACTTCGTTTCTGCCAATCCAAATCCGATTGCACTTTTTCAAGTGAAATTCGACTTTGCATATCGTAACTTAAACTGGGTTGTGATTTTTCATGTAAAATTTTACGTAATTCGAATTCCGTTACGCTATTTCCAGAAAAAAATTGACTTCACTTCTCGTAATCCCAATTGGATTGCGCTTTTGACGAAGGATTACGTCTTTCGGCAACATATTGGAGGGGCAATTTAAAAAAACCAAAATTGACCGCGTTACGAAAATTGGTCAGGATTTGACCACTTATAACTCTGTCAATATCAGATGGATATTAATTTTGAACAAGCCAATCGATTGGAATGTCATCTACAAATCTGCTAAAATTAACTCTTTATCAATTTTCAAACGATCACTATTGAAAATTGCACGAATTTATTTATTTATTTATTTCTACTTGTCAACAGATAAAATAGTTACCCTAATGACAATTTTCTATATCTAAGCATCAAAACTGCTTCAAACACAAAATTAACGCAAACATCTCTTAAAGCTACGCTTATTTTTCTCGCGGGACACATTAAAATCGAACACATAATAACAACTAATGAAAACGGGGCACATACTCAACATTGGTTCGTGTACGCCATAGTTGGTCCTCGAACGCCGGTTGTTGAAGAACGCATGCAGCCGGAGGTCCCGTCGTTGAGTGTTGATGTCAAGAAGACTGAGAAGTGTGGAGCAGTCGACGTTCCCTTGCAGAAGATCCGCAACGAAACAAACCTTCGCCACATTACGCCTTCCATCCAAGAGCTCCAGGTCGATGAGGTTACAGCGACTATCATAGCTCGGCAAGTTACGCGGGTCGCGCCAACGAAGGTATCGCAACGCAAAGCGAATAAATTTTCGCTGAACAGCTTCAATTCTATGGATGGCATTCTGATAGAATGGCGACCAAACAACGGCAGAGTATTCCAGTATAGGTCGAACCAGGGAACAGTATAAAGCCTTCAGGCAATACACGTCCTTGAAGCTTTTGGCGAAACGGAATAAAAATCCTAGCTGCGATGAAGCTTTAGATACAACATAAGCAATGTGATCCTTGAACGTTAATTTGCAATCGAGCATGACTCCCAAGTCCTTGACAGTCGATTCGCGTTTCAAGCTTATTCCTCTTAAGGTGTAATCGTGGAAATGCATCGCCCGTTTACGGCCAAAGGAGATGACCGAGCACTTGGACACATTTAAAGACATCCTGTTTATCCGGCACCAATCATCAAAGACTTCAAGTTCTTGGTGGAGGAAATAAGCGTCTTGAGGCCCTTTTATTACGTAGTAGAGCTTCATGTCGTCGGCGTACGAGAGTTTAAGGCATTTGAGGATCAAGTTCACGTCGTTCATATACAACAGGAAAAGCAATGGCCCCAGGTGGCTGCCTTGAGGAACACCAGATGTAACAATGAAGGGTGGAGAAGCGTAGTCACCGATCTTAACAGACATAGATCTGCCAGTCAGATAGGAGCGAAGCCAGGTAAGTAGACTCCAATGAACACCCATTTGTCATATTTAGAGATGGTAATTTCATGGTTCACTCTATCGAAAGCTGCAGAGAGGTCGGTGTATATGGCGTCAACTTGATGGCCACGTTCAATCTCACGAATAATGAACGATGTAAAAACAGTTAGATTAGTCGTCGTCGAGCGCTTAGGCATGAAGCCGTGTTGATCCTGAGAGATACTGTACGAGCAGTATTGAACCAGCTTTTCCAGGACAATTAGCTCGAATAAAACAGCAAAAGGGTTTATCTTCCATTTAATTCCACTTAATTAATTTTGGTATCCATGACAGATACGTATTTCGACTACAATGTGCAGTCTTCATCAGTGTCATTCCCACTAAAGAACTTATCAAAATCTAACCCCCTTAAGTACTCATCCCCTAGGTAAAAAAGTCAAGATCATAGGTATAAAAATGAAACTACAATGTGTTGAATCGGAACCTACCTAACTAATAAAAACCAAAGATTTAAGCAAGCTAAAGGAGAAAAATCTATACAAATCTCTAATAAGGAAAATCCCAAAGGCTTGGTAGCCATCATAATGAAGTTATGAAATTGGGTTGTTAGCGGAATGCTAAATAAAACAGCAAAAGGGTTTATCTTCCATTTAATTCCACTTAATTAATTTTGGTATTAGAGATTTGTATAGATTTTTCTCCTTTAGCTTGCTTAAATCTTTGGTTTTTATTAGTTAGGTAGGTTCCGATTCAACACATTGTAGTTTCATTTTTATACCTATGATCTTGACTTTTTTACCTAGGGGATGAGTACTTAAGGGGGTTAGATTTTGATAAGTTCTTTAGTGGGAATGACACTGATGAAGACTGCACATTGTAGTCGAAATACGTATCTGTCATGGATACCAAAATTAATTAAGTGGAATTAAATGGAAGATAAACCCTTTTGCTGTTTTATTTAGCATTCCGCTAACAACCCAATTTCATTACTTCATTATGATGGCTACCAAGCCTTTGGGGATTTTCCTTATTAGAGATTTGTATAGATTTTTCTCCTTTAGCTTACTTAAATCTTTGGTTTTTATTAGTTAGGTAGGTTCCGATTCAACACATTGTAGTTTCATTTTTATACCTATGATCTTGACTTTTTTTTACCTAGGGGATGAGTACTTAAGGGGGTTAGATTTTGATAAGTTCTTTAGTGGGAATGACACTGATGAAGACTGCACATTGTAGTCGAAATACGTATCTGTCATGGATACCAAAATTAATTAAGTGGAATTAAATGGAAGATAAACCCTTTTGCTGTTTTATTTAGCATTCCGCTAACAACCCAATTTCATTACTTCATTAGCTCGAATAGTTTTGAGATAGCACTCAATGCACCTATTCCGCGGTAATTGGCGACAGTCTGCTTGCATCCTTTTTTGTGAACAGGGAAAACAAACGAATCCTTCCAACATTCTGGAAAAACTCCGGAGGTCATTGACAAGTTGAAGACCTTAGCTAAGGGCTCTGAAAGAGTGTCTAAGCAACGTTTCAGTACTAATGAGGGAATGCCATCTGGACCAGATCCTGTTGATGTTTTCATCTGTTTCCCGGCTGAAATCACCATGTCGCTGTGGATGGTGAATGGAGAACCAAACACCGACGTACGAGGGACATTACTCGTGGCAGCAGCAATTTCCTGAGCATCAAGAACTTCGTCTGAAAAAACGCTGCTGAATTGTGTGCGAAACATATTGGCGATATCTGCGACGGAGTTGGCATCAGTAACGCCATCAGTCATATTGGACGGCAATCCCGTTTCTTTCCGTTGCTCGTTCACATATCGCCAGAATTCCTTAGGATTAGCTTTGAGACGACTCTGCAAGTGAGACTGATGTGCGTTGTACAAACTTGCATTGAGATCTCTGTACTCGTTGTTGGCGCGGACGTAATTAGCCTTCGTAGAATCTGTGTGATATTTACTGTGTTTCCTCAGTGCAGCCCTTTTCACCTTTTTCAGATGCTTAAGATCAGAGTTCGACCAGGCGGGTTTGGCAGGTTTACACCGTAGTTTTTTAGGCACAAACTGATCGATAGCGTAGAATATGATACCACACATGGTTGAGGCAGCCAGATTCGCATCCCCGGAGTCAAGTGTTGCATTCCAATCCACATTAGCGAGAAAGTTATTCATTCGCTCGAAGTCTCCTTTGTGAAAGTTGTAGAAGACGGTTTCGGCGTGGTCTTGGAAGCGTTTCTCAGGATCGATTGCAAGCGTCAACAGTAGAGGTGAATGATGTCTGCAGTTTTTGACGAGCGGTGCCGGAGCATGAGTAACAGAGCAGCTTTGTCCCAAATCCTCCCCGACAAAGCACAGATCGAGCAAACGGTTGTTTGCATTCAGAACGCCATTCACTTGCTGAAGCCTTGCGGTTGAATACGCGTCAAGCAAGGAGAGAGAAGCCGGTCTGAACGATGAACGGGAATTGTCAGGAAAGAAGAAGCCGTGAGCATCGCTAAGCCACGATACGGTGCCAAGGTTGAAATCGCCCAAGATGACGATGCTGTCCCTGGCATCCATTTGAGAGACAATCCAATCCAGCGAAAGTGCATGCTTCTCAATCAGGCTGTGGTCGTTAACGCGGTCGGGAGGAACGTATATCACGCAGATATAGATTGTACCACTTAGAGTTGAAATTGCAACCCACAGATGCTCAACCGTCGAATCTTCAGGAGGTTTCAGTAAGCGAGATACGAAGCAGGAGCGAATGGCCAGAAGGACTCCACCACCGAAGGTCTTGTTGCTGTTGAGGGTTGATCGATCTTGACGGTAGACGGAATATGTATCGTTAAACAACTGCTTCTGACAAAGTGTTGTTATTCAGCCAGGTTTCCGAGAAGGCGTATATGTCGTAGCATGCGTCGCTGCATGCTAGCTGGTATTCGGCGAGTGAGCTGTTCATGCCACCGACGTTCTGGTAGTATAGCAAAATTTGAGATGCTGGGACGCGTGGAACAGCGGGCTGCAATCTGGAAGTGGAGGCAGCATCAGGCAGAGCAACGTCGAAAGAATAAGGGTACTTGCCGTGGATGGCAGCTTGGAAAGCCCTGTCCCCAGCACTAGACTCAGGGCCGGGACAACTTAGATGGTGGGGGCGTGTGAACTGACCAGGACTGGAACCAGTAGTGGGCGCAGCTGAGCTAGGTGGGTCCAGGGCTTCCATACTGCTTTGTGACGTGCGTCCCAGGCTAGATGAAATGGCGGCTGATGTTCGGCTTGAAACGGAGAATTGGTCGTTGTGATTGAGGGTCTCGGTGTTCAGCAAACGGCATGTCAGCGGGCTTTGGTTCTACCTGGAAATCACAGGAACGACAGGAAGTAGCTGACCAATGTCAAGATCGGAAGAATACTCGCCAAAATAAGTTGGGTGGAAGATCCCCTCTCCACATCCGACCACAGGCCCGGAACGACGATGATGCGCGGAGACAGCAAGTGGCAGGACTGAGGCGGAGGGATTGGGGACTTCCATGAGGCTTTCTACGATGCGTTCCGAGTTTCGAGATGGAGTTGGCACAGCGGCATTCAAAGTGCTGAAAGTTCGATCGGCATCAGGTATCGAATTTGAATGGTTGAGTGTGTACTTGCCTGTCATAGGAGGTTGGAAGACCTCCAGCCCACATCTAAACTCAGGTCCAGGACGACTGTGATGAACGCAGGCAGGGACGTGCACG
Organism: Ochlerotatus camptorhynchus; assembly: GCF_037179485.1. Lineage (NCBI taxonomy): Eukaryota > Metazoa > Arthropoda > Insecta > Diptera > Culicidae > Ochlerotatus > Ochlerotatus camptorhynchus. Next base: position 362,924 of record NW_027040618.1, read on the forward strand.
ACTGTGTTAAAGGAACTGGGGGCTTCCAATAAACTTTCTACAATGCGTCCTGGTTGGCTAGCATGGTACGTCAGGAGTCTAGAAGGCGTTGAACTTATTACGTCCACGCAACGCGTTAAGTAATTGTTACTGGAAATGGAGGCCGGCTCAGGAAGAGAAAATTTTGATACAAAGCGGTACTTGCCTGTTAGTACAGGCTGGAAGACCTCTTCACCGATTCCGAAACCAGGGCCGGGACGACTTCGGATGAATGGATCTTCAAGCAGCACGACTGGCTCGGAGGGATCAGAGGCTTCCAAGACACTGTGTTGTTGTGTCCCGGATCCACCCGGTCGAGTACCAGTTCTCGAATGTGCAACTGTTGCAATAGTTGGTGAGGAGCAATACAAAAATTCAATCACAACCGTGCGTTCAACATCAAATTCCACAACCGAATGCTGCATGGGATTGTGCAACGTGTTGTACTGCCACCGTCTGGAGGATTGAAGTGTTAACACGATTCCACCACTACATCAAACTAAGAGAAGACCATGTAAAATTATTTGGGCACTTTTTGATCCCCAAAAGTACCCCTCCTCCACGTGAATCCTCACAATCCAATCGAATAATGTTAAAATCAAAAAAAGGGAGATCAATTTCTGAAGAGAGCCATGTTTCACAGAGGGCAAATGCATCGTAATTATTGTTATGGACTAAATATTTGAACGAATCTAATTTCGGAATAAGGCTTCGACAATTCCACTGTAGAACAGTGATCAAATCCCCGACCTCGTTTGGAAAATTAACCATCGAAGGAGATGATAGTTGCAAGAAGGGGCCATTTTGAAGTCAATTGCTTCAAGAAGGATTTCACAGTGGGAAGCAATGTGAGGACAATGCTTTTCAGAGGATCAGAAATGTTGAGGTATTTGAGAATACCGTCCACAATGTCATCAAATGAGAACAACCCAGATGAAGAAGGGGTTTCTGTTCTTAAAATTGGGGCATCAGAGGTTCTGGATGTCCCCGGAAGAGGTGGAAAATCCTGGGTATAGCCAGTTCTGCGGAATCCAGGAGGAGTAGAAGTCTCCTTTTTTCCACCACTCCTTGATTTGGGCAAGCTGATTTGGGGTTCTTGATTGTCAACTTTCCGCGAACGGATGCGTTTTCGTTTCCGTGCATATCGTCCAGGACACCCACAGATCACCTCAAAAACAGAACTATCGAATTGAAAGAAGAAATCAATTTAATATTTACTTTACTTTTGCTGTGACATCAAATCGTTCGTAATCCTACGTTGAATCCATGGTCGTGTCTTCGATACAACCTCTTACTTTTTCAGTTAAAATTTGACTTCGCTTCTCGTAATCCAAATTTCATTGCGCTTTTCCAAGTAAAATTTAACTTCGCTGCTTGAATCCAAATTGGATTGCGCTTTTCTAAGTAAAATTAGACTTCGCTTCTCGTAATCAAAATTGGATTGCGATTTTCCTGGGGAAAGTTCTAAAAAATGTTTTTGGTTTTGGTTCGGTGCTACAGCAACAGCCAAAACACTGACTGACACTCGCATTTTCTCATAGGGGCCATTCAACAATGTCTTCCACAAGATTTGAAATTTGTATACCCATACCTATTACAGGTACTGTCTCAAATTATAGAACCCCCTCTTCACATCCTAAAGAGTGGACATCATATTTGAATTGCCCCTGACCAGATAATCAGGTTTGCAATCATCATCATATAATTTGTGGAATGTAACGAAGTCAAAAATCGTATGTTGGTCTTTGGGGTTTTTCCCTCGGTCTACTTTAATTTCTCGATATAGGCGAAATGGATGTAATGTCGGCCTAAATGCCCATAATTTAGGCCCATTTATAAATTCAGCAATCGACTAAATTTTAAATAGCGACCAAAATATCCATTAGTACCGTCCCAATGACGCGTCCATCTAGATAAAATTCATAAATAGAAGATTTTTAGCGATGGGCCCAATCTCAGATCCATAGGCCAACATTGGAGCCATTTCCCCTAAATAATTCTATTTTAGGCGATTTTGATTTTTTTAATATTGCCTTCTTGCAGGATAAGTACAGCATTTGTGCTTTGAATTTTTTGGCGATTTTTTTAAACAAGTTGCACAGCATAATTGAGTGCAGTCAACATAAGAGTACTGAAAGTTCTTTGAAAAGCTTAAAATTTAATTCAATACATTCCAAATTCTTCAGAGGATTTCTTCTAATCCTCCTTTTATTCAAGGTGAATTCATAAATGCCAAGATCCGTCGGCAATCTAAATCAAAACTGTTCCACATTCCCGAGCACCGTCACCGTGACTGGAACCATTCTGACTTACGCTCATCCTGGCTCCCGTTTCCTTGAGGCAAAGCCATCACATGACGGGCATCTCCCATCATCCGACGGGGATCTCTCCTCGGGCTTGAAAGCCACAAACGCCACGAGTCAGTCATAGCCATGATGGCCATGTGGGCAGGGTGCCAAGCCAAGAAGCCAAACCGAGCCCAGCCAACATCACATAAATGCGTATCATCGTTCGTTCGTTCTTCTTTCATGGCCGCTCACTTGTAGGTATACCTTTATGTGAGTTTTCCCCCCGTCCGAGGTTGGTGGCTCGTCGGTCGGTCTAACTAACAGGAGTGCGAATGCATGTGTTAAGCTGATACGGTGGAATACCTTTTCGTTTTGGCATTCGACACTGTAAAGCGAGTGCTACGCTGCTTCTGCTACTTCTGGGCCGGAATGGCGTTTATCTCCTTTTACATACTCCACTGGGTAAATTATATGGCCATATCCTCCCTCCTCCGCCACGACAACGACGCTATCGGTTGTTCGGCCCATTGAATCAGCAACAGCACGAACACGGCAGAACGGGCATCATTGCGAACGGAAAAGCTACTTCAATGCGTGCGTGGGATGGAATACGTTTCTTGTCGGGTTGTTGAAAGGAACGAAAGTTATGACTGTAACAAAGTAGCGTTCCTTCGAGAATGGAGCTTACATTTTGATGAAGACGACCACCCACCCGGTTTGCAGAAGCACATGTCTGAAATTGCGTTCCCTAACTTACTCTCGTCGTGCCGAGATAAAATCTCGATTACCGAAATCTGCAATGATAGCGAAAATTACCCCGAAGGATTTCGAGATAATAACCACGTTCTCATCAACGGTCCTTGCAAAATTCAACAATGCACTTTTCTCAACAAAGGCAAAGACGAGCAGGAGCAGACACTCGATGCAGATCCCATAAATATTTCACCACATGCTCAGACACGAGCCTTTTGAAAGCGTCACTTCAAACGTCAAAAATACTTCAGGCAAATTAGAACTCCCAACTCCGGGTGGAGCTCACGCGTCTGCACGTAGGAGAACCTTTGACATTTTTAACCCTCTACAAACTGTAAGGGCCATAGAAATCGGTACGGGGGCAGTGGGTGCCGTGCAAACATGGAAATATGTTCAGGGACGTGGGAAGGTGTTGGATGTTCGTTCTTATCGTTATTCTTCGTCTTGATGAGGATTGAAATTTCTTTCGGAAAGTCATTAAAGCATGCTGTTAGTACCTCCTTGGGAATTTCTTCAACACTAAAGACACTTAATAAAATCGGTTATTCGTCAATTTGTAAATATAATAGCTTCCTTCGTACCAAATAGGCTAGTGAGGAGATTTCCTCGACGAGAAGAACAGAGTCCTCCACACGGCCGCCGACATCGACCTCCCCCCAGTGGCCAAAGTCCATTGGCATGGAGAGAAAAGTTGGCACTCTTCACGAATCCAATTGGACAATCGGATCAAGAACCGCTTCAAAGCAGGGGATGCATCCGTGATTCTGCGCAGATCGGTAGCCGAGTTACTTGGGTCCAACTATGAGTAGGTATCGGGATTTTCGAAGACGGTATTGCTGAAAGCAGCAGTTTTCCTCCTCAGTGCTCAGTTTTCTCGGCCAAAGCTGCAGCGATCTTTCGTGCCGCTACGACGCCAGCCAACAAACCGATACTTATCTTAACCGACTGACACAGCATCGTTCAAGCGATCACCTCGGAAGCACTAAAACACCCACGGATCCGGGCGATTATCAAGTCCGCCCCACCAAACACCGTATACACATGGATTCCCGGACACTGCAGAGTGCCAGGTAACGAATCTGCTGATCACCTTGCCGGAGCCGGGACATCGGGTCCCAGGCCCACCGACAAGGTACTCCTACAGGACGTCAGACGGTGGATCGAGCGGCATGGGAGGCCGAGTGGTTCCGCTACAGAACTGCCGTTCCGCAGAAGCTGCATCATCTGCGGGGCACCCTACACCGTCAAACACATCCTGTGCAATTGCCCGGAGTTCCAAAATCTTCGGGAGTCGCTCTGCCTAACTTCCAGCATCAGGGATCTGCTCGGGAATGATACTCTGGCCTCGGCAGTACTTGTAACCTTCTTAAAAGAAGCCAAAATCTACCACTTGGTATAGCAGGAATTTCTTTCGGCCGTCGGGACATCTCAGCTGGATGGATTTTCCCTATTGGACCCATCCCAAGTACCATTGCAAGTTTTTTCGCGGTTTTATAGCATTCTACAAGTCTAAATCATGGTCTACAGAACCCTCATAAAACCAAAATTGTTACTTGGAATGCCAGCTGAGCTCTGTCTTGTTTGGATTATTCTTTTGTAGCTTGTTTTAAATCATTTTATCTTCTGTTGTTCCTCTGCTTCACTATTTTATATATTTTTATTATTTCCATTTAAGTTGAAGAGCCAGCAACCAAAGTTATTCACAAAATGTTAATATAGCATGTATTTAAAGGTATTCCACTCTGAGGCCTCTCCTTTCTCCGGAGAAATTAAGAATTTTAAAAAAAGTGAGGAGATTTCCGTTTACGAATATTTCCACCGACTGGAACGGGAATCGAACCCTCACTCAGTGGCACGCGAAAAACGTTTAAATGATGGAAGTTGAAGCCACTAACCGAACGATCACGAGCTAAACTTTGCGTACTTTGAAGGCCTTACAAGATTACTACAAAAGGCTTATGAGTCATCTTCAGAGGTGGTAAGGGTCAACTTCTGGCATTTCTTGCGTCTGCGATGAACACGGTATATATTTAGGATTACTCACGTAAAGGGACCAAATTTCCTGAATAACGTCACAAATTAGGAGGAAGTAGGAAAAGGTAGGAAGTTATCATTGGAGCAAGACCTAATGGTTGGTGGACAGAAGTTCGGAATTGTCTCACTACGCGGCGCTAGTGTGCTTTAATTTGTAATTTCCTTGTTTGTGTTATACCTTGAAATCCTTGCAAAGATGCTGCCTCTGGCGAAGTTGTCATTGGATCAAGAACTAATGGTCGGTTGACAGAAGTTCGAAATTTCCTCAGTACGCGTCGCTAGTGAACTTGAATTTGTGATTTCCTTGATAATGTTATAACTTGAAATCCTCGCCATCTAGAAAGTTTCTGTCTTCGGGGAAGTTGTTCAGTAGATCAATACCTAATAGTTGGTGAACAGAAGTTTGGAATTTTCTCACTACGTGGCGCTAGTGTGTTTTAATTGGTAATTTCCTTGTTTGTGTTATATCTTGAAATCCTTGCCATATAGAAAGTTACTGCCTCTGGAGAAGTTGTCATTGGATCAAGACCTAATGGTTGGTGAACAGGAGTTCGAAATTTTCTCACTACACGTCGCTAGTGAACTTGAATTTGTGATTTCCTTGTTAATGATATAACTTGAAATCCTTGCCTTCTAGAAAGTTGTTGTCTTGGAGAAAGTTGTTCAGGGGATCATGACCTTATTGTTTGTGAACAGAAGTTTGGAATTTTCTCACTACGTGGCGCTAGTGTGCTTTAATTTGTAATTCCCTTGTTTATATAACTTGTTTTTATAACTTGAAATCCTTGCCTTATAGAAAGTTGCTGTCTTGAGGGAAGTTGTTCAGTGAATCAATACCTAATGGTTGATTGACAGAAGTTCGAAATTTTCTTACTATGTGGTGCTAGTGTGCTTTAATTTGTAATTTCCTTGTTTGTGTTATATCTTGAAATCCTTGCCATCTAGAAAGTTGCTGTCATGGGCGAAGTTGTTCAGTGGATCAAGACCTAATCATTGGTTGACAGAAGTTTGGAGTTTTCTCACTACGCGGCGCTAGTGAACTTGAATTCATGATTTCCTTATTTGTATCTGGAAATCCTTGCCATCTAGAAAGCTGCTGTCATTGGCGTTCAGTGTTGTTCAGTGGATTAAGACCTAATGATTGGTGGACAGAAGTTCAGAATTTTATTACTACGCGGTGTTAGTGTGCTTGAATTTGTGATTTCCTAGTTAATGTTATATCTTGAAATCCTTGTCACCTGAAAGTTGTTTTCTTCGGCGAAATTGTTCAGTGGATCAAGACCTAATGATTGGTGGACAGAAGTTCAGAATTCTTTCACTACACGGTGCTAGTGAACTTGATCTTGTGATTTCCTTGTTCGTGTTATATCTAATTATATCGTAGTGAGAAAATTCCGAACTTCTGTCCACCAGTGGTAAGGTTTTGATCCACTGAACAACTTCGTTGAAGAAAGAAACTTTATAGATGACAAGGATTGCAAAATATCACAAAAACGAGGGCATCATTAATTCATGCACACTAGCGCCGCGTAGTGAGAAAATCCCGACCAACCTTTGGTCTTGATCCACTGAACAACTTTGCCCAAGACAGTAACCTTCTATATGTCCAGGATCGCGAGATATTCCATGTTGGTCCCTATTAGGTCAAATCCCATGTGGTACGTGTACTCCATTTACCCGAATTCGATTTACGCGGTACGTATTACTCGCGCTCTTTGGGGAAGAGTGTATAATATAAATTATTGATTTTAATGCATGAGCAATAAAACGGGTTTGGATTACATTTAAACACTGCATATTAGTATAAATTCAGTGAATCAGCACTGAATTTTGAAGTTAGTAAATCAAATTTGGGAAACTTTTGGGGTTGAAAATTGGCAGGAATTTTGTTGAATGGTTTGGACATCCTTGAAGTTGGATTCTGATGTAAGGTTGGAAGAAAATTTAGCAGGTCTGAGTCTGAGCAGATCTGAGTTCTGGCAGACGACTCTTGTCGTCTGGCGTATAATTCAGGATTGTTGAGGCCCACCATAACAGGCCAGCTCGTCTCCAAACACTCTGCGTTCTTCAGCTTCTTGGATGAGCCATCATTGAGAAAGGCGTACATTTGGATTGTTTATTTATTGATATGCAAAGATACCGGTATGATCTGGAATAGCACCTTCTGATATTGTTGGCGATGAACTGTAAGAGCACTAGTTGTCTTTGGGGTATCAGTTGGCGGTGGTGTTTTGGGGTTTCCCAGGATGATGTTGACCCTCGAATCCGTTGTTTTTTTTACAGGCGTTTACCTTACAAAGAATTACAGCGACGCATTTTTCTTCAAATTTACATGGGTTGGATTGGAAAAAATCTTTCGGTTATACAGTACTTTCCCGTTTTTGTCAGCCCCATCTGAAATTTTAGGCTGACAAAAACGGGAAGCTGGCAAAATCGGAAAATTATCTTTTCAATATTTGAACCATCAAAATGATTTTGAAATCAAGTTTAAACATTATTTATCCACTATTAATGGAATTACTGATATCTGTTTACTATTCTTACAACAAAGGGTACACCAAACGTCTCGAAATGTTTGCGTACGGTTTGTTGAGCCGGTACGTACTGTTCGGTTTCCTTAGACTTCGCTTGGTTTTCAGCGCTGCAACCAAGGCTGGACCTCCATATATCAGTGTCGACGTAAATATACTAGCCAGGAGCCGTCTCTAGCTGCTGCTTGATCCCAAGATGTTCGGTATGATTCTGGTTATCACGTTGATGGCCTTCGCTGCCTTCTCGTAGGCGTATTCTACGTGGCTATTGAAGCCAAACGGTCTTTGACCATCACTCCCAGGCATTTCAACATGCACTTCTAGTTTATTGAGTGCTCCCCAACGGCAATTTCTGACCGCTGCAGCGCTTTAAAGTTTTTGATCAATACCACCTCGCTTTTGTTGTGGGCTATCTGCAGTTTCACTCCATGCATTAGGTTTCCAATCATGTCAACCGCCTCGGTTGCCAACATCTTCATCTATTCCAGCATCTTGCCTTTTACCTGCCTTTTTCTGCAAAGCCAACGATCTCAACACGTTTGGGTAGCTTCAGCGTTAGACCAAGGATAGAACCTTGAGGAATTCCCACCGTGATCCTATTCGATCTCAGTCCCATATTTGGCTCGTAAATCAGAACTCAGTTCTGGTAGTAGCGTCGGCCTCCCAGCTGGAGCTGTTGAACGCATTCTTAACGTCGATCGTTATCACGGCGTAATATCGATCTACTCTCCACTTCTGTTTCGACGCCTTCTCGGCTCTCTCGACAACAGTCCGAATTGCATCCACCTTTGCTTTTCCTTTTCGAAATCCGAAAGCCTCTCCGACAATCTTTGCTCACTCTCCGTTCATTTTGTCAGCCTGTTTAGGATGATCCTCTCCAAGAGTTTTCCGAGTGTATCCAGCAGCCACTGCTACGAGTTGCTCGTTGGTGACTTCGTCGTTATTTCCCTCTCCATCTCCGTACGATGTAGGTGGCCAGGTCGTTAGATCGTGCTTCGGGAAAAGTCCTTCCACGATCACTTTCAGGTTCTCTAAGCACATTTCAGCGGGCATGACTTGACATCTGATCTTCGTCATCGCGACACGGTGTGCGTCGTTGGCATCAGCGTCGCGACCCAGCTCCAGTTGACAGTTTGACTTGCTCTGCTTTATCTCTCGTTTATGTGCTCGGAACATTCCTCTACGTTCCTCTCTGTCGGCTTCTGTGCTTGCTCTCTGAACACGTCTGCTGGCTCTGAAGCAAACCCCACACGGTAAGAAATATTGTCAATACTTACAAGTATTGACAATAATATTGATGATGTGAATACAGAAATATTGTCAATACCGATGTATTGACGTCAATATAGAATATATTGACAATACGATTATTGTCAATACAAACAGTCGTGTAGGGTCCACTTGAGACAACTAGCGCGGAGGGTGCTAATTATGTCTGTTATTCAGCTCCAGTTTTCTCGGCATGGTCGTGTCACATGCTCTCCCTAACGATTCTGTCAACTCACCTTCCACTTCAGGTGGCAAGTTCTCGTCCTCTGTCTAGATGTTGTTTTGGACTCAAAACTTATTTTCACAGTTCATTATATCACAATTATTAACAGAGCTAACAACATGCTTGGTTTCATAAAACGTTTTTGTTATAACTTTCAAGATCCGTATACGATAAAAACATTGTACATTGCTCATGTAAGGTCGATGTTAGAATATTGCGGCATTGTTTGGTCTCCTTTTTCAATCACACACGAAGAAAGAATAGAGTCCGTTCAAAAGCAGTTTCTATAGTATGCACTCCGCAAGTTAGGTTCGACTGTATTTCCTCTACCATCTTACACAGCTCGGTGTATGCTTCAGATCGATTCATAACCCCAAAATATGAGTTTGTGCAAACATTATGAAGATTGATGAACGTTTAGACGGAATGCAAATGGTTTGAAATTTGTGTGTGAATGAAGCCTGTTGTTTTTACGATCAGTTTTACTGCATACCAATAAAGATAGAAATGCAACGATATGAAAAAATAGGGTAGATAGACAGATGAAAATGTGCAAGACAGCAGCAACACTTTAATCACAACAATACAAGCTTGTGGATCATTGTCATGACAACCGCATATCAAATATTTTCATCGTTAGGACTACTACAACCAAAGTAAGAGCATGGTGACTGAAAGTGAAGGTGAGTAATTTAACGAAATATCCAAATAAATTTCAATCCATTGGTGCGACCTCGAAACCTTCATCGATCTTTACCATATTTTACAAAGACACATATTTTACGGTATTGAATCGAACTAGAGAGCAATGAAGCACTCTACAGTGGACCTATTCCAGATGACGTACCAGGTAGATTCTCGGCCCGTGATTACTCTGTTCGATTCAAACTTTTAATAAACTTCATACTATGGCAATGAGAACACACATTTCACTGCTCATTCAACAAAAACGGTCGCCACTAGGCCAAAAAGCCCTTACAACACTACACATCAGTGCTACCGAAGCTCGTTTAAGCCCGGTGTCATTCTTTTTTAGAATGTAAAAAGATGATGATGGTCCCACCTCTTACCCCTACAAAGGTTTGACGATTTATCCTTAAGATAATTAAATATGACAATTTAACCAGGTTTGCAAACAAAATCGAACTGGTTTCAGTTACAGATATAAATTCCCTCTAGAGTTTACAGTTGCTTCACAGCGATATAAATGTGGAAAATCTCAGGCGTCCACCTCTTAGCTCGCCTTTTTGTCCACCTAAAATATTCATAAGTATTACAAGCAATCAAGAGTTAATGAACAGTTAACAAAGCATCCTATTACACTAACAACCCCGCAATCTGATGCGATCATAATTTTCAGCAATGTCAGGAATGCTCACGAACCCCCATCATTTGCCAGAAAACTTACTACTAACTCAAGGTATCTTCCAAATAAGCTTCAAAATTGCATTATTTTTATCATATGTTAAATTCAGTCCTCTATATCCGCAATACGCGCGCGAGGCTCAAACCTTTGTAGACTACTTTTTGTTTTTAATTAATCTACTTTGAAATCAAATATTAAAAATCCATCATCACCCTCGTGGTGAACAAAAAATAGTTTTTGCAGTGCTACAATAATTATTAAAAAGTCGTTATGACAGCTATCCATATAAAATAATCCGTTAGAGATAACTTCGTCAAGATACATAATGTGTCAATTCATAAAAAAAAAATCACTGGATAACTGTTCCAAAGACAGTTTTAACGTGCGAAATGCAGTGTCTTTTAAATTCTGTAAGTGTTGCTGAACGTTTGATATGTCTAGGCATCGAATTGAAAACATTTATTCCTTTATAATATAATTAATTTTGTGAAGCACAAGTCAAGAAATGTGGTGTTCTTATTTAAACCGCGTTTCTAGTATTATATATATGAAAGTCACTTCCTCTTTCAATTCTATCACACAAATATCGAGGCAGCAAACCGTTAACTACTTTAAAAATGAACACTATAGTCAAATATACAATTCTTTGCTTCACCGACAACCATTGTAAGGCGTCTAGCATCAAAGTTGAGGAAGTGAATCTATTACATCTCGAAATCAAACGCATTATTTTATTCTGCAAGCGCTGTAATCTCGATATTTGTGTTGCATTGGCCAGAAATAAAATGGAAGGGCAAAAGGCAAGATGAGGAGAGATGATTGATTTGTATAGCTGTATTTTACTGGCAATAGTTAAATCGTTTTTCAGTCGACATAGAATTCCATACTTCTTGGCAATTTTTTTTAATGACATTGTCAATGTGAGAGTTGAACTTAAGTGTGTCATCAATAATCTCGCCAAGATATTTAATCTCCTGAACGCGATCAATAGTCTCATCATCAATTACAACAGAGACGTTCTCATTCACTTGGTTCCGCGAAATTACCATAAATTTAGTTTTACTTGTATTCAATTTTAACTGCTTATACTTCAACCATCTACTTAGAGAATGCAAATCTTCATTCAAGTGTAAAACGGCATCATCTTAATCCTTAGCTGCAATGAATAACACAGTATCATCTGAAAAATATTAATGTTGCAAAATCGTAAAACACGTCGCAAGTCATTAATATACATAATAAATAACAGGGGCCCTAATACACTTCCCTGGGGCACTCCAAGGTTATTCCCCACGGGGCTGGAAACAGAATCATTAAAAACAGTCCGTTGAGTTCTGTCAGACAAATAGCTTTCAATCCATTTATATGCAATACTCGTAATTCCAAAGCGCTTGATTGATCTTAACAATAAGGGCCTAGAAATTGTTTCAAAAGCGCGTTTAAGATCCAGAAAAACAGCAACAATCGTATCTTTACACTCCAAGTTATTTTTTCCCTTCGCGAATACCAAATTCAACGTGGTTTCACAAGAATGGCCTTCCCGATATCCCGATTGTTCTGGTATCAACAAACTATTGCCATTTAAATACTCCAACAGCTGGCCTTTAACAACAAGTTCTAAAATTTTCTCTAATGTGTGCAACATGTTGATGGGACGAAACTTGTCGGCTTTAATCGTTCCAGCAACTTTTTGAATAGGGACCACTAAGGATTCCTTCCAAATTTGTGGCACATGTCCAGTTTGTAATGATTCATTAATAAGGTCCAGCAAGATATGGCCAATGCCATGAAAGCAATCTTGAATAACTCTAGCATTAACATTATCTACTCCAGCCGATTTTCCTAATGAAAAACAAATAACTCTAAGTTCATCTAACTGATGCAACATTTGAAATGTTTCGGCTCAAACGGTTCCAAATCGGGTCCTGATTAGCCTTCCAAAATGTAAACTCATTTGGTAAGAAACTGACTTGGCACAAACCATTTGAAGTTTATATGGAAGTTACTTTGGGAAACCCAAACTTTTTGTTCACTGTCTTCTAGTCTTTTTTCCATATTGCACTGTTAACAAGTTCTATCGCTATTCTTATGGGAAATTTTTTCAGCTACAACTATGCAGAAGATAGTTTTTAAGCCAAGTGTCAAACTTAATATTTATTAATTGATTAAGAGATTGATAATCTCACCCAGAAACACCAATTTTGCCTGCTGAACAGTTGATTGAGCATAATCATAAGACATCAGTGACTGGAATCATTAATATCTTATATTTCTTACATTTAATCGAAAAGTGGTCTTGAACAAAGTTGTAGCTGAGAAAATTTTCATCAAGCGCAGCTATCATTTTCTTAAACAGGGTGAACTGGTGAATTTTGAGATAAATATGATCCGAAATTTTGGTTTTTCCATAGTAATGTCTGTATAAATTTCAAATGGTTTGTGCCAAGTCAGTTTCTTACTAAATAAGTTCAAATTTTGGGAGGCAAATCAGGATCCAATGTGTAACCATTTGAGCACTGTGGAACGAAAATTTCAAATTTCGCATCAGTCTACTGTGCAGTGTCACAATAATTGAGGTTTATTTGCGTTATGGTTGCGACTAAACAATTAAGTGCCATTTGGAGCGAAATGCTTAAGAAATCTTGCTTAAAAACCAATAAATCAGCAAAACGTTCAGGCTGACAAAATCGGTGGTAGACAAATTCAGGATCTGACAAAATTGGGAAATCACTGCAACTCTCAATTTCGATCTGCCCAAAACTCCGCACGACCCTGTGCACATTCACGTGTCATCAGACATTCAGTGAAAGTGCAACCACATTCAACCTCCCCGCTCTACTGCTTCAAGATATCAGGCAGGTACGCGATGGAGAGGTTGCTGCAGATATAGAACATGCCATGGTGTAGTAGTGGTGGAAGATCATTCGCATTCATTCGCATACTCAATTTTAATTAGAATCCAGCAACGTCATCGTCACCCGCGCCTCATCATCAAACGAACAGCACCCATCAGAGAAACATTGAGCTCAAAGTGCAGCCGAGAACTCTCTAGGATTCTCCACCCGACAGATATAGACAGAAGAACGGATACCGGCATCCAGTGCAGTTCAAGGGGGGTTTGGGTAAGAAACGTGCTATTCATTATGCTTAGCTAATTATAATCTTTCAGACCCCCCCCCCAACAGCTTCACCACCTGACTGGTATTCAGCTGATTCACTCCCTGCCCCACTTCATCCACCATCCATTGACGACTACGACGACGACGACACATGTGATGGAGATGAAGATCCGTGGTATCTGTCGCATCAGGGAATCAAATAGCGATGATGATGATGATGATGAAGATGACGATTATGATGGTGATGACGATGCGATATGCTTCTTCTCCAAGCCGACTCGGGTGCATCATGCTCCGAACATGAAGAGGAAACAGCACTCATTAGTGTCGCGCAGAATTATTTCTGATTGCTGTTTGCGATCGCGAAGCGAACTTTGGCAAGCGGTAGTTTCATAATTAATGTGCTACAAAGTTCTACTGAGTGCTAATTTTGTTCATTATGAACCTGCATGTGTGTGTGGTTCCCCATAATGAGGCTGCATTGGAAAAACTTACACGATTTTCGGAAAATTTTCGCAGCATACATTGTAGCCACAAAGAACTGTACTTTTCTCAAAACCCTTCAATGAGATTGGACAAACCCTCTCAACTCTTGACCGTTAATGTTTGATCCACCCTCTTCCGGTGTTCTTGTCGACAATCCGTTCCCCTTCCATCTCTGGATCTGCTGAAAGTGTGGTCAATGTCAGCATTTTGCAACACCGACCCTAATTTTCCATCAACACGCTACAGCAATGTTTGCAAATCCAAACCAGAGCACAGCAAGCAGAAACGAGGGGTAACAAAAAAATGATGATGATGCTGATGATGATGGACAAGGTGTACACGTCCAGTTTTACCCATACACGGAAAATTTCCCGAGGGATGCAACACGTCGGCCAAAATTGTACAGTACGCAGCTTTTGGCTGAATTTTTGATCGGAGTGGTCACCCCGTTCATAGCAGGATAGGTATAATTAAAAATTCTCTTGCCGGAGGGTAGAGCTGCGGCGCATAAATGTGAATTATTCATACGTTGAGGGAAATTCGTGATGCCGTCCTCCCTGGTCCAGAGCCGAGGGTAGTTAAATAAAACTGTGATTTGACCTTGAAATGGGATCGGGTTGTTTGATGCGTAAAATAACGGTAATTGGCACCGTGCAACTCGTAATTGAATGCCAGCAAACTCAGGATGGGGTCTTGTCGATTGAATTTTTCAATTGCTTTCGTTTCATCAACATTACAATTATTTCAGCTTATTCGAGGAGGGGCAACTACATTGTTTCCCATTTTGGTCCCAAACAATGTCAATTTCGAAATGGCCTCCCTTTATCATTACTGTAGACGACCGCCGGTTTTACCAAATCCCCAAACCTGCTAGCATCCATTCATTCAGCAGCAGAGTACATCGGTAAATCCTCTCTGCAATTACGAACGCCCTCTACAACCACCACCGACGACAACGACAACAATGATGCTTGTATATGCTGCCATTGTTTCATCTTCCCCCATCAGCTCACTTTTATCCCCAACGCATTAACTTTGCATATAGACATTTCCTCGACATTGTTTCGCAGCACCGGCGTTGTTGCTCGGCAACCAAAGTGCAATGTTCAACATTATTGCATCTACGTGCAGTGTTTCTCGACGACGGGGGAAGAGCTGCAACATTGCATACATAAATAAAAAGCCTATTCTCGGTTTCTCTACCCATCTCTCTCTCTCTCTCTCTCTCTCTCTCTCTCTCTCTCTGTATCTTGCAATTGGTTTCCCTTTACAGCGAAGCTCACCCACAACATTGTATGGCATTTACAGCACGGAGCACAAAGGGTTTTCGTGCAACGAGCGTTGGTCGGTCGCATCGGATCCGGAACGCACCTTCATCGCAGAGAGCCATCCCCAGCAGATGGAGGCAGATAGTCAGAGGAGAAATGCATCCGTTTACTAATGTTATCATTAATTTTACATGCATAGACGGCTACCTGTGGGGTATGGTGCCAACAGCTGATGAATTGGTAAGTTGGTTGGAGCGGTGTGCCGTATGGTTCGGTTCTTTTGCTGATGTATGCGGGGGTTTTTTTTTTTTTTTTGTTATTCATTAAATTTGAAATGGAATTATTTTCAAGAGGATAGCAGATCGAGAAATACGAAGCAAGAGCCAGCAGAACAAGAAAACGAAGTTAATGCAAATATGTAGAGTAGAGTAAGAAGCAAGAATATATAATAACAGCCAGAAACAGTATTGTACTTATATAGACCCAAAAGATCCGAACAAGTACAAAATAGAAAGAATAGACAACTTAATAAAGAGCATCTAATTACTAAACTACCGAACAAGAAATTAATTTAAAAAGTTGGAAGGGTTGTATACTAGATACGACCGCAGGGTTGGCGTTGGATAACGCCTGTTATTAAGTACATTGTGAATATTATATTTTAGGAATATTCCTTAATAACTCTTTTGCGATATCTTTCCCCAAAGCGCGTTCGGACGTCAGGCGTTTTCATTAATTTCTTCTCTCGATTCCGGAAGTGCACGACGTATCTGGAACTACCACACCAAAATGTATGCAGAATATTGTTGGTACTGGATTAGTAGCGGTAACCAGTAGGACCAACGTTGATTTAAGCTTAACACCCGCAGATTGATGAACGCTCCATCACATCACTTCAACCTTTCACATTCTGGCAAGAAAGTCAGTTACACCTTTTAAATTTATATGGTGGCCCTGAAAAGGGCCGGTTTTTTGTTCTGAGTCGATGATACTTTTTTTTTTTTTTTTTTTTTTTTTTTTTTTTTTCTTTATTAGAGTGACTTTCAGCCACTGGCTGGTTCGTCACTTAAGTCGATGATACTAAATTAACCCCCGAATCCGTACAGAGTACATCCCTGCCGCTTCAGAGCGCAAACGACATCCATGGCGGTGACAGTCTTCCTCTTCGCATGTTCGGTGTAAGTAACGGCGTCACGAATAACGTTTTCCAGAAATACCTTCAGCACTCCTCTGGTTTCTTCGTAAATGAGACCGGAAATTCTCTTAACTCCACCACGACGAGCCAAACGACGGATTGCAGGTTTAGTGATGCCCTGGATGTTGTCACGCAACACTTTTCGGTGACGCTTGGCTCCTCCTTTGCCAAGTCCTTTTCCACCCTTGCCGCGTCCAGTCATTTTCTAGTATGATAATTGTAACGTCGATGAAGGTTGAAACGAAAGTGAACAAAAATTCCAAATTTTGGCCTACTCGAGGGTTAAATTCTTTTTGTTAGTTGTTGTGTTCTTGTTTTTTCATCGTTTCTGATTGGTTGAACACACCAAACGCATGTTATAAAACAAAATGGAAGTGATTTTTATTTTTTATTCCACAGTGTGCTTTCATTGAATACACATCACAACCAACAAAATGGCTCGTACTAAGCAGACCGCTCGCAAGTCCACTGGAGGAAAGGCTCCTCGCAAGCAGTTGACAACGAAGGCCACTCGCAAGAGCGCTCCAGCCACCGGAGGAGTAAAGAAGCCACATCGCTACCGGCCAGGCACCGTCACCTTGCGTGAGATCCGTCGCTATCAGAAATCCACCGAACTGCTGATCCGAAAGTTGCCTTTCCAACGTCTGGTCCGTGAAATTGCCCAGGACTTCAAGACCGATCTGCGCTTCCAGAGCTCAGCTGTTATGGCTCTGCAGGAAGCTAGCGAGGCCTATCTGGTCGGTCTGTTCGAGGATACCAATCTGTGTGCCATCTACGCCAAGCGCGTCACTATCATGCCGAAGGACATCCAGCCTGCTCGTCGTATTCGTGGAGAACGCGCTTAATTACCCCGTCTAAATCTTAACAAAACCGGCCCTTTTCAGGCCACCACAATAATTCAAAAGAGTTGAAGTGACCTTTAAAATTTAAAATCGTTCGTTCCGTTCTAGTCTAGATTAAGTAATGAAGTAGAACGTGTGCGGGGGTTTGTTTTCGAGATTTTGAAAACAAACACAGCCGGGTCCGGTATATGATTTGGAAATGAATTTCACTTTATTTTCATGTAGCATCAAAGTGACCCTGAAAAGGGCCATTTTTCCAACGCGCTCGGCGTAGTTGCCCTTGCGGAGCAGACGGTGAATACGACCGACTGAGAACTGCAGCAGCTGGGCATTCCATGACGGCGGCCCAGTATACCGGAGCACTGGCACCAACGCACTCGGCGTAGTTGCCCTTTCGCCCCCAGGCTCTGCTGCCGCTGCTCTGCTGCCGCTGCTCTGCTGCCGCTGCTCTGCTGCCGCTGCTCTGCTGCCGTTGCTCTGCTTCCGCTGCTCTGGTACTGCTGCTCTGCTGCTCTGCTGCTGGGTCGACGATCGGATAGACAATGATAGAACGGGCGTTGTTAAATGATCTTTATTTCTTGTGTTTGTGTGGTTTACATGTATGCATTTTTCAAGTGACACAGATGCGTCTTTTCAACTTTAGTACATTTGAGATTTTAATTATTATTTACAGTTCCTAGTCCTATCAGGCCTATTTTAAAGTATGACCACCTTGGTGGGATTGGTTTGATTTGAATTGGAAAAAGGAGACTACTTATAACTACTATTTACAACTACAACTAACCTACAACTACTATATACACCTAACCTACTATATACAAATTGCTTATCAAATCATGTTCTGATAAATTACATTTTTGTGCAAATTTAGTCTTAATTTCGTTAATTCTTGAATCTATTTTGGCAATTCCTGCCTCTTCGTGTAAATTTGTTATTCTAGTGTCGAAAGGACGATCAAGAACCATCCTCAGCACTCTATTTTGTGCGACCTGAATTTTGTTCCTGTGAGTCTGTGCACATGATTCCCACACCGGAGCTGCGTAGAGGATCGCAGGTGCTATTATTTGTTTGTAGACGGCCAGTTTGTTTACCCTTGAGAGGCGAGATCTGCGGCAAATCAGCGGATACAGACACCTAACCAAGGTAGAACACTTGACTACTGTTTTCTCTACATGCGGACGGAAGAGGAGCTTGTCATCGAACAACATCCCGAGATAGGTTACTTCGGCGGACCACTCAACCCTTGTGCCATCCATGATTACAGTACAAGATGGAGCCGGTTTCAGTTTGGGCGATTGCCGATGGAGGAACATGATCGCTTGTGTTTTGGTGGCATTGATTTTGATTTTCCACGTGGTGGCATAATCAGCAAAGGCGTTAAGGCATCGTTGAAGTTTGTTCGTTATTTCGCGAGGCATCCTTCCTTTGACGGCTATTGCGGTATCATCTGCGAACAGGAAGAACACGCAACCGTCACCGAGGGGAGGAATGTCGGAAGTATAGATGCTGTAAAGCAAGGGGCCCAGCAGACTTCCTTGCGGAACTCCTGCTGGGATGGAAAACGTGTCGGAAAGACAACCATTCAACGATACCTTAAACGACCTTTGCTGAAGGTAGTTACGGGTGATTTTAACCAGATGTAATGGGAAGTTGAAGTTACAAAGCTTGTACACAAGTCCGTCATGCCAAACATTGTCAAACGCCTTTTCAACGTCTAACAATGCCATGGCTGTGGACTTGGATACAGCTTTGTTACTTCGGATGTTATTCATCACCCGCACTAGCTGGTGATTGGTGGAGTGCCCCTTTCTGAACCCAAACTGTTCCGGAAGGAGAATGTTATTTTCCTCGACAAACTTGAGCAAACGATTGAGAATGAGTTTCTCGAACAATTTGCTCAGCGCTGAAAGGAGGCTGATTGGTCTGTAGCTTGTAGGCAATGTTGGATCCTTACCGGGTTTGCGGATTGGTATGATTTTTGCTACTTTCCAGATGCTTGGAAAGTAGTGCAGTTCCAAACATCTGTTGATTGATTGCGGTTAGAAGAGACTGCACTTTCATGCTGAGTCTCTTCAAGATCAAGTTGAATATACCGTCAAACCCGGGAGCCTTCATGTTCTTGGTGCATTTCAGCGCTGAGCAAATTTGTTGTACTGTAATCATATCCGCCGGAAGCACGACACAAGGGGAGGCATCTAGGTTTTGAACGCTTTGCGCAACCTGATCTTCGAGCGGACTTTGGATATTCGAGCCAAGCAAATGCGATGAAGCGACATGCTCGCCGATCGCATTTGCTTTCTCCTGTGGGGTGATTAAAAGCCAATCGTCATCATTTTCGACTCTGAGAGGTGGAATGGGTTTGGGATGAGTTTTCAGGACCTTGGCTACCTTCCAGAATGGTCTGGAGCGGTCGTCCAGATTCTGGACAACACGCCCGAAACTTTCATTTCGGAGTGAGTCCATTCTGGAAGCAATATGTCTGTTCAGATCAGCCATTTCACGTTTTTTGTCCAGATCTCCAGTCCTCTGAAACTGGCGTCTACGAACATTTCTCAGGCGAATCAAAAGTTGGGTGTGGGAATCAATGGCAATAAACTTACCCCTCACAGGAACTCGTCGGACGCACGCCTCGTCAGCCACGGTTATGGCTTGGTGGAGTCCCTCCAACGCTCGGTCGATGTCCTCAACGGTGTCAAGCGGCGGGTTGTCGATGATGTTCCTGTCTACCACGCGTCCAAACTGGGCCCAGTTTACGCGATGGTAGTCCTTGCGCAGGCTTGAAGCAGGAGCCACGTTGCAGCCCAGTTCAGCCACCACCGGTTGGTGGTCGGAGCTGAGTTCGTTCAAGGCTACCGGCTTGGACAAGCCGATATTTGTCAGGAACAGGTCTAGCGTCGATGGGTTGCCCGCTGGTGAGATGAATGTTGGTTCATCCGAAAACCAAACGGAGTACAGCCCATGCTGTGAGTGGTCGAACAGGAGACGACCGTTCTGGTTCTGCTGGTAGTTCCGCCAGGCCTCATGGCGAGCATTCAGATCTCCTCCAACTACGAAGCGGGAACCGGTACGGGTGATGGTGGACAGGTCCTTCTTGAATTTAGCCGCTAGTCCACTGCTGGCGGCACACTGTCGAGGGCAGTAGACGGCAATGAACTGGACGTATCCAGTCGACGACTCCACCTCCACACCAAGGGCCTCGATGATAGAGGTGCGGATATGGGACAGAGTGTGGTATTTTATTCCTTTCTTGACGACGACCGCAACACCACCCCCCCTGGAGCTGGTGCGATCAAGCCGGATAATGTTGTGGTCAGGCAACCAGAAGCTGTCGCCGGACTTTAGATGGGTCTCGGTTAGAAGGCCCACGTCGATGCTGTGCTTGCGGAGGAAGTCGGCAAGCTCAATCTTTTTTGCTCTTACAGAGCAAGCATTCCAGGTGACGATAGTTAGCGGTTTAGACGCCATACTGGATGATGAACTTACCGAGCACTTGGATCTGTTCGGGCTTATTGCGGCACTTACGAAGAGCACCGGACATGTTGACGAAAATTTCCATCAGTTCATCCGCTGAGAACAGATCGGGGTTGTTGTTTTGCGTTGTTGGTTGTCTCCAGAATCCAGGGGGGATGGAGAGCTTTGGCCAGCAGAATCACCGGAAGCTTCTTGAGGGGGGGCGGGTTGCACCCGCGAATTCGCTTGCCTTTGCTGGGGAGCACGAAGAGGCGGAAAATCCTCCGTCCTGAATGCTGGGGTTTTGTCCTTCTTGCGTCCTGGTTGATTGTTGCTTGACGCCTGCTTTCGGATGCGTTTGAAGTCCTCGCGTTTGGAGCACTGTCTGTCAGAACCTTGATGTGCACCACCACAGTTAGCGCATTTTATCGCCACGGCTCCATCCGCAGGGCAGTTGGAAGTGGCGTGTTCTTGAGCGCAGTTGCTGCAGCGTGGCTTGATGTTGCAGTTGCGGGTACCGTGTCCAAAATTGAGGCACCTCATGCACTGCGTTACGTCACGATGGCCGCCACGGTAAGGCTCCCACCGTACGATGATGGAGTAGATCGATCGGATGGCTTGTAGCGCATTGAGCGTCACCGTCCCTTTCTGGAAGTGCACCAGGAAAAGACAATCCGGGTACGATAGAACGGGCGACCTTGTTGGACGCTTATATAGTAGAACAGAAAATATCAGAGGTGTCAGATACTCGCATCTGATGTCTCGGTTGGAGAAAGTATAAGAATATAAAAAAAAATCAATCGATTTTCACCATCTTTAGACAATGGTTTACTTTTAACCATTTTTCAATAGTTTACAGAATGAAATCAATAGTTTTGAAACGTTCAGCAAATTGCTAGAAATATTTCCAATCGATTGATGCCATTATCTCGTACATCTATCGAGAGACGGTTGAGTTATTATCGTTCAAAATCTTTTAATTTTTCGTAACGCATCCAAAATGACTGTTTTCAATTTTGTACCCCCATATGTTGCCGAAAAACGTTATCCAACGTCAAAAAAAAATCCAATGGGGTCGTACGCAATGGGGACGCAGGACTACCTGGGCTTATATAATAAATCTTATTTTTTAACTGCAGCAGGTGCTTGTGTTTTGTGTAGAAATATGAATTTGAGCGGGGTTCTCTCTGTTTATACTCTTTAGTATGACGCGCTTGACATAGATGGCTCACAATGACTCACGAAGAGCTATTGATTGGCGTTGACGGCACCGTCGAAAAATCGTCTCTTCTTGCAAAGATTGACAGTTTCTTATGGGATTTTTCGCGGGAGTGAAAGGGTAGTACAAAGTCCGCCTTGTTTCACGCACAGTCTGACGATTGCTTATGGATTTTACCATAGGAGTAAAGAGCTACAGAGTTGCCTTCAACGCCAATTCCGATCAATAGCGCTGCGGCTTCTTCCTCCTTCTATGGATGCTCATGTCAGCTGCAGCTCGCTGCTTATGGGGAGCCTTTCGTTGTGTACTGGAGAACACCGCCACTTATCACGCGGTGATTGTATAAACACCGTTTGGTGAGACCAGATGGAATTCAACTTTGAAATCTATGTTAGGAAAATCGCTTTTCGCAGGCAATCGATGATAATTTTAATAATCATAGCAACAGTTGCAAATTCGTGCAATTTTTAATAGTGACATTTAAAAAAAAAATGATAAAGTCTTAAATTTAACAGATGCATAGAAATATATCTGATCGATTGGTGGTAAAATTATTGAAATTGGTCCAGGGGTAGCTGAGTTATAAACGTTCAAAATCTTTCAAAATGTTGTTACTTGTTCCATTTTCGGTTTTTACAAAGTGTACCCCATATAGAAATCACAGACGTAGTCCTACGTCAAAACAACTAAAATCAAGCAGTATCGAAACAAGTGAAACTGCTGAAAATAAACAGAATGACAATACATGCCAATCGGTTTTCTCGGTTCTAGATACCACAAAAGCAACCGATGGAGTAATTGTGTTTGGTGACTTCAATCTCCCGGGGATTTCATGCAAAAAAATCACAGAGGCTTCCTCTATCCTGATATGGCTATGGAAGAGTACAGCTCAGAATTTACTCATCAAGTGGCGCTAGTGTGATATTAATTTTAAATTGGAAGGTTCCCGTCTTGGATAAAGTTGTTCAGGTGGGCAAGACCTATTCTAAAGTAAAGATTAGGTAGCGCTAGTGTGACATTAATTTTGGATTGTTTGCCTTCAGATGGACTGAATAGAAGGTTTCCGTCTTCAGCAAAATTGTTCAGTTGGACAAGACCTATTGTGTGGTAAAAGTTAAGCACAGAATTCACATCAAGTAAGTTATAAAAACGGTGGTTCCATGCAAATCTGAACATTTGTGGAAACTTGAAGACAGTTCCGAATAATTCAGGATTATTTTGAGAACTGCAGGTTCAAATAACTTTAGAAAAGCAGCACTTTATGATCTATGACAGCACCAAGTAAAAAGTCGAGAAAACTTCAAAGAAGTTGGGAGTCCCATGAGTTATGGGAAATTTTGAAAACTGAAATCACAATAGCATTGGAATTATTGAAGGAGCTTTCAAGAAGTTCTGAGAATTTCATGGATATTATAAGAATTTCATAGAAATTCTGAAAACTTATGGGTGGGTTCAAGACCTTTAGGAAAATTGCAGGACTTAACTGAAGCTTCCTAAAGTTCAGTTCAGTATAAATATCTTCAAGAGTTACCCACATTAAATCCGTTTGCGTTGCGTTGACGTAAATTTAACAAAAAGACAAAAAACGGATCTGCACTTAGATGATGATCAGAGAACTTGACGACTGTTCCATTGTCAAGTAAATGTCAAAAACTCTACAAGAATCTCAAGAAACTTCAGGAAACTTCCAGAAAGTTCAAAGAACTTAAGGAAAAATTAAAAAAACTTCGGAAAAGTTCTGAAAACTTCAGGGCGGTTCCATGCACATCCGAAAATTTGTAGAAACTTGAAGAAAGTTCCTAATACTAAGGATTATTTTGAAAACTTCAAGTTCGATTAACTTAAGAATATCAGCACTTTATGATGTTCCAAGAACAAAGTCCAGAAAAAGAAGTTGGGAGTCCCATGAATTGCAAAAATTCTGAGAACATAAATCACAATAACATTAGAATAACTGACAGAAGCTTCAAGAAGTTCTGAGAATTGCGTGGAAACTTCAAGAATTTAAAGCGAATTCTGCAAACTTTAGGGTGGTTCCAAGTCTTTAAGGAACTTCCAGAACAACTCTTTTATCGTAAGTTTCGATAGCTTCAGGGCAGTTCAAGAGATTGTAGAAAAAAATCTAGAACTTCAGTGTTGAGTGTTGATTAAAGATCTTCGGGGAAGTTCCATTAACTGCAGGAAAATTGCAGGTCTTGTGTAAAGGTTCAGATGAACAAGGCCTATCGTTAGGTGAAGAACTCAGTCACGATGCGGCGCTAGTAGTGTGACATTTTTTTTTCCTCTTTTCGGGACCTAACACCACTGCGACCAGTGAATTGATCTATTGTAGTATATCCCGTGTCCTTAGTTTAGTGCATGTCGTATTACTCCATCACTATTGAGAAATGATGAAGCATTCGATTTTTTTTACAGTTGCCACTCTTGCATTTATCGCAAAGATCCGACTCTAATTGAAACGTCCCGGTATTTATACCCTTTGGAGTATTGAAACACCCTCCAAAGGCACGCCCCTTTGTCAGTCAAAATTGGATTCCTTAGCAAAATTAAGGTATGACACCGATAATGACCATGCATCAGAACCCTAGTCTTAACCACTTCAAACTAGGGAACAACGAATAGAAGATTAGGAATCACATAGATGAAGACAACTAACTCATTTTTTTTGCCTTGTTTCAAGATCATTCTCGGTAGACAAAGCCGAGTCTTGTCACTATCAACAAGGCATAAAAAGTAACAAGGACTAAGATGTGTTCCTTGGATTACTGAAAAATCCTGTTCCCCTAGTTTGAAGTAGTCAGGACTAGGAATCGGTGGTAGATCTTACATCCCGTAACGTACCACGAAAAGGTGATCTACCCACGTTAGTGTGACATTAATTTTGAATTACTTGCCCTAGCTTAGCATCTTGACTAGATAGAAGGTTCTCGACTTGGGTAAAGTTGTTCAGATGAACAAAATCTATTGTATGGTGAAGAGTTCAGCTCAGAATTTACTCACCAAGTGGCGATAGTGTGATATTAATTTTGGATTGTTTGCCCTTACTTAATACATGAACTTGATAAAAGATTCCTTTCTTGGGTAAAGTTGTTCAGATGGACAAGACCTATTCTACGGTAAAGAGTTCAGCTCAGGCAGCGCTAGTGTGACATCCATTTAGAATTATTTGCTCTCAGACGGACTAGAACTACTTTGTGGTAAGGTTCTGAGAGCTTCAGAGCGGTTCCATGCAGATCCGACAACTTGTGGAAACTTGAAGACAGTTCCAAATTCTTCATGATAGTTTTGAGAACTGCAGGTTCGATTAACTTCAGAAAAAAACTGTACTTTCTGGTGTTCCAAGAACTAAGTCCAGAAAACTTCAACGAAGTTCAGAGTTGGTTGGAAATGCTATACTAATATCAACATGAAGATTTAGTTTGATTATAAATTTGCTAGAGATAATTCTGAAGAGGATAGGTTGATAATTCCGCTAATGTACGGTATACATATTGTACAAAGACAAAGCTGGGTGAATTTAAGTGAATAAGTGTTTAAGATCATGCTAGACGACGAATAAATAAATCAAATAGATAGTGCGAATAAGGGTGGTGTAGTGGTAAGCGTGATTACCTCTCACCCCAGAAGGCCTGGGTTGAATGCCAGTCGGCGCCGCCGGGATGTTCTGAAGCATAGCATCTCTGATCACGCCTTCCTTCGTAATGGGAAGTAAAGCTGTTGGTCCCCGGTTCATGAGTTGATGGGTCAATTGTTTAGGGTCCAGGTGTAGGAGCTGCCTTCTTGGCGTTGGTAGCATTGGTGCTCAGCACGGAAAACAAGATCGACGGAAAACAAATCATGGAAAAAAAATAAGGGCATCTATGTGATGGTTTGCTGTACCTGTTGTGAACATTAGTACATCCTTTTCCTTGAACTATTTTTTTTAATATCCTGTTTAAAGTACTGATCTTTAAAACATAAAGGGCACCGCTACGAACCATAAAATGTGCTCAAATTATTCACAGTTCTATTTGTCATTTGACGTGGAGCTGGTATTTTCTAAATTTACGGGCAATTCGTGGGACCTCGTCAGAAGAGTAGCAAGAACTGCAGGGAAGTTCCAAGAACATTAAGAAAGACAAGAGAACTGCTCGCTGGTCCACACAAATTAAAGGAACTTTAAGGAAGTACCGAAGAATGAACAGATTGCGGGATAGTAAGGCAACTTCTGGAAATTGCAGGGCACTTCAGGGAAGCGTTCATATCATCAAGGTGGTTTTCTCAGCTTCAGGTAAACTGTAAGAGCTTTTTTGAATTTCTATTTAGTCCACCGAACTTGTGGAAAATTGAGGAAACTTTATCGAAGTTTTAAAAACTTCAGGGAAGCTAAGTCTGTCGATATTCACGGAAGTTCGGAGATCTTACGGACAGTCCCAATAACTTCAGAAACGTCCACACATTCGAGCAAGTTTGAAGATCTGTGAGGGTTAGTATAGATAAATTCAGGACATGGTGCTTCTTGTCATCAATATTTTGAGAAACTTTACAAAGATCGAGGAATTTTAGGAAAGTCCAGAAAATTTCCGATAGTTTTAAAAAGTTTTAAACAAATAAATAATAATAATTGAAATTTAAGAAAGTTTTAAACATGTTAATAAATTTAAAATTAGTCCACATGTTGGCAGGGATGTTAATTTATTAAAGGACAATTTAATTAATATCGGGCAGTACCAAGAACTTCAGGGTAGCTTCGTTAACATGTATGTGTGTGTCATCCCCTATCACTCACTCCGCCGGGGGCGTTGAACAAGTAAAATTGAGAATAATTTGATCAAATTTCATGCTCCGTAATGGTGCCTTTTATGCTGTGGAGACTAGTACTTCAAAAAATTTAACTTTTGAAGCAAGACAGGATGTTCTCAACACATTAAGGGGACAGGATGCACTAGATATCCACAACAGGTACGGGTCAATGTTTGTCTGAGGCTTGTTGTACTCGGGTGGCGTTTAGAACAGGCCTTGGTCTTCATGACGCGCCATATTGAGTAATCCAGCGGATTAAGATTGGGGCTGGATGGCGGCCACATATCCTTCGCCCAGAACGGAAGATGTTCCTGCAACCACTTCTGAGTGCGGTTCGAGGTATGGCACGGAGCCCCATCTTGTTGAAATAAAACATTTGGCTTCGGACCGTACTGTTCTTTGATCCACGGAAGAACATACTGACTTAAAATCCCGATGTAAACCTCCGTGTTGACCTTGTCGCCTTCTGGAATGAACACCGGGTCCATTTTTTTGCCATCGGAAGCCACCAACCCAAACACCATAACGCTAGCAGGATGCTTGGTCAGAAACACATTCTTGTGCTCGTCGGCCACGTCTTTTACCGGAAGAGGACTAATATACCGGTCGGTTCTGGAATTTTATACGGGATCGACGGTAGCAGGCTCTCGTCGGTGAACAGGATTACCGGATTTTTTCGCTTAAGGAAGTTCAAGATTTTCTTGCATCGTTCGACTTGTAGCTCCCGGATGCGGTGAGTTTTTTCCGTGCCCTCGACTTTGCCCCGCAACCTTGCTTCATGATCTTCCGTGCCGTAAAGTCTCTGATCCCGTGTTCCTTTGCCATTTTTCTTATTGAACGCACTGGATTCACCCGAATCTTCCTTTTGATAGCAGTGATAACCCTCGGAACCCGAGCTGAACTGTGGCTAACTTCGCGGATAGTTGTCTTTTCTTTTCTCGGTCTAAAACCCTTTTGACGGTCCACCGGAACACTCCCATGACGATTGAAATGTCTTTTTGTGACACGAACGCGTGGGACGAATCACAAATACGCTGCCACTTCGTCATGGTGCTACTGTCAAACTAAGTAAATCATTTTCTTTTATACACAGCCTACTACCATAGAGATAACTCTAAGACTAGTAGGTCCCGAAGTAACGTGCTCAACTTTTTGACTCAGCTCTGGTACTATCTTCGGTCCCAAGCTAATCGATGTACCTCTCGAAACATAGGAAAATCCACGAACCTCTCATTTTATCTGTCAAACTTTCAGAGCGAATCAAAACAAACATTGTGTAGTACTAGAATTTTGACTAGAATGGGGTACGTTAATCGATTTGCTTGGGACCAATAGGCTGGTCAAGTAGTGATCCAATTTAATATCGTTAGTTTCCACGTGTTGCTACTACGGTATGAGCTATAGGTTACGTGCATGCAAAGAAAACGAAGGCATTGTATGCACAGGTGAAACGGGATCCTTATTTGTACGATGGTGCAAACATTATCACGCATACGGTATTTGAAAATTTGGATTTTTTATTGAACAACATTGATCGAATTTGTTTTTTTTGTGGTTTTCATGGCTTGTAGATAAAGAGCGCTATATTTTTTTATATTTTCCTTAAAATTTAGGCGTTTTTACACACCATACAAAAAAAATCAGCAATGTGGTTTTTTCGTTTTGAGTTATATTTTTTCTGAATTTATCAAGTTTTATGTTTAAAAATGGTCAACCTTAATGACAAAAAAAAAACGGATCCAATTTTTTGCGATAAGGAACAAAACAACCAAATTCTTTGCTTTGCTTTGGAATGACTGTATTTACGAGCAATAATGATATTCATGGTCCAAATCATTTGAGACGGCACTGATTTCCGAATTTCGATCCGTTCGTAGAATTACGAAAGACTAACCAATCCATTACTTTCCGGTGCTTCTCCCATCACTCCTGCTACGAATGTGTGCAATCAACTCAGAAGCAAAGAACACGCACAATGTTGAGCCTCCGGTTGCCTTAGTTGATTGTCTTGGGGCACAGAATCCGGTGGAATGGGAAGAAAATAATTACCGGCCCAAGTCGAACGAATCCCCGGCCGAACTAATGCGAAATAATTCGAACGATTACCTCTACCGTGTCGATTGGGAGGAGACAAATTTGGACACTCAACCAATTGCAACGGGTCAGCAAAGCAGTGGCTTGAGAGATCTACGAGGCAAATTGAATGGATTAGGAGTGTTTTTCTCGATCAGTTTTGATGATGGTTGGTCATATCTGGCGATTTCCAATTGTGCGGAGAGCTTTTGCTAAATGAGGCGGTTGTTTCAAGATGGACTGGGCTCAAACCGGATCTTTTTGGGCTCGAGCTAGAAAACGGATGCTGAAAACCTTGATTAATTTTCAATTAGCACGCAACGCACATACTGTTTGACCTACGGATTACAGCATGCTAGAAGAGGAATCTTTATTAAATTCGGCCCGGAAACATGTCGCCGTTGCTCGAAGAATGGCAAACGGAGAAGAAAATCAATTCCTGTTATTCCCTATTAGATGCATCAGATAGTCCCTCGATGATTTCGAACACGGACAGTCGGGTTTTCGGCTATGGCAACACGCAGAACGCCAGCACCGGGATGGCTTCAGGATTAAATGACCCCTCTCTATTCATTGCCTTCGACATTCAGCTGCCGGTCAGCGTCACTGTGAGGGATGGGCAAAATCAGACTCCAAAACGTTCACTTTCTCCTGCTACACCGCAGTCACCATCACACTAATGCTATTGCCGAGCGTCCTTGGTCAGACGTCATCTCTTTTTGTTCATCATGTGGCGTACGAAAATGAGCTTGAAAATCATACCCAAAAGATACGATGCCAGTAACGTTCCCCTTCGTTTTGCAAGTCCACCCATCGATCCCGGAAAAATACAGTGTAAGGGGATGCTATCGCAAGAGGGGAGCTGAACGAATAAATTCCCTCCAAATTTGAACGCAGAAGGGATCATTGCTAGCAACACACGCGGGGGTAGAAACTGCGATATTGCGTTTCAGAAATAGTCCATACCAAACTACCTACCGTATGCAATGTAGAGCATGGCTGCCCACCCGCAGCTCCAGGAAAATCCACTTGTAGAGCGTGTGTGCTGCACGCTTATCAAATGCATAGACTCACGTTTCGAGCCGTTGCTGGAAAAATTTTGCTGTCGAAAACTGGAATTTCGGAGCTGATTTGGCTTCCTCTTCCAGCCAAGGTCTGGTCCACCGTCGACGCACGGGTGGAAATCGTTTCACTGGGTTATCGTTATACAGCCGGATTTGGGAATCGTTCAGAGCAGCCCGGTGAACAAAGAAGACAGGTCTCCCGCAGTAGCAGAATTGGTGCGTCGGCTGATAGGGTTTTATAGGGTGCTTCGTTTAGAATAGCATTTACCACCACCCCCTCCTCCCACAGCCGCCATCGACCTCGCAGGAAGGCATCATATCCCCTGTTGCTCGAGCTATTCCTGCTGCTGCTGCTGCTCCTGTTGATGGTGATAGCGATGATTCAAATTTGGAGAGCCAGAGAAGCGTGACAGGAAACGACGCAATTCAATCTACGGCACATCGTTACGTGAGGGAGAGGATGCTACGGCGAATGACGAAACTGCTTTCCCTGGCAGTGGGTGGCCGGGAGTTGGTGGAACCATCCGTGGAAGAAGCCCGAGCAGATTTTAGGTGCACGCATTCACTCACGAATACACTGCCGAAAGTGCGAGCGAGCACGCACACAGCTCCGTTATTGGACGATTTGGTAGAAATACGGGACTCTGCGGGACGAGCGGAAATCGATGCCAGAATCGTGCAGGAACTACCATTGTGTGTGGTGCAACACAAAGGTTAGTTTGGTTCGACGATTTTTAGGCCTAGGCCAGACTTTTTACTTGCATAATAAACATTGTTGCAAACTTTAATTACTGAACAAGATGGGGTGGATGTTCCTTACCTGAAGGCATGGCCGGTCTAAACACTGGTTTTCCAAATTAGAAGTTTATTTTTCAGATTTTTATCCAGCTCCAAAATTGTAACAACTTTTGCGTTTTTCCATTCTTCAGGAAAGTATGCCGAATAGAATCATCTGTTGAATAGTTTCACCAAGAAAGACAAGGTACCCTCTGGGAGTTTTTTATGAGGATATAGAAAATTTCATCATCACCTGGAGCTTTCATATTATGAAACTTTTTAGTTATAGGTCTTACTCCGTCTAAATCAGTCCCCCAGGAATCATCAAAAATATTTTCCCGAGAGAAAATATTCAGATAATCCCGAGCAACCTGATTCTCAATAGGACTAGTAAGACCCAAACTGAAATTATGGGACTCACGAATTGCTTAGCAAGTTTCTGAGCTTTTTCCCAATTTGTGATCAACTGGACTAGGCTTTTGAGGATTTTTCAAAAATTTTGTGAATTTCCAAAAGGGTTTGGAACTCGGGTCTTATTTCGAAACATTATTTTCAAAAAATTTGCTCTTCAGTGCAGAGAATCACTGTTAATTTGCTTTTACAAATCCCGCCATTTAAATTTCACGGCAGGATCGCGTGTTCTTTGATTGTGTCCCCCTATGGACATTTTTCAGATGGATCAAGACTTGAAGGTCAGCGTTAATTATAATTGAATCCAATTTAACCTCGCATTTTGGTACTGAGACAGCTCATGCTTCAACTATAGAAGTAGTCAGAGATTCAAGAGCATAATTAGCATCATCTTTGGTTTGCAAAGGAATGTTTGGATCGAAGTTATATTCCATAAATGTTCGATATTGCTCCCAATCAGCTCTATGGTAATTGAAAGTAGAGCTGTTGGGATTACAAATTGTTTCTTGGGATATTTTAAAAGTTACTGGAAGGTGATCAGAACCGAAGTCAGCATGGGTAACCAATTGGCTACAAAGTTGACATGAATCAGTTAAGACCAAATCAATAGTGGAGGGATTTCTTGCAGAAGAAAAGCATGTTGGGCTGTTTGGATATTGAATAGTTTAATGACCTGCAGAACAATCATCAAACAGAATATTACCATTGGAATTGCTTTGAGCATTATTCCATGAGCAGTGTTTTGCATTAAAATCACCAATAATAAAGAATTTAGACCTATGACGGGTAAGTTTCTGAAGATCGCCCTTGAGAAAATTATTTTGCTGGCCTACGCATTGGAATGGCAAATAGGCAGCTATAAACGTAAGTTGTCCAAATTTTGTTTCAACAGTAACACCCAAAGTTTCAAAAACTTTAGTTTCAAATGAAGAAAGAATTTTATGTTTGATTCGTCTATGAACAATTATGGCAACGCCACTACAGGGTCCATCAAGACTTGCCTTCCATAGCGCCCACCTTAGCCAACGAGTCCGCTTTTTCATTACCCGGAATTGAGCAATAAGATGGGACCCAAATTAAGGTGATAGTATAGGAGCAGTTCGATAAAGCACTCAGTTTAGATCGTATTTCAGGCAGGAAATACGAGGAGTGCTTCATCGGCCTCATATAACGAATAGCCTCCAATGAGCTAAGACTATACGTAAAAATGAAACAATGGTCAGAAGGTAGTGAGGCAATTCGCTCTACTGCGTAAAATATAGCTGCGAGTTCCGTAGCGTATACAGAGTATGCTTTTTGCAGTTTATAGGAGGCGCTATGAAATTGATTAAATTCACCAAATCCAGTGGAAGCATTTATGGTTGACCCATCTGTGAAAAACTTTTATCGTTACTTACATGGTGGTACTTGATTGCAAAATTTGAGGGAACAACCATCGACCGATGGTGATCTGGTATTCCATGGATTTCTTGCATCATGGTCAGATCAAAATTTACAGAGGAACTAAAGAAGGCTTGAAAGCAATCACGATTGGAGACTAATGAAGAAGGACCAATCTCCAGCGTCATGTACTCATAGTACTAACTCATGAATCTTGTTTGAGGATTTCGGTCGAGCAGCTTCTCAAAGTTTTCTATTACCAATGGGTTCAATACTTCACAACGGATAAGAAACCGGAAGGACAGTTCCGCGAAACGATCTGTCAGTGGGAGAACACCCGCGAGTACTTTGAGGCTCATCGTATGCGTCGAGTGCATACAGCCAAAAATAGTTTTATTACCATTAATATTATTGCCAATGATTCCCCTTCGTATAAATACAATGACGTGTGTGGGGCCCATTTTTGTCAAATTTGGTAAACTTTCACCTTAAATTTATTTCTTCTGTCCTCTTGCTCTAAGAACCCACACTTTTCAATGGCTCTTTCAAGTACAGCATGCGGCAACTCACCACCGCAGTCCATAAATTCCCAGCAGCGTATTCATGCCTTCTTGCACCGCCTGTTCCCGGAATAACGACACAAACGATCAAAAACACTCACTGTTTACCCAGAAATCATTTTTCATTTTCAATTCAAATGGCGGATGATATACGTGGTTTTCGGCGCAGTCCTTACCGTTGCCACCTACTCTGAATTTCGATCCAACAATGCCTCCTAGTTGAAGGATAACAGCTGGGAATATGCCTCCGTCCTGTGTCCTGTGTGCTCGCATCAACACGCAATATTTTCGTTTTTTCACAAATTGCAGGAGTTTGTCATTTTAAATCACCTCAGAGCACTGATGATACATGCCGAAAGTCCCCACCGCTCACAATCAAATACTTCCTCTTTCGTTCCGATTGTGTCGCTTTACCTACCTACCTGTCATTGAGTTTTCCCGTTTTTTCCCGAATAACAACCTAACCACCCAACGACGATGGAATGGCAATGAATGCGAAGGCAGGTTGGTGCTCTTAAGTGGATTCTTTTCCAAGGAATCGTTTCATTTTTATCCCAAGGTTCGTTTCTCACTTTCTCTCTCTCTCTGTCTATCTGGAGAGTGCTTTTCTTTTCAAAATTGTCAAACGATATTCGAGGGGAAATTCATCGGAAACCGGGCTGGAAATGAGTTTTCTTCACGTTGAAAGGTTTTTCGCAGGAGTTGGATTTTCCTCTCAATGATCGCTATAATTAAAATTGCATTGGAGAACAGGGAAATGTTCACCTTTTATTACGGAATTCCCGGTAACGGTGTCATTAAAATAAATCATCAATTGAGCTTAACGAATGAGTTTCATCCTTCTACTAGCTCTCATCACGAAACTGTCTCATCATTTAACAGACTTAATTATTTATCTTGTTCGTGACGGAAACAATGCGCTCCAACTTCTCAAAATCATCCAAAGACTAACCCCTCGTTAAACCCCTTCCACAGTCCCACCCAAATCTCACACAAAGAGCCATCGTCAACAGCAAACTTTTTCCCTGGGATGGTTCATGATTTTCCTACGCCACGAAAATTTGGCCGGAGTTGTTGCCATTGCATCAAAATCCTTCTAGATACTGTCAATTAAATAAACACAGCTAAATAGTAAGCCTCCAGAAAACTCCTAGTTTGCCACCTCCTCCATCAAATGCTCCTGACTTCCAACGAGGAGGGTAAATTGCAAGTGAATCCACAAAGGGGAAGGGGTTTGAAGTACAGCCTCGTATTGCGTTTTACTTTTATTATTATGAAATTTTTGATGCGATTTGATTACATGTAGGCCGTGAGCTTCCCCCCTTGTCAACGCCAACGCTGTGCGTTCGTACCAGTGCTGCCAGATAGCTCTCTCAAGCTTATCGGTATCGACGGTTTGGGAAAATCGGTATTTATCGGTACACACTTAGAGTGACATATACGAGTGACAATTTTGACATAAATTTGAGTCATAACAGACGCGAAATATAGCTCAATCAAACGTTCTTTTCACCGAGCAACGAATTTGTTTTAGAATAAAATACCGATAAATCGGTATATCTGGCAACGTTGGTTGGTACCTACGAGTTACTACTTGCGTTCCCGCTTTGCTACTCATGCTGCGTTTTCCATTCCATTGAAAGGACGCTTATTATACGACGCAATAGGGCATCGTCGAGAAGGGGGAGCATGGAGATGACGCTGCACGTAGGCATGTTTTCAGCGATGCTGAAACGCTATTCTGATTTCTTCTGGGTCGGTATGCACGGTCAATGAGAATAACTTAAATTTAAGTCGGATTTGACAAACAAAAATCTAAAAGTTGGGCTACTCAGTGAAGAGTAAAATTTTCCTCGATTTACCAGGAAAAACTGTTTGAATATGAGGAAAATCAAGAAATATTTCACTCAGTCTAGAACAGTTACCCCTCCATTAGAGTGGGTCATCGTTATATGGAAAAACGCAAACTTTACCGCACCAATCGAGAACAACTCTTTTTTGGTTCCATTTGGAGTCCCAAACAACTGTGCAAAATTTGGGGACGATTACTGTACGAGGGAAGGGCTTACTGTATGCAGTTTTCAAAACGAAAATTGTTGTAGTGTAAATATTTAGTATCCACTTGTCGGTTCATTTGTTAGTGAGGAGATGTTGTTTGAATTATTAGCAGCTGGGAAATTTTGAATTTCGATACAAAGCATTTATTTGAAATATTAAACTGCCATTCGGGCCACCCGCATAAAGACAATACAGAAGTAGTCGTACGTCAAGAACCAAAAACAAGAGAAAATAAAAACTGTCTTCACCAGTTTCGTTTAGACACAGGTACAGTCGGATTTCGTTTGTTAGGCTAACTTTAAGTGGGTGCCCTAGCCAAACGTCACTTCTAACAGTGCTGATTGCTTTTCGAAATTTCGAGCGGCTTCATGCAAAAACCGGATTATTTCAATGCGATACAACGAGTTACTTCCTTGATGGTTGTCAACGATATGGCTGAATGAGAGTGAAGCTAATTTCTGACTTATCAAGAAATCTACCCGAGACCTAGTTCAACAACCATATTTGCTTCAAGGGATAGAACAGCATCGAAAAGAGTACCCTGTGAAATAATAGAATATATTAAAATGAAACATAATCATTACAATCCAATGAGATTTGTGTGAATATATCTGACATTGTATATTGCACCAAAAGAGAAGATAAGAGAATGGTAGTGATCGCTCTTATGATATTAAACAAATGTTTTTGAATAGCCCATCCGAACAACTCGAGAGATGGGAAACTTACCGAAATCTGAACAGCTGAACTTTTCGGTAAAATTCATGCAATTCAATTCAATTGATTTTCAGCTCCTTTGAAACTAAATATCCACTAAAATGACAAGATTTGATCATTTAAACAAGGTTGAACTTGCTTTGATATTATTTTGTTTTTGAATACATCTGAACATACCAACTTGACAAGATCAGAAACACCGAAATTATTGCAGTTTGAAGCCTTACCTTCATTTATATGGGTGCGAGGGGGGGGGGGGGGTGTGGTATAGTTATCCCCCCCCCCTTATCTCTTAATATGCCTTTGAAATTGAAATATTGTTTTTGAATAATTCATCTGAACATATCAAATCGATAAGATAAGAAACTCCAAAGTTATTTCAGTTTGAAACTTAACTATTGATATGAGTGAAAATTTTTTAACTTTTGTTTGGTTCGTTTTTTTGAGCAACATCACAAAAAAAAAATGATTTCAAATGTTAAAACAAATTTTGAGTACAAATTACATTGATGAGAGTTTTAAGAAAAAGTTCAAAAATTTAACCAGGTGATGTATTCTACGTTTTCAGTTCTACAATTTTCTGAAAAAAAAAAACTCAAAGGCACCATTAAGAAAATTTTACTGCTTGCCCATAACAATCAAGTATGCAACATTTCATGCAAATCAGACAAGTTCAAGTGTTTTAAATTCGTCATTTGACATGGGACTGCTCTTTTCCTACTGTAAATCGTGAGTTGTGCTTTGGGAGTATTTGCATAGTATATTTGTAAAGTGTTTTCAAACTCTGTGCGAAAATTGTCAAAACAATATTATTATTGTACTTATATGAACTTATGTAGACTTTTGTCCTTATCGACCTTTATTCAATTCGATGTTTTGTACCTTTTGTTAAATTCGACCTTTTATTCATTCCTTTTTGTGTCCATCTAAGTGCAATTATGCTTTTTGTTAATTCAACCTTTTTTCTCTTCGACCTTTTGTCCAGTCGAACTTTTGTCGTTTTATGTTAAATTCGACACTTGTTCATTCGTCATTTTGTCCTTCTAAGTGTAATTGTACCTTTTTAACCTTCAAACTTTTGTCCCTTCGACCATCTGTCCCTTACTTTTCGACCTTTTGTTTATCTAAGTGCAATCAGAGCTTTTGTCCATTCGACCTTTATTCAATTCGATGTTTTGTTCCTTTTGTTAAATTCGACCTTTTATTCATTCCTTTTTGTGTCCATCTAAGTGCAATTATACTTTTTGTCCATTCAACCTTTTTTCTCTTCGACCTTTTGTCCAGTCGAACTTTTGTCGTTGTATTTTAATTTCGACACTTGTTCATTCGTCATTTTGTCCTTCTAAGTATAATTGTACCTTTTAAACCTTCAAACTTTTGTTCCTTCAACCTTCTGTCCCTTCGACCTTCTGTCCCTTACTTTTCGACCTTTTGTTTCTCTAAGTGCAATTAGACCTTTTGTCCATTCGACCTTTATTCAATTCGATGTTTTGTCCCTTTTGTTAAATTCGACCTTTTATTCATTCCTTTTTGTGTCCATCTAAGTGCAATTATACTTTTTGTTCATTCAACCTTTTTTCCCTTATACCTTTTGTCCATTCGAACTTTTGTCGCTGTATGTTAAATTCGACACTTGTGCATGCGTCATTGTGTCCTTCTAAGTATAATTTTACTTTTTAAACCTTCAAACTTTTGTCCCTTCAAACTTTTGTCCCTTCAAACTGTTGTCCCTTTGACCTTCTGTCCTTTCAACCTTCTGTCCCTTACTATTGGACCTTTTGTTTCTCGAAGTGCAATTAGACCTTTTGTCCATTCGACCTTTTTTCTCTTCCACCTTTTGACCATTCAGCTTTTTGACCTTTAGACCTTTTGACCCTTCGACCTTTTCACCTTTCGACCTTTGAGCTTTTAACCTTTTGACCCTTCGTCCTTTTGTCCCTCTTAGTTCAAATCGACCTTTTCTCCATTTGACGTTTTGTGTCTCTAAGTCTCTAATTTCAATCAGAGAATCTCAAATAATTCTCATGATTAAACTTTCAAATATGGGTTTATTAAATAGATACCTAGTTATTTTTATTATATCATTTAACATTTCACCAAAATCAATAGAATCCAAATTTTAGAGAACGATCAGCTATCAATGAAGAGAAAATAGTATAAAATCATATTTTGCTAGTGATAATTTATTTGAAGTAACGACAAATCAGTTTCAGAATGTTTACCTCCAATTTTGGTCTTTCAACCTTTTGTCCCTTCGACCTTTTGTCCTTTATGACCTGTTGTTGCTTCTAGCTTTTGTTCCATCGACCTTTTGTGCCTCCAACCTTTTGTCCCTTCGACTTTTATCCCCCTAAGTTCAATTTGATCTTTTGTCCATTCTAAAATTTTTCAAACTAAATTTAAAATTCGATATTTTGTCCCTTTATCCTTTTAGACTTCGACCTTTCGTACTCGACTTTATGTCTTTCAACCTGTAGAGTTTAGGGTAAAAGCATCATAGGGACAAGTGGTCAAAAGGACAAAAGGTGGAAAGACTAAAGGTCGAAGAACAAAAGGTCAAAAGAAAAAAAGGTCGAAAGACAAAAAAATTAAATACAAAAGGTCGAAGCACAAAAGTTCAAAAGACAAAAAGTCGAAAGACAAAAGGTTCGAAGACATAAGGTCTAAAGAAAAAAGGTTAAAGGACAAAAGGTCGAAAGAGACAAATAATCAAAAGGAAACGGTCGAAGGCGACAAAAGGTCAAAAGATACAAAAGGTCGACGGTAGGGTGGGGCTTATTTTTCAAAATCTTTCGGGGACACGTTTTCTCATGTGGAAAATGATTATTAGGGCCAAATGAATAACATATCCAAAAATGAGCGTTTTTCGATAAGATTTAGAGGTGGCGCCAGAGGCCTAAGTTCAATATATCGAACGAAACTGATTTTCGAACAAGTTTAGTGCGTTTTTAAGTAAACACGTGATTTCGTTAGTACTATTGTTGATAAGTATTCGTCATAGTGAGGTCATATTCGAGAATTGGATTTTATGGATTAATAAAACTAAACACAAATATAATGAACACATTTCTAGATACACATTTCAAAATGTCCTATCTGCTTTGATCGATTCTCTTCCGTTAATAACTCATCTGTGAAAGCTTTATCTATTGTATTTGACGTTTCGGATGCTAGATAAGAATCTCCTTTATCAAACTATGCTGTTTGAATAGCAGTGGTTATCAAAAGAGATAGTAGATGAAGAGAATCGATCAAAGCAGATAGGACATTTTGAAATGTTTATCTAGAAATGTGTTCATTGTATTTGTGTTAAATTTTATTAATCCTTAAAATCCAATTCTCGAATATGACCTCATTATGACGAATACTTATCAACAATAGTACTAACGAAATCACGTGTTTATTATCATTCTCTCTCTTCTCTCGCTCTCTCTCTCACACTTTCGCGTTCTCGCTCGATCTGTATCGTACTCATACGCTCACTGTATCTAGCACTGCCTAGAATACTGTTTACGCTAGATCATATTCGTGGGTGTAAGTCCAAACCTGCTATGCCGTATATCTCGAAAATGGTTAAAGATATAGCCAAACAGACAAAAATTTTGCCCTTAGGGTAATGAAATCACGTGTTTACTTAAAGACGCACTAGACTTGTTCGAAAATCACCTTCGTTCGATATATTGGACTTAGGCCTCTGGCGCCACATCTAAATCTTAACGAAAAACGTGAATTTTTGGATATGTTGTTTGTTTGGCCTTAGTAATTATTTTCCACATGAGAAAACGTGTCCCCGAAAGATTTTGAAAAATAAGCCCCACCCTAATCGACAGGACAAAAGGTCTTAAGGCA
The DNA here is from genome assembly GCF_037179485.1 of Ochlerotatus camptorhynchus. NCBI lineage: Eukaryota > Metazoa > Arthropoda > Insecta > Diptera > Culicidae > Ochlerotatus > Ochlerotatus camptorhynchus. Next base: position 402,656 of record NW_027040618.1, read on the forward strand.
TAAGCTGATACTATTTTCTCTTCTTTGAATGCAGCTCGTTTGTTTTCATTGATTTTGCTGTAATGTTGAATGATGTAAAAAAAATGTCTATCTATTCAATATACCTTTCTTTTATAAAGTTTAATTAGTTGAGTTTAATAAGGATTATTTGAGATACTTTGATTGAAATTTGCATTTAAGATTTCGAGTTTTTGATCCTGAAAACTCATCGGTGATTTTTTCGACGTTGAATTTTGCAAGGCAAAACTCATAGGCGCTTAAACTCATGCAAGAGATTTGAGTTTTTAGTTTTCCCGAAAACTGCATATTTCCATTCGACCTTTTGTGTTTCGACTTTTTGCCATAGATAAATTCCTGTAGACCATTAACCAGACTTGTTGAATGTTTTTAAACCTCGATAAAACTTCCAATACTGAATTTTTAGAATTTACCATAGGACTACGAACTTCCTCGAACGGTTGAATGGACAAAAGGTCAAATGAACAAAGATCAAAGGAACAAAACATTTCAAGGACAAAAGATCATATACTATATACATATACTATAAAGCCGATGTATCTTGAAGCTGTGAATATTTTTCATTTCTGCTGTTGCTTGTTTTAGTTGGTTGATCTTGAATTAACTCCGTCTTTTGATCATGAGCATATTCTTAAGATGTTTTGTCTTTTGAAACGTTTTTCCATTCGATACTTAAAGGGACAAATTAAGTTTCATTCAACCTGATGTCTCTTTAAGCTTTATTTAACCTTTTGTCCTCAGAATCTTTCGTCCATTTCAACCTTATGTCCTTTTCGAATATTTGTCCATCCCAACCTTTGTCCATTTAAAATGTTGTCTCTTCGATCTTTTGATCATTCGACCGGTGCTGGGTCATTAGGCCAAATATACTGAAGTACGTTAGATCGAATGGGTCGTTAGCACAGGTGGTTCCAAGAGAGAGCCAGGGGGCATGGAGGCCAAGCGGGATAGAGGCCACTGTCGCCACAGTATCGTTTCCACCCAACCTCAGTGGCACTCCCACCCGGAGTTTTCACCCCACCAGCGCTCCCACCTGGATCTCTCACTACATTGACGCTCCTGCTCAACTAGTGATCCTGCTCTATTGCCACTTCCACCCATAGGTACTCGTAGAAACTGCTTAAAATAAGGAAATATCTCGATGAAAAACTCTTAAACTCTCTCTCTCTTAACTGTTAACTCTAAATCATAAAAAAAAATTAAATGCGACAAAACCATAAGCACAATTTCATTTGAAAGAACTGTCCAGGTAACATTGCAAGTTTTATCAAGGTTTAAACCCAAATTGTTACTGCCTTTGCCTTTGCCTTTGCCTTTGCCTTTGCCTTTGCCTTTGCCTTTGCCTTTGCCTTTGCCTTTGCCTTTGCCTTTGCCTTTGCCTTTGCCTTTGCCTTTGCCTTTGCCTTTGCCTTTGCCTTTGCCTTTGCCTTTGCCTTTGCCTTTGCCTTTGCCTTTGCCTTTGCCTTTGCCTTTGCCTTTGCCTTTGCCTTTGCCTTTGCCTTTGCCTTTGCCTTTGCCTTTGCCTTTGCCTTTGCCTTTGCCTTTGCCTTTGCCTTTGCCTTTGCCTTTGCCTTTGCCTTTGCCTTTGCCTTTGCCTTTGCCTTTGCCTTTGCCTTTGCCTTTGCCTTTGCCTTTGCCTTTGCCTTTGCCTTTGCCTTTGCCTTTGCCTTTGCCTTTGCCTTTGCCTTTGCCTTTGCCTTTGCCTTTGCCTTTGCCTTTGCCTTTGCCTTTGCCTTTGCCTTTGCCTTTGCCTTTGCCTTTGCCTTTGCCTTTGCCTTTGCCTTTGCCTTTGCCTTTGCCTTTGCCTTTGCCTTTGCCTTTGCCTTTGCCTTTGCCTTTGCCTTTGCCTTTGCCTTTGCCTTTGCCTTTGCCTTTGCCTTTGCCTTTGCCTTTGCCTTTGCCTTTGCCTTTGCCTTTGCCTTTGCCTTTGCCTTTGCCTTTGCCTTTGCCTTTGCCTTTGCCTTTGCCTTTGCCTTTGCCTTTGCCTTTGCCTTTGCCTTTGCCTTTGCCTTTGCCTTTGCCTTTGCCTTTGCCTTTGCCTTTGCCTTTGGTAGGCAAAGATTGAATGATGGAAGCAGCACTTCGATGAACACCTGAGTGGCGTAGAGGCGGAGAATCAACGACGCACGAGGGATACATGCCAACTCCCACGATCAGTTTAATTAAGGATGCTATCAAACAGATTGGGAGCAACATGGCTGCTGGTAAGGATGGTATCGAAGCGGAACTTGGTTGGGATAGCTTGGCTCCTTTTCTTCACCGACTAATAGACGGGATCTGGGAAACAGAAAAGCTATCAATCGAATGAAAAGAAATAGGGAGTAATATGAGCATTTTATAAAAAAGCTGACAAATTATAATGCGAGATTCTCAATGCAGCATATAAATGCTTTCCCAGCTCATCTTTACCGGCTATCACCGCTTACGATCAAGAAAGTTATCAAGCCAGCTTATTGTGAACGGGCGACCACATCAGGGTTAATTCTACTCACTTGCTATAAAAAAAATGTTTTTCGGAATTATGAAATCATAATATAGTATAATGCTAATAAGTACTTGTAAGTTACAAGAAGAGGTCATAAAGTATATGTTTAATACATAAAATCTGTCAATATTGCTTTCAAGGTTGCAAAGACTCATTTCAGCTAAAACAATGTTTTTCTAAATTATGAAATAATTAGATGCCATGATCAAATTTTGAATTGGTAGGATACAAGAAGAGGTTGCAAAGAATGTGTTTGACATATTAAACCTGTTTATTTCACTTCATGAGAGTCACAATCAGCGATTTTTCACAAACTCACTCACTCACTCACTCACTCACTCACTCACTCACTCACTCACTCACTCAGCGATCAGCAAATCGCTGATTGTGACTCATAGAAAGCAAAATTTACAGGTTTTATGTTTCCAACGCATACTTTGTAACCTCTTCTTGTAAGTTACAAGTAAAACATGCCATCATACCATCTTTTGGTTTTATTTTAGCTGAAATGAGTCTTTGCAACCTTGATTGCTTTCAGTGCGTCACAATCAGTGATTTTACGACTCGTGAGCGCTCACTCTGAGTGAACGCTCACGAATCATAAGATCGCTGATTGTGACGCTCTCAAAGCGAAATGAATAGGTTTTATGAGTCAAACACATACTTTAAAGGGTGATACGGTCAAAATTTGGTCAAGGGAAAACGCGTGTAAATCGGTGAAATCGTTTATTTAAAAAATCAAATTAAATTTCTTTTTCAAGTTCAATTAGTATAAAATTCAGGAAAAATATTCAGTTAGGCTTCCGCTTTTCCAAATCCGAATTGCCGGGCCTTACGCTTGACCCCTGCCATCAGATTTTGTACAGCCACCTTGTCCACCTTCTTCGCCGCAGAAAGCCAGTTTGCCTTGAACTGCTGCTCGCCCTTAGCAGTTTTTTTTTTTTGGTCTTCTTTAGGTTCCGCTTGACAATAGCCCAGTATTTCTCAATTGGGCGGAGCTCTGGCGTGTCGGGAGGGTTCTTGTCCTTGGGAACCACCTACACGTTGTTGGCGGCGTACCACTCCATGGCCTTTTTACCGTAATGGCAAGATGCCAAATCCGGCCAAAACAGTACGGAACAACCGTGTTTCTTCAGGAAAGGCAGCAGACGTTTATTCAAACACTCTTTCACGTAAATTTCTTGGTTGACAGTCCCGGAAGCTATGAAAATGCTGCTTTTCAAGCCACAGGTACAGATGGCTTGCCAAACCAGATATTTCTTTGCGAACTTTGACAGTTTCATGTGCTTGAAAACATCTGCTACCTTTCCCCTTCCTTTTGCCGTATAAAACTCCTGTCCCGGAAGCTGCTTGTAGTCGGCTTTGACGTAGGTTTCGTCGTCCATTACCACGCAGTCAAACTTCGTCAGTTACAGCCTCCGGGATCGCGCTTTGGCCGTCGTATTTTGTTTATCATCGCGATTTGGAGTCACTACCTTCTTGTAAGTCGATAGTCCGGCTCGTTTTTTGGCTCGATGCACGGTTGTAGACGATACACCCAGCTTATTTGCGGCATCTCGGAGAGAAAGGTTAGGGTTTCGCTTGAAACTACCGGCAACTCTCTTTGTCGTCTCAACGACTTCCGGTTTTCGATTTCCCCCCGATCCAGACTTCCTGGCTGTCGACAAACGTTCCCCAAACACTTTAATTACATTTGTAACGGTTGATTTGGCAACTTTTAGCGATTTTGCCAACTTTGCGTGCGAGTAGCTCGGATTTTCGCGATGCGCGAGCAAAATTTTGATACGCTGCTCTTCTTGCTTGGACGGCATTTTGAAAACTGAAGAGTGAATTCCAAAATCAAAATAGGAGCAACATTCTACACACACAAACCTTCAAAATGAGGGGTGTTAAGGTTTTTTAAATGCAAAATTGAAAGAAATACGTCAAGTTGATATCGACCAAATTTTGACCGTATCACCCTTTACACCCTCTTCTTGTTACTTACAAGCACAACATAGCATTATAACACCTAATGATTGCATAATTCCGATATATTTTTTTTATAGCAAGTGAGTGGAAGCAACCCTGGACCAAATCTTTGTGTTGCAGCAGATACTTCAAAAGAGTGCCTTCTCAAGATCCCAGGGTACAGTCAACATAAGTTGTTTTTAGCACAGACGAAGAGTTAATGGATCGCACTTTAGCGGGTTTGAATCAATACATTCAAAGTACACAAACCAACCACAGTGCCACTCCATGCGAATTTCACCCCGTAGTTTTCACTCAGTAAATGATAATTAAACTATTTTACACTTCGAGGTGAAACAACTTACGAACTATCCATTAAAAAAAGAAGCTACATTCGATAAGACAATTTTCTCTCACTCCCTGTATGTCCATCAAATTTTATGATCGAAATAATTCTAAAATTCCTACCACCCGACGCCCAACAAGCCAAATCCATTACAACAGCGTCCTTTCCATCAACTGTCATCAGAAAACGGAGAAACCCCATGGGACTCCCGTCAGACATTTTATTGCGTTGTTGATAACAAACTTCTTACCAGACAAAGAGTGATCTCATAACATTCCAAGATCCAGCACCAATGACTTTATGTGATGTCTTGATCAAACGCGATGCCCGTTTACCAAATAAATCTCAAGCCAAAACGCAGTTCCACTGACCCAGAGAAAAACATCGCCTAAAGATAGAAATTACATCGCCAATGTCACACCTTCCCCGTCGAAAGCCCGGCAAAAACCCGACAATAGCAGCAGTAATAAATGTATTCACGCTAAATTAATTTACATTCCGCACTAGATGGTACGATAGGACACACTGTGGCCTGTTTGTCACACTTGCCATGCACTTGGGTTCGCGAAGCCCCTCCGAAAAGGTCGGAGGGAACCGCAAAAAAAAATCATACCTCCCAGATCTCATTCTCATTCTCTATTACATTATGTAATAAATCCCCTCGATGTCACCGAACAAAACAACATGGGCTCACACTCCGGTCCTTCCGCCTCCGACAGAACCAATTGCCACTTGCTGCTGACGACGTCTTCTACCGAGGTGGTAGGCCTCCGTTCCATCGCACATGCATACACAGATCCGGACGGGCGGACGGACCTGGAGAGTGGCGGCCTTTTCATTTTCGGCTCAGCTTGTTCTGACATTTTCATACACAAAATAATATATCTTTCTGTGTGCTTCCTTTCCGGCTGCCCGCTCCCTGCTCCCTGCACCAACAGCATCCTTTATCGCAACGAAAGGGCACATATTCCTTCTTGCCAACGGCAGCAGCACCAAACGTTTACAGTTAAACTAACAAAGTCCCTCTCAAAACCGGGGGACTGGACCAATGCGGAGTGGAGTCAGTCGTTCGCTTTGGGGAGTTCATGAGTGCAGAACGACCGGAAAGGGTGTGTGTGTGTGTGCGTTTGTGTGTTTTCCTATATGGACTGCAAACCACACACACAAGGAGGAACCCCCAACCAACAACTATCACGCTTCTGGTGGTGACCACTGGATTGGGTTCTAGGCACTGGGAAATCAGGACGTCACCTCCTAAAGCCAAAAAGGTCATTTTGAATACGAAAGGCTTATAGACGAACGAGGATTTTTGTTTTTGCAATTCTGTGACTGGGATATTTTGAGATTGTGTCATGAAAAAAATTAGAAATTCTTGCGTTTTCACCAATTTTGCAATCTTGGACTGGTGAAAACATATCCAAACCTCAGGTTTAAGTTTTTAAGGATCTCGGAGATAGGATAACCGCCCATGACGAGATCATGAATTAAGATAAATTCTACACTTCGGGGCTTATACATTTGTCAAACTTCCACAATTAGCCAATTTATTATGGTTATGACACTTATAGAATTTAAGAAGATCACGGTCTTAGACATATCGTTCCGCTGAATACGGGCCTCAAGACTCGAAGCGACCCGAAACGTGTCAAACCCATTTAACCGCATAAAATATTCGAAAACAAGATCAATGGTAGTTATAACGAGTGCATAGGACCACATTGCACAGTGGTCCTGAAGCCGTGGAATAAATTGAATGTACCTAATTTATTAATTTAAGGTGAATAGAGTCTTGGCGAAGGTTTTTTTTCATTTATTTTCGGTAATATGCGTATGCTCAATACATTAGGGTGGTTCTTACGGTCCTTGATATCTGAATATCAACTTTCTAGTTATTCGAGATAAACCAGCATAATGGTTCACAAAGTCGTTAAAAATTTATTTGCTTCAAATTTGCTCACAAAAGCAATTGTCCATGTCTAATGGTTCACGATTTATACTGATTTTAAACAAGTTACTAAAGAGGGCTCCTCAAAAATCGGTTATTCATCAGTATCTTTTTAAACATTGATTACTCGTAAAAATTACTTCAAGATACTTATTTAAATTTTTAAGGTGCACATTTTTTCCCACGTTACCAAATTGCTATTTCATGTCGTTGGAAAGTTATAAACGATTTCTATTTAAGAATACGTCATTTTCAAATGCTTGTATCAAAAAATAGTGAAGGTTGTTTCTTATGCTATGAATTGTATTTTAAATATCGTACTTTCATTCATTGACGGTGAACAACTTCTTAACTACTTTTCCGTTCTGCTAATTTAATTAACTTTTGAAGAGAGCGTTCCATCAAATAGAATCAGCAACTTGGTTGCTCTTAAACAAATATGCGCCATAACAACTTAAAAACCAATTACCATTTAGCCAAGCTTTAAATACCATTTACGAGAAATGAATAAAGGGGAAATGGCTCTAATGTTAGCCTATGGATCTAAGATTGGGCCCATCGCTAAAAATCTGCTATTAATCAAATTTATCTAGATGAACGCGACATTCGGACGGTAGTAATGGATATTTTTGGTTGCAATTGAAAATTTAGTCGATTGCCGAATTTATGTATGGGCCCAAATTAGGGACACTCAGGCCAACACTACATACATTTCCGCTATATTTATGACTTATTAAACAACCATTAGAGATAGAGATAGAAAATCTTCAAAATATAATAAAATGAAATAAACGAAAAGGTTTATCACTGTTTTCGCACCGCCACTGAATTAAAATACTATCGCACAAATACATTTAATAGGGAAATGGATGTAATGTCGGCCTAAATACCCCTAATTTGAGCCCATACATTAATTTCTTCAATCGACTAAATTTTCAATAGCGACCAAACATATCCATGAGTACCGTCCCAATGACGCGTTCATCTAGATAAAATTGATAAATAGCAGATTTTTAACGATGGGCCCAATCTTAGATCCAAAGGCCAACATAAGAGCCATTTCCTCTATCATAAAAATTCACGCGCCATATTAAAATACAAACATTTTAAAATTATATTTTTAAATTTGTTCCTTTGAGCAGAGTTGTTTCAAACCACTTGTTTTACAACTTTTGTGGAACACTGACTGGTCTATCTCGAATAACTATAAAGTTGGTATTTAGAACGCATCAACCTTAAGGATCACCCTAAAGTTTTGAACGACAAAAGATTAGCTAATGTACATAAATGATAAAAGTTTCCCTAAAACACAATTTATCAAAAACAAATGGTTCAGGCACAAAACAATTTAACAACAATAACATCTTTTAGTTTTACGGAGTTCCATGAACAGCAGGCCTGGGTTCAATCCCAGTCGGCGCCGCCGGGATGTTCTGTGGCATAACATCTCTGATCACGCCTTCCTTCGGATGGGAAGTAAAGCCGTTGGTCCCCGGTTCATGAGTTGATGGGTCGATAGGTAGGGTAAAGGTGTGGGAGCTGCCTTCCTGGCACGTCGGTAGCATTAGTGCTCAGCACGGAAAACAAGATAGACGTCAAAAAAAAAAAAAAAAAAAAACGAAGTGCTTTGAACTGCTTTGTAGTTTGCTGAACTCCTACACAGTTCTCTTAACATTTAAGAAATTCTTTGATTTTCTGAAAAGTTTCCTGGATATAAACAAGATTCCTGTTTTTTTTTTTTGTTTATTAAGGACATTTTACATTTCCGCGATGCATTCATGTCCATACAAAGATTCCTGGAATTCTACGGAATTTCCCAACCTATTAAAAGTCTTAATAGATAAAGATGACTTAAAGTGAAATTTACCACAAAAATATTACGTTTTGATTCTTCTTAAAAATATTGGAAAAAAAAATATATAAAAAATCTAAAGAAATCACTTTCTTCATCATTTTCAATTTTATATTTTCTGAAGAAAATTCACGCAAAATTACTCACCGAGTTCGTTTTTTTGTTTGGTGTTCGAAGACGATGGGTTTGCTTCCGTGAGAGTGAAGTTTATTGGATCCGTTTGCACGGATGTGCTTTTTGTAACCAGTGGTGTGTAAGTGTGCTTGAGATTTTCATTGCCTCCCGGGAGGCTGGTTCACCGTGTTCAGATGTCACGCTTTCGGAGTGTAGTTTTATCGACAGTCTCGTCACCGTGTGCGAGTTTGAATACGGTCCGGTTGGTAAATTAGCTGGGGAAAGAGCTGATAATGTGTCCGCCGCAAGTTTTGGTGGTGATTCGGTGGTCGACGTTGCCATGAATCAGCGAGTTTACTTACTTAACTTACTTATCCTGGTCCAACATCCCTCAGGATTGCACATGCGTCACAATGTTACGCCAATTTACTCGGTCCGTGACTGCTTGCCTCCAATTTCTTGACCGTCCCACACTTCCAAGATCCTGCTCCACTTGGTCTAACCACCTCGCTCGCTGTGCTCCTCTTCGTCTTGTACCGGCCGGATTCGAGGCAAACACCATTTTTGAGGGACTGTTGTCCGGCATTCTTAAAACGTGTCCCACCCATCGTACCCGTCCAGCTTTCGCAACTTTCTGGATTCAGGGTTCGCCATAGAGTTGCACCAGCTCGTGGTTCATCCTTCGCCTCCATACACCATTCTATCACACCCCGCCAAAGATGGTCGTAAGCACTCGTCGTTCGAAAACACCCAGTGCTTGCAGGTACTCCTTGAGCATCGTTCACGTCTCGTACCCGTAGAGAACTACCGGTCTTATCAGCGTCTTGTACATGGTACATTTAGTACGGAGGTGAAGTTTACCTGACCTCAGGGTCTTGTGGAGTCCGTAGTAAGCACGACTTCCAGCAATAATACGCCGACGAATTTCTCTGCTGCAGTTGTTGTCCGACGTCACCAATGATCCGAGCTACACAAATGCATCATCCACCTCGAACTCAGCTCCGTCGATTTTCACGTCCACGTCGTCAGCGAGCAGATGAACTGGCAGGACTTATTGAAGATCGTGCGACGCATGTTAAAGCCAGCACGTTTCATAACACCTTCTAGCGCAATGTTGAACAGGAGGCAGGAAAGACCATCGCCTTGTTGAAGCCCTTAGCGAGTTTTAAACGAGTCCGATAACGCACGCGATATCTTCACGCAGCACTGTACACCATCCATCGTAGCCCCAATCAGTCTGGTCAGCTTCCCGGGAAAACCGTTCTCGTCCATAATCTGCCATAGCTCTTCACGGTCAATAGTATCATAAGCGGCCTTGAAATCGATTAATAGGTGGTGTGTAGGGACTTGATATTCACGAAACATTTGGAGGATCTGCCGCAACGTAAATATTTGGTCCGTTGTCAATCACCCGTCCACAAAACCGGCTTGATAACTTCCCACAAATATGCTTGCTTGCGGTGATAAACGGCGAAAGATGTTCTGGGAAAGTGCTTTGTAGGGCGTGTTAAGAATAGTGATCGCTCGATAGTTCTCACATTCTAGTTTGTAGTCAGCGAGTTTACGGCTTGCAAAAGTGCTCGTCTGCTGGTCTCTCGCCAGTATCGGAGATTGTGAGCAAGCTGAGGGTGCCTCGCTGGATTTTCTAGGACTGGACGGGCGATAGCTGGTGGCCGTGAACGGTTCCCAGGGAAAGCTCTAGACGTGAACCTCCTCCCAGATGACCAGGACAATGCAAGAAAATTTGTTTTCGTTGAAGGAAGTATTACAACAAAGGTAATTGCTATTAGATATTTTTGCAAACAGTGATAGATAGCAGACATGAAGCTCAAGTGGAGGTGCCCGACAAAGGTGTTATATCCTTGACAAATGGTAAGTTACAATTCACTGTTGTCGTTGTCGTAGGCGCTGTCGAAATCGCCGTCGGAGTCGACGTAGGCAGTACCGTTAGTATGTTTAAAATTAACCATCAACCGCTGAAACTATATGAGTTATCGCGTATTTATGTTGTTCCTTACATACCAAGTGAAATTTTAGAACGTAATTTCATTTGAATAGCTTGTTTAAACAGAGCTTAAACAATCGTCACGTCGGTCATAGCTTGTTATCCTGATGAATGTGGGCATCTTAGTGGAATACCTGTATAATGAGAGAGAGAAGGATTAGTAATTTCCATTTAATTCCACTAACTTATTTGCTTATCCTTGACAGATACGCGTATTTCGTCTACAATGTGCAGACTTCTTCAGTGTCTTGTTCTTCAGTGTCAAGTCGAGTATTAGTACAAGACACTGAAGAAGTCTGCACATTGAGTAACGGTATAATGTGATATGAGGGGCTCGGTGGCCTTAGAGCAGCCGTTCTTGCTTACTGAGCAGAACATCATGAGTCTAAACTCAAGCCCATCCACATTTAATATTCGTCAATCGTTTTATTTGTTAACATGACTACATGGTAATAACAGCAACTCGATGATTAAAAATGAGCTCCTCTGCCTAGTGCAAACGTTTTAGCTTACTGAGAGAAGACCGTGGGTTCAATCCCATTCTCTTTCGCGTTACATGATCGTTAGGACATCAATTCAGCTTATCGTTTACCAGAACGACCCTGCTGCAAACTCAGCCCTATTACCCAATATCCCAGTGATTCCTCGTGGAAGTGCAGAGGTGTTCTAGGCTTTCATCAAAGCGAGTGTCACGTCAACACATTCCTACCCCTTCCTTTCTTGAGCTGTGTTCAGGCGCGGCCGGCGTTGGTATTGTCTAGTTTTTACACATTTAGGATGATTGATAGTCCCAAACATCGTCTATTGGTTCTCTGTGTAATTACAGCTGGTCTGGCAATATCAGAGTAGCAACTTGGGCGGTTAATCATGCTCAGTAAGCGAAAACGGTTGCCATTAGGCAGACGAGCTACTTTTTAATCATCGAGTTGCTGTTATTACCATGTTTTCATGTTAACAAATGAAACGATTGACGAATTTTGAATGTGGATGGGCTTGAGATAAGACTCATGATGTTCTGTCAGTAAGAAAAAACGGCTGCTCTAAGGCCACCGAGCCCCTTATATCACATTATACCGTTACTCAAGTTGTTATAACTATTCAAACCCGGCACCGACGACAACGATTTTGTTTTTTGAATCAGTCACACGGTTCCCGAAATATGACCGAAACATTCTTCTCTTTGGCTTCATTATACGTCCCCACTGTTTACGGTGACTCTTGTTAATAGAGAACTGTCTAAGCCTGTATCATTATTATATTAGTATTATTGTGTTTCAAGTACAATCATACTCAATGCCCCGGTGAGTCGTCTCAAGCATGATCTTGCTTTATAGCTGCAGCTCTACCGGCTGAGTTAAGGGAGGCCACCTCAGGTCAAGTTCCGGGGGAGTGACCAGTGTGACTAAAAATGTGAGATCGATTTCTCGGCAACAATTGCACCGACTTGAACGTAGAAAGCACCAGATGAGTGGTATTATGATCGGCAAAATATTTGTTGGAAACCCAGTTGTAGGTATATGACCTCCACTTTTGAACGTATAAATCAAATCTTTGCATCTTATACGACTTGTTTGGTTCGTATATCACTTTGTATATCTGGAATTATACGGACCAAAATGATGACTGGGCAGATGCGACCTTAAACGTGCCAACAAGAACAATGGTAGTAATTGATCATTGAACCACGTAACCTACACTTGGACGTGTCCCGAATGCCCCCGGAAAATATTTAACACTTCATCTTGATTAAAAAAAAATTAAATAAAAAATATAAACTTTTGCAATATTGAAGTACCATAGGCTGCTCTGACGAGACAAAGAAACCTCATCCCGAAGCTCCTCTCTTGATCCTAGCCTTGGGCAATGTACTCCTTTAACCTCGGGTAAGCCACAAGTATTCGGCCCAAATCCAACTAGGCATAGATATAAGAGAATTTTGTTACAATCAATGTTCATGTATGTATCGGCTCCGTAAAGCTAACGCGATTGAGCCTTCCAAATAAACAAACTAGATAAAAGAAAAGACGCTTGGACACTTGAAAATTTTCTTCCAACGTAAAACAAGAATTTTTGGTAAATATTTTGTACTTTTTGTTAGTACACCTTTTTCATGTAATTACACAGAAAAACAATATTTTAGACATTTATATCGTTTTTTATTCAAAAATAACTTTAAAAAGCGTGCTTCCAATTTGCAATTCATGCGTGCTATACAATTCATGAGCCTTTTGATTTAAAATAAAAAAGTTATTAATATTGAACAAGGTCACTTTTTGGGATTTTTAGCAAAATTTCAATACTAAAAATTTCGGTGCTTCGTCATTTCGATCAAACGTAAAGTTTTCCTGCTGGTTGTCTGAAAGAGTTGTCACATCAGGAATGATAACTTGTCTGGCTGGTAGTCCGTACAGACCACGAAGGAGCTCGTACTTCGGGCAGACACACAGCAATGTTCCTCCGTCGATGGGATGCTGCAGACGTTGCAAGTATTCCGGAACGGTGCGCCACTGAAGTCCCGCGAGATCAGGGAGTGCCGTCCTGAGTCTTGAGAAGATTACACTAGTTTACAAAACAACATAAAAAGTGTGAACTTTAGTGGTTGACCAACGTTTCTAATGCAAAATCCTACGCTGAATTCAATGCCGTGGTCAGAAAAAATTAAAGTAGAGCCATTTTTGAGATATACAAAAATTTTGATTTTTTGAATTTTGGACAAAAGTACGATTACTAAAATGTCAATATCTTTGGAACTAGTCCACCAATTTTCAATCTTTTTTTATGAAAGTGAAGCTAAATAAATTTGCAATCGTTCACTAGAATATTATGTTTTGATTAAAAAATTAATTTTGAAGTCATTTAAAAATTTACAGCATTTTTTTTTATTTTTCCTGCGAATTTTCCATAAAAATCTTGTTTTAATCAACATTTTTAATGGGATACAAAGATTCAAAAAATCATTCTATAATTTATTCTTAAAGTCCATTAAAAACTGGAGAAAATGAGCCTTTAATGGATGAAATCGGTTGGAAATTGTCGAAGTTATGAAATTTTTTGTAAAATCATGGAAATTGAATGTTCCAAGATTAGCCGTTGTCCCGCTCCTAGGTTCATGCACCACTTCCAGTAAGCCTTTCTGCGGACGTGTACGCATACGGTGCATTTCACTAACACTACCAGCTGTCACGCAAAATTAAATGGGATATTTTCAACAACATAATTTACGCTAGTGTTTGTGAGACCGCTCGGCGAGAACCTAACGCAACCAACTCAATTTGACAGCTTTCTTTCTTTAACATTGCTTAACGATGTATACGACAAAACGTGAATTCAAGTGTAAAAATGATCCTCAAAAGTTTTGTTACGCGTGTGGCAATTTACAAAATTGGTCAATTTCACTGCTTCGTTGCAAACTGCATACAGGCTTTATTTTAAAATTGATCCTGGAGACTTTGACGAACCGTGGATTCCAAAAGTATTATGTAGTTCGTGCAAAACGTGCTTGGCTAGGTGGATGTCAGGCGCAAGGTAAATTGATTTTTTGAATAACTTTCATATAAACAATTTATGTACAGCATGGTAGTGCTTTGTTCTTTCCTGATCGACATTATCTTACTTCATCTATTTTTGATAAGTGTTAATGTCTTACTTACTAACTCACTTATTTGTTATCTGTCAGTCGCTATTTGTCCTTTGACATGCCCACCATATGGCGTCGACCGTTTTGTCATGCAACGGATTGTTATTTCTGCTTGACAAAAGTTAAGCAACAAGGACGTCACAAAACAGTTGAGTATCCACAAGTGGCTTCTATGACAAAACCTGTTCCACATTCAAGTTCGGTCCCGTATCCTGTTTATCCAAAGCGGAAACGAGCGCCCTCTGTTGAATCGACCGTTACAAAAAGTGAGGAGGAATTCAAGAAGGAATGTGAGGAAGACTTTGAGGTGGAATTGGAAAGAAACCCAAAACTGTTTACACAATCCGAATTTAATGATTTGGTGCGAGATCTCGACTTATCGAAGGAGAAATCCGAATTAATTATATGATTTGAGTAGTAGCTATACTGAAGATCCGAGAGATGTCGCCCCTTCAGTGGTAGGAAAATCATTTTTGCAGTATGGAGAATATCAGAAAATCCACGATTTGTGACTAAACATGCTTTCAGAGAAGGAAACAAATAAACGAGTGTTTACCTTATCACCATAGTAATGTACTTGTGCAATTTTTGTGCATCTAAAACTGCCCATAAAGACGATAATGAATAAAAACTGAAAATTTCCATGCATTTCCAAATGGTTTCCTACCATTCCCATACATTCGAAAGTGACTGGCCCTCTGGATGTGGATGATGTGAAAAACAACAAAACATGATTAATTGCTGGCATCACGCTTGAAAGAACACAACATGCTGAGCAAGGAGGTCAAAATTTCTTGTCACAGGAATCGTCACAAGAAATTTGACAAATATTATTCTACAAAGGACAAGGCATGTTTTTGCCATGACGTAAACGGCTTGTTTGAAGAGTTTGGTGAGCCATATGATCCAGCTGAATGGCGTTTATTCATCGATAGCAGTAAGTTGAGCTTGAAAGCCGTTTTACTGCATCAAGGGAATGAGAAACCTTCTATTCCATTAGCTCATGCCGTTAATATGAAGGAAACGTATGAATCAATGGCTATATTGCTCAATTTGATAAATTACAATCAACACAATTGGAAAATTTGTTCCGATCTTAAAGTGGTTGCCATGTTGACTGGATTGCAACAGGGATACACAAAATATATGTGTTTTTTGTGTAAATGGGACAGTCGAGCTCGTAAGGAACACTACGTCCGAAAAGATTGGCCAAAACGGGATAATTTCACAATTGGTAAAGACAACGTTAAAAATGATCCTCTTGTGGTAAAAGAACGCATAATACTTCCACCACTACATATAAAACTTGGGCTATTCAAAAATTTCGTCAAAGCGTTGCAAAAAGAAGGGCCGGCATTCCAGTACTTGAAATCAGTATTTCCAAATTTATCTGACGCAAAGATAAAGGAAGGTGTATTTGTTGGCCCACAGATCAAAAAACTGCTCAATGATTCCGCATTCAATACAGTTTTGACACCAGATGAGGAAGAAGCGTGGAAATCGTTCCAGCGTGTTGTCACAACCTTTTTAGGAAATTTCAGAAGCCCAGATTATGAGGAAGCCGTCGATGAATTGCTCAAAAATTATGAGAAAATAGGTATAAATCAAAAATATTGTGTTTGTTACATATAATTAATTTCAAATCCTTTTATTTCACTGAACACAGGTGTGAATATGTCTTTGAAGATACATTTCCTACATTCTCACATGGATTTTTTCCCGGAAAATCTTGGTGACAAGAGTGATGAGCACGGCGAACGTTTTCACCAACAAATGAAGATGATGGAACGTCGTTACCAAGGGTTTTGGGATGAAGCAATGATGGGTGACTATTGTTGGTTTCTGATTCGAGAAACAAGTTCAAAACATCGAAGACAAAGTCTTTCGATTCTCAATCATTTTTAATAAAACCTAAATAAATTTCTTTTGTATCAACTCGGTTTTAAATCCTGATATGCCTTAATCAAATTGATATGTAGAGAAAAGAATCTCCCATGAAAACTTTACATGCGATTTGGATGCTTACAACGACACCTAGAAAAGGAACTCTAAAGCTGTTGTATTTCAGCAACATTTTTAAGTGTTTTACAAAAATGCTCATAACTTCGACAATTTCCAACCGATTTCATCCATTAAAGGCTCATTTTCTCCGGTTTTAAATGGACTTTAAGAATACATTATGGAATGATTTTTTGAATCTTTTTATCCCATTAAAAATGTTGATTAAAACAAGATTTTTATGGAAAATTCACAGGAAAAATAAAAAAAAAAATGCTGTAAATTTTTAAATGACTTCAAAATTAAATTTTTAATTAAGACATAATATTCTAGTGAACGATAGCAAATTTATTTAGCTTCATTTTCATAAAAAAGATTTAAATTTGTGCACAAGTTCCAAAGATATTGACATTTTAGTAATCGTACTTTTGTCCAAAATTCAAAAAATCATAATTTTTGTATATCTCAAAAATGGCTCTACTTTAATTTTTTCTGACCACGGCATTGAATTCAGCGTAGGATTTTGCATTGGAAATGATCATCACCTTACCGAGTTCAAAAATGCTGTAAACTAGTGTTATTTGGTCGCGCAGCTTCTTCAGGTCCTTCCATTTATTGGTGCTTCCTTTGACCTTGCTGATGAAAAATGATCTGGTACGGGACCATTCCGTCTCCCATGCTTTCCATAAGATGTTCGTTATCCAGCTCCTGACGTCCTGTAGTAGAATACTGTCGGTATACCTGTGGCTGCATGGTCTACGGCTAGCTCTACTTTGTTATTCTATGGGATCCCAGTGTCCGATAATCCATGCGTAGGTCGTGTTTCGAGATGCCTTGATGCCTTAACAATGCCTTGGATCCAAAGGGGGGGGGGGGGGGTGGTACTTCCGATGTGAGGGCTTGAATTGTACTGTAGGAATTCGAGAGAATAAGGTCAATCTGTGAGTGCCACGATCGCGTATAAAGTGGCGGCAACTTCGGCTGAAAAAACTGAGCATTGCGAAGGCAGACTTAAACTGGTCAGAGAGATGCTCCGAGCAATTCCCATGCCAACTCCAGCACTAGATCGCGATCCGTCAGCGTAGCGATGAGCATGGTTAGTGTATGACTCATTTAGCTCTGCTACCGATCTCTGTAATGTTCCATATTAGTTTGTGTCTAAATTCTATAAGCTTTGACAATTTCCGTAAGAATATGAGACCATTTTCGTAAAATATTTTGACCAGGTATACTAAACGTTCGTAATTCTTATTTTACATCAAATAGTAAGTTATGGTTACTGTGTGTTTGTTTTACATTGTCTACAGTTATCGTTGACATTTATGTCCTTTTTGGTGGTCTGTTTAACATTGTATGGTTTCTTACAAGTGATAGCATATTGTAGTTAATTTATTCATAAATCATTGTAACATTGTAAATACATGTGTGTCGAGGGTATTTTATTGGAAATTTTGGTTTGATCACCACCGAGAACAACCACTTTTTTTTTTAATGGTGAATCTTGAGGCTTGTGTCTGTGCATTGTTATCAACATCAGATTGTCTTTGATGTTTACTTCTGTTTCCAACCGGAGCTCTTCCATGTTACACACAAGCTTCTCTAATACCGAGTTTCAGCATCGATGTCATCATTAGACGATATCAGCCAAACTTCGATTGTTGAATTTTTATCTAGCCGACCAAACTTGAACGTATCCATCCTGTGCTGTGCTGGCTGCTGGGACGACTCAACTCGAGTCCGGTTCCTGAGAAGTGTTGGCCACTGGGCTAGCCAAAAGCCACACGGATACCGGGAGAGGACACAGAATATGAATTTGATATATTGCAAGCATGCAAGCCACAGACACAATTGCCATTCTATTAGCAACCCGGGCTCAAAAGGGAGCAAGAAGGGAAGAGTGGATGGTGAGCCAGTAAGGGGAAGCAACGGAAGTGGTGGGCTGGGATTTTTGCGATCGTCACATGCAACCGAGCGTGCATTTTTTAGAGTTCCAGTTGTCACACAACAGAAAGCATAACTGGAACGAAAACCGAAATATCATATTCACCCGTCCGTCCCCAGGTCCAGTCGCCAGTTAGCCGTTTGGGAGATCTGTCTGCAGTTGAAATTCAATTTCAAGTTCGTTTGGGTCAGCTCTTTTGTTTCTTGTGGAGGAAAATCACATGCCTCGTGCAGATTTCAGTTCAATTCTAGATCCACTTATGCCGTTCCGGGATCCCATTGTTCATTTCGTATACATATATAGGCTCGTCAGGCAGTTGCAGTTGCTTGTTCCAATCTTTCTTGGAAGCAAAAAAATAAATAAAAACTGAAAACTAGTTAACAACCTATTAGACAACTAGCTCCACATTTACCGTTCGTTCCACTCCATGCGATGAGAGCTCATCGTGCAAACTATTAATCAATATATGCCCTCTCTCTCTCTCGCTCGGTCTCTCCCTTCAACCACCGGCAGCCGGTATACAATTTCCTCCCTCGGATATCAAAGTCTCCGAAACCTACCCAGAAGAGCTATTACACACGCACTCACTCATTCACCTTGTTGAAAACTTTACCCAAACAAAACCGAGCGCCTGTCGAAACCAATCATTAATCTTCCAGGCGATTTTCTACTCCCGGGCTTCTAAATCAGCTGTAAGATGAATTTGTCGAGGGGAGGGAAAAAAGAATTCTGAACAACAAAAACTGTTGAAGGAAATTGGCGTTGAAGGAAAACTTTCAGCTCATTAGATTCTCAACTTTTCACCGGGAGCTGCTCTCGATGTCGACTAGGACGGCTTAGAACAATAGATAGTAGTGGACGGAAGTGGCGATGGTGCGTCTGAAAATAATGAGCTGTCAACCGAACGGGGTTAGTCCTGTTCGGGTCACTTGGGCCGTTCTTCACCGGTGATCGATATCATTCCGGATGGATTGGTTACTGGACGGGGCAGTGAATTGTCCAGAGTGTGGTTTTTTTCGTGCCAAAATAAATGATTGCATTCTCGGGAGGGATTTGGATGCATCATTATTCATTCTGTTAGAAGATGGAGTGAGGGCAAGGGTTGTGGGATTTGAATTTCCGGCGTCGTGAAATGGTTTGAAAGGAGGAGAGCGTTTTGAATCAGTGTTGCATTTTCAAGAAGGGATGGTAGTTTAAAGTTTAAAACGGGTTTCAAAGTTCATCGGTAAAAACCATTTAATTATTCACTTCCATTGTCGATTTCTCGCAACTGACCATTCACTCACATAAAACAACAACTTCAACGGACAGTAGAGACAACTGCTAGTCAGTTTTTATGGATAATTTGTATTCATAACCCTCAAATACCAACTACGACTACCAGGACAAATCCAGATGTGTACTGCAGTTCATCAAGCTCGTAAAATTCTGCAGACCCTCCTTTGAAGTCGAATTGATTTCAAGGAAATCCACCAAATCACCCTTAAAGTCCCCTGGACTTGACCTTAAAGTCCCCGGAGTGTTCCTGAAAATTTCTTTGGCGTACCATGGAATATCATTGGAATGAGTATAACACACCAAAGCCCAGCGGCATCAATCATATCGATTGTACAAATTGTGGAAAAAACTTACTTTCAAAGGGGGTACCCGGAATATATCCGGGTGTAGTCTATTTGGTGAGGCTACCAATCACCTTATCATCGTATTTTAATATGATTTAATGGGCTTTAATTCAATTCATATTCAAGCAACTTCCCCGGGGTACCCGGAACATGTCCAAGTGTGTCCAATGTGGTCTGGAACACTTAACACGACTTGCTCTTATTTTTGAATTCTGTAGTAATTTGATGCGTCGCATGATGGTTTTAATACGTTTTCCGTTAAATCCAGCGTGAAGGCCCATATTCACCGGAAATTATTCCGGCCATATCTCCGGAACCGGTTCACCGATTCCAAAACCGTTCAATAGCGTTCAATGGGACCCCAAGACCTATCATTTGGCGCCGAGTTTGTCCAAATCGGTTGAGCGGTTGCAGAGAAACGTGAGCGCATTCATTTCGTTACATACACACACACATACACACATACACACATACACACACACACACACACACACACACACAGGCATGTTCCGATCTCGTCGAGTTGAGTCGAATGGTATATGACACTCGGCCCTCCGGGCCTCGGATCGATAGTCGGTTTTTCAAGTGATATCTATACCCTTATATGTAAGAAGGGTAAACAATTCTAAAACATTCAAAGCGTTTTTATGTTACTTCATAGCGATTTTCAGAGTTGGTTGGAAATGCTAACATGAAGCTTTAGTGTGATAATTTATTAGCTAGAGAATGATCTTTAGAAGAGGGTAGGTGGATAGTTCCGTTAGAAGTTTGAAAATGAGCGAAGGGCCATTAATGCGACAGTTTTTAAAGTCAGACGCACATCTTTTGCCTAACCCGTACAATGTACGCGGAGACTTGAAGTATGTCTTCAAGTCTACAGGCAAAAGATGTGCGTCTGACTTTAAAAACTGTCGCATGAATGGCCCTTCGCTCATTTTCAAACTTCTATTCAATTTTCATACTGCCGTACTCTAACGGAAATATCCACCTACCCTCTTCTAAAGATCATTCTTTAGCTAATAAATTATCACACTAAAGCTTCATGTTAGCATTTCCAACCAACTTTGAAATTCTAAAAATTTTAAGCAAATTCTGGCCCAAATTTCATATAAATCTGTTCAAGATGGAATTTTCTTATTGAATATATGAATTGTTTTTATTCTGAAAATCATAGAAAATATGTTCTCGACATTATTTTATATAATGATTTTACATTCGATTTATTCCAAATATTCCTGTAACTGGTAGATTAATAGTATATAGCTTCCCAACATTGCAATAAATTGGCACAATATTTGTTAAAAATTCAGATATGCGTTGTCCCAGCTCTTTAAATTTACTACATCAAAAGACGGGCTTGAGCAGCACCCAAGCAACACAATTTGTTTCTCAGCGAGTTACAACAAACTTAGTGTGATTAATTGACTAATAGAGAATTATGAACAATGCACCGCATATAAAACTTCATTGTTCATTAAAAAGCGCAGAAGGTGGAGTTTCTTTGCAACTAATGTTTTTGGCATAAGGTGTTGCAAATAAGGTGCATGTAACATGATATATGAATGACACAAGTTGTAAATGAGGTTTTATCAGACTTAATTCCAATGTTGTTCCATTGTGTACATTGCGGTCAACATGTTCAGTACAACCATATTTATTTGTATGTGCGGTTGTGTTTGCTACTGAGAATAATTTTTGGTTTCATTCTAAGCGAAAAAATAAGCATGATGATGAGTTCTTAAAACTCAAAATTATGATTTAAAAAAAGTAATAATCAATGAGATGGTCAGTGACCGATCTACAAAATGTATTCAGGCACTTTCTTGGCTCTCTAAGGCAAGGCAGCGCTCTGTTGTGGGCCGATCATCGACAAGATATTCTGATAAGCTGGAAGATGCCACACCCCGCCACATCACTGGGCAACTAAAACACACCTACCAGACCCCTATCTCATGAAGTGTCCGACCCGTAACCACAAACCTAAATTCTCATCAGCATAGTTTAATTTAAAAAAATAAATACTTTACAAGTAACAATCAATCTAGCCCTATTAAGTGATCAGCTTTTTAAAACCACATAAGCTTTTTTTATGCAGTACCGATGGATCCCATTAATTTAAATTTTTTAGCTGACAGAAAGTTTATTGAACGCAAAAATATTTAACAACTTATTTGAAGAAGTAAGGCTTGTACTCGAAAACAATGCACCATTTTTATCCGTGGGTAAAAATTGATGAAAATCTGGGTATAACTAGTTGGGATTGAATTGTTTACATGTGCGAAATTGCATGACAATCGGTTCAGTGGTTATTGAGATGTCATCGAAACGAGAATAAAATCGCCGGAGAATTTTGCGCGCCGCCATGGAAAATCCGACTGCGACCATGAGATGGATCGGAAGACAACTGGAAATCACCCATACAACTGTATCTTGGGTGGTAAAATCGTTTAAGGAGTCCCAGACGACCGAGGGGCGGGCTGGAAGTGGAAGAAAATCGAAGACAGCTGACCCTGTGAAGGCTCGGAAGGTGTTGGATTATTTCAAGCGTAATCCGAACCTTTCGATTCGCGACGCGGCTCTGAAGGCAAAGTGTTCCGTCTGGTTCGTTCAGCAAACCATGAAACGAGCTGGGCTTCGTGTAGTCAAGGTCCGGAAGGCACCGAACCGGCGTGATCAACAAAACACGGCGGCCAAATCCAGCTCAAGGAAGCTGTATCGAGAGTGGAACGAAACCGATGTGTGTGGTTATCGATGACGAAGCCTACATCAAGGCAGACACAAAGCAGATACTGGGGCTGGAGTTCTACGTTGCCAAATCACGGTTTGATGTTCCGGCAGACATAAGGAAGAAGAAAGTGGACAAATTCGCACAAAAAATACTTGCTCTGGCAGGCCATATGCCAATGCGGTAAACTGAGTAAACCGTACATCACAATGGGTACCATCAACAGCGAAATTTAACGCACCGAGTGCCTCCAGAAGCGTCTCTTGCCCTTCCTGCGGTCCCACGGAGGCGAGACATTATTTTGGCCGGACCTGGCATCATGCCATTACGCGCGATCGACGTTGGATTGGTACAGAGATAATAACGTTGTTTTTGTACCAAAAACCGCCAACCCCCCAAATTCACCAGAGATTCGTCCGGTGGAATGATTTTGGGCCATAATGAAGGCCAAAGTTCGAAAATTGTCTAAGGTGATTAAGAACGAGCTGGAGTTGAAGAAAGAATTGATGAAAGTGACCAAAAAGGTCGGTTCCACCATTGCACAAAATGTAATGAGGGGTCTTACGGGAAAGGGGCGGGCTTTCAGCGATGGAAAGGAAATGGAATAAAGTAATTATGCCGAAACATATTCAATATGTATTAGTTCATTCCCTGAAAGTTTCAAGAAAATCCGACTTAAAATAAATTTTTGGCGAACACTTTTGTCTAGTGAATTTTTTTCGAGTACAGACCTTGTTTTATGCATCTATTTAGACTTAAACATTTTTTTTTAAATAAACTAAATGTTATGTATTTTTATCAACTTCAAAAATCAATCAATCAATAAGTAAATAAATAAATGAAATAAAAACAAATTAAAAAAGCCCGCAAACCAATTGGAATTAATGACTTTAACTCGCAAACCCCCACTGTCTATTACTAACAAATCCTAAAACTTCCATAATTTCGTCATTTTTTAACAGAAAATTTATATCTATCCATTGCAATAGAACCGCAAACTCCTCAAGTTTTGATGAGCATTGCAGTATTAAAAAAATCTTTAAAATCTGAAAATATGATGAACTGAAGTAGTGTAAATTTGTGACTTTGGGGGTTTGAAAATCAATCGAAAGTTTACCGTTTCGATTTTTTTTCGGTGCGTTTTGATTTTTCTAATAGGAAGCCATCCATAAATTATGTAAGGGTTTTTTGAATGATCATTAAATCCCCCTCCCGTCCTTGTAAGACTCTGTAAAATTTGCAGTTCACAACCCTTCTCCCGAAAGTCTTTATAAGATTTTAAAATTTCCAGAAGATGGCTAGATATTGATTCGGGTAAATTTTTACATGCATTTGGCGGTGTTTTGGCATTAAATCGCTTAAGATAATATTATGTTTTTCACCTACTAAATTTTATGTATGAAAATGTCAACTTCCCTTTCCCCCATTCGGTTAACAAATTTTTGGATGATTCCAAATGTTGGGAAAGATATAAATAATCCAAGAAAATCATTTTTTTTTCTCAAAGATTTCATAGAAAATTAACATGTAACAATACGCTTTAAATCTCATCGAAGAAAGTTGAACTCCCAACAAAACCGAAAGGTTGATTTTCTGCGGCTTTTGAGTCCATCTTTGTGCAATGATGTCTGAAAAAAATGTATTTATCCGCCAATATTCTCTAAAAAAAATGAGAAAACTTAAGCGGCTACGGATTCCGAAGACGGTCGTTGGAGATCAGTTGTGGGACTCGTATGACTCCCGGAAACAAGAATTAAAAATTCAACTCCAAATAAATATACCAGCCAGCTACTGCGTATCATAAATTTCTGGTCAATAAAAAAATCCTTGCTTTTTGACCCCTTGGTCGATCATAATATTACTATCCAATAATTAGTGAATGGGCTCGATATTTCAAAGCTTGGAGTTCATACTTCAAACCCTAAGGATGCAAACTCCGAGTTTGTTGCGCGGGAATTAAAGCGATTTCGGAATACTACTTAAAGATTGCACTAACTTTTTATAGCAGCTGATTTACGCAGCTTTAACTGCAAAGTTTAATCCTACATTAGTTTCACATAATCAAATCAATCAATTAACTTACAATAGATAGTTTCCCTTTATTATCTCGTCCTACGAGTGGTGCGTTGAAGCTTTTACTTTTGTTCCAACACTAGTCTGGATATCATTATATAATTAGTCCCAATCGCACATAATTCAAATCAAAAGCGATAAATTCATGGATTACTTACTTTTCTAGTCGGGATCTTTGTCCACCTTTCTAGTCACTAGTTTACGGTATCTGTAATTTTAGATTCAGTTTTGTCTTCCAGTGCTATCCAACCTAGATAAAGTAGCAATTTTATATCATCGTTTTTCATAACTGTAACTCAACAAATTTACCCTCAATTACTGGTAGCGCAATTTTCTAACTGAACAATTACACTTCTATCAACACTATTTTAATTACAAAAGTAATTCCACTATAATAAAAGTTTTTAATTTACTCACTTATAAACATTCCATAAACTTTAGGTCTCGATTTGTTTTTATTTACTGTTCTCCTTTCAATTACTCCGTTTACCTAACAGCGATATGGCGTTATCACTAGACTGGTATTTGGCCCAAACCGTGTGGCCAGTTTTCTTCACACACTACGTCGATTACGCAAACCGTAAGACTTCTTTTCATAAACATCTAGTCATCATTCACTGATCTTTTTAAAAAAAATAGCTTATAATTATAAAGCAAAGATTTCTATCGAAATTTTGACAATATACAAATCAAAGCCTTCACCTGAACAACATTACACCATAAGAAAATAGAGTCATCCAAAATGGAGAACTTAATATAGTTCTTTAATGTCCTGCTCCGATAACACATCAAAACGTCCTTGATATTCTAATGTTTGGAATATTTGTGAACATTCTCCATTATAGCAACATAATTTCGGCCGGTATTGTACGGTTCATCTAGATATAATCCAGCTCACTGAACTGTTGCAAACATGTTAGATAGTACGTTAAAATAATGTAGCTATTTTTCAAGACATCGTGAAAAGTTTACAACAAGTATTTTTTAAGTTGCAGATGAGTGGATATTAAAATTATAATTCATATTGAACTGCAACAACACCGCAACAATTTGTTTACATAACTGCACCATTATGTATTATCGATGGTATCCCTGTTCCAGTCTTAGAATTTGTTGAGTAAAGGGCGAACACGAAATTATTGCGACACATTCAACAGGGCATAACTTTTTTACCATTGGGTAAAAATCACACTTTATATTGATGTGTATTGTGTACATGCTGTCAAACTCGAAGTCGTGTTTTTCGATTCAACGAAAATGGAGGTGAACCAACGCGAGTTGAGAGAACAAATTCTTTCCAAACACGGCAAAGGAGCTGGAAGAAAACCGGGACCGGAGAACAAAAAGACGGAGGGAAAGGTGAAGCGGATGATTAAAGCAAATCCCAACGTCACAAGCCGTGATTTGGCTAAAAAGATCGGCATGTCGCAGAGCTACGTCCAGAATGCAAAGAAGAGAGCTGGACTACATACATACAAGGTACAGAACTTCCCAAACCGCGATGAGCGGCAACAATCGACGGCTAAAACTCGGGCACGGAAGCTCTACGAGAAGATGCTGACAAAATATGGCTGCTGTGTGATGGACGACGAAACGTATATTTTTTTGTTAATTACTTTATTTGTACAGGCTCATTCGAATAAACTTTACAGAGCCAAGTTATCATTTTCTTTATACATTATAAATGTCTTAAATCTAAAATTAAAGGATTGGAACCGATTACTCGCGGTCTTCTCGAGGTTAGTGGATGACAATTGTTTGGATCGGGAGAGGGAAAAGGAGATTTGGAATATGATTTATGATTCAAAAATTTCACTATTTCTAAAACAAATACTTAATTCTATCGACGTTATATCAACTCTGTAATTATACAATTATTACAGAAACAAATCTACAAAAAAAAATGCACACACACCTACAAAACACAAACTAACCAAAGGTTAATCAAACTTACAATCTATGGTTAATATTCTTCAAGAAAACATATATGAGTTGCATAAACTCCAGATCGCGTCTAGCCAAAATATCCCGAACTGGAACATTAGGTTGTCTACCTCGAGCCCGAAGGGAATCGTACAACTCGGATCTGACTCCACGGTGCTCAGCACATGACCAAATAATGTGATCTGCGTCCTGGTAACCTTGTCCACATTCACAGAGATTACTGTCGCCCAGCTCAACACGGAACAAGTGAGCGTTTGACGAGTAGTGATTGGACATGAGGCGAGACATCATACGAATGAAGTCTCGACCCACATCCAACCCCTTGAACCAAGGACACTTCGACACCTTAGGGATGATTGAATATAACCATCGTCCCAAACTCCCTTCACTCCATTTATTTTGCCAGCTGGCGAGGGACTGTTGACGATAAATGAAGAAAAATTCGTCGTAGGCGATTTGTCGATCGTAAATATCGCCTTCCATAGCGCCCACCTTTGCAAGCGAGTCCGCCTTCTCATTGCCCGGAATCGAGCAATGAGATGGGACCCATGCAAAGGTGATGACAAAAGATCTTAAAGATAAAGCACTTAGAAGCTCTCGTATTTTCATGAGAAAATACGAGGAGTGCTTTACCGGCCTCATGGAGCGAATAGCCTCGACAGAACTGAGACTATCCGTAAAAATAAAATAATGATCTGGTGCAAGTGAGGTGATCGTTTCTAGCGTACAATGTATTGCCGCCAGCTCAGCAACATATACGGAACAAGGAGCTTGAAGCATTCGAGAGGCGCTATGAAATTCGTTAAAAATACCAAAACCAACGGACGACTCTATTAGTGATCCATCTGTGAAGAACGATCTTGCGGAATCAACTTGGCCAAACTTTGCAGCGTAAATTGACGGAGCAATCATGGAACGATGATGCTCTGGGATTCCGCGAATCTCTTGCGTCATTGATAAATCAAAATGAACAGAACTGTCGAAGTCGGAGAAGCAAACACGATAGGGATTATGCTGCGAAGGGCTGACATCCTGTGTTATGTACACGTAGTACAATGACATAAAACGAGTTTGAGGGTTTAGCTCAAGAAGCTTCTCAAAGTTTGCAATCACCAGTGGGTTCATAATTTCACAACGGGTGAGGAGCCTGAGGGATAATTCCGAAAACCGATCATAGAGTGGCAACATGCCCGCTAACACTTCGAGACTCATCGTATGAGTCGAGTGCATGCATCCTAACGCGATACGAAGACAGCGATACTGGATCCGTTCCAGTTTGATGATGTGCGTTTTAGCCGCCGACTGGAAGCAAAAACTACCGTACTCTAAAACCGATAAAATCGTTGTCCGGTACAACGTTAGAAGATCTTGCGGATGGGCTCCCCACCACGTTCCGGTAATTGTTCGGAGAAAATTGATCCTTTGTTGGCATTTCCGCTTCAGATACTCAATGTGGGATCTCCAGGTGCATTTTGAATCGAACCAGACCCCAAGATATTTGAAGGACATAGAATGAGTGATCGGTTTACCCAAAAGTTGAAGCTTTGGTTGTGCTGGGCTATGCTTCCTAGAAAAAACGACCAACTCAGTTTTCTCCGTGGAGAATTCGATACCTAGCTGGATAACCCAAGTAGACAAATTGTCTAAGGTATCCTGTAAGGGTTCTTGCAGGTCGGCCTCTCTGGGTCCTGTCATAGACACTACTCCGTCATCTGCAAGTTGTCTCAACGTGCAGTTGTCCCTTAGACAATTGTCAATTTCTCTGACGTAGAAATTATACAGAAGGGGGCTTAAACATGAGCCCTGGGGGAGACCCATGTAGCTAAATCGTGAAGCTGTAGAGTTTCCATGAGAAAAGCTCATATGTTTCTCTGACAGCAAATTGTACAAAAAGTTATTAATTAATGGAGAAAGGCCACAAGCGTGGAGTTTGTCTGAAAGGACTTCAACCGATACTGAATCAAAAGCCCCCTTAATATCCAAGAAGACAGAAGCCATTTGCTCTTTATTAGCAAAAGCCAACTGAATTTCAGTGGAAAGCAACGCGAGACAGTCGTTCGTTCCCTTGCCCCTACGGAAACCAAATTGAGTATCTGAGAGTAGGTGGTTCAACTCAACCCATTTGTCCAGGCGAAAAAGGATCATTTTCTCCAACAATTTTCGAATACACGATAACATCGCAATGGGACGATACGAATTGTGATCTGACGCGGGTTTTCCAGGCTTTTTAATGGCTATAACTCTCACCCGCCTCCAATCATCCGGAACAATATTAAGCTCCAGGAACTGACAAAACAAGTTCAACATGCGCCTCTTAGCGACGTCTGGGAGGTTCTTCAACAAGTTGAACTTGATTCTATCAGCCCCCGGAGCCGAATTGCGACACGAAAGGAGCGCGAGTGAGAGCTCCAGCATTGAAAAAGGCTGGCTGATCTCGTCTACCGAATTCGTCGTTTCGCGAGGAATCATCTGTGCCGGCACAGAATCAGGACATACTTTTCGCGCGAACTTGAGAATCCAACTATCGGAGTACTCCTCGCTCTCGTTGTTTGAAGACCGGTTACGCATTCTTCGCGCCGCATTCCAAAGCGTATTCATCGACGTTTCGCGCGATAATCCGTCCACGAATTGCCGCCAGTATCCGCGTTTCTTGGCTTTGATGAGGCTCTTGTACGAAACGTATATAAAAGCCGATTTTAAGCAAATTCCGGGGTTGGAGTTTTTCACCGGCAAGAGCAAGTTCGATGTGGACGACAAATTTAAAAAGAAGAAAATGTCGAAGTTCGCCTCCAAATATCTCATTTGGCAGGCCATCTGCTCTTGCGGAATGAGGAGTGAGCCTTTCGTGACAAAGGGCACAGTAAATGGCGAGATCTACAAATCTGAGTGCCTCGAGAAGCGCCTTTTGCCGTTCTTGCAGCAGCACGACGAAGATCCGCTATTTTGGCCAGATTTGGCATCATGCCACTATTCTTAAAGTGTCCTGGAGTGGTATGAGGCCAATTCTGTCCATTTTGTTCCAAAGGACATGAATCCGCCAAACTGTCCGGAGCTGCGCCCAGTGGAGCAGTACTGGGCAATAATGAAGCAGGAACTTCGGAAGAGCAAGAAGACAGTCAAAGACGAGAAGGACATGTTAAGAAAATGGAAAAAAAAAACTGAGAAACTGGTACCGGATGACACTGTAAAGACTTTGATGGAGGGCATCAAACGAAAATGCGTTCAATTTTACACTCAAGGCTCCATCGATTAACTTTTCTTTTGATTTTTGAAGTAAATATATGTATAAAACTACCCTAAAATTTTGGTTTGATTCTAAACATTATAAGAAAATTGGGATGACATTTTCGGTGTCGCAATAATTTCGTGTTCGCCCTTTATGTGTGGGATTTGAACGTCACTTGTCAGTAGTAATTTGACATCGAGTGATAGCGACATCGGTACAGCTCCTCCGTCAGCAGCCATCAGGTTTCGGCATTATGAGCGAAAAGTTCTAGCAATCCGCCCGTCATTTGGTGCCGTTTCCAGTTCGCCAGCAGTTCCGGGAAATAGGAGCTCCGTCTCTAACGGATCCTCAACGGCCACATCTCCGTTCGGTGGTATCAACATATTTGCTGCCTCAGCTCACGCATCGTCACCTCAGGCTTCTCACCGTTCTATTTAGCCCTTTGGAACACCCGGTCGGTTGAGAGACTACGGCCACGCCAGCCGCTGTTGGCATCGTCTTTAGTCACCATTGTCTCCCGCCATCCGTAATCCTATCGTCCTCGTCGTGGTCTTCCATTTCCTATGCAGATGTTAGCACATGCATTACTATTTCTCCGCTTTTGTCAATGTTGTGCAAACATATTTAACATCATCATATTTGAGCCATGGTAGATACAAGATGGTTACAATAAACCTTTACAGTGACAACTTGATTCAGTTGGTTGCAAAACGAAGTTTCAAAACTTATAGATTCATACGCTTAATTGGAACAAGATTGCAAATAGGTTCTTCAACACATCTTGGTTTCTCAACTTTGCAGTAACATTTCAAAACAGTTGCTCAATAGGTACAAAAAACATACAGTTCACAATCTGTTGTACCAAAGTTTTAAGAAACATAATGTTTTATGGAACTCTCATTCAACAAACACAACACAAGTTAGATTTGTGGCTCAAGTGTTTTATTTATACAATATCACGTAGCATATAACTTCATACCAATTTGAGTGTAACATGTTTGCTCATCCCATTTGAGGCATGATTTGACAGGTCATCCAAGCAGTACATTAAAACAGTTGAGTTTCATTATTGTGACCTAAAGTAAATGAAGCAACAAAGTTGAAACTTTGTCGTATCAAGATGTATATCCGGTAACATTTAAGGGATTTCTGGGCAACTTAAGTAAAAAAAAAAGAGATCTTTTCTGTGTTGCTTGGGCAGAGGGTTAAGTTGTTATTTCAAAGTGATAGTTAGATCAATCAGACCCAAACAATCTAAAACTTATAGCACCCAGCTGAAGGACAGCCGTAATTCAGTGTTTTTTCAACATCCAACCCTCAAACAACACCATCCACAATATCTCCAAGGATCGGGTGTCATGTTTCAGGGGTTTTAATCATGTTAGTAGCTATACTATTTCAGACATTCCGAATGAGTTCTGGGCAGCTTGGGTAACCCTCCGCATTCTTAATTCAAATTATTATTCATCCAGATGATTTATGGATTTTCCATGTTTTGTGAACCCCTTCGGGAGAGAAACAGAAGCTATCGCTTACAGGATGTTGGTGGTTGGACCAAAACCGTTGATAGTGTACCTATCATCTGTTTCTGTATCATCAAAGGAAGAAAGTTGCAAATTGAGTTTGAAAAGTTTTCGGCGAAACTTTTAACTATCCCTTCGGGGGGCTGACTGATTCGCTTGAAACTATATCCATTCTCTCTTTTAAAGACTCGCAGCACTCACAG
Organism: Ochlerotatus camptorhynchus; assembly: GCF_037179485.1. Lineage (NCBI taxonomy): Eukaryota > Metazoa > Arthropoda > Insecta > Diptera > Culicidae > Ochlerotatus > Ochlerotatus camptorhynchus. Next base: position 434,264 of record NW_027040618.1, read on the forward strand.
GACCAGAAACCAGCGCAGTGCAGTAGTGTTTGGCTGTTGATGTTCGCACGCACCTTCATAAATATCACGTTAATGCCTTGGGAGTCAGTCAGCTGTGCAAAGCGTGCTCTATTTTTATATACCTACATCGGAGGCAAGTTTGCAGGCGCCATCACCACCACCTTCGAACGATTGGGATGGAAGCGCAGTCCGCCACCACTGCCTTGCCTTCCAGCAGTCTATATTTTCCGAAATTTCCTGCTTCCCTTGCCGTTCCAGTGAGCGGGAGTTTCACTTTTATTTTACAAGCTCGTGGCCGCCAAGAAGGGAAGAACATTCCAAAGTTACGAGTGCCGTAGAAGGACGGACGCCGGGGTGCTGGGAAAGACAAAATATTTATGAAATCGGATGAAAATAAATGTGTTCCAATATATACTGAAGACTATACTTTTTTTCCGAGCGAACAAGGGGGAAATGATAGATATAAAGGACGGGAGTAGCGCAACTGAAGGAAGCAGCAAATAAATTTTAATGTCACGGTCATAATATGAGAATTTCCTCATCTGGACTCCATTCTGTAGGCGTAGGTTCGGCGATCGTGAGAAGAATTTTCCACACCCATCATCACTTTTTCGAACCTGCTGGGGTTGGAATTGAGCGCAAAAAAGGTCAACTCCTGCGGACCCAAACTTACCAACAACGTCATCCTTCGTTGTTGGCCATGATGATGATGATGATGATGAAAGTAAGTCTTACAGTCAGGTTCGGCCGATGCGAGAAAAGTTTCATCTCTTGGCTTCCAGGGCCCTAATGGAAACCGGGCAAGTGTTTCGATTTTCTTATTCAAAACCTACAATATTCCCCCACTACACTTCAGGTATCAACACACTGAACAGAATGGGAAATTATTTTCCTGTCTACACCTATCTATCCTGTTTAACTTTCATCGAATGAAAGAGCGAAGGGGGAAAACTTTTCTTTACTACTTCACCCCTCGGTGCTGCTGGTTCTTCTTCCAATCCTCTTCTGACTACGGTCGAATGTTGGCCGAAGAAAAGCCTATGACGTCTTTCTTATGAGAGCTGTCTGGTGTGCGTGTCTTCCCGGTGTCATCGTAAAAGTTAACAACTTTTCATAATTCAAAAATGAAAAATGAGACAATAAATTCAATTTGTATGCTGTTCGGTTTTTTTAGTCATTCTTTTGGGTGGCTTCCATTATAATCTCGGGCAACATCGGCGTGCGGAACAGGTGTACTGAATTGCTGGCAAATATGCCATGCTCGGTAACGCACGCATATCACCGTCACCCGGGGGATGGGGGAGGAGTAGATTAATAGAGGAAAAGTTATGTTGAGTCATTTCGGGACAAAGCCGGGAGCTGTTATTGTATTGGGGCGTTAACCAACATTTGTTTCAGTAACGGCGTAGATTGCTAATGGATGGGTAAAATAAAACTACATAATAATTGAGCATGAGCAATATTACAACAAATGACGGTTCCATTTAAGATTTGTTTCATGAAAATAAAGTGATTCCTTGGTTTAAGGCTAGGTACAGTGCTGTGTTCTTAAAATTTGAGCTAAGTAGTCACACCCACTTGACCTGCACCCTTAAATTATAAATCTGCCTAAAATAACGATGCGACCGCCCCTGCCGTTGTTTCAAACGGTGTATTATTTAGTTAATATTGAACATTACAACACATTTGCACTGTATCGCTGCTGCACGATGAGCAGCATCGTAATTAACTGGTGGCAAAGGTAGCATTTGCCATACAACAAAACCCGAGAGGCTAAAAATCGCTCAAATGTTCCTTGAGCATCGTAAAGTTCCTTTATCTTTGTTTCTTCAAATTATTCTTAATTTCTAAAAGTTCCGTCAACATTTTCCAAGCAATGTTTTTTTATTTATCTCATATCATACTTGACTTTCACCAACTCTCAGGAAAAACCTTGAACTGAATCAAAAACCTCGGACAAAACAAAATTCCCAAACATACCAGTAAGTTACCAAATCAAACCCTTAAAATTTAAGTATGCTGAACTTCAACAAACCTGAGCTGACTTTCTATCAATTTCTCAGAACTTCTACTAAAATTATTTAGCTTCCACAATGTTGGCGAAACTTCTATGAAATACCTTCAATTAGTATCGATAGTGGCCATTAAGACCTACTGAGAATACCACTACAGACAATCTGTTTATGTGTGGTGTGTGGATACAATCCATCTCCCACTGAACAGGCAGTGCTTTTATGAAAGAAACCTATTTGTAGATAACACTGTTTTTACCGATAGATGCAAACATGTTTAACCCTCGAGATAAAATGTGATAGCTCTACTGTAAATCCAATTACCTATTTCAAGAATGCCTGTTCATTCACGTACATTCTGAGGTCATTTTCTTATACAATAAGCACCGAATGAACACATTTACATAACAAATGCATATCTGAAGTGTATTCACACTTCTAGATTAGAAAAAAAACATCTTCTTGGATACTGGCACGTATTTAGAAATAAAATTATAGTTGCAATTTTAACGGATAAAAAAAGATATATGGATGGTAAATAAACTTAAATAAGCGTTGAATTTTTTTTTTTTTTTGATTTTGATACAATAACCATGGAGTAATTATTTTTTAATTATCAATCTCTAATACGAGAACATTTTTACTTTGTTTGAATATTAGAAAACGGAATTTTTCCTTTTTCCAATTCCTTCAATTATGTAAAGTAGATATGCCAAGATTAGCGTATGTATTAAAAATATTCAACAAAAGAAATATTTCCGTCTTTTGTTCATCGCTAAAACACTCAGGGAAAAGAGATATCGATACAAAACTAATGTTCGAAGAGATGAATCAGCTCCAGGCTGAAAATCTTTTTTAATAATTATAATCTTATCTGATATTCCAGGGAAGGAAACGACCATTGGATATCTTCCCAGGACCAATAGGATCAGTTTCACAATTTAAAACTTTGTATGGATATTCCAAACATTCTCGTTGCGCATAGGATCCGTAATCAGATTACAACTCTTGTCCAAATACATCATTACAATACATGAAAGTAGGTATTTAATAATACATCCATTTGCATTGAATTTTGCATGCATTTGTATGTTAAGATGGATGTCAAAAGTTCAATTGAAATCAGGAGTTGCAACGGTTGATGTTTCTTACTACACTCGCTTCGTTGTCGTGAGCGGCAGTCTGTTTGTATTCTTATTATGAGACAAACTAAAATACATAAATACGTGACGGTCTTCGGCGACAGTGTCGAATGACAGAGACTGTCAAATGATATGATATGATATTTTAGATTCGTACTGTACTTTGAGTGCATGTTTTGCAAGTGTCGGAAGCAAAGGCAGCCGATTATCTCTGTTATTGACTATGGCTACCGCTTACAACGCTGATTGGACTTGATGTAATTTTCGACGACGTGTAAATTTCAGCTTTAATTCATTGAATTTTAGATAATTAAACGTGTAACTCAATATTGAAAAACCTGCTCTTGTTGGTAATTGAAATTCACAAAATATTATGGAAAATTGAGGAATCTTCAGGCAAGATCCATGAACATCGGGAAAATGCGAGAACACTTTAACTGTAGCTCATGGTAAGTTTGTCCCACAGCACAAATCAGCAAGCCAAAAAAAGAAGTTTTAAGTTTGCATCATACCATTGCTTTTTATGTAATGGAACAACCCGTTTTGCTGTATTTTCAAACTTTTCCAGAACAAATTTGTTGTGTTCATCCAGTATAATGAAAAAATCAGGTTTGTTAAAATCGCAAATGGAACCGACTGGCGATGAGCGGCAGTTAAGAGAAGTTCCGAAAACTTCATAGCAGTTAAGAGTACTTCTGATAAATTGCAGAAAATTCATCTTATTTTTCTTATTCCCCCCATTTCAAGCTTATTGCGTGCCCTCAATTTAGTATTCTAGATGCACTTCCACAGTTATTAATAGAGATATTTCGATGCCTGTACCATTTTTGCATTAGTATAAATGTATGCCAAGTACAATCATACTCTATGCCCAGGGAAGTCAAGAAATTTTCCAACCCTAAAAACTCCTAGACCAGATCGGGAATCGAACCCAGTGACCTCCAGCATGGTCTTGCTTTGTAGCTGCGCGATGATCAGAGAACTTCGAGGCAGTCTTATTAATTTCAGGAAACAAAAGTCGATAGCTTCAACTTTCAGTAAGTTCCAAGATATTCAGGGATTTTTAGGCGGTTTCAGTATCATCATAAAAGTTCCGTGTTCACTGTCAAGAGCATTTAGTTCTTTTAATTGATCAATTATATATTATCTCAACTTTTTCCGTTTTTGAATTGTAGGCGTACCATATTTGTAGTATTTTTTTTCAAAGAGAAAGTTGATTAAGAGAATCAATCAAAATCACTTCCACCCCTGCTTCCAAGTTTGGTTACAAGATTACAACTCTGGAGAGCATTTTGTGTGGTCGTTGGGGGCTTGTGGTTCTGAACATGGACAAACACAAGCATAGATAAATTCTATTCTAACTCTTTACTGATATAAGCTTGATGGCCCTGAAAAGAGCCGTTTTATTGTAGAGGACATCCATGGCCACTTACGCTTGGCGTGTTTAGTGTAGGTGACAGCACCACGGACCTCATTTCCCAGGAACACCTTCAGCACACCTCGTAGATCCGACCGGAGATACGTTTGACACCGCCACGGCGAGCCAGACGACCGGTTATCTCAAAGAACTTTGCGTTGACGCTTGGCGCCACCTTTACCAGACCTTTTCCTCCTTTGCCACGACCAGTCAATTGTTGCTGGTTAGGTGTGAAGGAGTGAACTAGCCACCACCTTCCTACTGCTGCTATTGCTGTTCACCACGCCGTCCGAAGCGAAAATGAGCTGATGCCATACAGCATCAAACTCAAATTTGGGTCGATCTCATTCGCCGTGATATCACCTTGAAAGATATCGGCACCGGTGGTTAGCGTGATTACCTCTCACCCCGGCAGGCCTGGGTCCAATCTCAGTCGGCGCCACCGGCATGTTCTGAGGCATAACATCTCTGATCATGCCTTCCTTCGGGAAGTAAAGCCGTTGGTCCCCGGTTGAGTTGATGGGTCGATAGGTAGGGTCCAGGTGTGGGAGCTGCCTTCCTGGCACGTCGGTAGCATTGGTGCTCAGTACGGAAAACAAATCTCGCGTCACTTTTCAATAGGTCCTATCTACATTTATCGATTCCCTTTATCGACACTCTCTTTCGTAAATAACTCGGCTTCACAAATGTTTCCTGCCGTCTTCGTCGAATTAGATGCTAGATTGTTGCTTCTTCCATAGAAAATATCCGGCCGTGGCAATTCAAAGTTGATCAAGGTTGATCAAAATAATTTGTATCCCTGCTTCCAGTTTGATTACATGAGCATTTTGTGTGATCGTAGGTTCTGCTTATGGACAAACAGGCAGATGAATTCTATTCCTACTCTTTACTGTTATAAGCTTGGTGGCCCTGAAAAGAGCCGTTTTGTTGCCAAAGTTGGAGATGATTTAACCTCCGAAACCAAACAGTGTGCGTCTCTGTCACTTCAAAACGTAGATGACATCCATGGCCGCTTACGCTTGCCGTGTTTAGTGTAGGTGACAGCATCACGGATCTCATTTTTCACGAACACCTTCAGCACACCTCGTAAATCAGACCGGAGATACGTCAGACACCGCCACGGCGAGCCAGACGACGGATGGTGGTTATCTCGAAGAATTTGCCTTTGGTTCTGAATATGGCGATGAGTGTGCAAAATATTACGCAAATCCATCCTCCCTATTCGCACGCGCCCGAGGATCGGAGGCGAATGCCACTTCGACTTGTTTCGTCTACGTACTACTCTCTGACGACTGTGCTGGGGAAGCAGCATATACATGTAGGTAATTGGTGGATTTGTTAGATAATTCGACGCTTTTGGACAATGCTGGACATTTACCAGTTTTTCAATAGTTTCTTGTTGAATATCAACATTCGGAAGCATTTTTATCGACGCGTAGCCAGTGATAACATTATAGAAATTGGACAAGGGGCAGCTGAGTTATCAACGTTCAAAATCTTTCTTAATTTGTTACATATTCCATTTTTGGTTTTCACAAAGTGTACCCCCATATAGAAATCAAAGACATAGTCCTACGTCAAAAACATTAACTTCAGAGGATACCTGCTGATTTTTAGTACCTATTGATTAGTATTTAACTCGTACATAAAAGATGGATTCTTCAGTGGTGTTGAGTACTTGGCACTGATGAAGTCTGCAAGTAGTAGACGAAATACGCGTATCTGTCAAAAGATAAGTAATTATAACGGAATTGAAAGGAAATAAACCAACACACTCAAAACTCTTCATAAAGGGATTCCGTTAAGAGGTTCGACAAATTTAAAAGATTAACTTCAGGAAAATAAAAAAGGAATGATGGTTAATTTCTCAATCCCAATGGTCATCAGAGAAGTTTCGTTTTTTTTTTCCTTTGTTCGGGACCTAACACCACTGCGACCAGTAATTTGATCCATAGTAGTATATCCCGTGTCCTTAGTTTAGTGCATGTCGTATTACTCCATCACTATTGAGAAATGATGAAGTATTCGATTTTTTACAGTTGTCATTCTTGCATTTACCGCTAGGATCCGACTCTAATTGAAAGGTCCCGCTATTTATACCCTTCGGAGTGTTGGAATACCCTCCAAAGGCACGCCCCTTTGTCAGTCAAAATTGGATTCCTTAGCTTCAAAATTAAGGAATGACACCGATAGTGACCATGCATCAGAACCCTAGTCTTCACCACTTCAAACTAGGGAACAACGAATAGAAGATTAGGAATCACATAGATGAAGACTAACTAACTCATTTTTTCCTTGTTTCAAAATCATCCTCGGTCCAGGCAACCCGAGGACTCATCACTATCAACAAGGCATAAGGACTAAGATGTGTTCCTTTGATTACTGAAAAATCCTGATCCCCTCGTTTGAAGAAGTCAGGACTAGGAATCGGTGGTAGATCTTACATCCCGTAACGTACCACGAAAAGGTGATCTACCCACGTTACGGGGCCGTTACTATCATGAAATATTCCGGAACATTAAAAAAAATAATGGGAACCTTGTACCGCTCTCTGTTCAGCCGGCTTCTGGCAACTTTCTTCTCATCCGTCAACCTCTGGCACTTCGCATCAAACCATCCATTACATGGTTGTCTATCAGCTGTACCTGTCACTTCATGTGCTGTTGTGTTCACCACTCCGTGGATTGAGTTCACAGATGGTTGAGGTCCTCGTTCACGTAGATTTCGCTATTTAATCCGCTCATCCACTCATCCGTGTCTGCTTCTGGCGGTACTCTACAGCAACACCTACTGCTGACAAGCAATGGATATTGAAACGCATTGATTCCCGATTCGTTCAGGTCGTAACGGTCGACAGACGCGCTCAAATTTTGCAGACAACAAGGTTTTTACATCGATACCATCTGAGAAGTGCCGGACATCCACCAACATGCGATCGATCTCAGTGCAAGTTTCGCCTCTTGGATATCTCCAGGTGTGCTTTCGGATACTCTTGCGTGCAAAGTAGGTGCTACTGATGGCCATACCTTGCGTGCAAAGTTTATTAGTTTCAGGCCGTTATCATTGGTTACTGCATGTAGGCTCTCTGTACCAATGATTAGACGAAAGAAATCTTCCCTGCCGACCTGCGCATTTGCATCTCCGATTACAATCTTCACGTTGTGCTTTAAGCACTCTTCATAAGTTTTATCAAGGCTCTCATAAAACGCATCCTTCACGACATCGGATTGATCGTTAGTTTGTTGATACAATATTTCTTATTCAGCAGACGCTGTTTGATGGTAGGACTGGCTTAAATCCTTTAAAAGATGATGATGACGTGTAGGCAGCTGGATAAGCAAATCGGACCGAACAATCCCATATTCTTTGGTTCAATGATTGGGCACTCGCAAGAGTCTCAGCCCGCCTGCTGTTGGACAGGAACTGGTGTCTGCGGCAGGTTGGAAGGCCGCAGAATATCAGTGTCCACCCAGCTAAAGCTCCTCCCCTTTTTAGTTTTTCCCGTTTAATTCCTTCGCCCAACAAGTTGGTAAATCTTAGCAGAAATTCGCTGAACACTTTCTTCGGCGAATTTATGATCCTGTTTTACGTCGTGGTTCTGCTCTATAAATTAATACTTTTATTTATTTTTTCTTCTGCGTTAAATCAAACTAGTAGAAAAAAGAAGGGATGTCGGTTGCGCGCTCGAATAATTTAAAATTCGATAAATATTCAATCGAATAGCTGTAAACATCTTTTTGATTAATTGTCAATCGAATAATTGGACTTTTAGGCATTCCTAGAAAAAAATTGCATTTTCTTTTTTATTTTTGGTGGTCCTTCGAAAATGTCGAACAGCAGAATTGCAACCAGCAAGTGTAATCCAAGAACCAAAAGCGGTGCGCTGCTAGTTTTCATTGCTTTGACGACGACTGAATTAAGGGGCTTAGAAGCAGAGGGGTGAAAGTCTTTTGATGACCATGGCCACACTAACCACTTTCGCACTATTTCTGCTAAGACCCTCTATCATCCAGAACAACAAACGTATCGATAAATGTGTTTGCCGTCGAGTTATTAACGAAACAGAAAATAGATTAAGATAATTGATCAAAATCACATGCACCCCTGCATGAAAATTTGGTTACAAGATTACAAATCTCAAGATCATTTTATGTGGTCGTTGGGAGCGAGTGGTTCGGAATATGGCAATGAGTGTGCAAAATGTTAGGAATTGCATTCTCCCTATTTGCACACGCCCGAAGATCAGAAGCAAATGTCATGGACAATGCTTGATTTATACTACTTTCTCAATAATTTTTCGTTTAAAATCAACATTGCTATCGATGCGTGGAAATATTTCTGATCGATTGGTCATAAAATTACTGAATTTGGCTTAGAGGTAGCTGAGTGATTAACGTTCAAAATCTTTCATAATTTTGTTGAATAATCTAATAGAAATCACAGACGTAGTCCTGCTTCATAAAGGTTATGTGAGTAGCAAACCTTAGAAAACTACACACAAATATTGGATACTTCCGAGAGTATTCAAGAAAATCAAGGCAGTTCCACGGACTTTGGGAAAATTGTTGGAAAATAATCGTTGAAGTTTCCGTACTTTTTTAAAACCATCATCAGGGAATTTTTTTTTATGATTGCATGCCACTACAAGTTTTCATCTTCTGATAATTAAGTGCTAATGAAGCCTTAAACGCTTTACAAACAGAAGTCTCACGGCATAGCATACAGAAGGAGATAATTCGAGCTCCCGTTCAGTCGAGTATATTTTCGGGTTGATATTCGTCTTCACCAATAATTTCTCGGAACAGTTATCCACAGCATTGCCAAACCACCGCAACCGCTTTTCCTGTAGATTCAACAACTCACCCAAAACCATTCAGCATAAAATCGACGCCTCGAAAACAAAACGAACAGGATCAGCATTTCGAGAAACGCTTGCCGGCACCAACCAACATCACCCAGATCGAAACTCTTTGTGTAGACCTTCAACGGAAATGGCTTAGGGCTGTTCAAAAACTACTTAGCCCGATTTTGATAGGTTTCTAGACCCCGCTTAGACAATCGTTCACACACATTTTTGGATTTTTTTTTCGGACACTCGCCAACAACCTTGCGGTTTCTACGTAGTTTATGAACAGCCCCCTGAAATAGCGTAGGTTCTCTTCATAAATTATTCACACACATACACCACACTCATTCATATGCGGGAAACCACTTTTACTTTTCCATAACTTTACTCCGGGTGTGTGTTTGTATGTATGTGCCTGTTCTTACGTGGCCTTGCTTCAACCGCAGACAATAATAGCTCTTCTATAGCTTTCATTCAGAGCCACCGGGAGCAAGGGAGGGGTGGACATCCCGGAATGAACACAAAACTTGGAACGGATTTTCCGATAAGGACTCTCGTAAACTAGTCGGTCAAAACGGAATTGATGTTGTTTGCCACATATCCCTCCACCCACTCCATCCATATATAGCTCAGAAGTAGGACGAAGACGATGACGACGACGACGATGCCTAGACGGACAAAACATACATGGTGTTTGGTATAGGGACATACAAAAAGAGCCAAGTCGACCAGTAAGAAGCCGAAGAAGAAGAAGAAGTTCGGAATTGGCAAGTGAGATCGAACCATCTGTAGGAAAGTGCCAAAGGAAAAGGAAGCGAATTTATGAATCCTTTTGAATATAAATTGACTGATATCGACTTATCACGGAAATAATAAAAACGGAGCATAGACGGCCGAGGAGGAGAACACGAAGATGGTAGTTTTCGCTGTTTTTTCGCCTGCCTGCCTGCCCGCTTGGCATTTGCGAGGAGCAATGGTTGAATGGTTTGTCTTTTCTCCGAGTCGACGGTCGTTGAGGCGGGGGCAAGCTTTCGATCTGAACTACCAGTGCCAAACGATAACACTTTGCAGGGACACTGGGCTGGAAATGAGTATTATTAGCAATCGATTAGATCAATTCAATAGTGAAGGGCTTCGAAGTATACCGTTATCAGATTCATTTTCACCAAATCCTTCCCTTTTGACACGGTGCTTTCCAAGTCGAACGTTTCCTCAGTTGTCATGCAATCGACAAGATCTCAACCAGCCAATAATAAATACACACTCGACCATTCTGGTTGAAGCGGTAAGCTCCCAAGTGTTCTGTGTTCTGACGTCGGTTCGAGTGTTGAAGAAGCAGCACAGGAAGTCACCCCCGTCAGGCCCCGTTTGGGAGGACGACCATCGGATGAAGAAAAAAGAAAAAAACAGCAAACTCTCCGGAAACCCAGTAATAAAATCCACAAAAGAAAGCTTGGATCAGCTCCAGCGGCAGTAGTAGCAGTGTTACGACGCCAATGTCACCCATTCGTTCGAACCAACGAACGAACGGTCTTCATCGAATGTGTTGTCGTTATTTTCAGACTCAGCAGAAAATCGTTGCAAGTGATGATCCGAGTAAAAGAAGCGGACGAAACAAAAAATGGAAAAAAGAAGACGTTAGCCAGTTCAGGACAGAGAGAGAGAGAGACAGATATATAGAGAGAGAGATAGCACCAGAATCGTAATTTGGTTATCTCTTTAGCATTCTGGTCCCGGGAAGTTGCGAAAGCTGTGAAGCGCGCTATGGCTGATGCTGTCAGGCGAACCGGAGAAATGAAATCTCAGATTATGCTTGCACATCATTTTTTGCCCGATGCTTCCTAGCAATGGTTCCAAGAAGACGACGATGCATGAGATGTGTTCTTTTTATTTCTGGGAGCGATCTGTGTCGGCTGATGTGTGTGTGCTGTGGAAATTTGTGCCAGTTTTTGGCGAAAGTCACCACCCGGTTCAGAGGCGAATCGTGTGCACATATATTCTCCCGGATGGACGATCTGACGGACGGGTGAGCGGATGGTGACAGCGGAAAATGGTTCTCCTATCCCATCATCATCGGTGGTGCTGACGTGAATGAATCGCTGCTGACTCCGGACTTATAGACGGCCGAATGGGTGATAGTTTGCTGCTTGAAAGAGCGTCACTCTGCTTATCAATTTATATTTTATGGCCGTTACAGCATTTGAGTGCAGCTGATGTCCCTCCGATATTTCTGGATCCTGGATTCAGCAAGTTTGATGAGCGAAGTTTAGTGTGGGATTGCCATGAAGTGGGGACCCGTAAAATTGAAGATGCAAACAAAGCCAAAACACCCGAATAATGATGTCACCGTGCATATATTCTATTCTATCACTTTTCGTGATTCCCAGGCTAGCTTCCCAACGGCTGTCATCTGTTCAGTGTATCCCCCAACCATCCATCCATCCATCCATAGCAGCGGTAGCTCTACGTTGACCCTCGGCACACAGGAAGCCCCCGGTGAAGCCATAAAACGCTGCGTCCAAATCTTTCCCCGACCACCCGACCCATGATTCGCTGTCGAGAGTGCTATTTTCGCAAACAAAACATAAAATTGACTCCCGAATGAGGCGCAAAAGAAGCAAACCTACATAACAACCCTTACCCCGTGTCCGCACTCGACGCCGATTGCTCTTTGCCTGCTTGAGGTTGTTGTTGTTGTTGTTAATGGAAAGCCGCTTCCCCTGTGGCTTTGAAGTCGCCGGTGAAACTGGATTTTCGGTGTTTAGCGCTCGTATAATGAAGGTAGGCCTACTCGAGTACAACAAAGTTGAACTTATGAGCGTAGAACAGTACCTACATGTTGGTTTATTATGTGAGTTCGAGTCGAGGTTCTACATATGTTGGAATGGCTGTTCTTGATTTTGATGTTCAAGAGTAATCGATTTTCATTGCGTTGGAAAACAATTGGAAGATGTAATAGGATGGTCCAAAAATTCGCTTTTGCTCCGAACAGGTATTTGGTATATGTCTAATCATTTTCATAAAATCTAGAATCATCATTCAAGATCAATTCTCATGAAATAAGTCTTCTACGAGGTCAACCAGGGCTCGCATGATGGACTTAGCAGCAAAACATTTTCAAATAGATTCATAGAGTCGGAACCACGTGTCAGCACAGATCCTTAATATCGAAGCCATTACGGAGAATATCGTTCCCATACCTATTAACTGACATAACCTCAATCCATAGAAACTTCCTCAAAGTACCTAGGCTGCAAAATGTGTGTCGATTCATGGTTGACATGGCTGGTTATCAACAATGCAATAATCAATCGTTATGATTCAGCCACCATTCGAAAGGTATGGAACGGGAAAACTGTTACTTCTGAGGGAGCAGAGCTCTCTATTATGGCAATACCCCAGGTCCCTGGTCTAGAGCCATGGGGACCAACGGGGTGGGCTTTCCACCAGCCTCTTTTATTGGCTTAGCTCACGACTCTTCCCCAGGTCGTATCTCGACAAAGAGTGATCAGGGCGCAAATAACCTTCTACTCGGTCTTCTTTTAGGCACTTTTTATTTAGGATATCACGTTACTTACGTATAATAGGGTGTGTGTTTGGGTGTGTGAATGGCCTACCGGCGTGCTGGATCGTGGTTCGCTGGGCGGATGACCCAGCGGATGATCTGCTAGTTTAGGAATGATGCGATTTCGTGTCTCCCGACGCTCGCTTGGTTGACCGCTCCGACGGTCTAGACAGCGTTCGGTTGATCGCCAGTGATTGCGAGGAACTTCACGCTCGCTGGGAGGGTTGACCGCTCCGACGGTCTAGAAAGCGTTCGGTGGCTCAACGCTGAACAGCGGAGACTCAAACTAAGGACAATGGGTCCTTGGGTTAAAACAATGGGAGGTCTTATTATATGGAAACTACTGGGCAGTTGGGTTAGGTATGTTACCTGATTCTTTGATTAACGCGTTCCTGAGGTTTTTCTTTCCACTTTATTTAACTGGAAAGTCACTTCGACTTGAAATGTTTGAACACTTGGACTTTGTCTGTAAATATACCGATACTAGTTTGTGAACTATGATCCAAACCTCCTTCGAGAAGAGCTGAAGTGGAAAAGAACTTGCCCATTCGATCTGACCCAGTAGTAACCTCCTATTTGACCATACTCCCTGTTTCCACCCGTCATACTTTTCATTTATTTCCCTCTTCTGTTAACCGATCCTGGTTGTGGTGTCTGTATGGGAAGTGTACCTTATGTTTTACAAATTGTGTTCTGATAATTTTAATTTGACCGTTTCTTTGGAGTGGTATTTTTAATCTGTTCTGCTATTTCTTTACATATTTTCATTTGTTTTTAATAAATTAAGTTTTATAACATATAACATTAAGCAATTAGGTTACCAAATTTTTTAAAGATTAAGCCACTATTATAAAGGTATGACTATCTAATTTTGAACGAAATAGACAGAAATCCGATTGACATTTCGATTTTGCTACCAGGTGGTCGGAAAACGGTCCTGTGAATTTCCGGAATTACTAAAAAATGGTCAATTTCTGAAAATAGACATAGAGATGCTTGATTTTTTTTTAGAACTACAATCATGAACATAGAGAAAATAAAGGGTATCCACAGTTAAATTACATCACTTACATAGAAGTACTTGTCAAAAATAAGGCTCTCAATCGATTGTCATGAAATTTACAGGGAATATAATACTATTTATAAGCTTGGTTTTCGTATCTTTACTTCACTTCAGATCGCCGTTAAACTACAACCCTGGAATTCATCGATTACAGCTGAGTAGTACAATAGCCTGTCCGTGCAACCGCCGGGCAGATTTGTTTACGTTTGGGCTATTGCATGCAATCTAGACCATCATATATACCATCTACCGATGGGGATAAAGGATCGAGCCGGGTTAGGTATATATGATCAGTAGGTACCATATGGTATCTAACGAGAGCATGAAGAGAGGATGATAACTACCGATCAGCGTGTCGACCTGGCTTGCCAGACCATCGACCGGCAATATCCATGACGTCAACTCTCTCGCAATAGATCAGCTTCTCTGGATCTATTGCGCTGCTCTGGTTCGAAACGATCGCGGTAGCCCGCAAGTAATTTATTTTGTATCTATGTGTAGTGTAGTTTAATTGATAAGTCAAATAAATGTAGTGATTGTAGATATCTCCAGCATGAAGCATACAGCAACCTTACCTTAAATCCCGAGCTGGATAATTCTACCACGCTGGTTAATTGATGGATAATTGGCATCAAACGAGATCGTTCCATTGCATCAGCAATTTAGTGTTGTAAGTGAGTCGGTTCAGGGCACAACATTGGGTCCTTCGAACCGGATCATTGGACACCGGTAGACGAAATTGGAACGAAGCCATCACGAAAGTAAGCTAAGCGCTGCTAGAAACCGCCACAGTATTGTGTACCATTGTCCGTGAACCACAATCAACATCTCAGCCATCGCGGAACGTTGGAAAGCTGGAACAGCAATCTAATTCTGGACTACGCCATTGCTCACCAAGTCCTTCTGAAGATTGCTGCTAGGCTGCGCCATTGCCTTTGAGGATTATTGCACCATTGGATACAGTACGCACGGTTTCGATTTGCATTCGAGACTGGATCACCTGACGTTTGATGCATGGTATACTGAACCTGCACGATTTCCTGGTTTCACAGTTAAGCACTAAAATTTTCAGTATATATCAAGGCCAAAGCCAAATCGAATCGATACTAATTCCACCCTTTCGAAAATGATTGACCTGTTCTGGAAACTCACCCGAGTACGACGAGTGAATTTGAATCGACACCCACAACAACAAGATAGTTGAAATCATCACATTCTACGTAGTACTGTCTCTTTCCTCTCCCGGTATTAACCTACGCAGCTGTTTGTTTCTCCAGGTGAGATAATCACTATATGACCAGCCGTGGCCAGGCTCTCTTGATGTTACCTAATTTGTTCTCCTCTTCTTGACGCAACCTTCAAGCACTTGGAGTTATTCGTTGAGATCGTTGATGCTTGATTCTCGGAACGCTAAGCTAGCATTGATCTTCTGTTGGCTTGGGCAACGTACTGCAATTGTTTCTGCCAGGTAAATATCACTGGACAGTATATGCCCTACCAAAGCTAGGATCAATCTCTGCATACTACATAGTACTTTCTTGTGCATCTTTCTTTCTGATCTATCGTACCATGCCTGCATCATCATCATCCAAGAGAAAAACGATGTCTCTCAAGACGTTAGTTACGATACTAAGGGAGTACCAAAGTTCCTTCAACGATATTTGGGAGTTCGTTGAGGACGTCCCGGCAGATGCTGTTGCATCGGATATGTTCATACATTTGGAGAGACTCGATGAATTGAGGAAGAAATCACATACCAGCTATAGTGTAGAGAATTACCCTCTCGATAAGGAGAGGAACGATTTAAGTATGCGTTACTACAAAAAAATTTTTTCCTTAGTTTGTTTTCCGTCGATCTTGCTTTCTGTACTAAGTACCAATGCCACCGACGCCAGGGAGGCAGCTCCCACACCTGAACCCTACCTATCCACCCATCAACTCATGACCCGGGAACCAACGGCTTTACTTCCCTTGCGAAGGAAGACGTGATCAGAGATTTTATGCCTCAGAAAATCCCGACGGTGCCGACTGGGATTGAACTTGGGCCTGCTGGGGTGAGAGGAAATCACGCTTAAAACTACACCACCGGCGCCGCTATTTTACTACAAAATGAAGACCCTGTGTACTTTGCTACATCGAAATAAATCTACTGTGCACTTTCCTACATCGAAACCAGAGGGATTTGGAAAGACGCTTCTTAGAAGGTTCTCGTCATTCGCCGATATGGTCCGATTAGCAGACGATTAGCAGACGTGTCGTCACAGAAAACAGCTGTTTCGTGTAAAAAGATAAATATTGCGATGAAATACGACCACCACTAGACATCTTCACATTTCACTTATACCAATAAGCCGGTTGGGCCAGACCTTGTATAATTGACATCGGGTCTGTCGTACGTCTTAAATATTACATTTCATGGAAAAACTGAGGTACCAAGAGATAGTTTGACATTTCCTGAATTTCCAAAAGCAGAGGAACGTCGTAAGGTGGAAATATCTGTCATACGATGTGTACAACGTGAGGAGCTCGAGGAGGAATGGGAGGCGCTAACCAAGAAGGAACCGGTAGCAAGAAGCTCATCACTTCGTTGGTTAAACCCACAATTGTTAAGGGACAACGTGATACGAGTTGAAGGAAGACTAGAGCATTCCCAAGAATCTGATAAAACCAATCATCCAATCATATTTCCAACAAAACACCTTCTGACCAGATTGCTCTTCCAACATTACCACCACAAACTCTTGCACGCTGTACCACAGCTGCTCATAGCAAACGTAAGACTACGGTATTGGCCGTTGGGAGGTCGAAACGTAGCACGTGAAGTTGTACAGTACGATGCTTCTGAACTAAACTTAACGCAATTGAGCAGTTCATGGGGAACTACCAGCCGCTCGTGTGACTTGACCATTCTCCAGGAAAGGAGTTGATAACTTCGGACCCGTCTATTTATTTAAATAAAGTTGCAGCAACTTGTTTATGACTGAAATAAGTCGTAAAGAAGATTCTACAACCGATATATGACAAGCGTGCTGCTAGGGGAAGGCATACGTGACACTATTTGTTTGTATGTGCACTGAGGTAGTTAATTTGGAGTTAGTGACTGACCGATCGGCGGACCGGCATTAAGGAGGTTTATTGCCAGGCGACGGCGCTGTACGGATGTATATTCCGATAACGGAACCAACTTTGTACGGGCCCGTAACCAACTCAAACAACTATTTGAGCTATTAAACAGCATGAATCATCAGAAGGATATGGTGGACGAATGCGATTCACAAAGATTCATCTGCTAAAGGTCCTAGGTAAGACCGTTGTTTCTTTTGGAGACCTTTCCACGCTCATACCTGAATTCTAGACCTTTAACACCTATTTCAGACGATTCAACCGATTTAGAACCTCTAACACCCGGTCATTTCCTTGTGGGCGGACCTTTACATCAGCTTCCAGATCCAGATTAAACCGATGTACGAATGAACAGGCTGCATAGTTGTAAACTAATTCAGCAAAAACTCCAGTTATTTTGGAAACGTTGGAAAGGCGAATATTTGTCGCAATTACAAGGATGGGTCAAAAGATGGAAACCTGCCATTCCAATATCTGTAGGAAAGCTCGTGGTGATAAAGGGGGAAAATACACCACCGCTTCGTTGGAGAATGGGTCGCATACAGGATACTCACCCAGGAGCGGACGATGTAGTTAGAGTCCACCACTGGATTGCTGAAGAGAACCGTAGAGAATATTTTTCTGTTACCAACTTCGCGACAACTACCTGTAGATATTTCTTAATACGTCAAACAATCAGCAGCCACCCATCCTATGTTCGAAGAGGTTTATTTTTTTCTTTTCAGAAATTCCTAGTCTAGGAGTGTACTACGATCGGAAATTACCATCAGCTGTCCCCTTGATCGATGCTGCATAGAATTGTGGAACATGTTGTGCTGCCACTGAATGCGAGATCCACCAACAACCAACTACAGCCACCCAGCCGAAGAGAATTTAAAAGGGGAGAAAATATGCACTTTATATAGGTCAATAGTCTAGGTTAAATAAAATATTAATTATAGAGAAGACAAAAAGACCCCAGATAGACAGGTTGATAGATGGTCACGGGACCTAATTTGTTATGTAGTCTTTATACGTTTCAAAATAAATGTTAGATGCGTAGTGTAGTGTTTAAAAGAAACTGTTTTTCAATGTTTAATTAATTGTATAGTTGAATAAAAAGTGATTTGTATCGTGAAAGAGAAGGCCGAATTAAAGTTCATTACACCGGAAGAAATCCCAAGGAATCGGTTCTCCCAGACCGTATAGGAGGGATCCTCAAAATTCCCAAAATTCCATCCAAGGAGAAAGAACCAGCCCCCAGGTTTACCAAATAGCTTGGGATATGCTCGTGCTGCGATACGACAACATCAAGTAGTTAAATAAGCGTCAGCTGCAAAAACTTTTCGATTTACCTACTCGTACTAAAGTAGCTGATTTGCACAAACTTGTGGAAGGTTTTCAACGTGCTGTACAAACATTAGCCCAGATCATTCAACCTGTGGACTACAAGGATCGCTTGTTGGTATATCTTCTCATTTCGCGATTCGATCCTGTTACTAGGCGAGGTTGGGAAGAACTCTCGGCAAGAAAGGACCAGGAAACGCTCAAGAATCTGACAGAATGTCTCCAGCGTCGTATTGGAGTTCTTGAGTCGTTGCCACCCCGGACCACAGACTTCAAGGAATCTTCAGTGAAGTAACGGTTGCCAATCGTGAAGACAAGCTTCAACACAATCCGGTAACCTTGGAAGGGCTGCGTTAGCTGTTCAGCAGATCACCTAGCTCCTGTTCCAATGCTAGGTTTTTCAGCGAATGACGTCATCCGATAAAGAAGCGTTGCTACGAGCTCATGGTATGTATCAGAATTGCCTCAAACAAGATCACCAGGCAAGGGTCTGCCGATCGAAATTCTCGTGTCAGAAATGTGAGGAACGTCATCATACGCTAGTCTGCTTTAAGCCAGAGAAGGACGACGCTAAGGGTGCTGCCACATCGAGAACCGCTAGGAATGAATCGTCCAATCATCCAGATGGAGATGCTTCATCCACACCTCCCAAGTGACCAACATAGACGCTACAAATATCACTGCTTTTACATCGTTCAATAGTTACTCGTCGCAAGGACTGTTGGCAACAGCAGTTCTTATCATCGAAAATGACCACGGCAACCAATATCCAGTGCGAGCTCTCCTGGATTCTGGATCGGAGAGCAACTTTATGACTAAGCGGTTGAGTCAACGATTGAAGGTACCACGAGAAACGGTAGACATTTCCGTCGTTGGTATTGGAGAATCAGTAAACAAATTATAGCAGCGAATCCAAGCAGTGGTGTGATCGAAAGTGTCAGGCTTCTCTCGAGAACTCAATTTTCTGGTATTACGAAAGGTGACCGCTAAACTGCACACTACTAAAAAGTCATATACATTTCGGTTTCCTGAGGCCGAAACATGTAAGCTGCCCTTTTGACATACACACTTAGAAATACCTAATTTTACACGTGATGCAATCCATCTTTGGCATAGAGGATGAGACGTAAACAAACAGCTTTGGATTGTGGCACTGATCTTCCAGCGCATTCCACTCGTTGAAGAGTACATTCAATGTTTTTTTGACGTAGGATTACGTCCGTTATTTCTATATGGGGGTACATTTTGTGAGAACCAAAAATGGAACATGTAACGAAATTATGAAAGATTTTGAACGTTAATAACTCAGCTGTCCCTGGATCAATGTCAATAATTTTATCACCAATCGATCAGAAATATTTCCACGCATTGATAACAGTACTTCCGACTGTTGATTTTCATTGAAAAAGTGGTAAATATCATGCATTGTCTAAAAGCGTCGAAATAACTAACAAATCCACCAATTACGTACATGCACATGCTGCTTCCCCAACACTGTCATCAGAGAATCGTTAGTAGACAAAACAAGTCAAAGTGGCGGCCGATCTTCAGGCGTGTGCGCATAGGGAGGATGCAATTGCGAAAAAATTTGCACACTCATCGCCATATTCAGAACCACCCGCCCCTAACGAACACACAAAATGCTATGCAGAGTTGTAATCTTGTAACCAAACTTGGAAGCAGGGGTGCAAGTGATTTTGAACGATTCTGTTCATCGACTTTCTGTTTCGTTAATAACTCGACGGCAAACACATTCATCGATACGTTTGTTGTTCTGGATGATAGAAGAGCATAGCAGAAATGTGAAGCCATGATCATCAAAAGAGGAAATCGATGAAGAGAATTGACTTTCACCCCTCTCCTTCTAAGCCCCTTAATTCAGTCGTCGTTATGGCAATGAAAAAACATCGCACAGCTTTTGGTTCTTGGGTTACACTTGCTGGTTGCAATACTGCTGTTCGAAATTTTCGAAGGACCACAAAAAATCATGAAATTGCACTGTTTTATGGGAATGCCTAGAAGTCCAATTATTCGATTAATGATTAATCGTAAAGATTTTACCAGCTATTTGATTAAATATTTATCGAATTTTAAATTATTCAAGCGCGTAACCGACATCCCTTCTTATTTCTACTTGTTTGATTGAGCGCAGTAGAAAATAAAATAAAAGTACTAATTTATAGAGAAGAATCACGTCGAAAAAGGTGCTTAGCATCTTTCTGCTAAAGGCTAAGATTTACTAACTTTTTGAGAGAAGGAGTAAAACGAGTAAACTTAAAATGGAAGGAGCTTTAGCATGAACAGAGAGAACCCTGCTCAAATTCCTTTTCCTAAACAAAACACAAGCTCCTTCTGCAGTTAACAAATAACATCTATTATATAAGACCACGTAGTCCTAAGACCACTAGGGCAGTCCCTTGTAGTTTTTTTTTATAATTTCATGAGAAGATTGATGGGATGCCATAATTCTTGTCATCCCATGCTTCTACACCCATTTTCAAGCTTTTTGTTCACACCAATAGAAAAGGTATACAATCGACTTTTCAGAAAAGTACACCGACAGTGTGAGGATCACTTAGATCACGACAATTTGTGTACACGAATCACAACAAGAACAATAGCAAAATGTATACATAAGGTATAGAAAATTTTCAAACAAATGGGAATGTGTTTCATGAATTATAGATCTCAATTTGAATCCCTTGCAAAGGAAGCTTCCCTCGACTTATATTTACTTTTGTTGTAGCTCGAAAAGTGAGCGTAATTACTTTGAAAAGGAACACATTAACCCTTAATATGTTCTCAATCCTTGCCACCCTCATCCAACACATAATCCCCACATATTTCGTCAGAACTTATTCCCATCCAAGCATGGCCGCAAATTTGATAGGTAGGTAGCCAAATCTGCATGGAATGTGTAATTTTGACTGTCACCCTCCCTTTCCAGCTTAATCTTTCCTACTCATCATCTCAGCTGACAGAAACGCCGCTAATGAATGCCATATGGTACCGAACCCATCTTTCATCCGGCTGTAGGTTATGTTTACATACCCACACGCTCCGGTTTTGGCAAAATTATATGGGATCTTGAAAGATTCCTTTTCGTTCCGACCGCACCACGCCGTGGCATGATTAGATTCGGGATAAAACTTTTGTTTTACGCCTCCGAGCTGAAAATGTGAGTTAATGGGTTACAACGACTGGCGGAGAAGATGTGTTTGAACTTTGTTTGCCGGGAGTCTTTTTATCTTATTATAAAGTTCGTTGTAATCCTACACCACTGCGCGGTTGACTGACGAGGACTGGGTGGATTCCCGAAAAACTAATTACTCTGTTGCCCCATTCTATGCCAGCACAAAATCATCTATCACACGCATACTACCGCAGGATCCATCCACCGAAATGGGGAAAACTTTTAAGCTAATCGCAATTATCGCATATGGGCGATGTGATGGTTAATTACACCCATCAGCTTATTTCTACAATATTGCCCCGATATTGCCGGGATGGTAGGAAAAGAGGGTGCAAGAGTTAAATCAAAATATCTTTTGTGAGCTAGGAACATTTTCAGATTGTGATTTTCTGGAATCTAATGATAGGGGAAACATCTACTTCGGCCTAATCGCCCATTCCTGGCCTATCAGGCACAAACATCAAATATATTTGTGATTTCGGCGTGAACGTGTCAAACAAACGTTTGGTACGATACTTCTATTCAATAGCTGCAAGACGAAGTGTTGAAGAACGCAAAATAAGATCTCGAAAACAAAAGGCGCATTTGAAGTGTACAAAAGGCGCCCGCGAATCCACATTTCTTCCCGTTCGATTGGCCAAAGAGAATCCTTATGACGTTTCAATGGCTAATAGGCCCCAAGAAAACTCGTAGGCCAAGTTGAGCCGCCAGAAGCAGTTTTGCATTTTCGACAATTAACGAATATTTCGCGACCCTTTATCAGAACTAGCGATTCATATGGAAAGGTAAATAAACTTGGAAGCCATCTGAAAATAATAACATTCCGTTTGGTGCTAAACTACGCTAGATTAAGAAAGACTAAGTGCATGTTGTGCTTAATAGGCCGGGAATGGGGTAGTTAACCCTAGATGTGCCTAGGGTATTTTTCCAGGGGGAATAAATGGGGTCATTTGAGAACATTACAAGTTAAGACCTTATTTTTCAAACTCTCATTAAAAGTTTGTTTTATACAAATAAAACAAGCCAATCGACCACTGTTGCGGCTCACGACAATCATAGACCTTCGGACGTCTTTTTAGCAAAACCAGTTTGTTTTGTGGGAATATGCTTTAAGCTGTAAATTTTATTTTAATTAGTTTTAAGTGTAAAGTAAAATATAAAGAAATATTACATAGTTTAGTCCAATTTTAACAGCGTATGACCTTCAACAACTGACTTTGTCAATCGGGACCCTATCACCGCAGCTTGTAGTTCTAGCCGTGGTACTGACAAGATTTTTAGTGGTGCTACTTTTGTCTTCGAGGAAATTAGAGCACACCGTATGCCTTCAAGATCAACGATGCGAAAGTAAGCAACGGCAGCGTCCACGAAAACGTGAACGTCCACACTGTCCAAACTGCTTGCTCATAACCAGGAAAGTAGCACCGAGAGATTGTCACTGTGTTGATTTTATGAAGTATGTTCACCCACCGTTGCCAACGATCGTAGATCTGTTCAGGAATCTGCTCATCACAACTCGTTTTGGTTCTCCAAATATCCTGGACAAGACACTTTCCATGTACAACGAACACCGCTACCAATCCGAGTAGGTCAAAAATACTCATCACTACACGGAAAGTTTTTCGTTTCTTTGGAATCCTCGTGCCATCTAGCAACGGTAGAATTTCGTTACGGAAGTTGATTTTGAAAGAAAAAAGGTATTGTTCCGGCAGCCATACCATTCCAAGGATTCTTTCGGAATTTGTGGTCTTGTCGGCTATAAAGTTTTTCGAGTTCTGAGGAAATGGGACCCCTATATCACATAACATATGTGGAACTCGATCATCAAAAATCGACCCCATTTCAGTGATTTCAAGTGGTATAGATGGACTTCAATCTGTCAAATTGATTGAAATAAAATGAGAAAAGGGATCAAGGGGCTTGTCAATTCATTAAAATAATTCTACCGTGGTTTATAATTCTATGTGTTCCTAGCATTCCTGAACTCATGCCTTACTATTTCCTAAAACATTTATGTGCTTTATTTATAATTATATAGCTAACTTTAACAAATTCATCACCTTGATTTACATAACAAAACTGTGGTAAACTTATACGAAACGTGTATGTAACATTTCCTTCTTTGGACATTTTCTAATTTTTTGGAACCAATTGCATCAAACTTTGATTTCATTAGGTTTCGTA
Organism: Ochlerotatus camptorhynchus; assembly: GCF_037179485.1. Lineage (NCBI taxonomy): Eukaryota > Metazoa > Arthropoda > Insecta > Diptera > Culicidae > Ochlerotatus > Ochlerotatus camptorhynchus. The sequence continues at coordinate 458,135 of NW_027040618.1, forward strand.
GGAGGAAACACACAACCACGTAAATTTGGAATTAAGTGCTTACATTTTGAAGTCCAGAGAGAAGCAGCAAAATTTGGAACAAGAGTCAGAACAGAAGTCCCATTTGAAAAATATGCATTGTTTTGAGCTGACTTTGCATCGTTTCATTTGCAAGAATTTTGCAAGCAGGACGATAAATGATATCGAGCGCTTGTCAATATCTTCAGCATCCAAGATTTCAACACTCCCAATTGAAAATTTCTTCAAAATAACGTGGTAAGGTTGATTCTTGTTGATCGAAAAGGCAAAGAAGGAGCTACACACAATCATAACAATTTTTGTTCGACCACTATGGCTATGGTCTCAGGGTGAGACTCCCAGCTAGATGTATAAAAGTTAAGCACTATTTACTAACGAAAATATTCGTTAATACCAGACAACCAGAATGCACGTATATTCAACGCTGTTATCGGGATATACAAAATTATATACAAACATACAATTCGTATATAATGCAAATAAATGACTTATACGTACAAAAGTGGAGGCCATATACGTGCATATTTTAATTTAATTTTAAACGAGTTGATTTATCATCATATACGATTTAATCTATAATTACAAATTCATTTTGAAAAGTCTTACGATGTAATCCGATTTAATTTGTGATATGGTACGACGGAAAAATGAGTCATCGCATAAAGGTCGGAAATTTGCATTCTATACGATTTAACTTAAACATAATGTGAGGTGTGCCATTCTTATATACGATTTTGACTTAAACTTTGGCAATTTACGATACTGTCTGTACATTGTTTTACGACTTCTGGTTGTCTGGGTATGCATCAACTGGATATTTCATGATGTAATCATAAGTTGACTCACTAAAAGAACTGTTAACAATATTTCAACATACCACAGACATAATGATAGTTTCAAAATCTATTCGACGTAATCATCAAATCTTCGAATTGTTTCCAACGCTCTTGAAAATACTAGTTAAAAATCCTTTGAGAAGCCCTCTGTCGAACTAGTCGATAAAAGAATACATACACGTCAAACTCCGTCAAGCATTTCCGGAGAACTTTAAGATTTGGGCGTAATTGCTTTTAAAGTCACAATTCAAAGTCACAAATAAGCATACACATTGAATAAATGCTGTATAACAGTGTACAATGCTGAATAAAACAGAATGTCAAATTATGAGCTAAAAAAAGCTCATTGAGATCGATAGATGCGCCTTTATTCCACCGTTTGCTCTGATATGATTAATTTCCTTATTAAAAGCTTTGTTAACGTTGACTGTCTTCCTTATTCAGAACCAGAAGTTTGATCTAATAACAAACTGAATAAGTGTAATTTGCACATACATTGTCGCTTTTATTCGACTGTTTTCAATTGATTGAATAAAATGCTTTATTAAACGTCTTATAAATATTTTCTAGCTCCATTATTACATTTCATTGCATTGCTTTGCAATATTGCTGTATAAGGGTGAATACACTCATCAAAATAGCTCTTAAACCACCCAACAAACAATTCAAAGTCACAAATAAGCATATGCTGTATAACAGTGTACAATGCTGAATAACAAAAGTTGTCGAATTATGTGCCGAAAAGGCTCATTGAGATCGATAGATACACATTTATTCCACTGTTTGCTCTGATCTGATTACTTTACTTATTAAAAGCTGTAAAAGTGTTAAATGTCTTCCCAATTCAACGCCAGAAGTTGGATCTAATAACAAACTTAATAAGTGTAATTTGCACATACGTTGACACTTTAATTCGACTGTTTTCAATTGATTTAATAACATGCTTTATTAGACGTCTTTTAAATGTTCTCCAGTTCCTTTTTATTAGATTTCATTGCATTACATTACAATATTGGTAAATAAAGGTAAATACAGTCAGTATAATAGGTCTTATACCACTATGCGTCCATGTTGTAATCACATGATTTGTAAATGCTTTATAAACGACGTATTACATTCATTATTCGACAACACTGATTCAGTATTACAACAAGGCGAAATCAGTAGAGTAGTGGTTACCGTTTCCGCTTTCCAATTAGAAGGTCGTGAGTTCAATCCCAAGTTCAACCCTTTTTTTATTTGTGTAGAACATAATTAATTTAAATAGTAATCATCGATCACATGACTCACGATAATGAATGCATTGATCTAGTTTAAAATATAACCGAGCATCATTTCTTTCGACTTGGCGATGTGAAGAGGCAACATTGGTCTCATTTAAAAAAACTAGGATAGCTCAGATGACAAGGCAAGCGGCTGGTGATCGGAAGGTACATGGTTCAAATCCCATACAACGACATGTATAAGTATTTAATAAATTTTCTAATATCTGTGTGGTGCGAGCCACGTCAGAAATAATGAAATACAAAATACACTTAAAAAACACACCCTTCCCTGTCTGTCTCCTCCCCCCCCCCTGACCATCTTATTTTTGGGTTAAATTTCCCACAGTTGAATAATCGTTTAATAAATGTATAATAATGTCTAATTAAACGTTACTTCACATGAGAATCAAGCGTATACAGAGCATCACTGTTTTAAAGAAGCAGTGATGTCTAATAAACGCTGAATAATCAAAAATGTTATCGTATAAACTCTGTTAGAAGTCATATAAGTCGACTAAAAGCTTCTCGACATACCTTATACAACACCAGTAGTTCAATGTTGTGGTTGAATAAATTCTCCAGATGTGTGTGAACAAAGCCTGAACAGAAGTTATTAATAAAAAATAGTACAAGTACTATTAAGCATGCAGTGGAATAAAATGCCCAAGAAGTCGTTTCTTCAATAGACGATTGTTTGTTGGAATGTCAATCGCTGATTTCTCGCGAATAAAAGAACAATCTCGTGAACAAACTATAGCAAATGATAAAGGAACCATTGATCTACCTGTTTGTGTTGTTAGTTTTTTTTAGATTGAACTTAAATTCACGAGAAATCGTCAAATGAAGTGATTGTATACACAAGCAATTACGCCCTAATCTCGAAGTTCTCCGGATATAAACAGCGGAGGAACAAAAGAGACGACAAATTATCTGGGCATCACCAGTTTACATCTCATTACGCATTACCGTGACTGTTGACAATTCGCCTCTTGGGTCACTCTGTAACTTCTATGGTAAAATCCTATAAGCAAACATCAGTCTGTGCGTGAAACTTGGTGAACACTTCCTTACCCTTTCACTCCTATGAAAATCCCATATGATTCTGTCAATCTTTGCGTGAAGAAACGGCGCACACTGGGGCAGATCAGTGATTTTCTCGGAAAAAATTAATAGCTTTTGAACGAAGCATCCAAAAATTAAAAAAAAATCATCGTATATCATGCCTTCAGTTTTCTGGTGTATGTTAAAGAATGACATGAGCTAACAAATGATACAAAGTCCAGCTGCCCTTAGCTGCCCTTATGAGAATCCCACCCACCTAAAATACATGCAAAATATCATGTTTTTCGAGAATATTTCACAAAAGTCACTATAAATTCCACAAATAGTTCAATGAAAATTCACACCTAGTTTGTTTCCGTTGGCATAAATGCAGAAACCAGAGCAAACATATGAAAATATATAAAAAAGTTATCAAATAAGAATTTTGGCTTCATATTTTTTAATACACCCTAAATCTTCAAAACTAAAGGTTATGGAAGTTTCATGTCTTCTGTAACTATCCTTCATTTTAATAGATAAAAACTTTGTTGAAAATCCCATACGTCTAGGATGCTTTATTCAAAAGTTAGATTTGCGCGCCATCTTTACGACCAAGTTGCGAACTAATTAAGTTATTCAAAAGAAGCGCTTAACTAATACAAACAACTTTATTGAAAACAGTATTCTGATTGGATGCTTCGTTCAAAAGCTATTAATTTTTTCCGAGAAAATCACTGATCTGCCCCAGTGTGCGGCGGCTTGCTGGAAGAATGAAGAGATAAGACAAAGTCCGCTAGATTTCATGCATAGATTGTCAGATGCTTATGGGATTTTATCAGGAGTAAAGAGTTGCAGGGCCAATGCCGCAAACGTAAACAATTACTTTTTGCGTGAATTTCTCGAAAATAAAAACCCACTCTAGAAAACCAACAACATGATTGTGTACAGAAAAGTCCTCCTATTCGATAAAATTAGTGGCTTACTTGGATTGAGTAAAACATTTACGAAAGAAGCCATTATTTATGTTTTCGACATCGATATCATGAAACTTTTATTTTGACAGAACGATGTCCAACTATGCCAGTTATACCACTGAGGCAAAACAAAAAAGGGGTCAGCTTTGAGTCAGCTTTTTGCATGAAGTTCCACATATGTTATTTGCCTATATGCCGAACGACATCTTTCTAATTGGATAACGACTTCCGAATATCAAATCCGGCTTTTACCTCTTTTATCAGCTGAACCGCTTCTTCCTCGGTATCCACGCTGTCGAGGTAGTCGTCCATATAGTGGTTCTCTTGAATAGCAACGGCAGCTCTGGGGTACTGCATTTTCCACTCTTCAGCGTTTAAAGGTGTATTCATATCTGAGCGTACATTAGCGGAGCGGAGCAAAATTTGCGTTGAAATGAGAGAGACAACTAGTACTTTTCTCCCTCTCATACCTTCGCAAAATCTCGCTCCGCGCGTGAAATATCGCTTAGATCTGAATACACCTTAAGTATTTTTTACTTATTGAGCGGAGCATGGAGAGCAAGTTGCTCCGAATATTGCCACGTCCATCACGTTAACTTCCACCTGTCCTACTGGTTCGTTACGGAATACGAATCGCAGATACTAATACTTGGGAACGCATTAGCATCTGCATGAAAATTTCCCGTATTTCTCCCGATAGTGCTACCTCTCGTTGGCGGAAACGATACAAAACGGACAGAAGTGGTTTCAAAAGGTGTGGCCCCGTTAACAGCATAGAATTCAGCGAAACTCCTTCGACCTTGGCCGCTGCGTCCCATACGATGCGAATTTTCCCTGGTTTATTCGGGTTTAAAATTACGCCCAACGGTAGGTATCAAGTCCTCCTAGGGTTGCTATTGACCGCCTCCTCTTCCGTCATTTTGTGAGCGTATCTTTTCGCTTGAAAGTCCATGATCTGTTGCTTAACGTTGTCGTACACCTCCGCTATCAGCATTGCATACATTGTTCGGCAATAGATCGACTATTAGGAAACTCTATGTAATCGTACTTCCGTAAGAGGCCCGTTTCGAACTTTCCTGATGGTGTGCCAATTGTTGTTTCCTTGAGGATTTGACGAGCTCGTTGATTGTCTTCTGAATCGATTGCAGGTACTGCTGATATTCCAATGCTTTCCACGTTGAAGAGCCCCTTGAACAAATCGTGAAGTTCTTGATCTGGAGATCGCGCGCAGATATGAAGATGACGATACTCTTGGGGTACGTCTGGACCTTCAACATTACCGTAAAGCGTCCAGCCAAGTTTGGTTTTTGCAGCAACTGGTTCGTACTCTTTTCTATTTCTATTTTTAAGCGTAATGATCAACTGCGCGTTATCTACGCTGATGAGCATACGGGGAATTGCATTCGTATAGGTTGCCACAGGAAGTCCCCATAGAAACGTGAACCTTTGTGCAATCTGCTCAAACTGCAACGTTTGCGGTAGTTGATCGAGGTTGTCGACTGTTCGCACGCCGTCAAGGGCTTACACCTTTCCACCATCAACGCCTAAATACCTATGCGAATTAGTTGAGATTCTGCTTCCGTTCTTCTGATGCTACCGGTCCATTGTAGACAAAGCGGTTCTACCTTGCCTTTAACTATGAGTACCTCCGCTAGTTCCTTCTCGACCAACATGAATGATGAACCATCATCGAGTAACGCCAGGGTCTCCACTGACGCTTGCTTCCCGTGTACAACACGAAACAGGGTTTGACGTGGCAGTTGTCGATGAACGTTCACTGTTACAGAGGTTGTAGGCTGGTCTTCGGGTTTACCAGGATGTAGCAGTTTATGATGACCTACTTCGCATCCGTTTGTTCCACACGCTGGAGCTTTACACGGCCACTTACCATGTGCAGTAAGGCAACGCCTACACAGATTTAGCTGTTGTACCGTTTCCCATCGATTATGCAGATCCAAACCCCTGAAGCTAAAGCAGGCTCTTATTCTATGCCCTTCTTGTACATCAAGCAAGGCTTAGGAGCTTCCAGCGGGAGTTAAATTGGATTGGGCTTTATACCAGCGCACAGTGGTCCAGAATGCAGATTTAGGTGGAATGATATGTTTTGAGCCTGAAATTGAAACTCTTGTACAAAGTTGTTCCCTATATATAGGCCCTCATTTTTATGACAAAGAATTCTAAGGTGGTTAAAATCAAAAATCTAACTTTTTTGTTTGAATAAATTAACGTATACATTCTTGTGCAAAGTTATAGCTGAGCTGATTTTAAGCAACTTTTTAGCAAACAACTTTTTTGTATCTCTTAAATTGGCCGATTTAGAGCTATTTTCTTGAATTGAGTTTGGGTGGCGCTAAAAAAAAACAGTTATTTTGCTCTAGTTTTCTTATTTCAAATTTCTCAGCAAAGGTGTCTTGAAATGACTTTTAGATCTTTAGAAGGCGCAAATTTTTGCATTTTTTTTTTTTGGCATTTGAAAGAACGTATGTTATTCTCAATAATATTTAGAAATTGGAGGAATTTTATTTTTTTAAATCGTATAAATCAATTCGAATTTATTCAATTTTTTTACTATATTTGGGTATATTTTTTTTATTAGAAGAGATACAGACAACAAATTTCTCTATAAAACATTCGTCTTAAAGAGTTTTTAAATTTTCTAGAAGATGACTTTCTTGAGTTTGTGTTTTTATTTTGTAAAACAAAAAAGTTAGTTTTAAAAATTCCCTAATTTAAGGACCACCCTGACGTTTGCAAACACCAAAAGAAAGGAATTTTTATGAACAAAAACTTCTTCTAAGACACTAAATGTCCAAATATTGAAACAAATGTACTAGCACATTGTATTTAAATTTGTCACTAGAGTGGTCCTATGAAATCAATATTTTGTCAATAACTGTTTTATTTGAAATTTCTCATGAAAGTCATCTTCTAAAGACTTTTTAAGCTCTTTAAGGCGAATGTTTTAAGCTGAATTTGTTGCCTGTATCTCTTCTAATAAAAAAGATAAACCTAAATATAGTAAAAAGTATGAATAAATTCAACTTGATTTTATTCGAGTTTAAAATATAAAATACCTCCATTTTTTTTTGATATTATTGAGAATAACATACGTCCATTCAAATGCCGTAAAAAAACTTTTGTTTTGTTTGCCCCAACCAGAGATATTAACATTTGAAAAATGCACATTTTTATTATAAAAACGTCAATAACTCTTGATCGACGAAAGATATTGACAAGCTTTCTGCAGCAAAAATTTGCGCCTTCTTAAGATCTAAAAGTTATCTGAAGATTTCTTTGCTGAGAAATTCTAAATAAGAAAAATAGAGCAAAAAAATTGTTTTTTTAAGAGCCACCCTAACTCAATTCTAGAAAATAGCTGTAAATCGGCCAATTTAAGAGATACAAAAAAGTTATTTCCAACAAAGTTGCTTGAAATTAGCTCAACTATAACTTTGCCGGAGAATGTATACCTTAATTTATTCAAACAAAAAAGTTAGATTTTTGATTTTAATGATAATAGGAACCACCCTAGAATTCATTGTCATATAAAAGAGGGCCTAACTATAAGGAACAACTTTGTAGAAGAGACTTTTAGTCTTAAGTTTCAATTTCAGGCTCAAAACATATCATTCCAGCTAAATCTGCATTCTGGACCACTGTGCAATGGTGGACAAACGGAGGTGACCGGATTTCCCAAAGGCATTGTGCTAGTTACACACGATTGCAGCAGAGGATGGACGAACTTTCCCGATGCAGAAACAGGATTTGATATACCAGCGCAGCAGTTTCCGAGCAATAGCCCGTGAAAGTATCACTTTGACTGAAGGTCACCACAGGGACATTGTGTTTAAGACCTACCTTGGAACGGTATGATACTTCCAAGAGCAGGTACCGTGGGACCACACACGTTCGGGCAGGAGTAGCTAGTTCCTTGGGTTGGTTCCATTCCTCGTTTGGACTCATCTTGATGAAGCAAACAGTACAGTTGTTGCTGAAGATCGTCTACCTGCCGATGAAGCATATCCGTTTCGGTAGTAGTAGTCGTAGGGTGCAACATATTAACACCTGTCAAATGAAGCATCTCTTGCTGGTAAGCGGAAAAATATTCAGAGCTGCCGTCGTGCCGACAGCATCGGATATTGCGTGACCTGCCCTTGTTGAGTTGTTTGTGGTTTATTAGCAGAGGTTGTGGTTCTAACGGAGAGGCAAACTAATTCCAGGAGAAAAGTTGGGTAAAGGTTGTCCCCTGAACGTAATTAATGGATTCCAAGGTACCGAAGTTACTGTGGTTGGCATTATTCCTTCAAGATCTTTGGTAACACTTACTGGTGTAGAAGTGACACCAAGAACCTGATTATTCACAGACGTCCGATTGGGAAACTTTACATTGTTCGTCGTGGCATCGGTGGGGAGGTTGCTTGTCCCATTACCGGTGGCCATGCCCGAATCGTGGTGTTTCCTAACCCAATCTTGGACTGTGCTCCTAACGCTATGGATACTTCGGTGACTCTGTACACATCCGTCTTCGTCGTCTTCCTCTGTGGTGGCTTGAAGAATGTTATACTTTTTCTTTATGTACTGCATCTGTAATTCCTGCATCATGAGCCGTGCCTGTTCCTTCTTTTCTTTCTCCTGTTCCATCGCTTTCTTCTGTAATGCTGCTTCTTCATCCTGCTCTTGCTTTAGTAGCTGCTCCTCCAGAGCTTTCTCCTCGGCAAGCCTTCGTAGTTCCAGCTCTTGACGAGCAAGTCGTGCACTCGAAGAAGTAGATCTGCTGGATTTCGAGCTTAATGGAGCCGGTCGGGGTGCACACTTAGTATAAGAAAAGCTCCTATCTTTGAGGCTGTCATCCACCTTAGCGCAGATGAAATGGTACCATTGGTCACATGAATCGCACTGTACCATCCATTTGTCTGCCACGTCCGGGTGATTACATTCGGGACATTGACCGAACACTGCACTTTCGTCGATTATTCTTTATCGATCCCGACATTCTTCTCGGTCCCAGTGCACTGGTGGAAGCTAGCTAGTTAGCTAGTTTAATGTTATTTGTTCTTTAAAATAAACTGTAACAATGGTTTAACTATTAATCACTGACTACAAAGTTCACAAATAAGATACTTTTTATTAATTTTCCTTTTACCCTACCATCTACCAATGACATTTCAACGCTGTCAATTTGACGTTCAATAGCTTCCCCATGGAAACTGTAACGGACGTTTGCAGACAGTTCAGGCGGACAGCTGACCAAAGTAAAGAGACTGAATTGGGTAAAAAGGGACATCTTATCCATTTGACAAGTCTTGTGCTCGATTGGAATAACTTTTCCTATAACTTTGACAGATAATCGATTGTTCCAATTTTGACATGTCGTCTCTTTATAAATTCAGGCTCTTTAGCCAAGTTGGTTATAATTCAAGGTGTTCACTTTCGCCATAAGTCGAAATTTTCCACTGAATTGACATTTGAAACATCGATCGTGAAATTCCTGACAACATTTGCTACTACGAAAATAGACCTGCATCAATCTGTGTAAGGGTTTCTTCTCCTCCTCTCCTTCTAGACACCAAGCAACAAATCTTCTCTTCTATATCGCTTGCTTCCCTTGAACCGGGCATCTATTTCGTAAGAGTGTATACCGGCACTGCATGTTTGCTCATATTTTTAAGACATAATGGAAGATTAAATTAATAAATGAACCACGAGCCGGGAAAGAACGGCCAAAAAAGGCCTCGATGTTCCGAATAAAGTAGCCAAGCAGTCTTTTTCTTTCCACCAGTCAGTGTTCCAAACTTGTTTCCAGGCGATACAATCAACGAACGCCGAAGGGAGGAAAACCACTCCAAAGCAGCTTCAGCAAGGGCCCGTCAAAGCAGAGGCCTTTGTGGTCCCAATGAGCTATTGAATCACTCACTCTTTCTCTCCGTTTCGAAGGTGGTATCGAACAGTCCAGATCTCTGTCGAGGCTTGCGATCGTGTCGAGAAGCGGAGACGAGAGACCTTTTTCTTGATTGGACCCAAAGTGCTGAAAAAGGGCTTCGGTCATCATCATCATCATCTCACCATCCATTCGCCGTCGTTCGTTCGCTCGCTTAGTCAGCAGGTACAGGCACACAACGCGAACAAACCATAATCGTGATCAAGGTATAACATAAATTAGGAAAACACAGTGAAAATAGCCCATATGAATACGGCGACGAACGGCGAAGCTGGCCCGGCGTGGAAATACATTAAGGAAAATAGAGATAACTACATCAATAGCCCATGACTCTTACCACTTTGCGACTGGCTGTTACGACGAAGGCGAAGAGATCAACCCGTAGAAAAAAAAGAAACTAATTTCAAAACATAAATCAGCTGATTTAATTGCAGCTACACAAGGAACGGAGCGGATGGACGAGCGAAGTAACTCGAATAAGACTTACCTTTCCCCCCCTTTGGCACTTACATCAGCAGGTCGTGTTCATCAGCCGGGTCCACAGCTTCGCACAATTTCCGCCCATCTCCATCAGTGCAGTGCCAGTTTGTGGCCTCCGGCTCCGGCCAATCTTCACGATGATCTTCAACTTCACTTGCTCTTTTTGCCTCCCAGTTTTATTTTTTGCAATTTTCCTGCCACTTACATCTCTCCGAATGGATGAGCGACGGCCCTACTTTTCGGGGCGAACTCTCTGCCTGTGTAGCACAGTCAGTGCAGCGCTAATGTAACCAGTTTATGAGATTTTGATGTTTTTCATTTCATCTGAAAGGGGCGGTCAGCGCTATTAGGGTTTTTCTGCTACCTCATTTCGCCTGACACACTCACCGCTGGCACTGACCGGTTGACCAAGGGGGGGGGGGGGGGGGTCGGTGGCGGTGATGATCCGGGTGTGTTCAGCAAACGGATTTCTTTTAAAGCTTTTCCAAGTGCGATGCAAAGTAGCACAGTTTGAGGATTAACTTACATCCGTAATGTAACTTTGGTGTCAAATTTTGCGTTAAAATATACAGTAGGGAAGAATGGGGTAAGACGGCTCAACTTGAAGTAAAATTTAACAAAAACTGTATAGTATATTTTAAATTGAGTTCTTAACTAGTATATTTTAAATTGATTTCTTAACTCGTTATCAGTGATAAAGTTCGATACGTTGAAATTCGGAAGCAATTTGAGAGTTCTGTTTGTGAGGTTCTCTGTCGATGTCCATGTAGTGCAAGCCAATCCTGAACGATATGTCTTGGATACAAGCTCTTACTTGAACTCTTTTGTTAACTCTTTTATCAGTCATTTGTGGTCCTGAAAAGGACTGATGGGTTGGAAGCTTGGAAATCAGTTTAGAACAATGCTGTGGAACTTTGTCCTCGATGTTCTTGGAGATGACAGCGGTGCGGAAATGAAATATATATTAGGGAAAACACATCAATCACAGAATCTGAGCCTATTGGACGGTACCTACGTTTATGTTTTTCGATGCAAATTTTAAGCCTCTTCTATATGATTTTTTTGGTATTATTTACTAAATAGGAGGGGCTTAAAATTTTCATCAAATGGCATAAATATACGTACGGTTTGGAATGCTCAGCAGGGATGCCAGATTTTTTTCTATGCAATTCCGCAGACTTATTCAAATCCACGGATTTCTATGGATTTTTTTTAGTCGAAGGTAATATTTTTTTAAGTTCTAAGGTGTTATTTTACGTTAAATGATAAATCGATGAAAGAACTTTTGAAAAACTACTATGGACAGCCCTCTGGGGTTGTAAGCAATGGTGACGTCGGACTACGTGGTCTTATATAATAAATCTTATTTGTTAACTGCAGCGGGTCTTGTGTTTTGTGTAGGAATATGAATTTAAGCGGGGCTCTCTCTGTTTATACTCTTTAGTATGACTACGATTGCCCTGAAAAGAAGCTTTTGATATGAATTTTAGTTAGGACATGTTCAGAAATTTAACTCTTTTGGAAAATCTTGGTGGCCCTGCAAAGGGCCGATGGTAGTACAGGCATGAATACCATGATACTGTTGCACCTGTAGTTTTTAGCATACTTTCACTGATTGCTTCCCGGGGATCCTTGTTAAGATGTTCAATTGTGATCCCGTAGCGGGGGTACAGTGGTGTCGTAATATAATAAGAAAGCCACGCTTTAACCATAGTTTCCTGACGGGGAAGAGAGCGTCGTCTTTCTTACATAACGCAAGCGGTTGAACAACATTCGAGCAAAAAGAAAATTATCAAATAACTATCATATGACATATGTGATTTCGATCTAATTCCTCAATTTGGCGAAAATTAAGCCATTTCTGATCTGACCATAGTAACTAGGACATCGTTGCTTGCTATTTTCAGAATTCACACAACATTAGCAGCTCTTATTATGAGAAAAACTAAAATACATACATTCGTGACGGCCTTGGGCGACAGTGTCGTATGACAGAGTTTGTCGTATGACATTTTAGTTTTGTACTGTAATTTGAAAGCTTGTTTTCCTTGTCTGAAGCAAAGGCAGTCGATTATCACAGAAAATGTGTCTTTTATTCGCCTTCACACGGCACCGTTGAAAATTCTAGACCCACAATTGAAATAGGCTGAACAACCAAACGTAAACAATGGCTTTAAACGCAAATTCCTCTAGAATCAAAGCACATCCAAGCAATCTAACACCGTGATCTGATAGAGCAAAGTTCTAGACTAACATTTGAAAGGGGCGGAAGAGCCAAAATGTAAACAAACCAACATATAGAGAGAACAGTTCACAAACTACTCGATAAACACGAACAAGTAGAAGAAAATATCACTTCATATCATGAAAAACATTTCTTCTTACATGGCGTATTTCCAACTTTCATCTCGATGATGCAACTGGTTATTACGCCTTGCACCAGATCAACGAATTATATTGTTTTAATATGCCAAACGTATTGATTCTGTAGTATCTAGTCACGCCCGATTCATTGAAACGCATCCGATTGATATTTCACGTGTAAACAACGAAAAGAAGACTAAAAAATCTCCGGGCGTAATTCCACTCTCACAAAATTTGCGATCGAAGAACCAAGGCGGAACAACAAACAAAAAATCCCGATGGTGTACTTCCACGGCGTATCACCAGTGTTGGCAGTTCAATGGATGGAAGATCTGGGGGGTAACAACATGTAAGAAGTTATCAGGGCGTATGATGTTTTCTTCTCAATTTCACGACAAAGAAAACTTTTTTTGCATTTTTAGTGATGCATGATGATAGATTACACTATTAACTATATGACAAGCATATAAAATCATCCAGAAAATGGAAAGTCGTGAAATAGGATTAATTTTTAGGTCATCAAAATTCTGAAGCGATTTTCTCGATATGGTAATTTTGGAGTTCCGCCCTTTTCAAATGTTAGTCTAGAGTTCCTCTATCTAATGGCATTGACGAGTGCACGGATGGATTTGAGTTCACTCACTCGACAAAAAGTGACACAACAGCGGGGCCCTGTTTACTAAAAATGAAAATATATGTGTTCATTTTTAGTAAACAGGGCCCCGCTGTTGTATCACTTTTTGTCGAGTGAGTGAACTCAAATCCATCCGTGCACTCGTCAATTGTTAGTTTAAGTGGGAGTGTTTTGATTTTCGAGAATTTTGTGTTTAAAGCCGGTTGTTCCGCCTATTTCAATAGTTGTTCTAGAACTTTTCTCTTCAAGCAAAGATTGACATTATATATAGGAACTTTCGGCAAAGTGAAGAGATGCCGTGTTTCACGCACAGTCTGACGTTTGCTTACGGGATATTTCATAGAAGGGAAGAGCTACAGAGTCGCCGTCAACGCCAAATTATTCTATCAAAAAGCGGATAAGTGAGCAAGAAAACCGTTGACAAGTTGCAGGGGTATATTTTACTTTATGCTTCTTTCCCTTCAGAATCAGATTATACTCTAGATTGTAAAATTCGATTCTGAAGGGAGACGTACACTGAAGAAAAAAAATCCGTAGAAACTGTACCGAATTCCGTAGATTTTGCCTACGGATCCGTATTTCCGCAAAAAATTGTAAAATCCGTAGATCTGGTATCTCTGATGCTCAGTGCAATATTCGGCGACTGTGTTAGGGATACAACTTTTCCCATCACGGAAATGCCTCGTCTTGCGATGTCAAAATTACGCACAAAACGCACAGAACTTTTGGTTTATTCAAAAGATAGTAAAGAAAGCGAAAACTGGGGGAATTTCATGCTAAAATGTTTCCATTCGCGAGATATTCGCGATCAATCATAGAAATTCGAGATTTTTTGCTTTTCTAGCGTTTTGGAAAAAAAAAAACCGTACGAAGTGTTTCTGGTTATTTGACATGGTCATGTTGTATTTTCAATAGTGAAATTTTGAAAAATGATAGATCCTTAATTTTAACAGATTCTTAGAAAAAGTTACTATCGATTTACGTATTCAGAAATAAAATCCATCATCTCTGGATACAAATCAGACCACTTTGAATGTGTGCACCACTCGTACCTGCCATAATGCAATGGTTAAAGTGGGTGGGTTCGATGCCCGGTAAGGTCTAGGAATTTTTCAGATTGGAAAATTTCTCGACTTCCCTAGGCATAAAAGTATAATTGGACTTGCCACACAATCATATCAATGCAAAAATGGTTCAGGCATCGAAAGCTCTCAATTGATAATTGTGGAAGTGCATCTAGAACACTAAGTTGAGAGCTCGCAATAAGCTAATATGCGATATGCAATAAGCTTTAAATGCGAAGAAGAAGAAGAAGAAGAAGAAGAAGAAGAAGAAGAAGAAGAAGAAGAAGAAGAGCGGTCCTATTTTGGTTGCGGAATATTGATCTTTGGAAAAGGTGTAAGCTTCTTGCAAATTAATACTAACCATCGTTGTATATCAGTGTTCAATCGACTGTCGATAGAAGCAGGCCACTTTCGATATGTGACATGCAACCATTATGTGGTCCTCCTTATTGTTCTTCATCAGCAGTTCTTTCGGTCGATGCTTCGTCGACTTTGGAAAGATGATGAGTGTGTGAGTGCTGACCATGTTTTGCGTCCATTGCTGCAATGGAAGCGCTCTGCCCCCTGTTGGAAATACTGCCATACAATAAAACCACTGGAAGCAGCACCCGTTCTGATGGAGAAGGCGTATTGGATAGCGGAAGATAAAGTTTTTATTGTGTTGTACCTTTTGACTATAGTTTTAAGATGCATTGTATAGCGAACAAGAATCCTCGGCTCTGTAAAGTTAATTCGATTGAGGCTTATCAAATTAATTAATAAATATCGTTGTATATAATATATTAAATAGCATATTCCCGTTTTTCAGGACAGGCTCAGCTTATTTCGTCACTGGTATAGTAATCACGCACGAGCGATAAAGATGCCCTGCTCAGCTTTCTACCTGGTGTTGTCATTATGCCCCTATCCTCCAGAAGTGTTTTGGCCCAATCGGCCATGTATTGAAAAACATCGAATTCCTTCGTAATTTTATATGCTGACCAGCCTACTTAGATCTATATCCATTCGAGCATGACGTTACAATACTCTCACAGAGTATGCTATAACGTCATGCTCGTTTGGCACTGTTGACAGCAGAAACTGCGGATGTGGTGTTTCCATCATTGTGCATAGACGTATCAAACATCAAATTCTTTCTTAATTTGAAACCAAAAATATTTTTGACTTCAGACTACATCTGTGTTCATTGTTCGAAAACCGAAAATGGAACATGCAACAAAATTATGAAATATTTTGAACGTTAATAACTCAGTTGCCCCTCCACCAATTCCAATAGTTTTATCACCAATCGATTAGAAATATTTCTACGCATCTGTACAAATTTATGACTTTATCATTTTTCAAAATATCACTTTTGAAAATTGCACGGATGTGCAAATGTAGTTATGATAATTAAAACTTTAACCAATTGCCGGCGAAAAGCGATTTCCCTAACACAGATTGCAAAGTAGAATTCCATCCGGTCACTTCAAACGGTGTTTATTCAATCACCACGTGGTGAGTGGTGGTGTTCTCCAGCACACAACGGAAGGCTGCCTGTAAGCAGCGAGCTGCTGTCCACATGAGCATCAGGAGGAGGAAGAAGCCGCACCGCTATGGATCGGTATCAGTAGCTCCTTATGAGTCGCTGTGGGCCATCTATGTCAAGCACGTCATACTAAAGAGTATAAACAGAAGGAACCCCGCTCAAATTCCTATTCCTGCACAAAACACAAGCTCCTGCTGCAGTTAACAAATAAGATTTATCTTACGTCATCATTGCGTACAACCCCATAGGGCTCTTTCTTGTAGTTTTTAACTTTTGGAGTTTCTGCCGATACCAAATTTGGACAATTTACGTTTAAAGCTGCCTATTTGCCATTCCAAACGAATTTTCTTAAGGGTGACCTTCAGAAACTCACCCGTCATAGGCCTAAATTGACTGGATGGACCTATCTAGATAGATAGATTCTGAGTCTTCAGAACAACGGTATTCATATTAGCCGCTTGTTGTATCCATTTTGGTTCAGTGGTTGCTGAGAAAAACGTCTTCCAAAATGTTGAAACACTCACATACAGACGTCCAGAATTTTGAAGCACTCACATACATTGACATTGATGTCACACGGCAGTCTGGATCTCAGATCGAAATTCGGTTTTCTAAGCGATATATATACCCTTGTTTGAAGGAAGGGTAAAGAACACCTTCTCTGGCTTTTCTAAGAGACCTACCTAACTGTGAGGCGTTGGTCGTTTTCTTGAGGGTGACGTAGCATTTAAGGTGGAGATAGGTGGAGAAGGAGTCTACACTTGGTCCATATATGCTACTGTAATCCCTCCATTTATGCGGGTGGTGGTACCACCCACGCACTACTATTTCTCGGCTGTCCTTCAACAAATTGATCTGATTTTCTGTAGATAACTAGTGGTTGACACTAATCAGTCCCAAAAAGCAGCGCAATTTGTTGAAGGACAGCCGAGAAACACGTAGGGATTACTGTATGTCATTTGTGGCATCCCCCTTACGGAGTGCATCTTACTCCACTTTACTCATCGACCCGAAACAATGGGAAAAACTTCAATTTTTCCAAGGACCACCACCACCACACACAAGCCCGTCAGCAGCCGGCTTCGTCATTGAGACGCTACGGCGCACAATGACAGAGTGCTCATTTGTTAATGGGACTTTGGGAATTCTAGGGGTGTGGAAATGTTCAGCCTATGCTCCTTCAGAGACTGTGGGTGTTTCGCTCGATTTCAATCCTTTCTGTTATTTTTGGCTCGTGTGACTTAGCGGTGGTGATGGAAAATTAATGACTTCGGTACCGGAGCGTGTTGTTGCACACTGTGCAGCCAAAGATCCTAACGCGCTTTTATCGGTCTTTGTGTATGCCGGCGCCATACAGTTAATATACACGATTTACACGTTCTGCTCAATTTCGGCAAGCAAATGATGATTAATTCCCTGAAAATGGAAGGCACCTCGCGAGGGAACCATTTCGGTTGATTGCTGATACGTTGATTGGATGGAACATTTTTGTTTGCCAATCGGAGTGCTTTGTGTGTGCTTTGTTGTGAAGGAAAAAATGCGTTTTTGATCATGAATTACTAAGGCGTGGTACACATATTACGTAGCGCAAAAAAAAAAATGGATTTTGGACCCCTTCTTCTCCTTTGTAACAATATGTAACGGTTGACAAGGCTCCCCCTTTAAAATCATGTAACGCTAACTCACTCGGTCGCCCATTTTTTCTCAAGATTGAATAAAAAATTTAATATAACAGTTTGAAAAGCTTTTGCTGGGCTGGGGGAAATGGATGTAATGTCGGCCTGAATGCCCTTAATTTGGGCCCATACATAAATTCAGTAAATTTTCAATAGCTACCAAAAATATCCATTAGTATACTCGCATACTCGACTTCGATTGCTTTTCTGCTGGAGAGAATCGAGGCAAGTGTGTACGTCGTTCTCCCATGTTATACATAACAATCAAGGCAAATGCTTGCTTGTGTAGGTGAAAACATATACAGAACACGGAATTAAAAAAAAAGATTAGAACCATTGCATCGTCATTGCAACTTCTAACATTCGCTGCGATGTTCATAAACAGAGGATGATAGGAAATGCCACTAACATTCATTGTAATAAATTTTTGGTTTGCGTGTTCCGTCCCATCTAGATAAAATTGATAAATAGCAGATTTTTAGCGATGGGTCCAATTTTAGGTCAACTACAAGGGAAAGCCCTATGGGGTTGTACGCAATGGTGATGCAGGACTACGTGTTCTTATATAATAAATGATATTTGTTAACTGCAGCAGGAGCTTATGTTTTGTGTAGGAATAGGCATTTGAGCGGGGCTCTCTCTGTTTATACTCTTTAGTATGACTATACCCTGAAAAGAACCCTTTGATATGAATTTTATTTGGGACATGTTCAGAAATGGTAGCCGATGGTAGTACAGGCTTAAAGCCTTTGGAAGATGATGATGACGTGTAGGCAGCTGGATCAGCAAATCGGACCGGACAATCCCATATGATTCGGTTCAATAATTTGGCACTCGCAAGAGTCTCGACCCGTCTGCTGCTGGACAGGGGTTGAACTGGTGTCTGCGACAGGTTGGAATACCGCAGAATATCAGTGTCCACCCAGCTAAAGCTCCTCCCCTTTTAAGTTTTTCTCGTTAAATTCCTTCTCTCAACAAGTTGGTAAATCTTAGGCTTTAGCAGAAAGACGCTTAACACTTTTTCGGCGGATTTATGATTCTGTTTCACGTCATGGTTCTTCTCTACTGCGCTAAATCAAACGAATTTCTACAAATAAGATAGGATATCGGTAACGCGCTCGAATAATTGAAAATTCGAAAAATATTTAATGGAATAGCTGGAAAAATCTTTACAATTAATCGTTAATCGAATAATTGGACGTTTTGGCATCCCTAGAAAATAGTGTATTTTTATGGTTTTTGGTGGTCCTTCGAAAATGTCAAACAGCAGAATTGCAACCCAAGAACCAAAAGCGGTGCGATGCTAGTTTCCATTACTATGACGACGACTGAATTAAAGGGTTTAGAAACAGAGGGGTGAAAGTCAATCCTCTTCATCGATTTCCTCTTGTGATGACCATGGCTTCACTAACCTATTTCGCACTATTTCTGCTATGCTCTTCTATCATCCAGAACAACAAACGTATAAATGAATGTGTTTACCTTCGAGCTATAAACGAAACAGAAAGTCGATGAAGAGAATCCATCGAAATCACTTGCACCCCTGCTTTCAAGTTTGGTTACAAGATTACAACTCTGGAGAGCATTTTGTGTAGTTCTGAATATGGCGATGAGTGTGCAAAATGTTACGCAATTTCCTCCTCCCTATTCGTACACGCCCAAAGATCAGAGGCGAATGCCACTTCGACTTGTTTCGTCAACTAACGACTCTCTGATGACTGTGTTGGGGAAGCAGCATATGCATGTACATAATTGGTGGACTTGTTAGTTATTTCGACGCTTTTGAACAATGCTTGACATTTACAGACTGTTTCAATAGTTTCTCGTCATAGTCAAAAGCATTGCTGTCGGTGCATAGAAATATTTCTGATCGATTTGTGTAAAAATTATTGAAATTGGTCCAGGGGCAGCTGAGTTATTAACGTTTAAAATCTTTCATAATTTCGTTACATGTTCCATTTTCGGTTTTCACAAAGTGTACCCCCATATAGAAATCACAGACGTAGTCCTACGTCAAAAACAAAATTGCAAGTACCTTTTTTTTTATAAACATTGACTGTGCTATGCTTGCTTCAAAAGTAATGTTTTTTTAAGTTAATGGTGTCCGTGAAAATCGGGCATAACTTAACAGAAATCGGAGACCCTTCGGCCCAAACCTGTCTAATAATAGAAAAAAAATAACTAAGCGTTAATCATAAACTAGTTATCTACAGAACATCAGCCCAATTGGTTGAAGGACAGCCGAGAAATAGCGGTGGGTGAACGTTACCACCCACCGCATATATGGAGGGGCTACTGTATTTTTGTAATTAATTAATTAATTTATCTTTATTAAGGCTGGGGCTGGTTCGCCTCCAATCTGTATTTTTGTAGTACAGGCGAAGGGTTAAGGAGCTTTGGAAACGTGCAGTAAGCTCTGATTGCCTCAAGTTTATCTTACTAAGTAAAATTCATAATTCTTGCCCTGATGGTCGTCAGAGGTCTCCCAAGCAACAATTTTTGTTTTATTTAAGTTTTATAGCAGTTGATATAACCAAATTATAAAACCTTCACTGACGACCACATTGCTTTAACAATCTCCTGAGAACCGCAATACAGCCATGTCATGGCCAATTGGCCCAGTTTTAATGCAGTCATTAAAACTTGATATGCGAACTACTTTAGGAGCATAGGATTTATGTCAGTTTTATCACATTCTAGACGTGATTGTTAAAAATGAAAACATAAAACCTCCTCCAGGTCAGAAAGTTTTAACAGCCTTCTAATGACTAACATAAAACTATATTACAACCGCATAAATCGCTTCTGAAGAAGTTGATAAAACATGATACGCAAAACATTTTGACAACTTTGAAGGTTTCAAGTTGGGGTTTTTGGATGATAGTTAATATTGAGAATATTTTATTGTGGTTTTATTCTTTCGATGTTTGATGTGAAATCATGTCCTTGTCAGTTGGTAATAATGGCTGATATTATTGTACATTGAAAATAAGACGACTTTATTATAATTTTAAACCAATCTGTATACGCTTCACAGCATGCCATGCAATATTTATGGTGATTATTATACCAAATAGGAGCATAAATTTAGTGCGCCATATGAATACTAAAATATAGGGATATTTTTAATTTGTCTGCATTAGCACCATGCATTAAAGAGTCATTCAAAGATTATCTATTTAGTACAAAAATGTTACTACTGTTGAGCAATAACCAGTCACATATTATTTAATTATACATAGATGTATGAAAGTGTTTTATTGCCTATCAATTAAAGTGTAATTATTCATACTGTGTGAAATTTGTTCATACGGCGACATTTTTTTTCGTTATAACTTGCTACTCCTTAAAAATACCTCAATATAACATATTCTCCTAGATTGGAATTCTATAGCATAACATAAACCTAATGGTTGTATCTTAGCATTTCGTAGTCCAAATTGAGAGCGTTAAGTTATATTTAAGCTATATAACAAGCTTGCTGGTTTTATTCGGTACAGCGAATCAAAACAAAACAAAAACCATGACCACCTGTCAAAAAGTCAACATTCCAAGCGATCCTCCTATTTTCGCTTGTAATCAAGATGTAAGAAATGGTTATTGGATCCACTAAAAGCTTTTTCAATACAAGGTTTAAAGCCGTGATGTCAATACTGGCCATCTCCAAACGGATTTAGTGAAACTGTCGGCGTTGCTTTAAGAAGGGTTCGTGGATCTTTTGGAAGTGTATCGGAAAGCCACTTGTTCAATATTTTTAAGAGCTCCTTCACCGCACTGTGCCTTATGTAGGGATCGTATAACTGTAGTTCCTCCAGGAGTTTCATATTGTCGATCGTCTCATCTTCATCGTGTTCAGAAGCACTGAAGGGGTTTTCATTACATGTACCTGAATAGATTTGTTTTTTATAATGACAAAAAATTTCAGAGTATTTTTTGTTGTAGCAGTATATTTCTTATCTGTGAATCTTAGGCCTCTGATAAAGATGATAGTTGTAATAAAGCTTTAATGAAGGTCTAAGACTGCTTCAAGTTTTATATCGGTCATAAAAAGTGTACCATAAAACATAATTGTATGTTTTGTTTTGGTTTTATTCTTCAGTTATAAGTAGTGATGCAGAACCACCTTACAGCTACCGTTAAAACTATGAAGTCTGAGTTTTAATTTAGTAGTCATAAAACAGTTTTATAGACGACTTGACGGCCTGATTTTATGACAAGCACACAAAACCGTAATACAACCACAGGCTGGAAGGGATGCTATGATAAAACAATGATAAAATAAGAATAAATCTTCCAAGCATTTAGATTGTTACTTGGGATGTTCTTTGTGATTTTTAAATTTTTTTTTTTTATAATCCGATTATAGCTTATCATAGCTTTGGGTATGTCTACAAATTTTTTTTAATTTTGATTTATTTATTTAATTTGTTTTTCTTCATCGGACTTAACGTGCCTAAATGAAGTCTGATGGGGAAACCCCTAGAAAAGTCGTTAAAACCCAATATCTTTTCGAAATACATGCATCACAATAATACAATACAATTACAACCAACATTAATCAAGTCTATAGCATAAAAAAAGTTATCCTCCTATGGCATAGAGTTGTCCGTGAATCAGGTAGAAGTCCTCGTCATGCAGTTGAACCGAAAACAAAAAAATAAACAGGTAGCACAATCCTTCACGTGTACATTAAATGGACAGCTACTCACCTTCTCAGGAGTCTGCGTTGAACACGGTGACGAAAGTTTTCCGCTGGACAGTTAAAGTCGAAAAACTCGTAAAACTCGTTGAAACGTCCAGACATGAACCGTATTGGGTCATGCAAGCTGTAGTTCGCAGCACGAGGTCCAAGATGCAGGAAACTTTTCGACCGAAGAACTCGTTCGGGTGCGTAGATTTCGAATTCAGCCAAGATTCCTGGAGAGTCGATATCACCAATAAGTACTTTCGCTGCGAACTCGGCCTGACTAATCGTCCGCCTATGTTCTATTGTTTCGAGACCCAGGAGTTGACAACGATCTTCGTACGGCGGAAGGTTCGCAGGGTCATTCCAAAGAAGGTGACGAAAGGCATACCGAACAAATTTCCTATGAACAGATTCAATCCTCGCTATCCAAACTGTTTGATACGGGCACCATACTACCGAGCTGAATTCCAAGATCGATCGCACTAGAGAGCAGTATAGAGCTTTTAGACAGGCAGGATCGCGAAACTCATCAGCGATCTTGAAAATAAACCCGAGTTGCCTGTTAGCTTTCGCAACGATGCCCGAGTAATGAAGCTTGAATGTTAAGGCGCAGTCCAGCGTGATTCCTAGGTCACGAACATTGTCCACACGTTGCAGAAGTTGGTGATTTATCGTATAGTTGAATGCCACTGGTTTCAGCTTGCGATGAAATGAGATAATATTACATTTTTGTACATTCAACGTGAGATAGTTTCTTAAGCATCACTCTTCGAAAGCAGGGTGCCTTCCATTCATTTTGGCTAAAAAAGTGTTTTATTAAATGATGGAATAACAGGACATTATGATGATTTTTTGTATGTGTAAGTAACAAGAAAATATTGTAAAGTTTGTGTTTGACACATAAAATCTGAAAATTTAGCTTTGACAGAGTCACAATGAGCGATTTTCTGATCGCCTCTTCGCGAAGAGTGAAGAGCGAAGAGTGGGTGAGATAAATGACAAAATCGCTTATTGCGACTCTCATGCAGCAAAACTGGCTGGTATTATGTGTCAAACACAAACTTCATAATATTTTCTTGATGTTTACATAAACAAAATATTATCATAATATCTTATTATTCCATAATTTCATAAAACATTTTTTTAGCCAAAATGAATGGAAGGCACCCTGTTCGAAAGTATCGATTAGGTGCTGAAGCCGCAAGCAATCGGCGAAGCTAAGAACAATCACATAGATCTTCACATCATCCGCGTAGAACGACCGGCAACCAGTTGGGAGGATCAGATCGGCCTCATTCACAAAAATCGAGAATAGCAATGATCCCAAGTTGCTACACCGGAGCTGTTTGTAAAATAGTCCGATTGCTCTGATACAATTCTAACACAAAGTTCCCGATTATTCAGATAGGACTTGAACCAACGAATTAAACCCGAGGGTACACCGAGTTTTTCAAGTTTAGCTAGCAGTATGGAGTGGTCAACCCGGTCGAATGCAGCCTTAAGATCTGTATATACAACGCCCACCTGCGCTCCAGCTTCCATACTCCTAATACATAAAGAAATAAACGGAGCTAGATTTGTTGAAACTGATCTCTTGGGATAAAAACCGTGTTGGTCAGCTAGAGAATAATGCGTCGTTGATGATGATTTCGAAAACTTTAGCGCATGCAGTGAGTGATGTGATCCCTCGGTAATTTTCGAAGTTTCTTTTGTCTCCTTTTTTGTAGATCGGGAACATGAATGACGATTTTCAACGCGTAGGGAACTCCCCCTGCTGTAATGAAATATTGAACAGCTTCGAAAGCGATGTTGTAAGCTCTGAACAGCATCGCTTCAGGATGCTTGAGGGGATTCCGTCAAGGCCAGCAGCATTAGAAAATTTCAGCTTCTTGATGGCGGATTCAACGAGGTCTACTGTAACCGAGGTAATCGAAAAATTGAAAGCATCACTGGGAGTGTACCTCATCGCTTCAGCAACTTGAGACAATGAAGCCGTAGTGTCATTGAAAATGCTTTTGAAATGTTCTGCCAGAAGATTACATTTCTCAAGGGAATTGCTGGCGATTCTATCACCCAGGTGAATTTCGACTGGTAGCCCCTCCTCGTTTCGTTTGGTATTCACGAATGACCAGAACTGCTTTGGATTAAGCCGTAAATTAGCCTGCACACGCCTTGTGTAGCTCTTGTAATGAATGCGGTTATATGTGCGATATTCGTTGCTCGCTGTTGAAAATAATCGTTTAGTGAAGGGGTTACGAGTGCGACAGTATTTCCGGAGGGCCTTCGATCTCAGACGCTTCAAATTCCATAATCGAGCATTGGACCATGCGAGTTTGGGAGAGGATCTCCTCAATGGGACAGAATCAGTTATTGCCCGGCCAACGACCTCAGCGAAGTAGTTGACGGCTTCATCAATAGATGAACACGTGTCAAGGAACTGCCAATCTGCCTGGGCAAGCGAGTGACTCAGCGCAACGAAATCTGCTCTACGAAAGTCGAGCTCATGTACATCAACAGGGGGGTTATCGTAGCGAACAGGAACAGATAGGTTGATGGAAACTTTCAACGCAGGATGATTGGTGTCAATGCCAATCAGAGGCTGTGGGGCTTCTAGGATAGAACATTCCAGTCTTGCAGCTTCGTTCGCCAGAACGAGATCAAGCAGCCGAGAGTTGCTATTCAGTATCGAGTTGATTTGCGTTAAGCCATGCAGGTTGAAACCATCAAGGAGAGCACAGCAGGATGCGTTCATGTTCGAGCGTAGAACATCAATGCTAGGAAGATCGTTTGCAGGAACGTTTCATGAGAGCCCAGACTGATTGTAGTCACCAAATATCCGGAGCTAGGTCGTTTTGTTCTAGTCGAGAGAACACGGTACCAATCGAAATGATGTGGTTTGTAATGCTGCTCGAATCAGATTTCCGGTCTGGAGGTAGATACATAGCGCCAATACTTATTGATCTACGAGGCGTCGTTATTTTGACCCACAGCTGCTTTAGAGAAGTGCAAACTGGAGCAGGATCGATGCAGGAGCTTAGGTGTTTGGATACCGCAATCAAGACGCCTCCCCCACGCGATTTGATACTATTCTGGTGGTTGCGGTCGTTTCGGAATACCGTGAATAGACTGCCAAATAATTGAGATGAATTAATGCGGTCATCGAGCCAGGTTTCCGTAAGAACTATGACATCGTAGTCAGAGTCAACGGCAGTCAGGAAAAAATCATCAATCTTTGTTCGCAGGCCATGAACGTTCTGGTAATACACCAACAGGCGGTCGAACGAAGTCGGTTGGAGGTCTGCAGAATGATCGATCAGCCGAAACGAGCATGGTGGTACTCTGGAACACAGAGACTGATCAGGAGAAGAACTGTTTTCAACAAACGCATACTTGCCTGATGTAGAAGGTTGGAAGACCCCTTCACCATTCTCAACCACAGGGCCAGAACGACTACGATGACAGGAATCAGCAAGCGCGACTGGGTTGAGTGGCTCAGGGGCTTCCTTGAGGGAGCAGGCAGCGCGTTCTGGTCTGGGATGTTCCAAAACGTGGCGAGCAAGATCCGGTGCAGTGCTGTATGTCCCATCGGTGATGTGGGATTTGAAGCCATCGGAGTATGACGTTTCAGTCGAACCAGCCGGTTGTTGCTCTTGAGGCGGTGAGGCGCTGGAGGCAACGAACGAATCAGGAGCGGAACTGGTGATGACACGAACATGCTTGCCTTGACAAACCAGAACTTCCTGAAGATTGTGAATGCTGCTGCATAC
This sequence comes from Ochlerotatus camptorhynchus, assembly GCF_037179485.1. Classification (NCBI taxonomy): domain Eukaryota; kingdom Metazoa; phylum Arthropoda; class Insecta; order Diptera; family Culicidae; genus Ochlerotatus; species Ochlerotatus camptorhynchus. Next base: position 484,407 of record NW_027040618.1, read on the forward strand.
ATTTCCGGCAAACTCAAATCGCGATTTGTTATGACCATGAGACTATTTGCACACTGGTTTTGCAGACGGATTCTCGCAAAGAAATGACCTCTGATCTTTCAAAATCATGTTCTAGCATAATAATAAATCCTTGATAAGACCTGCTCTCAACCGAACCGTAACACTGAAAGACTTGATAATTTTGCGGGCACGTTTTGATACGGCTTTCGTTTGGGAAGCAATCAAAACGCATTACTCTAATCTATCCGTTCCTAGCATGGTGTTTATTTTCAATGACAAATAAGTGCTCCTCCCATACAAACGGGCATTTCATCGAAGATTTACGTCATTCGAGAGCAGACTGTACCGGTTCTGCCAAAGGAAGCTAAACCAACTCAATCTTAATGATAACTGAATAGGTCGCTTTAGCTGACATAAAGCAGGCGATGATGATATGGTAACTGGGCATGCAAATGCTGATGACCAGTCAGGGTTCACCGGGTAACGACGTGGCATGTGATGTCCGCAATAATCCCGTGCTGCTGCTGCCTCCTTATCACGAGATGTGTGTGAGCAGGCGCGAGTTTCTACCACCTCAATAACAACGCTGAGAGAGAAATCAAATCCGATGATGGCGCAATGGGTTCCAAAGTAGATTACCCCTTTATCTACCATTTTCACCCAGCTAGACGGAGTTAAGTAGCAGCAGGTCGTGAAATGGGATCGGGCGATAGGAGCGAAAAAATCCTGCAGTAATTTCACCGCAGCAGAATAATTTATGATCGCTTATCGATTGCTCAATTGCCAGAGTGACTAACCCTTCCAACTTCTGCCAACCCCTTTTCCGACCGGTTGTAGGGCGATAAGCTCCAGAAATAGGTGACACACGTCTCGGGCATTATAAACAACAAATCAGAAATGTCACACCACCCGGCAAAGGGTTAAACTTTCCCGCCCTCCGGCCACCCGACCCGTAAGGGATTTTCATTTCTTTTTATGGCCTTGTGGCTAACGGGAAAGGATTTGTTTTCCTGACTGGGAGTACAAGTAATATCTGGAAGAGGATAAGTGCTCTGAGCATTGAAGATGCTTTTGATCTAGTTGCGGATTGTTATTTGGACCATGACATGGGCTTTGGAATCCAAAAAAAAAAACAAAGCAAAGCATCATTACTCGTGTGATGGATGCAATCACGAATGGAATGGTCTCTATGTTACGGACCATTGAGTTGAACTACGTTCGTATCCCTGCAGTGGTTATCGTTACCGTTGCTGTTTGCTGCGTGTGCAATAGCCTAAAGTTGTTTCCCAACTAGGAAATGACTGTAATAATCCCTTATCTATTAAATGAGATAAATGACGCAAGGGTTGCAGTCCGGGAGAAATAAGGGACATCGATCGTAAAAAAAATAAAGCACTTTCACATTTTGGTCCTGATGACCATTTGACATAAATCAGTCGTTTGCAATCCAGCAGTAGGATGGACCCTCTCCCTCTCTCCCTCTCTATCCCCCTTTCTGTGCGAAACATGATTGGCCATCGGAAAAGATAATAAAGCTATATATTTTAACGCCCCGAAAGGGATCGGCTTTTGTCGTTGCCGGGACACTCGCATAGCTCGAATTCCATCTATTTCACTATGCAGAATTTTTTTTCATGGCTCTGTTTTTGATGACTGCAAACAGCAACAACAGCAACAACATTATGACCGTACTAATAATCGTAAAAATATATCAGGAGCAACGGCAGAATTGTTATTTTTATGCAAAATAACATCACCCGAGTGGGTTGTAATGCTGACGGGGAAGAATCGATTTTTGGTGCTGAATAGAATTGAAAAATCCTACGGATTGCGCATTCATGGAATGAAATGATTTTATCCTGTAGAAAATGGTGTTAATAACTTATTGCTCTTATTTTTGGAACTGTATCAAGAAGAGCTTACTATCCATTGTTCAGCGGCAGCGGCATGGTAGCGGGGTGTTGGCGTGAGTTTATTTTTAAAGATTAAAAAAAAAATACTTTTGAAACCAATTGCACATGTAAAAAAAAAATGCAACCCACACGTGAGTTCAGATTGCTCAAAATCTCTAAAACGTAGGTAACTCATAGTGTGAATAAATTTTGCGACACTTTCCCGGGGAACACTTTTTGAATATGGGGAAAATTTAAGAAAATTGTACACATGTTAGAAGTGCACAAGTGGACAGACTAAAACCGCATTCAGTTTACCTCATATTCGAGAAGTTTTCCTAGGAAAAAAGTGACCTACGTTATCACGAATTTGAGTAACCTGAACTCAAATATGAGTAACTCGTTCTAAATTTTGAGTCGTTCTCATTGGCCGTGCATGCAGCATTTGACTAGAAAAGTATGTCAATAGCTTATTAAAGTCGCATGGGGTGGAGTCGTATGGCAAAGTGTTACAACCCTTTTCTTAAGTATAAGAAAAGTACGTTATGTAGAGATAGATAGCATTGAAAAGCAATCTGTTCCATTACTTAACAATTTAATGGGCACTGGGATTTTTTTTTTATTTATTGAGCATTACACGTTATTAATTTGTTGATAGCGATAAACGATGTGCTTTTATTAATCTGATACATATTTGAATGTACGCGCATTAAAGTCATATAACTTTTTGTTTATGTTTTTGAAGATGATGTTTTTCGGATATACGTAGAATCCCGTACAACTTGGATCTGGAAGAGATTAAAAAAAGGTCAAATTTCAGCGTGTTGTTAATAATAGTCCCTTATTCAAATTTATGTATATCCAATTCTCGTCAATAAGCCAGTGCTTATTGCATAGCTCTATTTCTTGAAAATGCTTTAATTGTAATGAATTAAGGTTGTGGATGCTTGACTGACGTACAGAAAAGATCGGCACAGCTACCTTAAAAACTCGTTCACTTGGCGGGCACACACAATACCTTGCGAACCAAAGCTGCCAAGCTTTCTAATTTTCTTAAAGCAGAGAATATCTCCATCTCCATCTCTTGAGTGCTTCATAGCAAGACTGAGCAGCGAGGAAGATGAGTTAGAAGGAAGTTCATCGCATTCATCAGATGTATTTACCGATTAAGGTACGTTTAGACTATCTGATTTGTCGAAAGAAATAGGTTTGCGTTTAATTTTCATTCTACTCATCTAGCAAAATAACCGCAAGTTAAGTGAAAACATTGATTTTTTTTTCTAAAATTTCACGAATTTGAACCCTTAACGAACGCTTTATTTGCGTTTTAACGGCACCCAGTATCAACCAAATAAAATAAAATATGTATGGTTATTTTCTTAACCATTAACCCAAACCATTTGTGGAACATTTCAATCATTTGGGTTATCGTTCGGGAATGGTATTTTTTACTAGGGAAGGGAAACCGATTTCACTATTCCATAATGTCCTGTGTATGGTTTGACTGATTTTTATTTTCCAGTGTGATTGGCCGAAAGAAGCCGTAATGACTTTGATCATAGCATGGTTAACAAAACAGTGTTTATATAATACGAAACATGTATTATATAAAAACAAGCATGCCAGACAGCAAATCTGAGAGCTAACTAAGTTTTTTTTAAGAGCTTCAGAGAGGTTCGAAGATCTACTGAGAAATTTTTTGAGCTTCAGGTTAGTTCGTAGATCTTGAGAACAGAACTACAAAACGTCAGAAAGCTTTACAGAAATTAAAAGAAATTTGCAGAAATTCATAAAAAAAAATCATAAGAGCGTAGATCGTCGATCCAAGGATCGAAAGTTATCAATGGTTCAATGCGCTGATGTCTTATGATCATGCTCAATCAACTGCTGAGCAGGCAACATTGGTGTTTCTGGGGTGTTAAATAGGTCACAAAAATCATGGCTACTATGTCACACTGCAAAATACAGTGTTGCCTACAGACCAGCTGCTTGATCATGTAATAAGTTTATCAATCTCTTAAATAATTAATAACTTTTTCCTGTCTCATTTTACATAGAAACGATCCTCAGCAAAGTTGTAGCTGGGAAATTTTTCTATAAGAATGGCTATCCAACTGTTTCGCAGCTCAATATGGAAAAAGACTAGAAGGCAATGAACAAAAAGTTTAGATTTAGCATAGTAATTTACATGTAAACTTCAAATGGCTTGTGCGAAGTCTGTTTCTAACCAAATGAGTTGAAACTTTGGGAGGCTTAACCCGATTTGAAACCATTTAAGCACTGTGGCTTGAGCTTGAGCTTGAGCTTGCTTGAGCTTGATTGACCGCCCACGGTTGCTACTCTGTTATTGCCAGATCAGCTGTAATTACACAGAGAACCAATAGACGATGCTTGGGACTAGCAATCATCCTCAATGTGTAAAAACTGGTGATCTTAAATTAGGCAATACCAGCGCTGGCCGCGCCCGAACACAGGTCAAGAAAGGAATGGGAAGGATTGTGTTGACATGACACTCGCTTCGATGGAAGCCGAGAACACCTCTGCACTTCCACGAGGAATCACTGGGATGTTGGATAAGAGGGTTGGGTTTGCAGCAGGGTTCGTTTTGGTAAACGATAAGCTGAATTAATGTCCTAACGATCATATAACGCGAAGGAGCTTGGGACTAAACCCACGGTCTTCTGCTCAGTAAGCAAAAACTTTTGCCACTAGGCAGACGAGCACCTTTTTAATCACCGAGTTGCTGTTATTACCATGTAGTCATATTAACAAATAAAACGATTGACGAATCTTGATTGTGGATGGGCCTGAGATTAGACTCATGATGTTCTGCTCAGTAAGCAAAAACGGTTGCTCTAAGGCCACCGAGCCCCTCATATCACATAATACCGTTGCTCAAATTTTTGTATCCATTCAAACCCGGAACCAACGACAACAACGAGTTTCGCAAAATACACGATACACAAGCGATTTTACTATAAATCTCTTTGATATGTAAGGACCTGGGACCGCGTTTTTCTGCTCAGTAAGCAGGCCACTGTAACCGACGATCTTTCAAATCCGAAAACTAAAAACTACGAAAAAGTACTTAGGCCTTCATTAAGTTCCACTTTCACGCGACGTACAATGTTTCAATTTGCTCTTTACGTATTGTTCAGGCTAGGCCCTTTTCAAAATTTACGCGAGAAATACGCACAATCGTCACCTACCTCGCAAAACTGGTTCCAAACGACAACAAAGGCATAAGCAACGATGGATTGTTGAACTTTGCTGGCTCCGGTGGTGTAGTGCACAGCAAAAAAAAATGTAATATCGATCAACGTAATTCAAGCTGATGTATGGAATAATGATGTAATTGTAATTTTGTAATTTATCAGCACACACCCTGGTCGACCACTGTAAACCAATCTGCCGTTCAGCGTTTTCGGTTTTTGTTTCTGGATCTTTAGTTGCCTCTGTGATATACTTACTTGCGGCATACTATTTTGGGAGTGTATATGAGCGTGTACCATGTACGGTAGCTCATCTCTCATCGTGATGGTGGGACATAGTAGACAAATTAGAGAGAAAACAAGGAGGTATTAGTATTAGTTATATGTAAACAAACAAAACAAAAGTTAGATAATGCAGCACTGTAACTACTACTATTTTAGAGGTATGATTCGTCATGTTTAACTCAATGTTTCAATTGAGGCAAACTATCTATCTTATCTAAACTTACAATTATATGCAAATGCAAAATGAAACTCGACAAATCATCGTCAATTCCCTTATTCCAGGGCAGGGCCTGACGATTTGAATCTAATTTTGATCAGTGAACGGGCACCATATGGTACATTTTCTCACCATGAACCTATCATTTCCAGCCTATCTGAACTATTTACTAAATGGAAGCCATAACATGGGTTACGCTCCCCCTAAGTGGGCCCTCCGCATCCTGTCTCTGTCTTATCTCAAATACAAAATGCCAATGGTATGAATGTATCTATATATAACTTGGAAATGACGTACAATCAAATAAACCCGTAACCCACTCACTTGGTCAGGCTTCAGAATCGTCCAGTGGACAGTGCACTCTACACTCCAAGTTCCCTTTTTTTCAAATTTACCGCAAATTTGATATTTTACCCATTGAGTGTTGATTAGTCACAATGAAACATTGTGACAGAAGTTGAGGTTACTAGTGTATTAAATAATCTAGGTCCTATTTAGGAAACCAAATCTGGCCAACGCCCACCCTAAACCTAAACCTGTTCTATTCCACCTGAAATGACTAACGAATGGAAGACTTTGACTACCCAGCCATGCAATAGTCTCATTCCGTGCCTTATGGCAACTTGATGATTCTATTGCGCTCATCTTCTGGCACCACCCAGGGGAGACTTGGTCCTGTACCCAATGCTTAACTTATCTCCATTCCACTCAACTACTCGCAATTTCATGTGATATAGTGGGCGGAATATTATTATATGAGACAATTCAATGCAGACGTCTTTCCAAATTTGGCAGATCGACAGGTAATCAGTGAGTTACCACGATAGTTGCTATTCAACAACTCGACAACGTCCCATCGTCAACGCCTGCTATGAGAATTTCCCATAGCAGACGCCAACGAAATGACGTCATCAAGCTATCGATCAACTACCCTGGTTATCGCCTGGTACCTTATAGCACGATGCTAGGAGGCGAACCGGAAGAATCGATGAGCTACCTCCCCCTTGAAACCATTTAAGCACTGTGGAGCGAAAAAGTCAAATTTTGCATCAGTCTATTGACCATTATATAACCCCCCACGATTTGTGCAATCGATTATGCTATGCTATGCAATGCTATGCTATCTTCAGACAAGTCCAATAATCTACAGTGAAATATAAAGTATTTCACAGAACTTCAAACTTCATCTACTGAAAAATTATTCAACATCAGAAAAGTTCGTAGATCTTCTGAACAAAATCACAAACATGGTCATAGATCTTCAGATAAATTTGAAGAACTTCAAGAAAGTTTGCAGATTTTCTGACATATTTTTAGAATCTCTGAAATTTTAATTAATCTTTAGGAAAATTTGCAGAACTTCAGGGAGGTTCGGCGATTTGAAATAAAAATATTTATACGATTTTAGGGAAATTTGTAGATCTTGAGAGAGACATTTAAAACTTCAAGGAAGCTCAAATATTTTCAGATAAATTTTGAAAACTTTAGGTAATTTAGAAGACCTTCGGGGTAGCCCGAGAGCCCACAGAGCAATTTTCAAAAATTCAGAGAAGTTTGCAGATCTACTGAGAAATTATTGAGGCTCAAGGTTTTTTTTCGTAGATCCTGAGAAATGAACTACGGAGCTTCAGACAACTTTACGAAATTTTAAAGATGTTTGCAGGAATTTTTCAGAAAGCTTCACAGTTTCAGAAAAATGTGAGATCTTCAGAAAAATTTGTAAAAAAATAAGAAAAGTACCTCAATTCCAAAAACAAATCGCAACGAAGTACGAAAGTCCAAAATTTTGCAGAGCTCCATGGAAGTTGGAAATAGATAGATAAACATTGCAAGTTTTATCACGGTTTAAAAGCATGCTACAAGTCTAAATCATAGTCTGCAGAACCATCACAAAACCCCAATTGCTACTTGGGAAGGAACTTAAGAGAAGTCCGTTGAACGTCAGAAAGTTCATACGAAAAGTCTGTTGAACGTCAGAAAGTTCATACGTTTATACAAAAATTGCAAAACTTCAGCAAAACTCACAGAACCCCGGGAAAGTTCGTCAATCTTTTGAAGTATTTACACAACTTCAGATAATTTAATAAATCTTCAGACAATTTTTTTTTAACTTCAGTGAAGTTCAACTATTTTCAAATAATTTGTAGAGCTTAGGGGAATTTCAAAAATTTTCTGATAAATCTGCAGAACTTTATGGAAATCCAAGAATCCACAATGAAATTAACAGAACTTTAGAGAAGTTCGGAGATCTACTGAGAAATTTATTTAACTTCAGGGCAGTTCGTAGATCTTTAATCATAATGTACGTAGATCTGTCATAATGTATATGGGTTAAACCCTCTTGTAGATTCCGGCCTCCTTTGCGAAACATATCAGTTGTGCCTCTGCTGGTCGTTGTGAAGGGCGTCTCGGATGTTGCCCGGGATCCCGTAAAGTTCTCGTGGTCCGTGGAAACAAGGGCAGTTTATAAGAATATGCTCGACCGTCATTATTGTTCTGCAGGTGTCGCATCTTTGGCGGAAGTTTCTGCCACTGCTGCTCCCCATGTTGTGGGTGATGCGGGTGTGGCCGCTTCTTAACCGGGACAGGAATCTCTGGTCGTTAAACTTTGAGACATCCGTCTAGGGAAGGGTTACCCCTTTGGTCTTCCGGATGAAGAGGTCTCTCCTGGCGAACCATTCACGGTCCCATGCCGTCCTGAGGGTTGACTTGATCCAAATTTTCAGGTCCTGTCTGGAGATCGAAGTGTTGGCGAGTCGGCGATTTCATCCAATGGCTGCGAGGTGGTCTGCTTCTGTGTTTCCGGCGATTCCGCAGTGTCCTGGTATCCACATGAAAGTGGTGTCAGGGGGGGTGTGGTTTTGTATGGCCTGAATCCAGGGGTGGCGGGCGGTGGCGGATTTCAGTACCGCGAGGGCGCTAGCAGAGTCGGTTAGTACACATAGCCGAGAGGAGGATGGTAGGGAAGCTGCGTAATGGAGGGCTGCAGTCTCGGCCGAGAAGATCGAGCTTTGATCGGGGAGTCTCCAGAAGTGTGAGGTCTGTCCATCAGTTACTCCAAAGCCGACCCTGCCTCCTGCCTTGGAGCCGTCGGTGAAACGGAGTTCATAGTTGTGGTACCGTGTTTGTAATAATTCGGTGAGGCAGGATCTCATTGCCGTAGAGTTGTCTCCTGCTCGGAACTGCTTGGCCATGGATTTGTCTACTCGGATGGGGGAAGAATCCCACTCTCTGGCTCCGTTCCAGTGGAGCTGGGCCACCGGGGGGAGCTCCTGGTGAGCGATTTCCTGGAGGATTCGTTTCCCTTCTGTGAGGAGATAGAATTCTCCGTCTCCGCTTAATTTTCCGTCGAGGCCCACGGCTCTGGTACAGATTGTTTCCGCAATGTAATATCGGAAAGGGAGCACTCCGATTTCAATACAGGCGGTATCGGCTGGTGTTGAGGGCAGAAGTCCAGCCGCAATTCGTGTTGCCTGGTTATATATCGGTGCTAGTCGGGTGACGACCGAATCGCTGGACGCACAGAGGAGCTCAATTCCGTAGGTCAGTCGGCTATGAACAATGGCTCTGGCGGTATTGAGTACGATGGCCCTGTTGCTCGTTTTATGCTGCCCGGAGAGGGAGCGGAGGATGTTAATCGTGTTCGACAATTAGTCCTGACATCATTAAGGTGGGTGCCGAACCGAACGTTCCGGTCAATCGTGACCCCGAGGATGGATATGGTCTTCTTTCTAGGGATAGTGTGGCTGTTAATTTTGATTGGTGTCGGAAGTGGTCGGTGGCCAAGGCGGCAAACGTGGGAGATTGAGCTCTTTTCAGCAGATATATCAAAGCCGGTCCTAGCGACCCATCGGCCAACAGCGGAGACCGCAGCTTGGAGCTTTATCCTCATGGCCTTCAGGGTCTTCCCTATGCTCAGTAGCAAAATGTCGTCCGCATAGACGAGAATGTAAATCTCCTTGGGGAGCCCCATAAAGATTCCGTTCATTGCCACCAGGAAGATGGTCACTGCAATTACGGAACCCTGGGGAACCCCGGTTTCTTCCCGTCTGGTGCTGGAGCGGTGGTTCCCGACGGTCACCTGGAAGGTTCTGTCCTGCATTCCTAAATTTTCCGGAAAGTTCAAAAATTTCTAGATATTTTTTTTAATTCTATAGCGAAATGGGTAGATGTTCAGAGATATTTGCAGATATTCATTGAATCATGAAAATCTACCAAGAAAATTACAGAACTTTCGAGAAGTTCGTAGATTATTAGAAATTTTGTGAACATCAGAGATAATTGTTGATATTTAAGGATCTTAAATCTGCAGGGCAAGTTTGTTCATCTTTAAAGATATTTTTCCAGAGAACAGAAACAAAACTTCAGGGATGTCCGAAGGTCTTCAAAAAAATATGCAGAATTGAGTTCTTAACAAAAAATTTCAGAACTCAAGGAATCATGTAGATCTATAGAGAACTTTTCCCACTAGCTTTTCAAAAGTTGGTATCGAAATCCTGGTGAAGTTTTGTAATACATTTTCATCTTCATATCGCAGCTCTTGAAGGACAAGATGAGCCTGATCCCTACCGGTGCTCCTTCTGAGCAACAATTTCCTTCTCCACAAAGTTCACTTTCTCCTTTTCATTTTCTTTATAATATATAAAAGCAAATACGCCTGCCGAAGCTAGAGCAATTTTCCGGTAATTCATGATGGAAGTATTTACATTTGATTCCTGATACAGATTTGTTTTGAAATCTAAACTGACAGTTCTTTCAACATGTGTATTTTTGACTCATTTCCCTCTATTTTGGATTCTATGGGAATGAGTAGGAATAACTCTTCAACAAATACCTCACCGTTTTACTAAAAATTTAGTTCTGGCTATGTTACTAAATTTGAAGTAGATCTGGTTTTAATAAAATTGAATGGGTTTTCACTTAATTTTGAGTAGCCATGAACGAGCGTTCACACAAGCTCTAATTTCAACGCGTTCAAGATACATTTGACTTAAAAGGCGTTGCGGATTTTTCATCGGCGTCAGAGTCAATGTTTTAATAAGAAACCCGCGAAGAGTGAATCCAGAAGTACACTAAGAAAAAATTCACTTAGATGCTACATGAAATCATACATAGATTGTTTTCCATCTAGTTTTCACGTAAATTTTACGTTTTTCATATGTAGATCGGTTCAAAATTGTTGAAGATCTTTTGAAGTTACTTTCACTTTATTTTCATGTAATATCTAAGTGAAAATTACTCAAAACAAAAAGATCCACTAGAAAGCAACGTAGATTTTTTGGTACTTTCTCAATGGATTTTATTATATTTCCACTTGAATTTTATTAAATTTCTACGTAGCAAACTCATTGTTTTTGGGTGTTCTAAACTTATTATTTTCAACCGTACAAATAACAAGAAAGCAGATTGTATGACAAAGATATTTGTTTATTTATTTTATTGTTAATTTGAATACACATTAGTTCTTATTAAACTTGTCAGAAAATTTAATAATTCCTATGAAATTTGCAAATTCAGCAGCAACTCCTCAGCAATGCACCGTTCTGTCGCCATGTCTGATTTTGTTTGTGCCATCGCCACTTAGAAATTTTCACACTATAAATTCATTCTACGTGAATTTAAGTTAATTTATGTTACATGAATATCATTTGAAATTTATCTATATTTCATCTAAGTTTGAAAGCTAATAACATTACGTTTAATACGATTTGCAATGAATGTTATTAGCATCAGGTGAATTAGAGATTATTTTTAATATCTGAAGGTTACGTGTTTTTCCAGTGAAATTTATGTGACAAATTTTTTGAGTGTACAAATCGAACTGTCAAGCGGGGTACCAAACAAGCAAAGTAAATAAACATGATTGTTCCCACAACCAGTGAACTACATCACTTATAAAAATCCAAAGCTAATTTTTATTTGTCCAAAAAAGGAATGTTTGCAATGTGATATAAAATGATACACACAGTGTATCTCAAAATTTAGCGGACAGATGTCCTTAAATTTTAGAAAACAGCTGTAGAAGCCCAATTTAAAGAGATACGTTTCTGAATTTTGGGTTGCTGAATCATCATACGTTTATCAATTATTGGTACAGTATTGGGCCTATTTGATTGTGTTTCTTAAAAGTAAGAGCTATTTGAGAAAAAAACGCTTATTTCTTTAAATACCTCAATATCTTAAAAAACAATCAAAGAAGTAAACCTGCAGGCGATGTTTTAATGCCAATATACTTGCTAATACAAGCATAGCATTTATTTAATAATTGGGCAAGATAAAGAATTCATAAAATTTCGATTATCATTTTTTTATCAAGTTCGTTTAGGCTCAATAACGTAAGCTTTACGGAGCCGATAATTTATTATAAATTATTTGTTATAAATTCACCTAATTCTTTGTCTAAGAGGAATTGGGCCGAATACTCGTGGCTTTTCTGAAATTAGAGGGGTACATTGTTGAAGGATAGGATCAGGGGAGGAGCTAAGAGGTGAGGTTTCGTTGTTTCATCAGAGCGTTGTCGCCAGTATGAACGGTAGTGCGGTTCTAGCTTCGTCTGGAGTTTGACGGGCTATGGTGACCAGTGGGGACAATTATCACTTGAGAATAATCCAATATCAGCCTATGTTTGACCGATAAAAGAATCAAGATCAGTTCAAGTAATAGCAATTTGCTTTATTTGAGCAGAAATTTCACACGCAACAGTTTTTAAATCAGAAATAACAGAAAATCTACTGAATTTGTCTCAGAAATAAGTGATTCGTTTGCGGATCACAGGGCTGGTAGCGATCACTGATGTCAGAAATAGTGATTTTAGTGACCATGTTGAATAAATAGTTGACCAAATAGAGACTTATAAATGTTAAAATAGTGACTTAAAAGCGACTATACTCATTTTTAGTCATAATAAAGATTATTCATATTCTAATATTTTTTTCTAAAATTCGTCCAATTGGTAGAAAGTTGAAAATTGAGCGTTTTACTAAAATAAATCTAACTTTATACAGGTTTTTCAAATAAAGTCCAAAACTATAGCAAGAAATCAATAATCATCTGTTTAACTACCAGCCAAGATGTAAAAGAATATATCTATTTACAATGTTTAAAAAAATAAAGCTAAAGCTAAAGCGAATGAACTAGTTAAAAAAAATGTTTAAAAAAAAATCCACTGGGGTATACGCTCAATTTTGCGATACACTGTATGTGTCGGACACATAGTTCTTATGTGTACACATAAAATTCATGTGTAACCACACATACTATTCATTTGACTCATAACTTTCATGTGTACTTCTAAGTGGATTCTGTTTATGTGTGGATACAATTTTACTGCGGCGGCGCGCCGGCTCAATTTCATCGGCGGCGGCGGTGTGGCACAGGTCTAGTTACCAGCTCTCGACTTTGTTCTAGATGCACTTCCACATTTATCATGAATTTGTATATTGTGTGGCATGCACTATGATACACAAAGTCTACCTAGGAGAGTCGACCCGAAAGATTTTCTCGTCTGGACCCACCACATCCAACTTGGTAATAGCGTGCCTGTGTAAAATTCAATGTAAATGAATGGGTTATAAAATACTTTCACGATTAATTAAAGATGTAAAAAATGTACTGCTATCAACTGTGTCCAGAAAATACATCAATGTGTCAAATATAAATTTACCACATTTTTGCTGTGCATCTGTAGTAAATACAGATGATTTAACTTCTGCTAGCGATAATCTATATATTCCACTATACTCCAAGTTACCAAAATTGAATGGAAATCTCCCCAACTCCAATGCTCCCTCAATTTCAGCAGAGTATTCTAAACAGCGAAAATGAAACAATCTTCCCTTCCAGAGCCAACCAAGGGCTTCCGCAATCAACATCCTTCGCCCGTTCGCCATTAGGATCCAGCTGTGCCCGCACATACGGCCTTCACATGTAAGCCCTTTCCCCGCACACAAATACCACCTATCCTTCGTCGTCGTCGTCTTCGTTGTCACCCTCTTCTCCCAGTTGGTGAGGTGTTCGGTCCGATCCGAGCGGAAAGATATCAGCTGGGATGCAGGCCGGGGTTCAGTTGCTATGCTTCCTTTCAAGGCCATTTGTTTCCCCGGCTGCGTCAGCCTGCCCTGCCTAATCCCTACGCCTGATGGTCCTGGACCGATTTTTCGCAGCGCAAATAAATGAAAATGTTCCTACCTCTTTGATTATTTGGCAAAAACATCAGGGGTTTCCCTCCCGGTCCTATACAGTACATACTTCCACTCGCAAACAGTTCTACGTTCCAGAAATGTCTTTCGGTTTTTTTTTTCTTCTGTTTTCTATTACAACGACAACGACGGGAAAACATGCATGCTTTCGGTTGGCAACTGCACAACAACACGAACCAAAACAACCGCAGGTTCGGAAATGGGGAAAACACTTACTACACTGCAGATTGCGAACATTCTTTCGTTTCCGAGGGAACGTTCCGGGAACCCCTTTCTAGTCCTATGCCCTCTGGTTGATAAATAACATTTTTCGGTGATGTCGATGAGTGATGTTGTTATTTACATTCGCAAAAGTACACCCTTCGTTTGTGGATTTGCGGACCACAGAGGAGGTGAATTATGGATGTTTCTGGAAGCTCACTGGAATTCTTGGAACGCAACAATGTCGTTTTCATTTCAATAAAAATTCCCTGCAATAATGTTATCAAATCGAAACAAATCCATCATAATCATGACCGTTTCCCTTTTCCCTCGAGTAGCACTTCCTGTCTCCAATAAATTGACGCAATCAATCTAATTTAACCCTACTGAGCCTTGGCCTTGATTTAGCCGCAATGCTTTTGGGATCGCCAGCATAATGTCCAAAGAGGAAAAAAGCTAAACTTTCCTAATACATCGCCATCGTCCTAGTTTTGCGGATTGGCACAATCCTCTGCGGAAATCGGTCGGCACCCTACGCGTCATTTCCATACACCACAGCAAGCATTATTGATTAGGTTTCTTTGCTGAAGCCATTACCTCTGCCTGCGTAGCCTTCGAACCACCCTCTCATCAACCAGGCCGGCACAGGTTTGCTTCACCCTAGGAAAAGGAAGAAAGAAAGCAAGTAACGCAGCATAAAATCATAACTTACGTATTTAGTCATGGCCATCCATTTACCATGCTGACATGGAACATGGACTAGGTTGGGTGACGCATGGGGAATTGGCTTGTAATCCACTCCACGGTTGATTGGTTCGGGAGTTGCCTTCCCGCCGTAAATGCGCAAAATGTTTGGAGTAAGTAATTTATTATTATTGCCGGGATAACCTTCAAACGGGATGAGGCATCATTTGTGAGGTAACGATATTGCAAGGAATTTTTATTAAAGTTGCGCTTGAAAATTGTTTCGTAATTTCATTGGAATTTAACACGAAACAGTGGATTTTTAGCAGGGAATACAAAGAAACCTGTTTGGAATTTTCCGACTTCGAGTTGTTGTTCAAAGGAAAAATGCAACTTTTAAGTCAAAACCATGAATAACTCATAAAATATAAATGATAGAAATTTTCATCCAAACATAAAATGACGTATATGGATGAATTTATTGACATTTCTCTAAAAATTTAAGAGATAGAGATAGGGGCATCCCACTCTAAACTTTGTATTTCTAACAATGTACTTATAAATTTCTAGCTGATATCTTAGATACCTATATATACTTAAAAATACTTAAGAAATACCTGGTTGCTAGACAAATTACTGATGTTTGTTTACTCAATGTCAGGAATTTTATGTGTCAGGTTGGATTTTGTGCATTGCGAGCGTTAAAGTATTTAGTAAATGAATCATACAAAAGAAGAGATTAACAACTTCAGAGGAAAGGTCAATTATGAGTTTCCGTTTATGAGAATGTGTCTTTTTTCTGACATAAGAGAAAATTTAAAAAAAAAATCTGCTCCCCAGCTGCACCGATTCTCAACCTGAAGAACCCGTCTCTCTTTTTTAAGTAGCTATATTTGAGATAGTATTTTGAGCAAACACACTTTTCTGAACAAGTTTCATTATGATATTCACTCTTATTCCCTATTTGGATCGAAATAGATTTGTCATAAGTATTTTTATTGAAAATTTGGTTCAATCAAAATAAGGGTAGATAGGTGAAACATAAATCCCAAGTAACAATTTAGGTTTTATAGGGGTTATCTAGACCATGATTTAGACTTGAAGCATGCTTTAAACCTCCATAAAACTTGCAATGTTACTTGGGATAGATAGAAATAGATAAGTGACTAATTTGAATCCATTGATCAAATTCAGTATTAGGCAAACATGTGAAAGAGGACAGTGAGCCAAATGTAAACCAAAGTCATGGTTTATGTAATATATATATTTCATCGTCCTCATGTCTTCTTCCAATTGTGATATAGATTCAGACTTCAAGAGCGCTATGGTTAGGCTACCTGAAAATGATAGTACGTCCAGCAGCTATTTCATCTTTACAGGAAATTCACCAAAGCCCCGTTGAATGATGTCTGCAAATAAAATATTTAATATAAAATGAGTAGTAGCAGTAGTCAATTAAATTATATTCAAATCCTCAAAATACCTATTTTATCCAATCAGTATGAATCAGTATCTCTTCGGTAGACTTTTTGCAAAATTCACGCGTAATGTTTGTCGTCGACATGAAAGACAATTGCACTAGAAACCGATGTTATAGCCAAGACTTACTATGATCAAAATAACGTCAAGATAAAAATATTTGAAAATACTTAAAAATACTTAAGAGAGTTTTAACAATACTGAGTTATTGTGTGTTTGGATTCGCTGGAGGAGGAATTGTTTAAAAATGACTAGAGAAAATTAAGCATCGAGAATGCGCTCCCGGATGTATTGATTTGGTGAGTACGTTCCAGTTGAAGATTGTTCTCTCTAAATATCCCTTTTTTGAATACGTTTCATCAATCAAACATTATTATATGTTGGGTTTGGGGGGGGGGGGGGGCAGCCTAAGGGTTTCAATGGATTTGTAGACTGGACAAGTGTTCGTGGATTTGCCAGTCCCTTGTCACGTGTTGATAGACGTACATCTTGTCGTTTGTCTTCCAAAGGTCTTCAATGAAGTTGATTCACCCAGCTGCAACAAACCATCAGGCAGAACTTTACAACCAGTGAAGTATCTGCAGTCATATGTAATCTTTGCACTGATGGTGGGTTCTATTCACATCACATGTTCCCCTATAAAAAAGTGAATTTGTGTCGCATATATTATAATCTCATCTGATTCTGGATTTTACAGTCAGCTTCACAGGTGTCAACCTCCTGCCCAGGAATAAGGAAAACTTCGTTAAAGTCTCTTATTGTGTTTCCCTTCCGACTGGGGGACTTGTAGACTTCGGGGCAAACTTTCTTTGACGGTGGTGGATTATTCCCTTCGTTCGCCTCCGTATCCGAAACTGGCTACATCTGTTCCAATTCTGCTTCAGCCTCCAAGCGAGTCTTGAACTCTCTTTTTTTCACTCAATTGATACGTTCCCACATTGGGTTTGGCATGGAGAGCTCGTCTTGAGAGAGTTTCGCTACCGCGTTTTTTTTCCGGCCAGTGTAGGATTCCAGCTTCTTTCCAACCAGAAAGAATTACGGTTAGGCATGTTTCGCATCTTTCAATTGTTTCTACCACTTTAAATGGCATTTTTTCCGCACTTGAACTTGGACGACACTAGCTGACTCCCTTCCGAAACATTTTGAACTGTCACTTTTCTCCAGGCAACTTTGTCATCATAAAACTGAACGGTACCAAGTCAAGTCAAAATGGATAATAAATAAACAATAAGGTATTCAAATTTACTTTATAAATGCTATAATAAACCATTGTGCAGCGATGATCGAGACGTTTCCGTCGGATAAGATTATTTTGCGGCCGAGTGTCTAGGAAGCTATGGAAACCGAAATGGCTCTTGATTTTGTTTTATGCCCTTATAGTATAAACCACCATCGCACTTTGTGAGTTGCCCCAATAGAACCCTTGCTTTTGGTTTGAATCAGTACAAATTCGTTCTATTATATAAAAAAAAAAAAGAAGTATACATATTCATTTTCTTCCGAACTAAATAAACCACCATCACACTTTGTGAGTGGCCCCAACAGTATCCTTGCCGTTGGTCTAAATCGGGTCAAATCGGTTCTAATAATTATTTTATATTCAATCAAGTAAACCACCATCACACTTTGTGAGTGGCCCCAACAGCATCCTTGCTGTTGGTTTAAATCGGTTCAAACCGCTTATAATTAATTATTTTGGTCATTGATAAAATAAAATAAACCATCATCACACTTTGTGAGGGGCCCCAACAGTATCCTTATTGTTGGTTTAAATCGGTATACACACATCTAATAATGATCTACATCTCTAGACAGCCGGCTGTTTAGCATAGCATAGCATATGCGATTGTACAAATCGTGGGTGGCTATATAATGGTCAACTAATACGTTTTGCAGAAAATATCGAGTGTTGACGCAGAAAATATCACTTGGGATTAGTGATTTTCCCCACACAAAAATAAAATCTACAATACAAGGATCGCATTATACACCTAGCCACATCCTTACAATCGCAGGGGAAGGGAGGGAAAGTTAATCCAACATCTACTTAAGAAGGTGCAGGGAACCCATACTACCTTCATAGGTGTCACAGGAAGCAAAGAGTTGTGTTAGTGGGAGGGTGAATGATTTGGTAACTCTATTCGTCAATATAGAGCATTTGATAAATCAGTGACAAAAAATAAAATATAAATAGATAAAATGGAAAGATCTCACCCGATTGGCCTAGAGACTTTGCAGCGTCATGTTTTCAGAAATGCTTTATTTAATTTTCCTTGAACCACCGCAATCACAGATAACGCTCTTCTAGCTCGTACGTACAAAAGAACGCACTCCACGCATAATCCCCCGATCACCATGTCGTTATTGCCACAAAATTCTGCAAACAGCTCACCGTTCTCGCTCATTTCGCCGAGACCATGGCGTCCCATGACACGCTCATAGTCCGTGTTGTCGGAGCCGATCTTCGCATTGAAGTCGCCAGTGTAGATTTTGATGTCACCCTTTGGAACCTTATCCACGACGGCATTCAGTTGACTGTAAAAATTCTCCTTGTCCTGTAGCTCGGCAGCATCGGTTGGTGCATAACATTGGATTATGGTAAAGGTTACGAACCCGTGTTCTAAATCTGGCAACGATTATCCTCTCATTAACAGGCTCCCACATGATGAGCGCAGCACTTGCCTGGACGCTAAGTAGGAGACCAACTCCACGATGGCGGGGAGCGTTTTCACCTCGAATACCAGAGTATAGTAGTACCTGTCCCGACGGCAGTTTGTGTTCTCCAAAGTTTGGCCAACGAACTTCACTCAGTCCCAGGATTTCTAGCTTCATGCGTCGCGCCTCGTTGGCGAGTTGTGCCAGTTTACCCTGCTGGGCTAACGTCAATACATTCCATGATCCAATTCGTGTCCGTTGTTTTGCGCTAAAAGTCGTTGCCGTTATATCAGTTCGATGTCTTTCTCTGTTGGTTTCTGTAACAATTGTAAAGGTTTCAGAGACAGTAGGTGGTTGGCCTAAGGTCTCCTATCCGCCGTGATGGGGCTGCCATCTTAGGTGTAGCTTCCGGGGAAGAGCATTTCTTATTCAGCCGCTGGAAGCCAGTCAGACGCTGTTTGAGCCGCACCTCCATGGTGAACAGACGCTCAGGATGGCGAAGCATTTCCTCTATCACCGTGCTATGGTTACCGCGCCAGTGTTCGCGTCGCACCTCCTCACTCTGCTATTGTCGGATTGACAACATTGCCCAGGCTACGCCAACCAGCTGTGTCCATGTTTCAGCTGGCAGTCTTTTGTGATCATATGACTCGTGGAGGCGTGAGGTAGGAACTTGTGAGGACCGGAGCTAGGTATATCGCTCCTTCCAGATTGTCACTCACCATTTTGTAGCCCATCTCTAGACAGCCGGCTGTTTAGAGCATAAATCGAAAACACTTATAAATAACTACACAAAACAAAAGATCGCATCACTTATCAAGGTGAATCCTGATCCAACGAACCTAACCCACTAACAAAACCTCCTTCCTGTGACTTTTGTGGGATGCAGAGGTAAACACGGTCCCAAAACAACAAAAGTCACACACTAACATTCCTTCCCTCTCCCACCTGATTGCAAGGACGTGGCCGGTGACGTTATTGATCTTTAAAGGTAGGAGTCACTGGAACATGTACACTGAGAATGGCAGGTTACTACCAAGCCCCATTCAGTTGATTCTTTGTACAATTTCACTGGTTCAGATCAATCACGGAGTGCAACTATCGATACGTGCAGTCAGACTAAGCTAAGCTAAGCTAAGCTAAGCTAAGCTAAGCTTAAGAGAGTTTTAACAATACTTAATGAGTATTGGAACTAAAGTTTAGAGTGGGATGCCCCTAGAGATAGAGCATTGATGTCTTCTGCAAAAATGTACCCATTAATAAATGCTAAAGGCTGACTAAAATTTAATTGGTACGCCCTTCGCGCGCCGCTAGCACGCCATTAGTGTTGGGAATTGATTTTTTTTGACAGTGGTTTGTTTACACTTCTATAGAGAACAACTCAAGATCAACAATTGAAAAGGCCTCAACTCCATTTTGTAAACAAACCCTGTAAGGTCATTTTCTCGCGAACCGAAAGCTACATTCACAAATCTGAAACACAATTGGGTAGAGGAGAATGTCCCCTATCTGCACAGCAAAAAATAAATTTTAATATTACATCTAAGAGGATGCACTTCAATCATCTCGAGAATCTCATGTAATTTTTAAGGCCACAAAAATAAACAAATGCAGTGAAAGCAACGTAATATCATTTCATGCACTGTATTAGAGATAATTTTGTGGTTTTTGGCAAGTAATATTACACCATATTTTTGCACGATTGAAGTGCATTAACTTTGATGTGATATCAAAAATAAATTTTTGGCTGTGTGTTGATTTGGTTGGTTTCCGTTGACGGACTTCGGTTCGCGAAAAAATACCTTAACAAGGTTGGTTTACAAAATGGAATTGAGGCCTTTTCAATTGTTGGCCTTGAACTGGTGCAAGTTTGATCAAAGTAGTCAATCGCGTTCAGAAATAACGTCAAATGGAACTCGAAAGAAGACAAAATATTGTGCACATACAAGTGGAAAATCCGGAGTGGTCCGTTTCCAAGCCGCCTAACGTGCTGAAGATGCCGAAAACAACAGTTTGTCGAGTGCTCAAACCTACCTGAGTGTGGAAGTGTTCGATCCAAGATGTGGCCAGAAGGTACAACGCCAACTTTCTAAGGGTGCGGAACATCCTTGCCCAGGAAGGCCAGTAAACCTCCGAACCGGCACGTGAAGCAGAATTCCGTAGCCAAAAATCATGCAAGGCTCTTGTACGACCGTGTTTTGACGAAACACAAGGGCTGCACTTTGATCGATGACGAAACATACGTCAAACTCGATTTTTAGCAGCTTCCCGGTCAAAAGTTTTACATCGCTACTAAACGTGGGAATGTGCCGGGAAGATTCAAGTTGGTATTTGCCGAAAAGTTCACGAAGAAGGCCATGATTTGCAGTTGTGGCCGGCATACAAAACCTTTCGTCACGTCCTCGACGATGACATCCCAAGTTTACATCGAAGAATGCCTGAAAAAGCTTGTATTGTCGTTCATCCGCAAGCATAGGGGCAAAGTCATCTTTTGGCCCGATTTGGCCAGCTGCCACTACTCTAAGTTGGTTCTGGAGTGGTATGCTGTCAACAAGATCGATGTTGTCCCCAAGCTAATGAATCCTCCGAATTTCCCGGACTTTGGACCAATCGAAAAATACTGGGCAATTTCACAGCAGCGACTTCGACGAAACGGTGGAGCACTCCAGACAATCCAGCAAATGCGGGCAAAATGAAAAAAAAAAAAAAATGCGCTGATTCCATGTCCGTTTCCACTGTGTGGGCGCTGATGGGCTCCATCAAGAGGAAGGTCGAGATTTCGTTTGAACTGGAGAATTGTAACCATCTAATGCTGTAACTTTGAAGTTTTAATAAAAGTACTGGAAAGAAAACATTAATGGACTTTTTAAACTTATTGAATCACGAATTACAGGTCAAAGAGACGTACCAATTTACTTGTAGTCAGCCTTTATCACTACTACCGAAAAACAAGTTTTCGCTCAATTTTCCTACTAGGTGGATTAATCAGGAACAAGATGAGTTCAAAATAACGAGCTTTTAAACTACTGTGCATTGTGCTATTCTCTGGTGTGGTCCACAATGTAATACAATACCGTACTCGCTTTTTTGCTAATGCTGTAGGTTGCAGCACCTTTCTGTAAGTTTCTCTAAGAAAATAATATGGTGCAGAAAGTACTGGAACAAACCCACTGTTCTGCGGTTTGGAATCCAAACATCAACAATGGTGCTTAAAGAGTTAAGTCCGTTCAACGTAGTTTTCTTCAATTCGCTCTGTATGACAAAAGGTCGAATGACAAAACGGCGAATGACAAAATGGCGAAAGAACAAAAGGTCGGAGCGTTAGCGTTGTTATGATATACTTCGTAGATTGGATACTAGCAACACTCACGTCTCTTCTGAAATTCTCAGTTAGACTACTTTCAGGAATAATGCTGGGAGTAAACATTGGTTCCAATCTAAACAAGAGTAACAGAAGCATGACTGTCGCTATTCCCGGCCACGCCCATCTTTACCATAACTAGGGATAGGGAAGGAAATGTTGATGTAGTACTTACTTAACGAGAGGCCACCGACTTAGCGACACCCTCATAAGTGCTACGGAGTTGGAGGGTTGGGTAGGGTATTCAGTTAGGATTCACCTCAAGTTGGCGATGCAACCAAAAGTATGTATTGTTTATTTGTTGTTTATTTAATCTCTCGGTAGCCGGCTATCGAAAGAACATATTTATTTTGTTTAGTGATCATGAATGTTAAGAGTCATGACCGGAGAGCTTGGGATTAAACCTATGATTTTCTGCTCAGTAAGCAAACACGATCCCTCCAGGGTCATCGAGCATCTCAGAACCATAACGCTTCGCGACAATACAGGACTACGTTTTCGCTTGATATGCAAATAGTTTCCGAGGTTAATATTCAATATCAAATATACAAATGATGTTGGCGATTTATTGTGCTGTGGAAGAGCTTGGGGTTAAATCCATGATTGTCTGCTCAGTAAGCAAAATCGATCCCTCCAGGGTCATCGAGCATCTCATAATCCACAGCGCTTCACGACAAAGTACGAATATATGGATGAACTATCTATTATTGAATAACTATTATTTACGATAATTACATGAAAGAAATAAAAAATAAACTACAAACAAAACGTGACTACTAAAATCTCAAAAAGATATTCTCACAAATATATTGCACGCAACCAGGAATTTTAAAACCATTAGACGCTATCATGATACTCTGCACACGTTTTAAAACCGCTGACTGCGACACTCTGAATGCAAAATTGACAGGCTCTATGCGTCAAACACCCGCCCTCCAATCTCCTCCAGCATCCAACAACACAAATCTCCATTACAACATCTAACGAATTCAAAACTCCGAAAATCACTCATCTATAGCAAGTGAGTGGAAGCAACCTTGCATGCAACCATTCTTCATGATACACTTTTTCTGCCTATCTTTCTATTGGGCCTGTGGACATGCGTTAGCCTCGAAACTTCTAACCAAACTGGGAAAAGTTTCAGATCGCAAAAAAAAACTTGAAAAAAACTTTCAAGTAAAATAAATGTTGATTATTTAACGCAAAAATGAGCAAGTAATATTAAATCTCTTGTATCGTATGCTAATGCTAATTGACTGTAACAAAAATAATATGCTTAAATAAAATAAAATATTAATAAAATAATATGCAAAATTTACTAGAAGATCATTACTTTATTGGTGAGAAGTATCTAATAAGCCCTCCCAGTTCCTCTGTATACAGAACAAATCTGATACTAAATATAATCAGAATTGCTCAGTCTGCATGAGGCAGCCGATTTCATCAAGGAAGTTCTATTAACAACCAAGAATTAATCGTTTGAGGCATACTGAAACATTAAGAAGGTGATATGTGTCACTATAGGAAATCATCATCGTTGCAAATATAAAGAAATTAAATAAAACAGCAAAAAGGTTATCTTCCATTTAATTCCACTTAATTAATTTTGGTATCCATGACAGATACGTATTTCGACTACAATGTGCAGTCTTCATCAGTGTCATTCCCACTAAAGAACTATTCAAAATCTAACCCCCTTAAGTACTCATCCCCTAGGTATAAAAGTCAAGATCACAGGTATAAAAATGAAACTACAATGTGTTGAATCGGAACCTACCTAACTAATTAAAACCAAAGATTTAAGTAAACTAAAGGAGTAAAATCTATTCAACTCTCTAATAAGGAAAATCCCAAAGGCTTGGTAGCCATCATAATGAAGTAATGAAATTGGGTTGTTAGCGGAATGCTTCAATAAAACAGCAAAAAGGTTATCTTCCATTTAATTCCACTTAATTAATTTTGGTATCCATGACAGATACGTATTTCGACTACAATGTGCAGTCTTCATCAGTGTCATTCCCACTAAAGAACTATTCAAAATCTAACCCCCTTAAGTACTCATCCCCTAGGTATAAAAGTCAAGATCACAGGTATAAAAATGAAACTACAATGTGTTGAATCGGAACCTACCTAACTAATTAAAACCAAAGATTTAAGTAAACTAAAGGAGTAAAATCTATTCAACTCTCTAATAAGGAAAATCCCAAAGGCTTGGTAGCCATCATAATGAAGTAATGAAAGTGGGTTGTTAGCGGAATGCTTCAATAAAACAGCAAAAAGGTTATCTTCCATTTAATTCCACTTAATTAATTTTGGTATCCATGACAGATACGTATTTCGACTACAATGTGCAGTCTTCATCAGTGTCATTCCCACTAAAGAACTATTCAAAATCTAACCCCCTTAAGTACTCATCCCCTAGGTATAAAAGTCAAGATCACAGGTATAAAAATGAAACTACAATGTGTTGAATCGGAACCTACCTAACTAATTAAAACCAAAGATTTAAGTAAACTAAAGGAGTAAAATCTATTCAACTCTCTAATAAGGAAAATCCCAAAGGCTTGGTAGCCATCATAATGAAGTAATGAAATTGGGTTGTTAGCGGAATGCTTCAATAAAACAGCAAAAAGGTTATCTTCCATTTAATTCCACTTAATTAATTTTGGTATCCATGACAGATACGTATTTCGACTACAATGTGCAGTCTTCATCAGTGTCATTCCCACTAAAGAACTATTCAAAATCTAACCCCCTTAAGTACTCATCCCCTAGGTATAAAAGTCAAGATCACAGGTATAAAAATGAAACTACAATGTGTTGAATCGGAACCTACCTAACTAATTAAAACCAAAGATTTAAGTAAACTAAAGGAGTAAAATCTATTCAACTCTCTAATAAGGAAAATCCCAAAGGCTTGGTAGCCATCAATTTTGCTGTTTTATTGAAGCATTCCGCTAACAACCCAATTTCATTACTTCAACAAGAAATTAAACATAACCCTTTGCTTCAGTACCGTCAACCTCCATGTCCATAGGGAGGGACGAAGGAACAAAAGGTCGAAGGGACAAAAAGTCGAAAGGACAAACATTCGAAGGTCCAAAAGGTCGAACATCATCCTCTAGCGCTGCGTAGAGAGTGAATGTTTAGCTATCCTGCACACCATGTAGAAGGCCTTGGTAAGCTAAACAACTTTTTCTGAGGCACCAACTTTCCAGATAACCAGTATCTTGAGGTATATCACGTTTAGGAAATTTGCACGCACACTAGAATCATGTTGTAGCGTAGTTCTGATCTATTTTTTTCAAAATGCGAAGGGTTTTACTAACTGAACAACTTTACTGAAGGCAGCCTCTTCTCAGTAAGGCAGGATCACGAGGTATAGCACATACTGAAAGTTAACATGAACACTAGCGCCACGTAATGTTATTTTTTTTATACCAATCTAAACACAATCCGAAAAGCTACCTTTTTTTCTTGATTTGTTTTTCGTCGATCTTGTTTTTCGAGCTGAGCACCAATGCTACCGACGCCAGGGAGGCAGCCCTCACACCTAGAGCCTACCACCTATCGACACATCAACTCATGAACCGGGGACCAACGGCTTTACTTCCCGTGATCAGAGATGTTATGCCTCAGAACATCTCGCAGCGCCGACTGGGATTGAACCCAGGCCTGCTGGGGTGAGAGGTAATCACGCTTACCACTACACCACCGGCGCCGCTTTCCTTAGCTACTTGTGCAAGTTTGTCCATGACAGCAACTTAATTAAAAAAGACAATATATACCGTCTTCAACCCGAGGTTTCACAGACTAAATACTTAACACTAGACAACGGACAACACACAACATACAGTACCAGAAGGGAAATTTCAAGGATGCAAAAAGTTCTGTCGGCTGACGCGGGAATCGACCTTCGCTTCGTGGCACTGGGCGCTGCTAATTTTATGTTGACATTGGATGCGAATCACGTTGAGATGGAAGCAACGTACCGGGGTGCGGAGGAGAAAGCAGTTTGCATCAATTTCAAACCGGAAGAATCAATGCATTATGCATTGTATCATAGCTCCCAGAAATTTGCTTTCCAGTATTCTGATGGGAAAGCAATGAAGGTACGGCATGTTGCCTGCGAGGGTCATCGTTTAACATGTGCGAGTGTACCCGGATTGCGAACAAACGTTGATGCTGGTACAGTTTACGCGTGTCATCTGGTATAAATGTCCTGCGGAACTGAGCCTCGACATACTCACAGGTGTGCGAGGTATGCACACGGACGTGGTGTAGGAAATACCACCCATGCAAAATTTCTTCAATTCGAAGGGGATTATTTTTCATGAAAGGATTAGGAAAAAGCGTTTCTTGTGCATGTTGTGCATATCAAAAATTTGTTTCTCCTTATCAAATCTTAGGGTACGTACGGAAAGGTAAATAAATTTAGAAGCCATCAGTAATAATAACATTTTGTTTAGTGCTCAACTGCGCTGGATTAAGAAAGACTAAGTGCGGGTTGTGTCTAATAGGCTAGAAATGGTGTAGTTAACACTATGTACACTGGTGTGGTGGCAGAAGGTGCATCGTTGGACGAAGACAGGGAAATGAAAGTTAGAGAGTGTTAACGATAAGAGAGGAAAGGAGTCATAACAAACAGCTTGACAATTCGATTGGCTCAAAACCAGCCAGTCCACTCCTCTCTTATTCAAGACCCTCTCAGTACTTGAGTACTTGAGGAAGAAATTGAAGTGGCGATTTCGGAGGATTCTTGTGAAAAGAAAGTAATTGATTTCAAGAACCAGCAGCCACCTGTATGCAAGTATCCGAATGATGAATATGTCACGCTATTTTTAAAGAGAAGATCCTTTGTATTGCTTCTGTTTATATTCCTCCTAGAGCCGTTGTTAGTCGAAAACAACTTTCAAATATCTGTTCGGGACTTCCTGCTCCACGGTTGATTATGGAAGATTTTAATTCCCACGGTACAGGCTGGGGGGAACTGTATGATGACAACCGTTATGCTTCTATATATAACCTCTGCGACAGCTTCAATATGACAATTCTTAACAATGGAAAAGTAACACGTTTGGCTGGCCCATCCTCGAATGGAAGTAGATTAGACCTCACACTTTGCTCTAACTCATTATCGTTGGATTGCACGTGGAATATGATCCAAGATCCCCACGGTAGTGATCACCCCTCACCATCCCTCTCCAAAGGGGGAGTTTGGTAAAGAGAGATGAAAAAACCAATTTGTACCTTCCTTAAAAGTTGTCCTAGCTCGCTTGTCTAATATCTATATGCAATCTTCACACTGCCGTACTCTAACGGAACTATCAACTCTATGCTTTCATCTACTCCATCTATCGTTTAAAAATTACCACTACAGTCTGTTATTTGAAATTAGCATCTTCAACCAGTGCTGCAAAATCTCGACAGTACACGGTGATATTGACAATTCTGCTTTGGTCACTCATTTTAGCTAAGAGTCATAGTCAAGGCAAACCATGTCAATTGTCAATGACAATGGTGTCAGTGACGAACATGTGCAGATTTGTTTATTAGCTAAATTTGTAACGAAATTAAATGACTTGAGCAAAACAATTACATGGATCCATTTTAGTGAACAAGTATCTACGTCCTGAGCTACTTGGATAACAATAATGTGACACAGAATGTACTAAATTACACTTTTTGTTACCAGGTGAATCTTTGTCATTGACGAAAAAATGAATGAGATTTTGACGAAGGTTTTTTTGAGGATCAAGTCTGTCAGTGACTATGTGACGAACAATTTTGTCAATATCGCGTGAAAGTCTGTCAATGACAATGACAAATCTCAGCACTGTCTTCAACTACCATAATATCGGTTGGACAAAGTCCAAGAATGTGATAGAAGATGTCCTAACGTCGGTAGAAGGGATTCCACCGTTGGAAGAATATAACTTCCTCTTACTTCAAAAAGTATAGTAGAGGAGGCGGAAAAGAGCGCAGAGAGAGCCAAAGAGTTTGCATAATGAGCAGTTCCACGCCAACTAACGAATCGATTTTGTTTTTTTTCCTCTTCAAATTTTATGAAAATTCACATAATTGTTCGCTAAGGGCAATCAACCAGGCTTGTTTCCATTTAAGAAAACTTAGAATATTTGATAAGCTTTCAAATAAACATAAGTTAAACATTCTTAAAAATGTGCTTGTTTTGATTTTCGTTTCATTTTTGACAAAAATTCTAAAAAGGCAATCCAGTATCCTACAACTTTGTCGTAAACGTCATTTCGATAAGATGAGCCGTTTTCGTACTATGATTCATTGAAAAATATCGACTGCGCCATTTTGAAAAATTAGGCATGAATCAAAATGGCAAAATATCAGCACAAACTTGCTTCATTGTGCCTAGCGAACAATTATGCGAAGGTACTTGGTACTTCTACCAACAGATTGAAGATGATTTTGATGTGAACTGGGTTGGAGATTCTCGTGACATGAAGTCGAACTCTGGCATCCGCATCATCCCTAGTAGCACGCTTGTCACATATCGGTTGTAGAAACTTATTTACGACTTATTTCAGTCATAAACAAGTTGCTGCAACTTTTCTTAACGGAAGTGTGCTACTCGGGATGTACGGTGGTGGTCTTGCGTTCCCTAATAAAAATAACCATAAAAGAGAGCTTAACGAAGTGTTCGGGGTATCATCCAAACCATTTGTGGGATAGTTTACCCATCCGGGATACAGTTCGTTAATGGTATTTGTTTATTAGGGTTGCCTTGAGTTTATACTGAACCAGAGTTTGTGGCGCTTGCAGAAGGGCACTGTGAGCTTATCTGGATCGAACGATTAATGGAGAAAATCAGTCAAGAATTTGCGAGTCCAACCACCATATTTGAAGTTAATAATATCAGTGTTTGTGCCAACCAATAGTAATTTTGTAATCCGTGAAGAATAATTACACTGTCCTCTCAAGCAGTGTAACCATTCTATTTTTTAAGGCATCAGAAATTCAGCAGAGACTTTCAAAAGAAAATTCATCACACCTTGAGGTAACAAATGTAATGGCAACGAAAAGAAACTGACACTTTAAAGATAAATAAATAAGCACAGGTTCCTATTATATGGTGCTTCAATTATTGCCTATGGGTTTCCTACATCATAACGGGAACTTATATCTATGACTGATACAAGATAATTCAGGAGATAGTCGTTTTACACCCCGTTATCAAGATCCTCTCTGACGACCTGAAGATCGCTGCTCTACACATATGAGTATGAACATCACCCATCTCCTTTAAAGTAACACATTCCATGCCTAATGTCGTCCCAAAAATCCACTTTCGCAGTCCTACCTGGCTTCACTCTGCCGGTTGTCGCAATAGCGAAAAATGTCAATTGACGACAGGCCCGATGACATCACTGCGACACCGAAGAAGAGAAAGGGTGCTCGTGGAAAGCCTGCCGCCGTGTGCCACCGCCAACCAAAACCCGGAGTGATGCAAAACAATCGCTTTCGTGAATTTCACTGCTACGTCAAGGACCCGTGCCTTTAACGCTTTGCGGTTCCCCCCTTGATGATGATGCCATGCCGGGGAATGGGGACGGAAATTGCGAAACGATGAAGGAAAATGTCAAAATCAGCCACCGTGCTGGAGAATTGTTTAGTTTTGGTTAGATGGCACGTTGGCAAGGCGAGGAGAGGAACAACAGGAGCACAGGAAGCGAAATGTTTGCGATAGTCATCGTGGCAATTTTCCTAATGTTTTGCGCGTTCGGCATCGTTCTGTGCAGACAAGACAGGCGAGTAAAAAGTGATGTTCATTGCGGAAATAATCGGTTGCGACTTGGTTTTGGTTTCCGGAATGCGTGAGGTACATAAATGAACTGAAATATATGGACTTTTGATGTGATGCTACGACTGAAGGAAGAGTTAGGAAGCTTGAAGAGCAAATTACTGTCCAAAGGAGATCCCTTGCGTATCGTGGCATAACAATAGATTTGATTTATGAAATGTCAGAAAGGTAAAACTTTCACTCAATCTGCCCTCCTTGTGGCTTACCCTATCCAGACGTTTGGTTTGTGTGTGATTGAATCACGCACAAGTCTAAAGTCATCACAAGCTATCTGCCTCTATAATTGATATGAAAAATTAAATTTTCATAATGCGGATAGGCATCAGCCGACTACATTCCAGCCTGAGCTTGAACAGTTGATAGGATCATCCCCTCAGCAGCGCTCAATCCGACAGGGAGTAAAAGTGTGGAGACTAACTTTGATAGATGGAGGTTCAAAAATTGGTTCCTGAAGAGGATTTAATTATTTCCTGTGTGAATTGACGCCGGTTGGGTGCGGTGTGCGATGCTGATGGAGGGAAATTTCAGCAGAATTAAAATTGACAATATGTTGAAGTGAAAGTTTGCCCTGCTGCTCAGTTCTCGCACAGGGATGAATCCCAAGCAAACAGTCACAAGCGTATTCAAGCGTTATTTGGGCACATTTTCAGTTGACGGGACCAAAAATCGAACCTGTCACTTTCATCATGGATTTTCTTTCAAGCTGGGCCTTTACTGACCGTGATTAAAGAAACCCTTAAATGCATTACCGCACACTTTATTTCGTTAACCTGGTAAACTCAGAAAATCATCGAAACATACACCCAGTTGCTTTCCGGTCCGAAGGAACGAAACATCAACCTACGCCGACGATGGTGGTGGTGAACCATCGTCACTCTTAATTCAATTAGCCATAAGCCGCCAAACTTCAAGCTTTAACGATGAGGGCGGCGAATGGGGGAGGAGGTGTTTCGGGAAAATTCAAGCTAATTTGCACCGCTGCTCTTTCGCTTGACAGAACTTTTCAAAGCTTTTGCTCCAATGTTTCCTACTAAATAACTACTACTCCTTCATCGGTCGTGCCCTTTTCCGTTTGCCAAGGTACAGTGGTTGACATTTTCGTTTGTTTGGTTTGCTTGTGTGTCGTTATGCTGCTTGCTGGGGTACGTTGCATAATCTGGAGCATGCCGTCACCCGACTGAAGTGGGAAATATCAACGGAAAAGGTCACTACTGGAATAATAAACAAATAGCAATATGTTTGGGACATGACCAAGAGCATGAACTCGACGTTTCTAGAAAATATCTCAGGATACCGGGTGGTTAGAAGCTTTTATTTAGATTCGGAGTGTACAATTTTCCGACAAACGGCACCATAAAATGGTGCTGATTTTCAATTGTATTTTTTTTTATTAAAATTATCCACCTCTTTCAGCGACTCATAGTGGTTTTTTTTCTTTTGGTTTGTTTTTTCCGTCGATCTTGTTTTCCGTGCTGAGCACCAATGCTACCGACGTGCCAGGAAGGCAGCTCCCACACCTGGACCCTACATATCGACCCATCAACTCATGAACCGGGGACCAACGGCTTTACTTCCCATCCGAAGGAAGGCGTGATCAGAGATGTTATGCCTCAGAACATCCCGGCGGCGCCGACTGGGATTGAACCCAGGCCTACTGGGGTGAGAGGTAATCACGCTTACCACTACACCACCGGCGCTGTTCATAGTGGTTTAGAACTGTGAAAAAAAATATGGACGGTATCCTCAAGTACCTTGATATTTCTGATCCTCTGAAAAGCAATGTTCTGGCAATGCTTCCTACTGTGAAGACCTTCTTGAAGCAATTGACATTGAAGTGGCTCCTCCTTGCAGCAATCATTTCCTTCGATGGATAATTTTCCAAATGAGTTTGGAGATTTGATCACTGTTCTACAGTGTAATTGTCGAAGTCTTATTCCTAAATTAGATTCATTTAAGTTTTTAGTTCACAATAATGATTGTGATGCATTTGCTCTTTGTAAAACTTAACTCTCTTCAGGTATCGATCTTCCTTTTCATGATTTTAACATTATTCGACTGGATCGTGAGGATTCGCGTGGAGGAGGGGTACTTTTGGGGATCAAAAAGTGCCATTCCTTCTATAGAGTGAATCTTCCACAATTTCCAGGTATTGAAGTTGTTGCATGTCAGGCTATTGTTAAAGGTAAAAGCCTTTGTATTGCTTATATTCCTCCTAGAGCCATTGGTAATCGAAAACAACTATCCGATATCTGTTCGGTACTTCCTGCTCCACGTTTGATTATGGGAAATTTTAATTCCCACGGTAACTGGGGGAAACTGTATGATGACAACCGCTCAACTTGGATATATGACCTCTGCGACAGCTTCAATATGACAATTCCTAACAATGGAGAATTAGCACGTTTGGCTGGTCCATCCTCGAATAGAAGTAGATTAGACCTCACACTTTGCTCTAACTCATTATCGTTGGATTGCACGTGGAATATGATCCAAGATCCCCACGGTAGTGATCACTTGCCTATCAAAAATTCAGTTGCCAGTGGGTTTAATTCGTCGGAACCCGTTGGTGTCACGTACGATCTTACCCTTAATCTCGATTGGACAAAGTTCAAGAATGTGATAGAAGATGCCCTAATGTCGGTAGAAGGGACCAAACTACCGTTGAAGGAATATAACTTCCTCTCCAATCTGATCTTGGACAGCACGCTTCAAGCTCAAACTCGGCCGGTTCCTGGAACGTTTTTCCTTCCACCTCCTTCCCCTTGGTGGGACCAGCAATGCACTAAGGTTTATCGTAAAAAGTCCGACGCGTTTAAGCTTTTCCGGAAACGTGGAACATCCGTACATTTCGAAGCGTATTCGGCTCTTGAACGCGGACTCAAGAGCCTCTTCAAAGCCAATAAACGGCGGATACTGGCGGCAATTCGTGGACGTCTTATCGCGCGAAACGTCGATGAATACGCTGAGGAACACGGCACGAATGATGCGTAACCGGTCTTCAAACAACGAGAGCGAGGAGTACTCGGATAGTTGGATTCTCAAGTTCAAGCCAGCCTTTTTCAATGCTGGAGCTCTCACTGGCGCTCCTTTCGTGTGGGAATTCGGCTCCGGGAACTGATAGAATCAAGTTCAAATTGTTGAAGAACCTCCCAGACGTCGCTAAGAGGCGCATGTTGAACTTGTTTTGTCAGTTCCTGGAGCTCAATATTGTTCCGGATGATTGGAGGCGGGTGAGATTTATAGCCATTAAAAAACCTGGAAAACCCACGTCATATCACAACTCGTCTTATCCCATTGCGATGTTATCGTGCATTCGAAAATTGCTGGAGAAAATTATCCTTTTTCGCCTGGACAAATGGGTTGAGATGAACCACCTACTCTCAGATACCCAATTTGGTTTCCGTAGGGGCAAGGGAACAAACGACTGTCTCGCGATGCTTTCAACAGAAATTCGGTTGGCATGTTTTACTTGTAACTTACAAGAAGAGGTTACAGAGTATGCGTTTGAAACATAAAACCTGTAAATTTTGCTTTCTATGAGTCACAATCAGGAGATTTGCTGATCGCTGAGTGAGTGAGTGAGTGAGTGTGTGAAAAAACACTGATTGTGACTCTCATGAAGTAAAATAAACAGGTTTAATATGTAAAACACATTCTTTGCAACCTCTTTTTGTATCTTACCAATTCAAAATATGATCATAGCATCTAATTATTTCAAAATTAAAAGAAAAATTTTAGCTGAAATGAGTATTCGCAACCTTGCTTTTGTTTCAATATCGGTTGAAGTCGTTTCAGACAAACTCCACGGTTGTGGCCTTTCTCCATTAATTAATATCTTTTTGTACAATTTGCTGTCAGAAATATATGAGTTTTTCTCATGGAAACTCTTCAGCTTCACGATTTAGTTACATGGGTTTCCCCAAGGACTCATGTTTAAGCCCCCTTTTGTATAATTTCTACGTCAGAGATGACAACTGTCCAAGTGACAATTGCACGTTGAGACAACTTGCAGATGACGGCGTAGTGTCTATGACAGGGCCCAAAGGGGTCGACCTGCATGGACCCTTATAGGATACCTTAGACAATTTGTCTACTTGGGCTATTCAGCTAGGTATCGAATTCTCCACGGAGAAAACTGAGTTGGTCGTTGTTTCTAGGAAGCATAGCCCAGCACAACCAAAGCCTCAACTTTTGGGTAAACCAATCACTCCATGTCTTTCAACTATTTCGGGGTCTGGTTCGATTCCAAATGCACCTGGAGATCCCACATTGAGTATCTGAAGCATAAATGCCAACAAAGGATCAATTTTTTTTTCCGAATAATTACCGGAACGTAGTGGGAAGCTCATCCGCAAGATCTTCTTACGTTGTACCGGACAACGATTTTATCGGTTTTAGAATACAGTAGTTTTCGTTTCGAGTCGGCGGCTAAAACACGTATCATCAAACTGGAACGTATCCAGTATCGTTGTCTTCGTATCGCGTATGCATGCACTCGACTCATACGATCAGTCTTGAAGTGTTGGCGGGTATTTTGCCACTCTCTGATCGGTTTTCGGAATCATCCCTCAGGCTCCTAACCCGTTGTGAAGTTCTGAACCCACTGGTAATCGAAATCTTCGAAAAGCTTCTTGAGCTAAACCCTCAAACTCATTTTATGTCATTGTACTACGTGTATTTACATAACACAGGTTGTCAGCCCTCCATCTCCGACTTCGGCATTTCAGTTAGTTTTGATATAAATCTATGACGCGGGAGGTTCGCGGAATCCCAGAACATCATCGTTCCATGATTGTTCCGTCAATTTTCGCTGCAAAGTTTGGCCAAGTTGATTTCGCAAGATTGTTCTTCACAGATGGATCACTAATAGAGGCGTTCGCTGGTTTTGGTACTTATAACGAATTTCATAGCGCCTCTCGAATGCTTCAAGCTCCTTGTTCCGTATATGTTGCTGAGCTGGCGGCAATACATTATACGCTAGAAACGATCGCCTCACTTGCACCAGATCATTATTTTATTTTTACGGAAAGTCTCAGTTCTGTCGAGGCTATTCGCTCCATGAGGCCGGTAAAGCACTCCTCGTATTTTCTCATGAAAATACAAGAGCTTCTTAGTGCTTTATCTTTAAGATCTTTTGTCATCACCTTTACATGGGTCCCATCTCATTGCCCGATTCCAAGCTAAGAGAAGGCGGACTCGTTTGCAAAGGTGGGCGCTATGGAAGGCGATATTTACGATCGACAAAGCGCCTACGATGAATTTTTCTTCATTTTTTTGCAACAGTCACTCGTTAGCTGGCAGAATAAATGGCGTGAAGGGAGTTTGGGACGATGGCTATATTCGATCATCCCTAAGGTGTTGAAGAGTCCTTTGTTCAAGGGGTTGGATGTGGGTCGAGACTCGCCTCGTGTCCAATCATTATTCGTTAAACGCTCACTTGTTCCGTGTTGGGCTGGGGGACAGTGATATCTGTGAATGTGGACAAAGTTACAAAGCAGATCACATTATTTGGTCAGGTGGTGAGCATCTCGGAGTCGGATCCAAGTTGTACGATTTCTTTCGGGGACGAGGTAGACAACCAAATGTCCCAGTTTGGGATATTTTGGCTAGACGCGATCTGGAGTTTATTCAACTCATATATGTTTTCTTTAAGAATATTAACCATATATTGTAAGTTTGATTAACCTTGTATTTAGCTTGTATTATGTGTGTGTTGTTTTTTTTTTATATTTGCTTCTGAAATAATTTTATAATTACAGAGTTGATATAACGTTGATAGGCTTAAGTACATGTTTTAGAAATAGTGAAATTTCTGAATCATAAATCACATTCCAAATCTCGCTCTCTTTCTCTTGATCCATATAATTGTCATCCACTAACCTCGAGAAGACCGCGAGTAATCAGTTCAAATCCATTAAATTTATATTCAAGACATTTATAATGTATAACAAAAATGAAAACTTGGCTCTGTACAGTTTATTTGATTGAGCCTGTACAAATAAAGTAATTAGCAAAAACAAAACTGTGATGGTCAAAAGTCATTATCTCGTGAATATTGCATTTTGAACTAGCGGTGACTCTGGAAAACTTTTTGGATACGAAAAACTTCTTCTTTTGACATTGACGAATCAATGATTAATCTCCCTAGAAGGGAGATCCACAACATGGTTGCTTCCACTCACTTGCTATAAAAAAATATTTTTCAGAATTATGCAATCATTAGATGTTATAATGATATGTTGTACTAGTAAGAAACAAGAAGAGGGGGTAAAGTATGTGTTTGACTCATAAAACCTGTCAATTTCGCTTTCAGAGCGTCACAATCAGCGATCATATGATTCATGAGCGTTCACTCAGAGTGAGCGCTCACGAGTCGTAAAATCGCTGATTGTGACGCACTGAAAGTAATAATGACAGATTTTATGTGTCGAACATATACTTCATGACCTCTTCTTGTAACTTACAAGTACTAATTAGCATTATACTATTTCATGATTTCATAATTCCAACAAACATTTTTTTTTATAGAAAGTGAGTGGAAGTAACCCTGATCCACAATTTATTTTTTCAAGAATTTCGTACTAAAGATCGGTGTGTTCGGGATTTTTTTTGAAAATATCAAAACAAGAAACTATGCAGAAGACTCTGATGGCTATTTAATCATCTCATTGAATTATGGAGCGTTTTTCGTTGAAAACCCCTAATACAAGTTTTTACTTTATAATGATTGTCTATACACTTATACTGGTTTGAAATGTTATACACAAACAACTGTTATACATAGTGATCATAACAAAACATAGTTGCAACATGGCAAAGTTGGCTAGTTTGTATAAAATTTGGCCTATTGTGCTTATTTAAAAGCCATCACTGTACATATGGGAGCAATAATACCACAAACGAAGTGACAGGCGGAGCGGCTCGAGATCTTTGGTGACGAACTTGCTATTGGAATTTTTCAGTGTACCACGTGGTAACAACACTACTACCAACAATCAATTCGAAACTAACGATTTTAAATTGGCTCCCTACTTGACTAGCCTATTGGTCCCAAGCAAATCGATTAACGTATCCCATTCTAGTATAAATTCCAGTACTACAATATGTTTGTTTTGATTCGCTCTGAAGGGGTTCGTAGATTTCCCGATGTTTCGAGGGGTGCATCGATTAGCTTGGGACTGAAGATAGTACCAGAGCTGAGCCAAAAAGTTTCTTCGGGACCTTCTGGTCTTAGAGTTACCTCTATTCTACTACTGGATTGTACTAGAATTTTCACCAAATGTACTAGAATGTTTTGGTTCTATCTCTTTCACTCTACTCAAAACTGGAGAGCAATAAAATGGCAAAATGATACACTCTTCGCACACTGTCAAATATCATTGTATGTGTGTGTGTGTATTCCTTCTAACCACCACTGGCCGACAGTGTTATTATGGAAGAACTCTCTCTTCAATGCCACATTTAGGGTCATTGAAGACAGCTTTAGTCCGGGAGTTAGAAGATGATAGCTCTATTGCAGATCCAGCAACCCATTTCAGAATGTCTAGAGAGTCACGCCCATTCCGAGGTTACTTTCACTTACAATAAGCTCCGCATGTATGTATTACCTCTATCAATTGGATATTAGTATTACATACACACTTCCAGGTTCGAGAATATTCTTCTTTGAGGTCAAGGCCAACTGTCGAAAAAGACTAAACATCCTTCGCTCCCTATCCGGTCCACACAAGGTGAACAACCGAGGTATTGTGATGAACACCGCCAGATCCATCGTCCACAGCCGACTGACATATGGAATCGAACTTCTATGCGCGTCCAGCGACTCCATCATCTCCCGTCTTGCACCGATATACAACCAGGCTACTCGGATTGCAGCCGGTCTACTGCCATCAACACCAGCCGACGCCGCATGCATTGAGACCGGAACACTACCGTTCCGGTTTTTCATTGCGGAGTCGGTTTGTACGAGAGCCGTGGGACTCGACGAGCAACTCAGCGGAGACGGAGATTTCTATCTCCTCTCGGAGGGGAAACGAATTCTCCAAGAGACCGCCCACCAGGAGCTCCCTCCGGTGTCTAAACTCCACTGGGTCGGAGCCAGGGAGTGGGATGCCTCCCCCATCCGATCAGATAGAACCATGGCCAACCGATTCAGAGCAAGGGACAACTCGGCGGAAATGAGAACCTGCCTCACCGA
Organism: Ochlerotatus camptorhynchus; assembly: GCF_037179485.1. NCBI lineage: Eukaryota > Metazoa > Arthropoda > Insecta > Diptera > Culicidae > Ochlerotatus > Ochlerotatus camptorhynchus. Next base: position 522,622 of record NW_027040618.1, read on the forward strand.
GCGACTGAGAACGATGTACCATAACCACCAACTCCGATACACCGACGGATCGAAGGCTAGGGGCCGAGTAGGTTTTGGAGTAACTGATGGCCGAACATCCCATTTCTGGAAACTCCCGGACCAATGCCCGGTCTTCTCAGCAGAAGCAGCAGCCCTACATTACGCGGCCTCCTTACCATCCTCCTCCCCTCTATGCATACTCATGGACTTCGCCAGCGCTCTGGCTGCATTAGAATCTTCCACTGCACGCCACCCGTGGATTCATGCCATCCAGAAGCACACACAACCCGGCACCACCTTCATGTGGATACCGGGCCACTGCGGAATCGCCGGTAACATTGAAGCCGACCACCTCGCGGCCACCGGACGAAGCGGCCGTCTTGCCCACAAGTCGGTCCCCAGACAAGACCTGAAAGTCTGGATAAAATCTACCATCAGGTCAGCATGGGGCAACGAATGGAACAGCAACCAAGAGCTTTTCATTAGAAAGGTCAAAGGGGAAACGGCCCCATGGACGGACACCAAAAGTTACGTGGAACAGAGAATACTCTCCAGACTTCGAACCGGTCACACCCGGATTACTCACAACATGGGAAGCAGCAGTGGTGGAGGCTTCCGGAGGAGATGCGATGCATGCCGAACAACGATGACGGTTGAGCACATCCTTATCAACTGCCCGTGTTTCCACGGATCACGGGAGTTGTACGGTCTGGCCGACAACATTCGGGACGTCCTCCAAAACGACCCGGTAGCGGAAATTCAACTCATCTGCTTTACGAAGGAAGCAGGAATCTACAAAAATATTTAAAATACGATATTGATAGCAGGCCCGGCAACCCTGCCGGCAGCGGCTGCCAGGGTCACCTGGCAGTTTCTGCCGGTGGGGCTCTACCGGGGTCCTGAATTTAGTCACTATAACACGAAAAATACTATTTTGATAGCAGGCCCGGCAACCCCTGCCGGTAGCAGCTGCCAGGTTCACCTGGCAGCCTCTGCCGGTGGGGCTCTACCGGGGTCCTTTAGACAGCCTTTGAAATGAAAATTTGACAGCTAGCTGAGACAGGAAACATAAGTTTCAAAAACCAAAACTCTGTACATTCTAAAAACTCTGTAAACCCCCTTTTCCCTAGGAATACCCCCCTCTGGGGTATTCGGAGACGAGCCAGCCAACGGCTGAAAGTCTCCTTAATAAAGATATAAAAAAAAAAGAAAAAAAGAGAATATTCTTTTCAAACCTAGCGCGTATTTAGTTTAATTTTTAAATAATAATAATAATAGGCTCGGTCTCACCATGTTCCGCTTGTCTGCCGCCATAGATCAGTGCACGAAGATTTGCCGCACTCTTCCCTCTCCCGTAAATTTTGACAGTTTTGGGTGGTTTGTTTTGGCTCCCATTCGTTGCCATCTCTTTTACTCACAGACAAAATGATAGGAAGCAAAAAGTGAGGTTAGGGACCGTGCACTGATCTATTGATTGCTTCTTTTGGAATCCCTTGTGCTTTTTCTCTAATGCTTCGTACACACTTATACCCTGGACAGACTATGGCTTATATCATGTAATATAGGCTGTCTTGCAATGAGCACTCATACATCTAGTTTTCACTGGAAATCCTATGTATGAGTGCTCATTTCAAGACAGCCTATATTACATGATATAAGCCATAGTCTGTCCAGGGTATTAGAAAAAATCATGTGAATTTAGGTGCTCTGAGACTGACATATACGAGCGTCAATTTTGACATAACATTGAGTCATAATAGACACAAAATTCAGCTCAATCAAACGTACTTTTCGTCGAGAAATGAACTTTTCAGTCTCGGAGCACTTAATTTTACATGAAATTATTTATTTCTAAGTGTGTATTTCATTCCGCACTTCTCCGGCAAGCTCCTTCCGCCTTTTCCAGGTTTTTCTTGTTTTCCGTGGGAGATAAATTCGCACTAATTTATATTTCCATTTCATCTGCCATAAGGCTCACGTCTTAAATCGCTGGTCCACCGAGCACTCGGAATGAGTCATTGAATCAATGTAGAGTATAGTATGAGATGGTGTTATATGCAAAGTACGAAAAAAGAATTAATGTAATTCGATAGGGATTAGTTTCAAGAAATGATAGTTTCATCATATTCCCCAACTAACCATACTGAAGCAAAGTAAGTAAATACAAGCTATATTGCTACCACATGGTTCCTTGGGTACTCATTTGGCCGTCAGAATGGTTCATCGGTTGCGAAGTGAAGTATTCCTGAAAGTGATGCGTTAAATTTCTCAATGTTTTGATTTTATCCTTACGTTACCTCAATATTATATCACAGACAAACAGACATATTGCACATTTATTATTGTAAACACTACCGCCATCTGTTGTTTACACTCAACAGATGACTGTAGCGTGTAAACGTAAAACGGGAATTGATTATGCACGCCACAAGTGGCGGTAGTACCAACAAAGCAACATTTAAATTAACCATTAAAAGCGATTTCGATAAACATCTTAAGCATATTATGTCTGCTTGTCTGTGATCCGGGTAATCCGCGAAACTGCTAGCATTTTCCTCAGGCACTTTTGATCTAACTGCAATCACTCTCTCATACTCAAAATGTGCCACGACCAAAGCTCTCTGACCAAAGCGCAGGGAGCTGGTTGGAAGGTCTCATTTGCCCATTATTCAAAAAAGGGCACAGACTAGAGTGGGCCAATTATCGGGAAATAACTCTTCTGAATTTGGCGTACAAAATACTTTCACGCATTCTGTTTAACAGATTGGAACCGCTTAAGGAGTCCTTCGTCGGCGAATACCAGGCTGGTTTTCGTGAGGGCCGATCAACGACGGATCAAATGTTTACCCTGCGTAAAATCCTTGATAAATTCCAGCAGTACAGCTTGCAGACTCACCATCTGTTTATTGATTTCAAAGCAGCGTACGATTCAGTGAAGAGAAATGAGCTTTGACAGATTATGCTAAAACATGGCTTTCCGGCGAAACTGATTAGACTAATTCGCGCAACGCTGGATGGATCGAAATCAAGTGTGCGAGATGCAGATTAGATTTCGACCTCGTTCGTGACCTTAGATGGAGCTCTTGAAGGAGCGATTAGGATAGCTGGTCTGCAGAGGAACGGTACCATCATCACACGATCGCGCATGCTCCTTGCCTTTGCGGACGACATCGGACGTTCCTTTTAAGAGGAAGACGGCGAAGGATTGGGCTCACGATAAGTTCTACTAAAACGAATTACATGGTAGACAGTGTGGCAGCAATAGTGGTTTTGGTAGTGAAGTGGTGTTAGATGGTGAACAATTTGAGGTAGTGGAAGAATTTGTGTATCTTGGAACACTAGTGACTTGCGATAATGATGTTACCCGCGAGGTGAAGAGACGTATTGCAGTCGCAAATAGGGCTTTTAACGAATTACGTAACCAGCTGAAGTCCCGTAGCTTGCAAACGAAAACGAAATTTGCTTTGTCTAAGACGCTGATACTTCCGGTGGCCCTCTACGACCATGAATCGTGGACATTAAAGGAGAATGACCGAAGAGCATTTGGTGTCTTCGAGCCTAAGGTGCTGCGAACAATACTCGGCGGTTAACAAGAAAATGGCATCTGGCGGCGTCGCATGAATCACGAGTTGTACCAAGTGTATAACAGTACGGATATAGTGAAGCTAATAAAACACGGCGGACTACGGTGGGCTGGCCATGTAGTGCGGATGCCGGAAGAACGACAAGCAAAGATTATATTCAACAGAGAATCCGATAGAGGTCGTAGACTCCGGGGTAGACCTCGCACACGTTGGCATTTTGCAGTTGAGGAGGACATCAGGTCGCTAAACGTTCGTGGCGACTGGTAGCGATTAGCTCAGGACCGAGTCCAGTGGAGAAGACTACTTCGTTTGGAGCAGAATCAACAAGGCGATTCATAGCCCATCAAGTATATATGAAAACCATTAACATTAGGGTGCCAATGAAATGTATGGGGAAAAATGACCTTCGAACCTTTAAAACCGACCACATACAAAATTTTCATTTCCCTGAAAAAAGACCCTATGAAAAACTTGGGTTCCATCGGACATAATTTTGGGTGGCGCAAAATCGTTAAAGTCTAAAGCTGATTCATCTGAAAAATATCAACCATTTTTTTTTGTTGCCAAATGATTTGAAAATGCATGAAACCATCGAGATCTAGTTTTAACTCGATTTTTTTTTTGTAATAAATGAACTTTCAGGGACTGTTTTTACCGGAATTTAAAAAAATTTGTAATTTCCAGTAAGTAATTTTTTTACAGACAAAATAGTTTTTTTTTACAGATAACGTCTTGTGTTTCTAGACCTTTCATGCATTTTAAATCAATTTGACATAGATTTATTGAAAATTAATTAAGTCCAAAAAAGTCGATTTTCGGGAATTTTGACTTGTGTCAGACAGTCGACTTTTGGCAAATCAATTGTTTTGAGTTAACGCTAGATCTCGACATTTCACGCGTTTTCAATCAATTTGACATAAAAAAAATCCAATTCCGAAATTTCATGTTTTTTTTTTCAGATGAAAAAAGTTCAAACTTTGACAATTTTACACAGGGTCTAATTTCGAGGCAGTGAACCTTTAGTACATGGTCGGCTTGAAAAATTCGACGGTTAAGGAAGGATCCCCATGCATTTCATTGGCACCCTAATGTTAATGGTTTTTTTTTCATATAACTGATATATTTTTCAGTTTTTGGCTCAGCGGGCGTGGTGGTGTTGTGGTAAGTGTGATTAACTCTCACCCCAGCAGGCCTGGGTTCAATCTCAGTCGGCGCCGCCGGGATGTTCTGAGGCATAACATCTCTGATCACGCCTTCCTTCGGATGGGAAGTAAAGCCGTTGGTCCCCGGTTCATGAGTTGATGGGTCGATAGGTAGGGTTCAGGTGTGGGAGCTGCCTCCCTGGCGTCGGTAGCATTGGTGCTCAGCACGGAAAACAAGATCGACGGAAAACAAATCAAGGAAAAGCAAAGTTTTTGGCCGGTTAAAAAAAAACATTGGCGCCCTAATGACAAACCAAATCTTTACAAATATATAGTTCTTCACCTAAGCTTCAAACTGACATGTAGTTTTTGTATCTGTACTCGCCCCATTCCCCTCTCTAAGCGCATACAAATTACATAAACAATGTGCTTTAACTCTTCAAGGAATAGTTATAGCGACTGATAGTGCAATTCTGATAATTGTCTAGGGAAAAAGTTTGCTTCGGCAATACCTTAACCTATTATCGTCAGGGCGGTAAACAAAGTCCTAGAGCACTCAAATTTGGCCAATAGTTGCTTAGAAACACAATATATCCACATGCCAAAATTGAGCTCTCAAGGACGTTGTTTACCCTCTGAAGATAATAGGTTAAGGTAGGCCGGTTTTCTCAGTATGTCATTTCACTATTTTGTGAAGCGACCGACATATACTGACCAACAGCATTTTCCCAGCCAGGGATTACATTTCGATTGAAATGTATGTATCGCATTGTCAAAGATCATTGCACACAAAATCAACTTTGTTCAAATCAAAACAAAAATACTAGCCCATCTTGTGGATGATGGCACAAGCTTCTAAGAAAATTCTATTACAATGTGGTTCATTATTTTAACCCTCCGTTACTCGCGCTGTTGTACTTTGTACAACACACATGAGTTTTCCATTGTCATTTTGTTGCTAAGTTACCAATCGATCTGAAATCAACGAGTATTCCTCAAAAAACTTGTTTTAACTAAACAAGCTAAACTTTTATCACAGTCAACCCCCAAAAAATGCGGATAATAGAGAAAATGTGAATGTAAACCGCGTAAACGGTGTCCGTACTACGTGGGATTTGACTTAATTGGTTACAACATGGAAAATCTCGAGATCCTGACCAGATAGAAAGTTACTGTCTTCGCCAAAGTTGTTCTAGAGACTAACCTTTTCGCTGGTGAAGAGTAGTTCATGAATTTTCTCACTACGTAGCGCTAGAATACATGTGAAATTCTCGTATGTGATAACCAGATAGAAAGTTACTGTCTTTCACAAAGTTTTTCAGGAGATCAAAGCCTATTGCTTGGTGCTCAAAAGTTCAGAATTTGCTCACTACGCGACGCAAGTATACATGTGAAATACTCATATAAAATATCTCGAGCTCCCAACCAGATAGAAAGGTACTGTCTTCGGCATAGTTGTTCAGGAGGTCAAGGCTTTCTCGCAGGTGGCCAGTAGTTCAGAGTTTTCTCACTTTGCGGCGCTGCTATACATGTAAAACTCTTGCATATAAAATATCTTTAGATCCTGACCAGATAGAAAGCAAATGTACTCGACCAAGTTTTTCAGGAAGTCAAGATCTTTTTGTTGGGTGACAATAGTTCAGAATTTTCTCACTATGCGGCGCTAGTATACACGTGAAATTCTCATTTAAAATATCTCGAGATCCTGACCAGATAGAAAGTTACTGACTTAGGCAAAGCTGTTCAGGAGATCATAGCCTTTTTGCTGGTGAACAGTAGTTCAGAATCTTCTCACTAAGTAGTGCTCGCATACATGTTAAGTTCTCGCATGTGATACATCACTAGATTCTGACCAGATAGAGAGTAAATGTCTTAGGCAAAGTTGTTCAGGAAGTCAAGATCTTTTCGTTGGTGGACAGTTGTTCAAAATTTTCCTACTACTCGGTGCTAGTATTCACATGCAATTCTCGCATATACAATAGCTCGAGATCTTGAGCAGATAAAAAGTTACTGTTTTCGGCAAACTTGTTCAGGGGGTCAAGAATTTTTGGCTGGTGAACAGTAGCTCGAGATTCTGAACAGGTATTATGGACTTTCGTGTCTGCTATTCTATCGCGTTAAAAGGTGCGATCAGAAAAGCTGGGATAGACACGAGTGGCACGATCTTCAGGAAGTCCATCCAGCTTCTTGGCTTCACCGATGACATTGACATCATGGCACGGATCTTTGAGACGATGGCGGAAACGTACATCAGACTGAAGGCTGAAGCTAGGCGGATTGGACTTGCCATCAACGCATCAAAGACAAAATACATGAAAGGAAGATGTTCTAGGGAAGACAATGTTAGCCTCCCACCCCGAGTTCAGTTTGACGTGTATTTGGGCTCACTGGTGACCGCCGAAAATGATACCAGCAGAGAAATACAAAGACGCATTAAGGCAGGGAATCGTGTCTACTTTGGACTCCGGAGGACGCTCCGGTCGAATAAAATTCGCCGCCTCACGAAGTTGTCTGATTAGACCGGTGGTCCTCTACGGCCACGAGACTATGATCGTAGAGGACCAACGTGCCCTTGGTGTTTTCGAACGGAAGGTGTTGCGTACGCAAGGGCAAGGTGGATCGACCAAGTAGAAGGCGACCTGCGGACCCTTCGCAGACTCCGAGGCTGGCGAAGTGTGGCCATGGATCGAGTAGAATGGAGACGACTTCTTCGGACAGCAGAGGACAACAAGGCCTTAGCCTGATTTGTAAGGTAAGGTATGAACAATATCAAATTTATATGTCGAGTGAGCGGAATAACAAGCTGCGCGGAAAAACCCACGTTCAACATTTAACTTTTTTTTATTAAAATTGATACCATAATTGTAATAAAATTTTATGGAATAGGACCACCTCGTAGCAATATTCAGCCATTCCATAGCAAAACGGTACAGTTATCAGAATTTCATAAAAATGGGTGGATTTGCTCCTTATCGAAAATATTAGACATGTTTTTTTCTTTTGTAATTAGGGTGACCATGATTGGGTGGTCCAAAAAATTGTTGTTTTTTTTCAAAAATGACTAGACTTTTTTCAAATGTTTATTACTTTTGAACAACTGAGCCTATTTTGGAGATCAAAAAATCAAATGATAGGTCATTAAACATGCTTCTTAGGAAAAATATCTCTATAATTTTTTTCATAATGTAAAAAAAGAGGGTTTTATTTAATCTAAGCTTATCAAATCTAAGTGAGTTTGTTGATTACTAGTATAATAAAAATACAAATAATTTAAACAACGCATCCAGCACACACACACACACACACACACACACACACACACACACACACACACACGCACATACACACACACACACACACACACACACACACACACACACGCACACACACACACGCACACACAAACACACACACACACACACACACACACACACACACACACAAACACACACACACACACACACACACACACACACACACACTCACACACACACACCCACACACGCACACACACACACACACGCACACACACACACACACACACGCACACACACACACACACACACACACACACACACACACACACACACACACACACACACACACACACACACACACGCACACACACACACACACATACACACACACACACACACACACACACACACACACACACACACACACACGCACACACACACACACACACACACGCACACACACACACACACACACACACACACACACACACACACACACACACACACACACACACACACACACACACACACACACACACACGCACACACACACACACACATACACACACACAACACACACACACACACACACACACACACACCCTTAAAGCACACCTCGATCCACTTTCCTGACAGTGAAATATTACCGAATTTCCTTCAACCTCATCGACCACACCATCTATCGGAGAACTTCGCTCTCGGCGGAGGAAAAGGGCCCAAATGCGGAGAAATCATTAACCAAGAGAGCACCACCTCCCGGCGAGCCAGCGATGGGCAATAAAACAGTAGGAAACTAAGCATGTGTTGATGACGGAACGAGAATAATCGACTTCTTTCTTCGTTTTCTCCGTGCCAGCGGACGACACGGCGGACGAAGACGACCGGCTGTACGACGGTGGGAGTTATTAGATAATAAAAAGAATAAGCAGTGATGAAGCTGAAAATTGTAATGATGATTGCTCTCTGCTTCTTCTTGTTGCTTGCTGCGGGTGCGGGGGAGGTGCGAGCTCTGGAAATGGTGTGAAGTCATTTTGCACCACAACACCAATCGCACCGTAGAAAGCTGTTTAACCGTTTCAGGATTTCCTCCCCCAATCCCGGTGTTTTTGGTTGTTTGGCTTTGGCAGTCTACATATTGAAATTTTCTCTCGCATAAGCACAAACCGTTCGAAATTAGAATTCCACTGCGTAAAAAAGGATCCCTCCGTTTACGGCGTTTTATGGAACTGCGGTTTGTGTGCCCCGAATGGAACGCCATCCCCCGGTAGATACATATGGTGGTGCAGAATGCGTGTCTGAAGGAAAGGAAAACCATTCCTGGCAGCTGCTACCGTTGCCATATTTAGCTCAATTTATCGAAGAATATTTTATACCGATTATTGCAATTGGTTTGCCTGTTCTGCTAGTTTCGGTGTCGGCTCTTTTGGGGGGGTTGACATCGAAACCGAGGCCGACGGCGGAAATGGCTTCGTAAGCAGTAAATAAGCAGCCGTGTGCGATGCCACGCTCGAACACCGCAAGGATAAGCGATTTTCATTCTCTCTCTCTCTCTCTCCATAGGGGACGAAAGGGATAAATATTGCTAAATTATCATCACAAGAAGCTTGGCGACAATGGCACGGAACGGATCGGTGGCAGAAGCATTAACGTTTGGCACTATTTCCTTCGTTAAAATGTTCTGATTAGACGCTGTTCGTCACCGCAGGATGCCGGGAGTAAGCCAAGGGGGGACCCCAGCGAGGATTTTTCATGCTAACCAAAGGTTGGAGTCAACCCGCTCCATCTCCTCCGGTTGTGGTTGTAGCATTAAATGAATGAGTGGTGTTTTAAGCTAATAAATCACGAGTTCTATTATTCGCCGAGGCAACGAACACGAAAAACCGGCGAAGGGTGTATGTAAATGTATCTTCAGGACTGTAGGTTTTCCGTTTTCACTTGCAGCAGATGAACCATATATTGGGAGCCATAAAAATCCACTTTTTTTCGGAGGCCATAGGGAACGGGTTCCCCGTGAGCAGAGATGTAAATCGTGATCTTCTCTCCTGCTGTTTGGAAGGGAAGGAGCGGATATTGTGGGGCCGCGCCAGAGAGGAGACAGTTCGGAAAATAGATGGCTCTGGCAAGTATACTAATAAAAATAAATATGTGCTAACTTTCGGGGAGAATTTACTGGCCACGTGTCGAAGAGTAGACATAGGTTCACTCAAAGTATACTCGGAAATGTTGTAAAAGACTGTTGAGTTCTCTTTGACTTATGATTATTCTCCAAACGGCTTCCGTGCTTCGACAATTGAGATCGATTCTGAAAAGAAGCGATCGGAGAGCTGAACAAATCGTAGTCCTAAAAGTAGAATCGAATATAAAATCAAAAATGTAGGTATTGCCAAATCAATACATTCGTATCAGATGGATCCTTCTTTCCAGTTTTTACTCCAGAATAACAACCACTTCGAGAAAACGCATTTCAGATTTGATCCCTTTGCCATTCCGGCACAAACATGCCAACAAAAACAACTTAGGCTCGGCCTGACAAATTGGTGTAAAATGACAACGCGCCCGCAGTAGCCGTTTTCCAATTCGACCCAGGGGCCGGCGGAGGCGGTGGGGGCCATGAGTTATGGGCAACATGGAAATACTTTTCCCGGGGCACCGTTCCCAATCCTAACAAATTAATATATTTCATTCATTATTCAATAGGCACTATAGAGGCAAACCGTGTTCGCGTCCGAGTTAGTACATAGAAGGAGAAGGGTCTCCATTGGAATGTCACACAGCTGTCAATCTTACCCCGATTTGGGACCTGACTACGCCCAACACCGGACAGAGGACATTTACATAAAATAGGGCCACTCCAGTAGTCCCGGAAATGGAACGGAGCAAAAACCGAACCGAGAACAGAACCAACCTTCTTACAGCGAACGGGGGGGTGAAACTCATGAATATTTGCGGAATGTGTACCCGGGGAAGTTCGCGAACCTAGAAAATCCCGGGTGAAAGTTCCCTCGCAGTAAGCAGCAACAACAGGAAAAGGAATTTTCCACAGGGAAAAATTCATCAATCAAAGTGATGTGAAAGAAAGTTTGGAATGTTCTCTCCGGTTTTTTTGTTCGTCCTCTCAACCAACGTCAAGCTGCAAGAGAAGGCTTCGTCTGACATGCAGTATTACGTATGTATGTGATACAAACACATACGCTTTGGGGGGCAGGTGGACGGCCACTGATTAAAATGTTCCAGTAGCACGGACTTCCCATTATGTAAAGCTAGGCAAGCAATATGAGCTGACCAGTTTGCTCAGCTGCATCGGGGGAACCTGAAGACTCTACACCGGACAAAGGATTGAACGTCCTCCTCAGTCCTGTCCGTGTGCGAGCATCACTTTTTACGTAATCAACTGGTAGTTCACACTGCACAGAAGGTAACTCTACACAGGACGTTATCCATGAATGTATTAACGGACGAACCAACCGAGGCATTGCATAACTTATAAGCTCCGGTGGACGTCCGGCGTACATGTTAATAATAGCGGAATACTCTAAATTCCTCCCCTAGTTTAACTATTCATTTCATTCATAGAATCACCCTTCTGCCGAGAGAGACGGTGCGGTGCGTGTCGGTCGAAAGGGGGAGAGTCCTTGCACGGTGGGATGTTTGCAAATGGAAAACGGCATGACAAATTAGAGTTAGGGCTCCTACGCTGCTAGTTTTTAACAGTGGGAATTTTAACACTTGAGGATTTAGATAGTTGATGATTTTAAACTTTAACGATCAACAGATTCCAATTGAAAAAGCTCATAGTTGTTGAACTTTATGACGATTTACAGGTGACCACTTTTAAGTTTATATGGTAATTACGTATCAGTCGTGTCATGGTGGTTTTCATGGTTACTTCAAGAGTATCTGTGCCTCTAAATATATGTATGTCCTTCGAATTTCCTTGGAGTCCTCTTCAGAATGCCTTAATAATTCACTTCAGAATACGAATTTTCATTAAAATTTCTTTCGAATCCTATTCAGAGTTTACTTGGAATTCTACTTAGAACTACCTTGGTATTCAGGTTTCACATAGAATCTGGTGTTCCTCAGGACTACATTGAAAGCAGATGGCACTTTTTCCCCATAGTTCTAACCCAGATCTTCCTTGGAATGAGTTCCTTAGAAAATATCATTCACTTTCATGAGCCTTCGAAATTAAACAAGGTACTTAATTATGACCAATCTTTTAATTTGTGTTGAGGTGGTGTTGAGTACTCGACATTGATGAAGTCTGTAAGTAGTAGACGAAATACGCTTATCTGTCAAAAGATAAGTAATTTTAACGGAATTAAAAGGAAATAAATCAACACACTCAAAAAGCTCTTCTCAATTTCGATGTTTTACTAATCTGTGATCTTGCAGAATAAATAGGAAATAGATTTATGAAAATGTATCCAAGAATTGTTATTTTTAAGTACAGAATTCCAAGAAAGGTGTTCAATTTTCAAATTTGTGAAAAACATCCATATTCTAGAACTTGAGAAAAAGTAAGAGGTTGTATCCAAGACACGACCGTAGGTTTGACGAAGGATTACGTGCTCGATATCAATGTTCGGCAACTATGTTGGGGAAACCACTTTTTCCCATGTCTAGGGGCACGAACGGAAGCTTGACGTCGGCCCGCTAGGGGACGGGACAAATATGTTGATCATTAAGTTTCTAACTCTTTCCATTTTTGAATTGGTGGCCCTGGAAAGGATCGGTTGTTTTGACGTAGGATTACGTCTGTGATTTCTATATAGGGGTACACTTTGTGAAAACCGAAAATGGAACATGTAACAAAATCATGAAAGATTTTGAACGTTAATAACTCAGCAGCCCCTGGACCAGTTTCAATAATTTTATCACCAATCGATCAGAAACATTCCTACGCATCTGTTAATTTAAGACTATAATTTTTCAAAATGTCACTATTGAAAATTGAACGAATGTGCAACTGTTGCTATGATAATTAAAATTTTCACCGATTGCCTGCGAAAAGCGATTTCTCTAACACGGATTTCAAAGTTGAATTCCATCCATAAGATTTATTATATAAAACGACGTAGTTCTACGTCACCAACAATTAATTGCGTCTCCAGAAGAAGAAGGAGAAGAAGAAGAAGAAGAAGAAGAAGAAAAACTACTATTAAAATTTACGAAAGTGACTGAACACTTAGAAAAAAAATCGTGTAAATTTAGGTGCTCTGAGAGTGACATATACGAGCGTCAATTTTGATCCCCATAGAATTGAGTCATAACAGACGCGAAGCTCAACTCAATCAAACGTATTTTTCGTCGAGTAATGAACTTTTCAGTCTCGGAGCACTTAATTTTACATGACATATTTGCTTACGTCTGATCCTTTATGTCAAAGATGGATTCCGTCACGTGTAAAATTAGTTTTTTTTTCTAAGTGTGTACATTAGAGTGTTTCAAAATAGGTCAAATCTGGGATTTCAAACGCTACCCTCTGGAATGGTAGTTTTGGGGGTCAGAAACACCCTACCAAAATTTGAAGTCATTTGGTTCACGGGGAACCCCTCGCTCAAACGGCTTGAAGTTTGTATGGGGAAAATCGACAAAATGTATGGGGGAGCGAGCCACTTTCACATTCGCGGCTCAAGATGGCGCTGTAGTGGCTCGATTTTCTTTGTGTACAAAATGTAGCACCTTTGAAGTATTGGGAACATCTTGGCTGAAGACCGGATGTGAATCCGAGTTACCTCCGAAATGTTATTAGCGTTTCAAACGAATACCACCTGCTTCACTTCTGGGGAGGGCCTAACGCGCTTGTGCAGTTTTTATTTTTACGAACAGGTATACGAATAGCAATGTTTGCATAGGTATAATTTTTTTGGTTGAAATTTTCACAGTGAGTAGAAAAATGTTCGAAATTTTGGTCTACTAAAAATTGGAACAGATTGGCCAAGTGGTTCCGGTTTTATTCCGGGTTTCCGAGAGGCCATCGGGGGGAGAAAAGGAACCAGTCGTCTACAACAAGGTGGTACTGAAAATCCTCAGCAACAGGCATCTATGGGTAGTGCTGATTAATATTTAAACAAAATCAACCCATAACCTGGTTCTAAATACTGAGCGTCCACAGGAAGGCCTTCCGATGACCTGGATCAACCTTAATCTGGATTATTATGTATTTTTGATCAAAGTAGGCCTTGACTATTCTCTGCAACTATATGAAGTGTAGTAAATTAATGATTTTAGATATATAAGCGTTTCAATGGCTCCAAGTGGTCACCAGATGATCCGCCGGAAGATCCGAAACATCCGTAAAATTTAGTGCTACATAAATTCGATCAAAGTAGGCCTTGATTTTCTCTGCAACAATGAGAAATGTTGTAAAATGGTGATTTTTCATATGTTAGCTGTTCAATGGCTCCGAGTTATCACCAGATGGTCCGCTGGTAGATACGGAACATCCGTAAAATTGATTGCTGTGTAAATTTGATCAAGGTAGGCCTTGATTTTCCTCCGCAATTATATGGAATACAGTAAAATGGTGATTTCTGAAATATTAGCTGGTCATTGGCTCCAAATGGTCACCAGATGACCCACCGAAAGATCTGGAACATCCGTAAAATTGGTTGCTAAGTAAATTTCATCAAAGTATGTCTTGATTATTCATTGCAACTGTATATAATATAGTAAAATTATGATTTTTTTTATATATTAGCTGTTCACTGGCTCCAAGTGGCTCGCCGAAAGATCCGGAACATCCGTAAAATGTATTGCTGCGTAAATTTGATTAAAGTAGGCCTTGATTTTGCTCTGCAACTACGTGAAATTTAGTAAAATGGTGATTTTTGTTATATTAGCGGTTCAATTGTTCCGAGTGGTCACGACATAACCCGCTGGAAGATCCGGAAAATCTGATAAATTTATTGCTGTGTAAATTTGATCAAAGTAGGGCTTGATTTTACTCTGCAACTATGTGGAGTGTAGTTAAATGGTGATTTTAGATACATTAGCTGTTTAATGGCTCTGAGTAGTCACCAGATGGTCCCGTGAGAAGATCCGGAACATCCGTAAAATTGATTTATGTGTAAATGTTATCAAAGCAGGCCTTGCTTGTTCCCTGCAACTAAATGGAATGTAGTAAAATAGTGATATTTTATATATTCGCTGGTCATTGGCTTCGAGTTATCACCAGGTGGTCCAGAAAATAAGGAAAATCCGTAAAATTTATCGCTGCGTAAATTTGATCAAAGCAGGCCTTGATTTTGCTCTGCAACTATGTGAAATGAAGTAAAATGATAATTATAGATACACTAGCTGTTCAATGGCTCTGAGTAGTCACCAGATGGTCCGTCATAAGATCTGGAACATTCGTAAAATTGATTTCTGTGTAAATTTGAACGAAGTAGGCCTTGATTTTTCTCTGCAACTATATGAAATGTGATAAAATGGTGATTTTTTATATATTAGCTGTTCATTGTAACATCAGTAAAATTAATTGCTTCGTACGAGGACAGCTCCGGCGTAGTCGTTAGCAAGTGTGTAGGTGTGTAAGTCACACAAACATCGCATGTATTTAAATCGATTAGCAAACAGGTTGACACACATTTTCATCATCAAATAAAATATTTCAGGATAATAAAAAAAATCAGCATCTCTGAGCCACACATCCAACGAAGCCTTAAGTTATCTCCTTTCATTTCAGGGTAGTGATCAAATGTAATTTCGGGGGAACATTTTGACACTACCCTTAAACTAAATGGGATAATCTAAGATTTTGTTTGGTTAGTGTTTCAGTGATACCGTAAGTGGAGGTGACATTGGGCCAAAAAATCCAAGAAATTCGTTCCCTACCTAACAACGCTCACATTTTAGCAAGGAAAACAATGTTAAGCATGTGAATCATCATCAATGATATATTTACGACTGTCATGGAAATGGTTGATTGAAATTGAAAGCTCATTTTACTAAAATTAATTAAAAAATTGACCAATGTAAAACCTTATGGCGGCTGACATTGGGCCAACACATAAATTTAATTAAAATATCTTAACATATCTTAAAATATATAAATTTATCGCAGCTATTAGGAGTACACTTGTTATGATCACAACGTACTTCGTATGTATGGTTAAAGATCGCTTGTAGCCTTCGTCTATTTTCATAAAAGAGTGTGCAAACATTTAAAAAAATCTACTACTATTTATGACATTTTACTTTACAGCACAAATTAAACTAGTTAATGTTATCTACACTTTACCTCAGAAGCTCAAGAAACATATACTATACATCATTTTCTGTATATTGAAGATATTTGCATCAATAAACATTTTTAAATTTTGACCCAATATGACTTCCTAGTTTCAATGTCACCCCGTCTTACGGTACTATTTATTTAATCAGTCAGAAGACCAAGGGAGCAAAATGCATGACGATGCTGCAACACTGCATGACTGTCCCGTTATTGAGAACCATGCTTGTTCACAGCATCGTCACGCGCTTTGCATCCTTAGTACTCTGACTGTTAATTATGTTTCGAACAGAGATACCGTGTCCAAAACAAGTCACAAAATTGAGTTTTACAATCAGATTGTAATGTGTATTAGTCCCACTAAGCATAATTTCCCAAGCAATACACTTCCGTCTCTAAAGGTTGAGGCAACTTGATTGTAACCGGAATAAATCACATAGGAGTTGCCGTTTGCGACAAGTGTGCTGCTAGGGTTACGTTTATTCAGGTAAATACATAAATGAGGGTCAGAGCTTCGCTAGTACATACGAGGAGGAGGGAATAAATGATCAAATTTATACCTAAGATGATGGATATTTCGTAGTCTGAATCGTGGTTATTGTGTGTGACTTAGCTTCTTTGGCTCATCCTACATAGGGTCGCGGATGGTTTGATGGGTGTAGTCCTTCAAGGAATGAAGACTCCAAGGGTTCCGTGTATGGGGTACCGGCTCGATGAGTTTTAGTGAGTGCCCGCCGACGGAAACTAAACTCATCGGTTAGGGTTCCAATAAACGGTGGCAATCCCCCTGGACCTAACTGGGCCTTAACCTCAAAAACTTACTAACTAATAACTTCTGAACCAGTTAATCAGGATACTGGTTACACACTACACCAGTTTAGCAGGTACCTCGCATTGTGTTGATGCTGCTGCTTCGAACCTTCGTATTCTCACGACCACAGTACTTGAAAGCATAGTGAACTTACTGTTTACTTTCGCCGTTTTCCGTCCACCGTTTCTTTACCACTACTTGAGCTTCATGGTGTTTCTGCCCGAGCAGTGTTATTCGATGCTACTGCTGCGGATTATTACTCTGGCTGCGGGAAGGATGCTGCCCGTGAGGACAAAGCTACTTAACCACTACCACTGCTTAATGGCGAATACTCCCATGCATGATTACTTTGGCTCTGTCACTCCAGATTTGTAGTCCTTTCACCGAGAGAAATGCGTGACGACGAAAGAAATGGTCCTGTATAAGCATGGCGATTAGCTTCCAGCTATGACTAAATTAAATCGGTTTGGTTACCTCATATAAGGGCCTTTTTCTGACTGGAATGCATCTAGGTGTCTGTCAGATTCACCCATCCCGATGGGAGCTACAAGACAAATTATAATTAGAACATTTTCTCCCAGCAAAATTATTCATATTTCTAATTCAAAAATGTTTGTAGGACTCGTTGTGGAATTGTTCTCCAATTCGGCCGGGTAAGGGATGGTTTAGAACTGTGCTGAAAACAACACTCAATTAGTCAGGTTTCCATTAAGTGTGCTGGTGACATTACCTCTCCAGGCTTTGATCCTGAGGGCGGAGATCATTATCACTTCTCCGATGAGCGGCAGGACAAAATTGGGTGTCCTGGCAGCTAGCTCTTTTGGTTTCTTCGGTATTCATAGAACCGTGGAGGATATCTACGAAATAGCCGTTCTTATTTTTGAGTTCCGAGGGGATAAAAAGCTGCTGTTCGGTATTGTGCTGTCGCTCCTGACATTTCACAGTCGGCGGGGGGTTTGTTGGGAGTATGTACCAAGAAACTTTTTTCAGGTTATTCTATCAATGATTTAAACCAGCGGCATCACGTTGTGTGGCAAGTACTACCAAGGCGAAAATAGTTTCTGCGCCACCGCTTCCGATGACATGACTGGTTTACAGGTCTACTTGAAACATGCTTTTGCATGAAATAGTCCCTTCAACCACAATATTTGCCCACTTCCAGATAGTATACATAAAATAAAGTCCCCGGAAGAAAATGGCAAAATGAGTTGCTGAGTGAAATATGGTCTCAAAGGTTTTATTGGAGATATAATAGTCAACAAACAAGTAACGATTACAAGAAGCAATTTAATATAGCTGTTTTTTAGGAATCGAATTTAAACAATTTTTAACTCCAGGAGCATACCCGAGCAAAAAGGAAAGCAAATTATGAAATTATGAGTTTATTTTTCCAGTGTACTCTGAGTTTTTTCAGCAGTAGTGTATACCCGTCCTTTGCATATTTTGTTTAAAATTTAACAAACAAAATTTAAACATCATTTAACAACAAAATACTTGGATACTTTTTTAATTGGGTAGAATGGTCTTTGTTTTGCAAAAACACTTCAGCCTATTGCTTTTTATATTATACTAATACCAATATTTTTTATAATGCAGGTATAAAATAAACTCATCAAAACTTAATGGTACTTAAGAAGAACATCTATTGAAGAAGCCATTGAACAACTAATGTATCTAAAATCACCATTTAACTACACTCCACATAGTTGCAGAGTAAAATCAAGCCCTACTTTGATCAAATTTACACAGCAATAAATTTATCAGATTTTCCGGATCTTCCAGCGGGTTATGTCGTGACCACTCGGAACAATTGAACCGCTAATATAACAAAAATCACCATTTTACTAAATTTCACGTAGTTGCAGAGCAAAATCAAGGCCTACTTTAATCAAATTTACGCAGCAATACATTTTACGGATGTTCCGGATCTTTCGGCGAGCCACTTGGAGCCAGTGAACAGCTAATATATAAAAAAAATCATAATTTTACTATATTATATACAGTTGCAATGAATAATCAAGACATACTTTGATGAAATTTACTTAGCAACCAATTTTACGGATGTTCCAGATCTTTCGGTGGGTCATCTGGTGACCATTTGGAGCCAATGACCAGCTAATATTTCAGAAATCACCATTTTACTGTATTCCATATAATTGCGGAGGAAAATCAAGGCCTACCTTGATCAAATTTACACAGCAATCAATTTTACGGATGTTCCGTATCTACCAGCGGACCATCTGGTGATAACTCGGAGCCATTGAACAGCTAACATATGAAAAATCACCATTTTACAACATTTCTCATTGTTGCAGAGAAAAATCAAGGCCTACTTTGATCGAATTTATGTAGCACTAAATTTTACGGATGTTTCGGATCTTCCGGCGGATCATCTGGTGACCACTTGGAGCCATTGAAACGCTTATATATCTAAAATCATTAATTTACTACACTTCATATAGTTGCAGAGAATAGTCAAGGCCTACTTTGATCAAAAATACATAATAATCCAGATTAAGGTTGATCCAGGTCATCGGAAGGCCTTCCTGTGGACGCTCAGTATTTAGAACCAGGTTATGGGTTGATTTTGTTTAAATATTAATCAGCACTACCCATAGATGCCTGTTGCTGAGGATTTTCAGTACCACCTTGTTGTAGACGACTGGTTCCTTTTCTCCCCCCGATGGCCTCTCGGAAACCCGGAATAAAACCGGAACCACTTGGCCAATCTGTTCCAATTTTTAGTAGACCAAAATTTCGAACATTTTTCTACTCACTGTGAAAATTTCAACCAAAAAAATTATACCTATGCAAACATTGCTATTCGTATACCTGTTCGTAAAAATAAAAACTGCACAAGCGCGTTAGGCCCTCCCCAGAAGTGAAGCAGGTGGTATTCGTTTGAAACGCTAATAACATTTCGGAGGTAACTCGGATTCACATCCGGTCTTCAGCCAAGATGTTCCCAATACTTCAAAGGTGCTACATTTTGTACACAAAGAAAATCGACCCACTACAGCGCCATCTTGAGCCGCGAATGTGAAAGTGGCTCGCTCCCCCATACATTTTGTCGATTTTCCCCATACAAACTTCAAGCCGTTTGAGCGAGGGGTTCCCGTGAACCAAATGACTTCAAATTTTGGCAGGGTGTTTCTGACCCCCAAAACTACGATTCCAGAGGGTAGCGTTTGAAATTCCAGACTTTGACTTTTTTCCATATAACGCTGAAACACTCTAGTGTACATATAGATGTTCTAATGTGTTAAATTAATGATTCTGCCATGTTGGATTTTTGAATGGAACAACGACCGAGTTTGTTCACAATTTGCACTAAAACCACACTTTCCCCCCTGCGATCTCCTCGCCCATATAGTGACAAAGCTGTATCACCATGCTTTAACCACCATGTGATCAAGGAATCCTCAGAGAATTTAATTTATCCTGGGAAAATATGTAACTCTAAGGGAATTCCATCATTATTCAAGGAATTTTCAAATTCTCATTCAAAGGATGTTTTTCAAGAATATAATACATTTTACTGTGCAAGCCTTTAATTTTCACGTTATTTTCTTTCATTTTTTGAACTTAATAGATACTGAGCAGATTTATCTTCAGAAACTGTAATAATTAAAAAAAAAATCATAGACTTGAATTGTTTTTTTACGTAGCAATTTAAAAAAAAACTCACTTATTACTCTGTCAATAGCGGATGGATTTTAATTCTAAACAATCCAATCGATTGGAATTTTTTCTACAAATCTGCTAAAATGAACACTTTATTAATTTTCAATAGGTTCGCATATAACGCAAATGTCCAATGGTGATCAAATGCCTGCAAACAGCGCTTTCCCTAACACAGATTTCAAAATCGAATTCCATGCGGTCTCACTGAACAGTGCTTATTCAATCACCGTGTGTGGTAGAGTTCGGTCGGTCCGTCATCAGCTGCAGCAGCAGTGATTTCGTCGCGTGGCGTTGAACATTGTTCTCCAGTACACAACAGGCTGCCCACAAGCAGGAGGAAGAAGCCGCACCGATATTGATCGAAGAACTACTCGTGAGTCGCTGTGGGGCATTTATGCCAAGTACGTCACCCTCGTTCCAAACAACATACAGCTCCCCAGGCTCATCTATGTTGAACATCCTAATAGCTCAGCATTACTCAACCATCATGAAGTAATGAAATTGGGTTGTTAGCGGAATGCTAAATAAAACAGCAAAAGGGTTTATCTTCCATTTAATTCCACTTAATTAATTTTGGTATCCATGACAGATACGTATTTCGACTACAATGTGCAGTCTTCATCAGTGCCATTCCCACTAAAGAACTTATCAAAATCTAACCCCCTTAAGTACTCATCCCCTAGGTAAAAAAGTCAAGATCATAGGTATAAAAATGAAACTACAATGTGTTGAATCGGAACCTACCTAACTAATAAAAACCAAAGATTTAAGTAAGCTAAAGGAGAAAAATCTATACAACTCTCTAATAAGGAAAATCCCCTTTGGGGACACCTTGTAGTTCTTCAAATAGTGGCCACACCAGTGCAAGTCGATGCCGACCAGATGACGGCGTTCTAGTCATGCTGTCTATTGCGAGAAGCCCTTTCTCCAGTCGATGTGGGTGCTTTCATCGTCGTCTTCGCATTGGTACGATGTGCGCTGTTCCACTCATACGTCGTGTCCGACGCTTATCCGTCCGTTGATCGAAAGCTAATGACGAACAAAACGATTAACTACTAAGCTACTAAAATGATTGTTTATTTACTTATTGTCTTGTGGTTTACAATTATTGCATATTTTAATTGATTTAGCCCGAAAACTCTTTATATTTAGTGATTATGTATGTAACAAGTTACTATTTAATTTTAGTTTTAAACGCTGTCCAGACTGGAGAGTTATAACATGTTATAACGGTTGTCAACTAATTGCAACACAGAAACCACCATCAAGATAGCGTTATAACATGTTATAACTCTGTAGTCTGAACGTACTATTACATTGTAATAGTTTACATTTTGCTTTTAAGGAAAGCGTCTTTGTTGATTTTATTTAGAAAATTTGGTATCCTACCTACTTAACCTAGTTACCTAACCTAACGGGCCAGATCCCTAATGATCTGTTGATCGGATCGCATGCAGCAATCTCTGAACCTTTTAATAGTAGCAGTTCTCCGTAACGCCAAGGTCTGAAGACCAGCCAGGCGGTGGACCTCAGAATTTCTAGTACGCGATGGACTGTTAAGGATCATCCTCAGGATCTTGTTCTGGATCCTTTGTAGTTTGAGGTGATGAGAATGTGCGCAACTCTCCCAGATTGGCAACCCGTACTCTATGACGAGAAGGATTATTTGCTTATATACAGCAAGCTTGTTTTTCAGGGATAGGGTGGATCTCCTATTGATTAGCGGGTACAACGACCTTATCAACACTTTGTTTCTGTGTTGTCAACATGCTCCCTGACAATCCGAAGTGATGCCATTCAGAGAGACCTGGAAAGTCCTGTCCGATAGATAATTTGGTATGATCTTCACGAGAAAGATCGGAAGACCGTATCGATGCAGCTTGTACACCAGGCCATCATGCCAGACATTGTCAAACGCTTTTTCAACGTCTAACAATGCCATAGTAGATGTTTTTGAAACAGCCTTGTTCCATCTAAGAATGTTTGTTACTCGGATCAGTTGGTGGACGGTTGATCGACCTTTTCGAAAACCAAACTGCTCCTCGAGTAAGATGTTGTTTTCTTCGTTAGACGCCGGCTGTAAACTGCCCTTTCGAAAAGCTTGGATAACCCTGAGAGAAGGCTGATGGGTCGGTAACTTGAAGGAGAGAAAGGATCCTTGCGAGGCTTCCGAATGAGGATGACTTTAGCTAACTTCTAGCACGAGGGGAAGTAGTCAAGTCGGAGGCACTGATTGAAAATCAGTGCCAGTGCTTGAGCTCCAGATTCAGGATGTTGTCGAAAGCTGGGGCCTTCATGTTTTTGGAAGATTTGATATAAGCCAACAGTTCGTCACCCGTGATCTCGGATTCCTCGGGAAAGATGTTAGGAACCTGGTGGAGATTGGTTACATTTTCAGCAATCTCAGAGCTTCGTGAGGGCTGGTGATGTTTTGTCCGAGATTGTGGGAGCTGACGAAATGTTGACCTATCGCGGCAGCCTTCTCTTCAGGTGTTCTCAGGTGAACCACTGAACCGTCGGGACAATTCAGTGTAACCAGCGGTGGAATAGGCCTCGGTTTAGTTTTGAGGACTTTTGTTAGTTACCAAAAGGGATTTGTACAATCTGGGAGGAAACGGATGTTATTGGCAAAATTCTCATTTATTAGTTCCACAATTTTGGCTATGATAAGTTTGGTTCGACGGTTGGAATGGGTCTTCAAGTTCTCTGGTACTGCCTACGCATGGCGTCACGGAGTCTGATTAGGCTTTTAGTATTTTGATCAAGGTTCAGAGAATTACTCACCCGATGTCATCAGTCGTCGATTTGTTGGAACCGATCCCAGCTTACCCGATGGTAATTCCGACGGGAAGCATCGATTCACGGAGGAGCCCACCTCGGCCACCACCGGAAAGTGGTCCGAACTTAACTATTGGTGGGCTACCGGTTGGGAGATGTTCTCCATGTTGCTGACGAAGATATCGATGATGGAGTGCACGTCGAACCGGCTCAGCCGGGTGGGAGCGTCCGGCGCCAGGATAGTGTACTGGGCCTCTTGCAGGTCGTCGTTTAGAATGGTGCCGTTCTGATTGCGCCTATGGTTGCCGCAAGCTTGATGTTTGGCGTTCAGGTCACCAGCGATGATGAACCTTCCACGGCCTCGTGTTATCTTGATAATATCCCTTCGCAGGTCTGCCACGGATCCATCACTGGCGTTGGATTGTTTCTGGTTATACGCTGCAATGATGGTGACGGGGCCGACAGGTGTGGAGACTTCCACACCCAATGATTCAATCATTTTCAGCTGAAAACTGGGTAGCAGCCGGCAGCAGATGTTGTTCCTGGTAGCGATGGCCACTCCACCACCCCCCGAGCGTGTCCGATCCAACCTCACGAACCGGAATCCAGGAAGAAAAACGTTCATCTCCGGTTTCAGGTGAGTTTCGGTGATGATGGCGATGTCGATGGTATGTTCGTTGAGGAAGTCACCGAACTCGATAATTTTGCTCTTGAGCGAGCATGCGTCCCAGTTTGCGATTTTGATGAGTTCACGGCCCATAACTGAGCATGAAGGTCCACAGCTTGGAGCTGGTCGGATTTGTTCTTGATGGTGTTTTCAATGTCGTGCATCTTGAGGAAGATCATCATTAGTTCCGCTGCGGTGAACCAAGAACCATCGTTGATTTCGGGCTGCGATAGGGACGGTCCATCCTGACGCCAGTTTAGCCCAGAGGCTGTGGGGAGATCCTGCGGCTGTGGAGCAGCAGTCGTCTCTTAACCTGAGTTTGCAGGGACTCTGGCAGTTTGAACTTGAGCGGTGGCGGCCGCCGCAGAGTAGCAGCGGCACGAGCAGAAGCCAATCGTTGATTGAGTGGCAGCGGTGGCAGCACTGTAATCGGTCGTCGTGGTACCGGTGGGAAGTTCTGGTCATTCATTTCCGGCACTTTCTTGCGGCCGGGTTGGTTTCTCGTCGATGCTTTCTTCCGGACCTCGATGTAATCGGTGCGCTTCGGGCAGGCCTTGCTTGTAGCTTTGTGATCAGTACCGCAGTTGGCGCAAATGGGATCGGCTTCATCGAGTCTGTCGCAGGCGTCGGTTTTGTGTTGTTTGCCACACTTGATGCAGTGGCTGACCATATGGCAATTCTTCGTTCCATGCCTGAACAGTGGGCAGCTCGAGCATTGGGTGACTCCATGACTGACCGGCTTGTACCGCTTCCACTTCACCACTATGTTGAACAGGACGCGGATGCCCTGGAGGTCCATCAAAGTTGTTGAGTTTTTCCCAAGGTGAGGTGAACCAGGTATAGCTGGTCACGGTACTTGACGGCCTTGTGAATTTGAACCGGCTTTAGTCCATTAGCCACCAGCTCTTCCAAGAGGACGCCTGTGTCTATGTCGTATAGTCCTCGCAGGACCACCTTGAACGGCTTAACAACCTCTCGATGTCGTCCTTCAGAACGGAGAACCGATTGTTGTCGAGCAGCTTAGCTTCTTCGCGGCTGTCGCACTGTCACTTTCTATGCCCAGCGAATGCATGAGTTTGTATATTTTGTGGCAAGTACAATTAAACTCTATGCCCAGGGAAGTCAAGACAATGTCCAACCCGAAAGATTTCCTTCACTAGACCGGGTATCGAACCCGTCGCCTCTGGATTGGTAATACCGTGCCTTTACTGACTAGGCTATCTGAGGCCTCTGAAATGATGTTGGATGAAAATAGGTTTGAAGTAGTGAAAGAATTTGTGTGCTTGTGACATTCGATAATGATGTTGCCTGCAAGGGAAAGATTCGTATTGCTACTGCTCATAATCCATGAATCGTGGACATTAACAAAAGCAGTTTAGGAGAAAATCAGGTCGTTTAACGTCCTGGCGACTGACGCGTTTGTCCGATCGAAATGAATACTTTGATCGGAAAAACCATGACCAAATATTGCCAATATCCCACTATGCAATCACGCTGTTGCATCGTGTTCAACGGATTTACCCCCACACACAAATACGAACAGCTAGTCCCCGCTGCGTGTACTCCGCTGATGCACATTCTTACGTGTAGGGGACAACAGTCCATAATGCACCCCAGTTTTTCCATGTTTTCCTATTACTAATTTTGGGATTTTATGAGCCAAAATGCTAGTTTTAGAACTGGACTACCAATGCTGCAAGTTAAATCCACGAATTGATAATGGAACAGCTATGAAAAACCGCTAGGGACCATTTTATCCTGGGGTACGTTTTAGCCTGTCCTACCCTACAGCAAAAGCAGCAGTATACTAATAATAATTCTAAACGCCGGTCGTAATTGAACTTCAACAACACACATCCAGCAACAACAACAACAACTTCTATACCGACAAAGAATGAAGAGTGGTTGCGATAGCGATCGAGTTTCTCCCATATTCCACCCTACCAACATGTGCCTAGTGACGTACAAAGTCCCAGAAATGCATGCGCTCGTTTGTCGTCCTTGAAACGGCGAAAATGCTAGCTCCGCTCGGGCACGTACCCAATTGATGTATCCTGGAAACAACAGTTACATCGCACATGTGCGCACAAATGCCTCTCGCCCGAAACCGGTGGGTAATTGTGTTGTGAGCTGCTGCAGCTCTAGGATCCAGGGCTCGTTTATCCTGTTTCGATGCGTGCAAAATATTTAACCTTGAAACCCTGTTGGGTGACTTTCCGCTTGAATGGTGCCTTGTGCCCTCTGCGACGGAAAGGGAGGAAAGGGTGCGGATCGAAGTTTTCCCCTTTGCCAAAGTTTTGTGAATGAGAAGCGAGTGGCACCGGTGGCAGATGACAAACCCAGGTCCCTATTGACATCGTCGTCGTTGGATGGATGCAGATCGCCGCGCACACGTTCGTCAAACTCGACGGCTGTTGAATTTTTAATTATCTACTCCAGTAATAGCATATCACGATGAACGGGGAAAAAAATCTGCACTAGTAGCGAAATCCTGTGCAAACGAGGGTGCTGGAGCAGGAATAATGCGGCTGGTGAGATTTGCAGGCTGCGATAAGGGGTAAGCGGGTTCCATGGATTTTTGAATGAGATTTGCTGCTGCTGCTGAGCCGTTCTGTAGAAGGACGTGTTCCAGTAGATGTGACCTAATCAAATATCTGGACGATCGCAATCTGTTCGTGTTTGCGAGGGTTTTGTATTTCATGGATGACGAGAAGTGCGCTTGATGTGGCGAATGGTGCTAGTGGATTTTGGATACAGGATAAAAATGAATGAAAAGTAGTGACATTCACAACCGCAAAATGTTCACATCTCTTTACCCATTCAACACAAATCTCGCATCGTTGATGGATGTATTCCTGGAGCACAATGCAAAGGCAAAACATTCCTGCCCTGCAGGCAACAGCAAACACTATTTTCTCCACATGCTCTTCTTTGGCACCACTTCTCTAAGGAAGCTATTTTTGCTCAACTAAATCAGCTTCCCCCAAATCAGACTTTCGGCAGATAAAGAAACACATTTGGCCATACCAAACTATCCAAATACGATAATTAATTAATTTTCTAAAATTGGATCTATCCAATTTCGTACACTGCGAAAACCAAGTCCCGGGAATGTGTATGTTTGTTTGAGTTCCGTGTGGTTTGAGTGAGGGAGATAGAGATTGAGAAACTTGCCAAAACCAATGAACAGATACGGGTGGCTTTGGCCGCTGGGATAGGACCACACAAGTTTCGATGTTGATTTTGATACTGGAGTGTGTGCAGATTGAGTGATTCATCCCTCTTTGAGAAACATAGCCCAGTATCATTGGAGTTAGTATATTTAACAAGTAGTACGTTGGTAATGTTTGATGAGTTTTGCGGGGGTTAACTTCGAATCGAAACACTCAAGTAATTGCTTGTTGGTATGCCAGCTTTCTTTTTTTTTCCCTGGGATGAAACTGAAGGTCGACCCTTATCAAGGCAAGGAATTTAATTCCTTGATTTGAACAAACGTTCATGTTATCCTCCCAGAAACGGGACTCAAATAGTGTCACGAGCCGGGTCCGATTCTGGGATTCGATCTAAATGGAACTGATCCAAACGTTGGGGTTATTCTTAATTCACCTGAACTAGAAGACAACCAACGGAAAGGGTTTGAGTGTGCAAATATTTACCCTTTTCATCCGGGCTCAATTTCAGAATTGGCAAATAGATGGAATTTACCACTGACTGCCTACAGCAAGGAATGTCGCTTGCTTCGCCAAGTGCGTGACAGCGTGCAGGATTTTACTTTTGGGCTATGCTGGCTGGTGGGCCGATTCAATCGATGTGAATTCCAGAAATTTCCAATAAATACGGAATGATTTTCCGGATTTCCTAGTAATTGGGTTGCTCATTGCCTGTTTCTCGCTTCATTAACATGTCGCATCTATTAAACGAACTGAAGGTCTATTCGTACGTGCGTATGCTTGCGCGTGTGTTTGAAAATAATGTTAAATCCATACAGGTAGCTAAATCACAACCCATTTTAACAAAACAACAGCATCGAATGAAATTGAACTGAACCTCATCGGATGTTTTCGAAATTGGACTCCATTTTTCCGTATGGCTTTAAAACCAAATGGATGCAATTTGTTGAAATTTTTTTATGGATCACAGGATTTGTTATCAAGATGTTTATATTAACCACACATTTGCTGTATAGGCTTAAACTTGAATTTACGTAAACTTGAACTTTAGGCTTAAAATGTAAATTATGAATAATATGGCAATGTCATTATCGTACTAATACTATTATTTGAAATTATATACTAATACTCTTAATTGAAATTATATACTAATACTAGCTTAAGGATGAGCTAATCTAAAAGCAATTAGAATAAACTCTTTCACTTGGATTACGGCCGGCTAAAAGGCAAGACGTTTTAATTAATTTCGTCATGGATATCACATGGCGTTGTAGCAAATCCGCCATAACTAAAAGTGTTCAAGAGCTCCGCAATTTTCGACAAAATCATAAGGGCACCGGTGGGATTTGAGTCCTCAATTCCCATTCAGTACACGGGTGCACTGCCAATTATACAACGGTGGGCCTATATGGTCTACGGAGGTATTTGGTTAATGACATTTGAGTTTCAAATCCGTTTCCCACCCAAGTCTAGTTGCGCAGGCGTTCTCTAATACACAACAATCGTCTATTATCGACGATATCTAGATAGAGCTGGAATAAGGGTGTAACAGCTTTTGTAAACAATGACTTCTCTCGTTGATTTCTAGCAACTTAAGTCACGCCTACACCAACATATCCATCGGGTAGGGGAAGCCTTCCCTTATTCGATGGTGATTTTGATTTGCCAGGGAGAGTCATGTCCAGTGCGTAAAACAGTCAGGTTCAATGAGTCATTTTCATATGAATATGAACTGCCATCTGCCTCATCATTCACTGCCTCGTGAGAGTCTGAATGATTAAAAAGTAAACGAGTCACTGACAGCCGAGCACTCAGTCAGCACGTTTATTCTTCCGTACTGGTACCCAATCCTTGTGATCGCGCACGGTTGGTATCCCTACGTTGTGTTGTGATACGGATAAGTACGAAGACGAATAAATGAAATAGAACACACCGATGTGCTTGGCCGTCCTGCCCTGGCGGAGGCATATGAACTACTGGTCTATTGTTTATTTGTATTCGTTTGTATAGAAGCTACAGTGGGTAGGGTAGTTCTACATGTAGATGACGTTGCACAAACACCTTGTTTTGAATGACTGAGCGTACATTTTATATGGAAAATGGCTCAATTGCATGCTGTGTGAGCGAAGTCAAGCGGAGTGAGGCGCCTGTCCGTGAGTGACTGAACGTTTTTGTTGGCTCTTTCATTGCCTCGTCCTTTACCGCTTGGTACAAACGGTCTGGACAGGGCAATGAATTGAATAGTGCAGTGCTTTCGCACTCAGCCTAAGCAGTAAATAAATTTTACGCTCTGGTCATGTCTTTCGAGAAATCATCGAGAGAAGTCATTGTTTACAAAAGCTGTTACGCCCTAATTCCAGCTCTATCTAGATATGTGCTTGTACCGCAACTACTCAGTATCAGTCGATGTGAACAAACACAGCTCATTTATGTTGTGTATCTTACATGCTGAAGTATTTCCAGTACAACATTTGACTAGGGTGGGAAACAGGTTCGAAACTCAAATGTCATTAGCCAAATACATCCGTAGACCATATAGGTCCACCGTTGTGCTGCCTCCAACGCCGCCATTGCAAACGGTTGGCAGCATTCACGTGAATTGGATGAAGTTCAAGCAAGCTTTCGAGTACTGGATGAAGGGCGCGGATCATGAACAGTGATGCCACATTTTTTCGAAATTCAATCTGTATTTTCATCGCAAAAAATCTTTTTAATCTGTACCTATATATGGTATCAGTGCGGATTTACGTAAATCTCTATTGAGCAAATTCACAGATGAAGTTTGTTCAATCTTTAGAATTCTGAAAAATTACTAAGTTTGCTTTCTAAAGAATTTGTCTATTTTAAAAATCTTGAAATCCTACAATCTTGATTTTTTGTAGAGGTTTGTATCTCTTCTACTGGCTGAAAATACAAATCATTAAGTACCAGTTGTAAGAGACAAATCTGTTTCCGATTGATAATTTCCTTAATGAACTATCATAATTCCCTAGAATTTGATTTATTTATGTTTAAGATTATGCAAACCTTTATCTGGACATTGGACATAACACAGAACTTTTACAGGAAGTTTAGTTTAATTGCATGCAATATTCTTTATTTCTGTAATTACGCTTTCTAAATATAAAAATATCCAGTTGATTCTTCGACTCACAAACTGTAATCAACCACTTTGTGGGTTTTTTTTTTTCAAATGGCTTGTTTACCGAGTTGACAAAAATTTATTTAATTAACCTTCGTATCTGTTACCATGTGACATGGTTAATTAAACAAATAGAAAGGGTAACTAATATTCCTTCCAACGACAAATCAGAATATCTGAACATCAGAGGTCGATTCGAAAGATTCCAAGTCCATTCGAAGCTAAAACAATAATAATTTATTTAGTGAAAAATACGATTTGGGTTTGAATGCTCAGATTTAATTCAAGCTGCTCGAAAGGAAGAAACGATTATTTATCGGAATTAATAAATATAAAAAAAAATAAAACAGTACAAAATATATTCCCTTTATTTGAAAAATCTGTATATTTTTCAAAACTCTGTAATCTGTAAATACAGATATCAAAATATTGAAAAAAATCTGTATGATTACAGATAAATCTGTATATGTGGCATCACTGATCATGAACGATACGATGACGACGTGAAAGTAGCGATTTTACTGTCGGTCATCGGTGCTGAAGGATTGAAGATTTTCAACATTCTGCCGCTCCATCCGGATAACAAAGACGATTTTGATGAGGTTATGCAAGCTTTGGACGACTACTGTGGACGAACGATTCATGTTCACACACCATCGGCAACGTGAAGGTGACGCTGGTGAAGACTTGGGAGATCGAATTGTCTTCAGACTACACGATCGATCGTTTGCGGATAAGCTTATGGGGAAGGTTGCCAGGGAGTTGGCTCTGGGTAAGATCATCGATGCCTATGGACCGTGAAGCCATCAAGGTCGTAAATTGGAATGAAGAGCAAAAACATCGAGTTTGTTGACTTTCTCAACGAACGGCACATTGACATAGCCGTCATCACCGAGACTCACTTGAAGTCCGAGCGGAACGTCTTCCTTTCCGACTTTCGGCTCGTAAGGCTTGACCGCACCAGCACCAGCGGCCATCGCTGCGAGACAGAACATCAGCTGCCGGCTACTGCCAAGCTTCCAGCTGAAAACTATTGAAGCGATCGGAGTTAAGGTGAGCACATCGCTTGGTCCAATCACCATAATTGCGGTCTACTGCCCCAAGCAAACCAACATTAGGAACGGCTCGACCGCAGACCTCTGAAGAAACATCATCAAGCTAATACGACGGCGGCAAAATGTCATCATCGTTGGCGACCTGAACGCCATCAATCCTGGGGCAATAGTCGGCGAATCCAGAACGGCACAATCTTGTATAATGATCTGCAGGAAGCCCACTACAACGTCCTGTGTCCGGACACTCCCACCCGCTTGAGTCGATCTGGAGCTCATGCCACCATCGATATCTTCATCAGCAACATTGGCGATAACATCTCTCAACCTATCGCCTATCAGGAACGGAGCTTGGACCACTATCCGGTGGTTCCTCGGCCAATAGGTTTCAAGTGTCCCGGCGAAATTACCATCGTGTCAAGTGGCAGCAGTACCAGCGCTGTGTGGACACAGCAATCGACTACGACGTCCTACCGGAGTCGTTCGAAGAAGTCGACCGGTGTCTGCGAACCATCAACCACTCCCGTACCAGTGAGTAACATGTACCAGCATCCAGATAGATGAGTCATACTCTGAACCTTGACAGCCCAACCAAAGATCTTATCAGGCTCCGTAACACAATTCGTAGGCAGTACCAGCGTTCTGGGCTGCCCCACTTGAAGGCCAATGTCAATAGGCTAACCAAAATTATCCAGGCCAGGATGGTGGAACTCAGAAATAACGATTTTGCCAAAAAGATTCACTCTCTCCCAGATTGTGCATAACCATTTTGCAAGATCACCAACATTTTGAAAAATAATTTCAGACCGATCACTCCGCTTTCCTCTGTTGATCAGAACTCGGAGCCATCCCAAGTAACATTGCATGTTTTATGGAGGTTTTAAAGCATGCTACAAGTCTAAATGGTGGTTTAAAGAACCCTTATAAAACCGAAATTGTTACTTGGGATCCCTACTCATAATCCCAGTTGGAAAGGCCAATGCTCTTGGCCAACATTTTGTGATTTCACATAATCTTGGCCAAACCATGGTGAGCCCCCATGAGCCTGCCGTACTGGAGGCAATTTCGAGAGTCGCTGACACCCCCGTAGTAGTGCATGATGATGTAGTAGAATATGGGCTGATTAGGTGATAGCAGCTATTAGAAGCACTAAAAACATGAAGACTGCGGGTATGGATGGTGTAGTCAACCTCGAGTTGAAAAACTTGAGTATTGACTTCTTCAACCATCTTACCGTTATCTTCAACAAATGTTTGGAGCTTGGCTACTTCCCTGCATGCAGGAAGTTAGCCAAAGTGATTCCAATACACAAGGCTGGCAAAGATCCTACCAGTGCCAAAAGCTATCGCCCCATCAGCCTCTTGTCCTCCATCTCAGAGCTATTCGAAAAGTTGATACTCAGCCGTCTGCTGGTGTTTTCAAATGACAATAACATCTTTCTCAAAGAGCAATTCGGGTTTAGGAAAGGCAACTCTACCATCCACCAACTCGCACGGGCTACTAACACCATCAAGCGGAACAAGTCCGTTTCCAATACATATGCCATGGCATTGTTGGACGTCGAGAAGGCGCTCGACAATGTCTGGCATGATGACCTAGTTTACAAGCTGCATCGATACAACTTTCCGATCAAAAACTACTTGTCGGGCAGATCATTTCAGGTCTACTTGAACAATGTCCCCTCTGATACGTTCACATTGATGCAGGGGTCCCTCATGGTAGCCTGCTTGGGCCTAGCCTATTCAATATTTTCACGTCAGACGTTACTCCCCTGCCGGGTGGTGGTATCATGTCTATGTTCGCAGATGACACCTCCATCATCTATAAGGGTCGAGTGATCCGTGCTCTGGCGAGTAAACTACGACTATTTCAAGAGCTGGAAGATTTGTATCAATGCAGCTAAAACACAAACCATTCTATTTCCACACTCGAATTCACCTCGGCTTGTTCCACCTGCTAACGTCAAGGTCCATCTTGATAGCACTCCCGTTGAATGGTCGAGTGAAGTAGTCTACCTTGGTGTCACCCTCGATAGAAAATTGCTATTCCGATCCCATGTGGACAAGATATCCACCAAGTGTAACATCTTGATCAGGTCGCTCTACCCTCTGATAAACAGGAAGTCCACCCTGTCCCTCAAAAACAAGCTTGCTCTCCACAAGCAGATCATTCTGTCGGTTATTGAGTTTTGGTATGCCAATGTGGGAGAGTTGTGCTAAGTGCCACCACCTAAAGCTTCAGAGGATCCAAAACAAGATCCGTAACAGTCCACCACGAACTCGTAATTCTGAGATTCACCACCTGGCCGGTCTTCAAACACTCGAAAGACTTCCACGCTGGAAAGGTTCAGAGTCACCTGTCTGCGATCAAACCACCAGATCATTCGTGATTTGGCAACCTAGTTCAAGTAGTTAGGAAGGTTTCTGTGCTCAAATAGGTAGGTTATCAAATTTTTAAATTCAAATGGAAACATGCCCTTAAAAGGGTATCCTGTAAATTAGCGCTAAACGCAATCATCACATTAGAATAACCAATTAACTAGAGCCAAGTTGAAGAGCCAAAGGCTAACCAATTGAAATGTAAAACCAAATGTTGAAACTTATAAAAAACCAGCAAATAAGCGTAAATTTTACTACTCCCACTATCAGTTGCTGCCAAATAGTCGAGTAAGTTGCACGGAAAGGAAGAGCAGCGGAAAGGGATGTCGTTTCCAAAATGATTCTGTCAAAGTCAAATCGCATCCACCGCTACCATCTGTGTCCCAGCCCGACACAGATGTTATAATAATATCTTGTACTTGTTAGCTACAAGAAGAGGTTGAAAGGCAAGTGTTTGAAACATAAAACCTGTCCAGTTCGCTTTCAGATAGCCACAATCAGCGATTTTACCACTAGCAAGCGCTCACTCTGAGTGCCGAAAAGATCGGAAGCATAATGTTTTTGTGTATAATTGGATATGAAAATCCAGAATAACACTGAAAATAGTTTTTAAATAAAACAGCAAAAAAGATTATCTTCCATTTAATTCCACTCAATAAATTTTGGTATCCATGACAGATACGTATTTTGACTACAATGTGCAGTCTTCATCAGTGTCATTCCCACTAAAGAACTTATCAAAATCTAACCCCTTTAAGTACTCATCTCCTAGGTAAAAAAAGTCAAAAGTCAGGTATAAAAATGAAACTACAATGTGTTGTAGGAGATGAGTACTTAAAGGGGCTAGATTTTGATGAGTTCTTTAGTGGGAATGACACTGATGAAGACTGCACATTGTAGTCGAAATACGTTTCTGTCATGGATACCAAAATTTATTAAAGTGGAAATAAATGAAAGATAACCTTTTTTGCTGTTTTATTTAGCAACCCAATTTCATTACTTCATTAGTTTTTAAAGTTTTTAAGATTTCTTGGAAGTTAAAGTTACAGTTCGATTAATATTTTGATAGAAAAATGTTGCAATAATGTTTTGAGTCATGCTCTTCTTTAGAGGTTAAAATTATAAACCAAAGAAAATGTATTCTTAGAGGGAACTGGTTTCATCTTTTATTCAATTACCTTTCTGAAATTTTGTGCAGTACGTTTTTGTATATTTTGAAGGCATCGTTGCAGTTTATCGAAAACTAATACCCTCTTTTCAAAAATGGAATCCAAAAGCTGTCTTTAAACTTTGTACAGTTGCGAAAAAGTCTATCCTCAGAATTCCTTAAGGTTCTTTTCAAAGTTTTTAGAACTCTATGAACTCTTTTGAAATTCTTCTCAGAAGTCCTCTGGAATTATTTTTAGAACTCTTCTTGACTTTTACTCAGCACACCTTGGAACTTAAATTCCCTTAGAGTTTCAGAAGAATTTCCTCAGTATTATCCAGAAATTATTACCGGAATGAGCTCGGAATTATCGGTTCTCCTTTGCCATTTTATTCAAAATCCCCTTGGAATTACACTCAAAATATAATTTTCTCGGTATTCTTTTCGAAATTATATTGGAACTATCTACAGGATTATCTAAAAATTACCCGCTATATTTTCTTGGAATACTTCCCAGAAATCCTTTGGGACTGTCCTCAGAATTCAATATCCTTGAAATTCTTGTCGTAATAATTTAGAACTTTTTTTTTTCTCAGAACACCATGGAACCAAGGTTGCAAAGACTCATTTCAACTAAAATAATGTTTTTCGGAATAATAAAACCAAAAGATGGTATGATGGCATGTTTTACTTGTAACTTACAAGAAAAGGTTACAAAGTATGCGTTGGAAACATAAAACCTGTAAATTTTGCTTTCTATGAGTCACAATCAGCGATTTGCTGATCGCTGAGTGAGTGAGTGAGTGAGTGAGTGAGTTTGTGAAAAATCGCTGATTGTGACTCTCATGAAGTGAAATAAACAGGTTTAATATGTCAAACACATTCTTTGCAACCTCTTCTTGTATCCTACCAATTCAAAATTTGATCATGGCATCTAATTATTTCATAATTTAGAAAAACATTGTTTTAGCTGAAATGAGTCTTTGCAACCTTGCATGGAACTGAAATTACCGTAAAGTTTCAGAAGAATTTTCTCTGTATTCTCAAGAAATTTTGCCCAAAATGAGCTTTAAATTATCCCCGGAATTTCCTTGATATTTTTCCCAACAACCCTTTGGAATTTCATTCAAAATTTGATTCTCTCGGTATTATTTTAGAAATTATCTTGGAACTATATAGAGGATTCACTAAAAATTATTCGCAGAATTTTCATGGAATCATCCCCAGAAATCTTTTCTTTTATAACTGTCCTCAGAATTCAAAACCCTTGAGGTTCTTCTCGGAAGTCAAGTTTAAGTTGTCCGTCCATTCACCAAATCGTTGTAGTTTTTCTACCAGAAATGTTCAATAAAGCTTGCCCCTTCATTCATCAAAACTGTGCATTTTGTACATAAGGAATTTTCAATTCAGCTTGCCCCTCCATGCAGATTAGTGCAGATTTCCTTTTTCCATTTTCCACCAGACATTTTTAATAAAGCTTTCTTCTCCTATCATCAGAATGTTGCAGGTTTTCCACCAAATAAAGCTTGCCCATATTTTCATATTTGATAATGTTCAGTAAATCAAATTGTGCAAATTTTTACACCAGAAATTATTATTACAGTTTGTATCTCTATTCAGCAGAAGGATGCAAATTTCAGACCAAATTTTTAACCAAAAAGCTAGCCCGTCCGTTCACCAGAACGGTACAGATTTTCCACCAGAAATTTTCAATTTAGTTAAATTTTTAATAAAGCTTGTGCTTTCATTTACCAGTGCAAGTTTTCCACCATCAATCTTCTGTTCATTTCATTTATCACGGCGATGCAAGTTTAGCACCAGACATTTTCAATAAAACATGCTCCTCCGTTCACCAGAACGGTGCACCAATAATTGTCAGTGAAGTTTGTTTCACCATGCACCTTTGTGGTGCAATTTTCAGGCTTTGCCTCTTCATGCACTCAATTTTCCACCATAAATTTTCAATGAAGCTTGCATGCATCAGAACGATGCAAATTATGCACCAGTAAAAAATGAATAAACCTTGCTTCTACATTCACCACAGCGTTGCGAACTTTGCACCAAAAATTTTCAGCTAAATTTGCACCTCCATTTTTTTTAGCGTGATTCAATTTTTCCACCAGAGTTATTTATTTTGATTAGTCCCTTCATGCACCACCTTGATGATATATTTACAACAGAAATATTCAATAAAAAGCTTTTTCTTCGATTTACCATCCCGAAGGTGAATTTTATCAATCCTAAATTTACCCTCTTCTAATAGCCCTCCATGAACCACCTTGAAAAAAAAAAATTACACCATAAATGTTTTGTATGCACCACTGTGCACAATGGCGGGCCTCCATACAAAGGTCGGACAAAACCTCATATGTTATCCGAAATGGCTAAAACTCACAGGTTAAGATGATTTTGGTATCCTGAATGTATTTCTGATATGAAACTTTTCATATATTTTGGTTTTATTATATTAGGGTGGTTCTAAATTATGAAAATCAGCTCATTTTGGGTTAAGTAAAAAGTAATCAATAATAAGCAATCACGATGTGTTAGTTAAATGGAGATTTTGATTAAAAGGGTTATTAGGGGGTTCTGAAATCATTATTGATATTGAAATTAACTTTACTTGTGTATTTTTGCTCTTAGGGTGGTCCAAAAGCTATAAAATCATATAAATTATTAAAAAAGTTCGATTACCTACGTTTTTCATTCAATGGATCGATTCAGCTACACACACATGTTAGCTGACAAAACTGATTGGTATTCTTAGGAACCGTCCATAAACCACGTGACGTTTTTAAGGTGCGCACTCAGAGCTTAGTTAATGCTGAAGTTGATGTTATATAAGGATTCATTTCTTTTACGATTTAAAATGGGATCAGATAGTCTCAAAATGTGAACTACGTAGAATGTGAAATTTCTACGTAGTTCACATTTTGAGACTATCCAATCCCATTTTAAATCGTAGAAGAAATGAATCCTTATATCCTTATTACCAATCTCATTTCAACGCTTTCATACATGCTCCTCTGAGTGTGGGCTATAATATACATTGATCTTTTTTTCTCACTTGTCGAAAAGATACCATACAGCGCGCTGCAGCGAACAAAAGAATGATGATACCTCATCTCATTTTACTTGTCGAAAGTGAAACAAATGTCAATACACATTCGCAATACCGAACGGAGTTGCTGATAAACAATCGTCAGTGATCGGTTTTCATATTGATAAAAAATAGAGTTCCAGCAAATACTTTCAAATTGTTAATCACTCTTTGTGTGGTTTAGTGGAAATGTTGGAAATGTGCTCTGAAAAAACGGTATAGATAAAACACAATGAAATTTCTAGTTATATTAGAAGTAATATTTGTTTATATTGGAGGGTGCTCTGAACTGTAGCGATGTGCGTGTAGAGCAGAAACGCAAAGCTGTCGACCAATATGTGTCGCTATATGTTGGATGTGCGGTAGAAGGTCGTGATGAGATCGTTTCCAAGCTTTTTAAGGAGTTTCAACGAAGATGGCAGAGTGCGAATCGAAAAAAGGATCAGTTTTTGAAGACCAATGAGCAATGGTTTGTAGTTATTGTTTCATGTTTTTTACGGTTGATTATTTTTTGATTTTATTTAATTTCTTAGGTTAAAAGAGTTCGTCGTTTTTGGTGAACAAAATCATCTTCAACAATGCGGAATGTAGGTGGTCGTCCTTCAAAAGATTTTGAAGACGTTTGTGATCGAACCAAGCGGCGAAAAACAGAAGTGTTGCGTAAATCATTTACCCCGCAAGAACTGAAATTTGCTACAGGAATGGCTTTGCAAGCAGAAGTAAATGCGGAATTGGCTTCGTTACTAAAGAAAGGCACCTGTACGACAAGCATTCCGATTGAGCATGCTTTGGCAATATATGTCGCTGCAAAACTTTCGAAAAAAAGATACAATATCATTCGCGCACCCGTTAATTTTTTTTATCCATCTTATGAAAAAATATCTTCTTCGAAAAATGAGTGCTTTCCATCACTTGAGCACTTTGAAATTACGGAGACTGTATGTAACATTCAATCACAAGCATTGCTGAACCACACTTGCTCTCGGTTGATTGTACTGGTTAAAGATAAATTTGAAAATCTAGTTCGTGAAGGTTTCAACGATTTCAGCCTTTTACTAAAATGGGGCTGTGATGGAAGTTCTGGTTTTAACGAATACAAGCAAAAATGTATGGATCCTAGCTGCTCCGACGCTCACATTTCTTAACATCGGTGGTACCATTAAGATTAATTACCGACCGGAAAGTAGTTTGGGATAACCCTCGATCGTCCTCTACGCGATACTGTCGCCCTGTTTCATTGAAATTTGCAAAAGAAACTGTCGAGTTAACAAAACAAGAATTTGAGCGCATGAATGATGAAATTTCTAATTTAGAACCATTCGAATTAGAAATTCCAGGCATCAAGGTGTTAATCACATTTGATCTTATGTTAACTATGATTGATGGAAAGAGTGTTAACGCCATCACCAATACAAAATCTTCTCAGAGATGCTACCTTTGCTATGCTACGAGTTCCAATTTTAACGACATTGAAGAAATGTTCAACAGAGCTATCATCTTGGATTATCTGGAGTACGGTATGTGTAGCTTACATTGCTAGATCAGAATATTTGAGTGTCTGTTACATATAGCATACCGACTTAGCTTCCGAAAATGGATAAAAACTGCACATATGGAGGAGTACAACAATGCTAAAGCTCGAATTCAAAAAAGTTTCTTCCAGCAACTTGGATTACACGTCGATAAGCCTCGTGCTAAATTTAAAAATAGCAACGATGGTATGATGGCATTTTATAAGACTGACTTTCTTTTATTTGCACGCTAGGATTCTTCAATATTAATACCTTTTACCTGTTAATATTCTAATCGTATCGTTCTTATTATCTACAGGTAACACCGCGAGACGTTTCTTCAAAAATGCTGAGATTTCATCTCAAATCACTGGAATTGATCTTGATCTTATCATTCGATTGAGAACGATTTTGCAAGCCGTTTCATCTGGAGAATCCGTTGACCCAGAAAAATTCCACCAATATGAAAAAGAGACAGCCAAACGCTATGCTTCTTTATATGGATGGTATAATATGCCTACAACGCTCTATAAGTTGCTTGTCCATGGGTATCAAATAATAAATAACGCATTGCTTCCCATTAGTCGTATGTCCGAAGAAGCCCAGGAAGCAATGAATAAAGAAATTAGGCAGCTAAGAGAGCATGACGCGTGGAAAGGTTCACGCAAGCAAACAATGAAAGATATATGTTGTGGATTGCTTGTTGCATCCGATCCCATTGTTTCAAGTTATTGCCATGGGCAAACGGTAGTGGCAGATGAATTGCCTAAAGAGGTGCAAGATTTGTTGATAGTTGAAGATTGCGATGAATAAATGTTAGTTTGTTTAATGAATGTTTGTTTATAGAAATAAAAGTTAAATTTTAATAATTTTTTGGTGTCCCAAATTGATTACGTTAAAGACTTTTTAAACGCTACTCAAACTGTTTATCAAAACTCTCAAATCACTTTTTTCTGGAATGAAACCTCTCCAAAAATAAATGTCTTAACAAATAAAGGCTAAATCATTCTTAGTCATCACTCTCCTCCTCTCCACCTTACTGTTTTTTTTTACCTAATATGTAACACTCACCTCCTTGTGGTCTTTTGTCCGTAGAAAAATTCTAAAATTTGTTAGGGCCGTGGTCATGACCCCCTCCCCCTCTGCCCCTCCCCCCTCCCCTCCCCCCCTAAGATCACGTGGTTTATTGACGGCCATTTACCTACCAGAATAATGATTACACTAAATAGTCAGTATTCAGATGGTAATTTTATTTATGTTAAGATAAAATACATACAATCTTCAAACTATTTTGCTTCCTCCACAACCATGCGTCTCCATAGTGACTTGATAAAAAAATTTTACGCTTTGCGCAAAAATGCGCAAAGAGTGGCCTATATACGTAAAAACTAGACAAAGTTTCGCGTCATATCCGGGATATGGCATCGTTTTCTGATGTTTCCTGTAAAAGTACTGGATCTCCTTAATACTAAGTATTTCTCCAATATTGCATATAAATCAATATTTTTGCACGCTGGAAAAAGACTATAATTTTGCGAATGGATTTCAAACAAACCTTGAAATGTTTTGGTTATTTATGCCCAAAAACACATACAGTATTGTCAGATTATCCAAATTTTCCAATGTTTTACAACGAGCTCATGAAGAAAGCTCATAAAATAAAGAGAATAAAAATTGAAAAACTATCACACAAACCTCAACTTTGAAAAAATCCCCAAGACTCAATGTTTGACCAAATGACTTGAAAATTTGGCATTTTCTTAGTTGAAGTATCTTTATTGAGAGAAAAATATAATAATGAAGTCAATTTTTGAGGTTTTGTCCGACTTCCGGCCACTGTGCTGTGGTGCAATTTTTTGACCAAAAAATTTCATTGAAATTTGTCCCTTCATGCACCTTTGTGAAGCATTTTGCAGGCACCATCTCAAAGGAATTGACGTAGTTAAAGGTTTTCAGTGCCCTTATATTATGAAATGAAGTTATTTTACCTCAAATCTAGTTATCAAGGAATCAAGTTATTTTATATCATAATTTTGTACATGTGGAAATAAAAATCTTATTTATAAAAGGAGGGGCAATTGCCCCACCTTGCCTCACCCTGTGCACACCAGTGCTCGGAACCCGAGCTGACCTCGGAGGACCTGTGGCCACCTTCGCGGATAGGTGTCCTTTCTTTTCTCTGTCTAAAACCCTTTTGACGGTTCACCGGGACACTCCCACGGCTATTGAAATGTCTTTTTGCGACATTTGCGCGTGGGACAAATCACGAATACGCTGCCACTTCGTCATGGGGCAACTGTCAAACTAAGTAAATCATTTTCTTTTATACACAGCCTACTACGGTATGAGCTATAGGTTACGTGCATTCAAAGAAAACCAAGGCATTGTATGCACAGGTGAAACGGGAACCTTATTTGTACGATGGTGCAACCATTATCACGCATAGGGTAATTAATTATGCTACAATAAGGATACATATATTTCTTTGTTGTTGAAGTCGCATATTAACTAAGAAAAAACTTATTGATGAAATAATCTGTAGCGAAATATTTTTCATGTTTTTTATGCAAACTAACGGCAATCGTAGAAATCGGTTCTGTTGCTGTTGAAGCAAGTGGTTGGTTATTAATGTTGTTGTTGTTGGAGGTCTCGGGATGCGAACTGCTATTTGTTGGAGTTTTGAACAAGGTTTTCATTCGTTTTGCAACCAACTAGAACAAGTTTTTATTTATTTTTCTTGGATTAGTTTTCCATCGAACTTGTTTTCCGTGCTGAACACCAATGCTACCGACGCCAAGGAGGCAGCTCCCACACCTGGACCCTACCTATCAACCCATCTACTCATGAACCGGGGACCAGCGGATTTACTTCCCCGTGATCAGAGATTAGCTAGAACAAGTTGTTACAGCAAAGGTTTCTTTGGCAACCTTAAAGTAGCTACCATGCCTGTGATGTTGCAAAAATCTGTTGGGTCACCAATGGCAAAAGCTTTCAAAAATGAAGAGAGATCGTCATGCATATGCTAATACCTGCAGGTAATGGAATTACCAAACTACCATGGTAAGGAAGACCATGACGACGTCGATACGATTGGTGGAAGACGATGAAAACTAACGACGTACGTGTTCCCCATTTGATAGATTTTAAATTGAACTAGATCAAAGTCAAA
The DNA here is from genome assembly GCF_037179485.1 of Ochlerotatus camptorhynchus. NCBI lineage: Eukaryota > Metazoa > Arthropoda > Insecta > Diptera > Culicidae > Ochlerotatus > Ochlerotatus camptorhynchus. Next base: position 565,450 of record NW_027040618.1, read on the forward strand.
TTTGATTAATGAAATGCATTTAAATTTCCGAAATGTTTCTTCGCTTATTGCAAAATAAACATTATTCAGCTTATTCAGCTACCGAAAGATGATAGAACACATTTTGATCGCAAATTTTGAATGAGTTCTATTCTGGCTGGGTCCGAAATTTTGAATATTAAAAATTGAATCTTCAATTAAGAACACTAAATGCCACCTATTTTCATAACTTTGTATATTGAATTGAATGTTTGTTTATTTTAAAATTGAATTTATAAATCTATAATTTTAACAACAAAAACAATTTCGACACAACCCTTAACTTTTTTTTAACTCTTCATCTTACTTCAATAAAATGACTCATCCAATGCTTGCTTTGAGAAGCAAATGACAACCGTATCCAAATCTTATCTACCAACTAAGTAAACAAAGACTCACGAGTGTAATCCAAATAACAGCTTTATTCATTACTTCCCATCAGCAAACCTCGGCTCACTGAGTGCAGAGATGTTGATTTGAGATAAGAATTCATGAGAGAAGCAAGAAAGAAAAAACACAAACATTCACGTAGAAAGACCCCTTGGGGCGATTGATGAATAGAGCCTATTTCTGCTCAATCCGCCGAGCAAACCTCAAGAGGATGTGTGCAACGTAAACAAACCCATAATCCACAAAATCATTTACCTTGAGAGGAGCAGCAGCAGAACCAGCAACAGCATCCATCAGTGGGCCCAATTGCCAAAAACCATATCCCAAATGTTGTGAAAGCGTACAGTGGCGCGGAAGGCGGAGGCAAGTGGAGAAAGAAAAAAAAAACAAACAGCAAACACACCGTATGGATTTTTGATTTATGATACCCCGGGTTTGTTGTGGTGACTGGTGGTACGCTATTATGCTGCCGTTACTGTGCTCATTGTGACCATGTTCTGGCGAGACAGCAAAAACAAATACGCATCGTAAGGAAACTATAAACGGCAGGATAATAAATTGCAGTAAGATTACTTGCCATGCTGGGCCATTGAAGAAAGAAGCGAGCATCCAGTAGCATGAAAGAAATAACAGCACTTTTTGTTTTGGACGGGAATCAAAACGGGAGGATAAGATGGGAAAATAAATCGTCTGCTTCCACGTTCGGCAGGCTCGGCCGGGATGCCAGATGTTGGGATGAGAGCACAATCACGTTCGGCTTCCAGAAATGTTCCGTCCGACAGCACTGCAATGAAGTAACTCATCTGACAAGGGGATTATTTTTGGTTCCTTTCACTTTTTGGCATGTAACAACAAATAGAGCTACCAATTGAAGCCAAGAAAATATTTAGAAGCAATGGAAAAAATATTGGATAACGCCCCAGCGGTAATAAGATCATCAATATCTCTCCGTAGGAAATAGACCACCGCACGGATAGTGGTGGCTTAAAAGGACACCAAGTTTGTTCGCATTGGAAACAACAACCCGAGCAAACAGGGCATTATTATACGCTTTTTATTGGCAGCATTAACTTGTTTTTCCTGGATTGGATCCTGATTTACTGGACTCGAAATTTCGCCAAACTTTTCTTACGACGATGATGACTGAACGGAGGAGGTGCGACGTGGCAAAGACAGTCGACTCCGAAAATGTTTGCACTGCACACTGAATTGACTTCCTTCGGTACGCTTTGGTTTGCGATATGCGATGCAGCAGCTTTGGAACCGGTCCATCCCTGGACTGGATCCGGAATGATGGATTACCAACCACCGCCGTTCGAAGGGAGAGATTATTCTGTTCGCAGTATATTTTTTTTTTCAGTTTCATCCAACATGCAAAATTGTAGTAAGCGAGATGAGTTGGGCTGGAAGAGGGCTGCTCCGATTCATTCTTGCGGGATAGGGATTCGATTTCTCGTTATGTTGCAGCAGCGTTTCTTTTCACTGCAAATCGTGATTCGAGTGCGGTAAGGAGGATGAATCTGCGTAATCATCATTAATCATAAAGTTTGAAGCACACTCGTTGAATAGTTTTTTTTTGCTTTCAATGCGACGGTGAAATCCTCAATAATTTATCTGTCAGAAGAGAAAATATATGCGCTTACAAATTGTTAAGAGAAGATGTAGTTTTTATGCTACGGTTGGCTTTAAGGATTCAATGTATTTTATTGAGTTCTGGAGACATCATTTCATAAGAAACATAAATTTAGCATGTATCTTAAACATGCCCCGTGGCGTGGGTAGATCACCTTTTCGTGGTACGTTACGTTAAGATCTACCACCGATTCCTAGTCCTGACTACTTCAAACTAGGGGAACAGTCTTAGTCCTTGTTACTTTTTATGCCTTGTTGATAGTGACAAGACTCGGCTTTGTCCACCGAGGATGATCTTGAAACAAGGCAAAAAAATGAGTTCGTTAGTCTTCATCTATGTGATTCCTAATCTTCTATTCGTTGTTCCCTAGTTTGAAATGGGTTAAGACTAGGGTTCTGATGCATGGTCATTATCGGTGTCATTCCTTAATTTTGTTGCTAAGGAATCCAATTTTGACTGACAAAGGGGCGCGCCTTTGAAGGGTGTTTCAACACTGTGGATTTTCGACTTCGCGCGTAAGGTTTGTCCCGATTCGGTTCCGGTTCGATGCAACACTTGTGATCCGCCGCTGGAAAAGGAGGACATGGACTCCCCGTTTTCGATGGTAGAATTCTCAATTGCTCTTCTTTCATGAAATAACTCGGCTCCGGGAAAGGATTGAATCAAGTTCAACCTGCTCAAGAACCTCCCAGACGTCACAAAGAGGCGATTGTTGAACTTGTTCAATCGATTACTGGAGCTCAACGTTGTTCCGGATGATTGGAGACAAGTGAGAGTTATCGCCATCCAGAAGCCCGGTAAACCCGCGTCGGATCATAATTCGTACCATCCCATCGCGATGCTGTCGTGTATTCGGAAGCTGTTAGAAAAAAAATGATTCTTCTTCGTCTGAACAAGTGGGTCCAGGCGATTGGCTTACTCTCAGATCCGCAATTTGGATTCCGTAGGAGCTAAGGGACGAACAACTGCCTTGCGTTGCTTACAACTGAAATCCAATTAGCCTATGCTGAAAAACAGCAGATGGGTTCAGTTTTCTTGGACATTAAAGGGGCGTTTGATTCTGTTTGCATCGACATCCTTTCGGACTAACTCCATGCGAGTGGGCTTTCTCCGATTATCAACAATTTCCTGTTTAATCAGATAAACGAATGAGCTTCTCTCATGGCAACTCAGAAATTGCACAAATCAGCTACATGGGTCTTCCACAAGGCTCATGTTTAAGTCGCCTCCTGTACAATGTCTATGTCAAAGACATTGATAAATGTCTGGCCGAAAATTGCACACTAAGGCAGCATGCAGATGACGGCGTGGTTTCTGTGGTTGGAACAACAGCACCGGACCTGCAAGGACCATTGCAAGATACCTTGGATAATTTGTCAACTTGGGCAATATATCTGGGTATTGAAGTCTCTCCGGAGAAAACAGAGATGGTTGTTTTTTCTCGGAAGCTTTATCCAGCACAGTTTCAGCTTCAACTTATGGGTAGAACAATCACTCACAGCATGACATCCGTTCAGCCATAGGTAGTACTGCTGCAGCGACACTAGGTACTGCAATCCCGGACCGAAGAAATGACTGGTTTGACGGCGAATGCAAACTGTTAGTAGAGGAGAAGAATGCACGGGCGAGGATGCTGCAACACCGCACGAGATTGAATGTGGAACGATACAGACAAGCGCGGAACAAACAAAACTCGGTTTTCCGAAGGAAGAAGCGTCAGCAGGAAGACCGAGATCGCGAGTTTGAGGTGATTGAGAGGTGGAAGCAGTACTATGACGAGCACCTCAACGGTGAAGCAGCAGAAAACGAAGGTGGCACGGCAACAGACCTTGGAGCACGCGCAGAAGACGACAGGCTACCGGCCCCTGATCTTCAAGAAGTTGAGGAGGAGATCGGTCGGCTGAAGAACAACAAAGCAACTGGTGTAGATCAACTACCAAGTGAGCTATTAAAATACGGTGGTGAAGCACTGGCTAGAGCGCTGCACTGGGTAATTGCCAAGATTTGGGAGGAGGAGATATTACCAGAGGAGTGGATGGAAGGTGTAGAAAAAGGGCGACAAGTTGCATTGCTGCAACTACCGCGCGATCACACTGCTGAGCGCCGCCTACGAGGTACTCTCCCAAATTCTATGCCGCCGTCAGTCACCATTTGCAAGAGAGTTCGTGGGGCAATACCAGCCGGGATTCATGGATGCCCACGCTACCACGGACCAAATTTTCGCGATTCGGCAGGTTCTGCAGAAATGCCGCGAATACAACGTGCCCACACATCATTTGTTCATTGATTTCAAATCCGCATACAACAAAATCGATCGAGATCAGCTATGGCAGATTATGCACGAGTACGGACTTCCGGATAAACTGACGCGATTGGTCAAGGCGACGATGGATCGAGTGATGTGCGTTGTTCGAGTATCGGGGACACTCTCGAGTCCGTTTGAATCTCAAAGGGGGTTACGGCAGGGTGATGGACTTTCGTGTCTACTGTTCAACATCGCGTTAGAAGGTGTGTTCAGAAGAGCTGGGATAGACACGAATGGCACGATATTCAGGAAGTCCATCCAGCTCCTTGGCTTCGCCGATGACATTGACATTATGGCACGGAACTTTGAGATGATGGCGGAAACGTACATCAGACTGAAGGCTGAAGCTAGACGGATTGGACTTGCCATCAACGCATCAAAGACAAAATACATGAAAGGAAGAGGTTCTAGGGAAGACAATGTTAGCCTCCCACCCCGAGTTCAGATTGACGGTGACGAAATCGAGGTGGTCGATGTGTTCGTGTATTTGGGCTCACTGGTGACCGCCGAAAATGATGCCAGCAGAGAAATTCAAAGACGCATTATGGCAGGGAATCGTGCTTACTTTGGACTCCGGAGGACGCTCCGGTCGAATAAAATTCGCCGCCGCACGAAGTTGACTGTCTACAAGACGCTGATTAGACCGGTGGTCCTTTACGGCCACGAGACCTGGACTATGCTCGTGGAGGACCAACGCGCCCTTGGTGTTTTCGAACGGAAGGTGTTGCGTACCATCTACGGTGGAGTGCAGATGGATGACGGAACGTGGAAGAGGCGAATGAACCACGAATTGCACCAGCTGCTGGGAGAACCATCCATAGTCCACATTGCAAAAATTGGGTGACTACGGTGGGCTGGGCACGTCGTAAGAATGCCGCACGACGACCCAGTGAAAATGGTTCTAGAAAGCGACCCAACAGGAACAAGAAGAAGAGGCGCACAGCGGACAAGGTGGATCGACCAAGTAGAAGGTGACCTGTGGACCCTTCGCAGATTACGAGGCTGGCGAACTGTGACCATGGATCGAGTACAGTGGAGACGACTTCTTCGGACAGCAGAGGACAACAAGGCCTTAGCCTGATTGGTAAGGTAAGTATGTCGTTTAAGTATTTAGCTGTCTGGTTCGATTCCAAGTGCACTTGGGGAAAACACATAGCGTATCTGAGGCAGAGATGCCAACAGCGAATCAATTTCCTTCGTTCCATTACCGGCACTTCATGGGGAGCCCATCCGGAAGAGATTTTTCACAGATGGGTCGGTGATAAAAGCGTCCACTGGTTTTGGAGTATTCCACGATCTTCATAGCGCCTCATACAAGCTTCAAAAGCCGTGTTCGGTATACGTTGCTGAACTAGCAGCTATATCGTACACGTTAGAGCGTATTGCCTCACTTCCACCTGACCATTATTTTATTTTTACGGATAGCCTAAGCTTCCTGGAGGCTATGCGTTCAATGAGGCCGATGAAGCACTCGGCGTATTTCCTTCAAGAAATAAGATCGTCATTGAGTGCTTTATCAAACAGCTCGTATATCATCACCTTGGTATGGGTCCCTTCTATCCCGGGCAATGAGAAAGCGGACTCGCTGGCCAAGGTGGGCGCTATGGAAGGCGATATTTACGAGCGACAAATTGCCTACCACGAATTTTTCACGATTTCTCGTCAGCAAGTCCTCGCCAACTGGCAACAAAAGTGGAATGATGGTGATCTGGGAAGATGGCTACATTTTATTGTCCCACAGTTGTCGATCAAACCCTGGTTCAAAGGGTTGGATATGAGTCGTGATTTTATTCGTGTAATGTTGGTTGCAGTGGTGTTAGGTCCCGAACAGAGGAAAAAAAATGTATCTTAAACATGATCAAAGCAAAATGAACTTTTCAGAATAAATAGCCCAATACATTTCCTCAAACTGTGTACATTTTGCGAAGAGTAAAACCTTCAGTAATATGTCCAAAAGTCGTACCGGACAAACTTAGAGGACTTCCTTAAGGTATAATATATTCAACCTCTCATTACGGAAGTATGTGAATGTAATCGCTTCATATTGCAAGCCCCAAAATGTCCTCAAAGCTATACCCGTTTCAACTACACCAGTAGTCAATTATGGTAGCAATGTTTCCTGTTCCAATTGCCCATTAGTCTCACCGAAAACCGCCAGAAATTCCATAACGTGCCGTATAATTAGCTGTCCGATAACGATCTGATTGCATATCCCACTAATAAATCAAGCATTAGATTTATGTCTAATTGCTCCTGTTTCAAATGTGGCACATTCCGTTTCAGTTTGCAGAAAGACTGTGAATGCTGAGAAAAAAAAATTAGGATTTGAACGGTTTTTTTTTTGTTTTGTTTTTCCTGTTTCGTTAATGCAACACCCTCTTCAACAACGACATGAAGAAAGCCCCTCCAGCAGATGTTACACCCGTCTTGCTCCATTCCATCCAAGCCGACGAGCTTAGAAGAAAGGAGGGCTCCCTCGAAGGCGTGGCAGAGTAGGTAACATTTCCCCGTTGTTCTTCCGGGAAGCGGGAATCCTGGCAGGCATTTGGGGAATGTGACGTGTCAGGATGTTTTATTTATTGGATTTTTTTCCTCTTCGTCAGAGCAATGAAGAAAGGAAGAAAAAGGAAACCGTGCATGATTACACGCAACAAAACTCCACGTCAAGTGGTGCTCTAGTTGGGAGGCTTCTTATGTTACTGTCCCTGATGGGTATGACTTTAATATTAGCCAAACCGGTATGGTTTGTATTTTATATCGCTTTTTTCATCCGGAATGGAAGCCAGGAAAGCTGGCCAAAAAGGTGAAAGGAATGAATGCAGAACATTTTCCTCCGACAGCTAGGTTAATGTTTGGAAAGTTTTGAAATTCTTTTTGTCGGGCGTGTCACGAAAACTTTGGTCCAGGCTTTGATTTATTACGCTTTATAATTGAAATTTTAGGAATTTCTTGCCGATTTTTTTGGTGGCAAAGAACTTTCATTGGCATGCAGCAAGCAGAGGTTAGGTCTTTCATAAAAGATGGCTTAAGCTTCAGGAATATCTGAGCTGGTAGGAAATGTCATATTAATATCAACATGAAGCTTTAGTGCGATAATTTATCAGACAGAGAATGTTCTGAATAGGATATGTTGATAGTTCCGAAAGAGTGCGGCAGTGTGAAAATTGAACAAAAGTAGAAATTGAGCGAAGGGTCGTTAATGCAACAATACTAATCAAACATGCACTCCTTTACCTAACTTATACATTGTTGGATGAGGGGATTTGAGGTATGTCCTCAAATGCACCGGCAAAAGAGCGCGCGTTTGACTTCCCAACAAACAATTTTAGCTGCAACTCAGCTTGTACAGCCAAAAACTAGCTGAATAAGGCAAATTTTGGCTGTATAAGCTAGTCTGCAGCTAAAATTGTTAGTTGGGTTGCTAATATACTGTCTGCGAGTGTGGAATAGTTCTAGCGACGTTTTATCACTACCCACGTTGCCGAAAGCATTTCCAGGCGATGCACAGTGGTTGAAAAGTCCATTTTGACGCTCTTAATTAATAGCACCATAGAGAGCGGATTTAGAGTAAGGACGTCTTAAGCAAAGTTGATGAGTATGACATGTTTCATATTTTGAAGGCATGGGTTTTGTGATTAATCCCCCTAAAAGTGAAATGAAAAATTTATTTTTTCACAATGTCGAGATAAATGATTGACGTCTTCACCAAAGTTGTAGCAAAAATGATTACAAACAACTTTGCTGAATACATAAAAGTCCTAAATTTCACTCAAATTGAGAAAGAGAGCGTTGTTTGAGGACGGACCCCCAAAAAAACGTTTTTCATCAAAACACATATTTTCTTTAATTTTAGATCTTCTTTATGTTCAACAAAGTTGATTGGTATACTAAAAGACACTTCTTTTTTGAACATACTACACAGCAAAAAAATAATTTTGATATCACGTCAAAGTGGATGCACTACAATCATGTCGAAAATATGGTGTAATATTACTTGCTAAAAAGGACAAAATTATCATTAATACAATGCATGAACTGACATTACACTGCTTTTACTGCATTTGTTTATTTATGTGGTCATAAAAATTACATGAAATTTTCGACATGATTGTAGTGCATCCACTTTGATGTGATATCAAAATTATTTTTTTGCTGTGTATACCTGCATCATTTTAATAGGATGAGTTGTTCATAAATTTTCTTCTGTTTTCCTCATATTATGGACTTGCGTATCTTTCTTAGGTGCAAGAAAGTGCAGATGAAGCCAAATGCATCTAAAAACAACATTAAAAGAGCTTTCAAATGGTGGTAAACTTGTCCGTCCACGACCGTCTGCTGGAGAGTTATGATCAAAACAAACACCCGTTGATAGGCTTTATAGAAGTCATGTCACAAGGGGATACTGTATTTTAATCCTGCGTAATAAATTCGTTTCCATAGTAACCGGCTCAATAAACAAATTTCCCACTTCTCAGAGCATATCAAATTCAACAACGGCACATTTTCTTTTCAAAAGTTGCCCAGAAGGCAAAACTGAAGCTTGGTTATCAAAAGAGAAAGTCGATGAAGAGAACCGATCAAAGCAGATAGGACCATTTGAAATGTTCATCGAGAATTGTGAAAGTATATGAAAGCATGTAATGCCTTGTTCAAACTACAGAGTTATAACATGTTATACCGCTATCTTGATGGTGGTTTCTGTGTTGGAATTATTTGACAACCGTTATAACATGTTATAACTCTCCAGTCTGGACAGCGTTTAAGCTAGAAGAACTGCGGAAGCCAAGCGAAGGAGAGAGAGACTAATTCTGCCAAAGAAACCGGACAGCAGAGGAAGCTACGAGAGCAGGGCTTTGAAGTAAAATGGCATTATCTGATAGGGCTTAATTTCTTTTAAATTTTTCAATTCATCGTTAGATCACAACAAGTGCCAATGATCTTTTTTTTTCTTGATTCAATTTAAGTTGCAATTGATAAGCGTGATCTCTTGTCACACTGGTCAAAAACGAGTGGAGGCCGATCATCAAAATTCAACTGCGTTTATAAGAAGGTACTCCAGTGGTATGCCATAAATGTGAATATTATGCCGGATGTGGCTGCACATTTCGGAAAATCCGTGAAAACGATGTGCGACTTTTTTGAAAAGCTCTGGACCAAACATGCTCGTGCATGGTTGTCAAGTGTCACGCCGAGTATTACAGTAAGCCGTTCACGCTTCCTGAAAACGTTTTAAACTTGCTTCCGTCTACTTCTGAAAATGCAAAAAGTGTGGCAGGACGGAAGGTTGTTCCTTTCGAAGAATGTTGTGAAAAAATGTAGAGGTAGAAAACTGCAGAGACTCGGAATAGCTACCGTATTAATGAGCTAGTATTTGCGACACAAATGAAGATGAGAGAATCAGGTGAGAAAGAGGTGACGGATATCCTGAAAAACGTTTCTCACGCAAGTCCTGCAGATGAAAATAAGTTGGTTCATTCTTTGAAGAAGTCCTCGAGCAACCCTATACCCGGATACACAGATCTACAAGCTTTGGTTTTGTTAATCGACACCAACCTATCGAACCTGGTATTACTTGCAAGCTCGTATTCATAAAGTATTGATACATGGATCAGCCGTGATTGAACATTTCCTTGTTCCAATCGGTCAGCTTTCTGAGGAAGCACAGGAAGCAAGGAACAAGGATTGGAAGAGGTACATGTATTTAACCAAAATAAAGACGAATAAATTAATAAAACTTTTATTTAACAGATACCGAACGTTCAATACCCGCAAGTAATCAAGATCGCTTACAAATCGTGATCTACTGAACTGGCTCCTAGTATCATCAGTTCCATTTATTACTAGCATTCGTGGATAGCCTAAAAAGCACGAGAAGCCATTGTCGAGCGATGCTAGACAGCTGCCAGCAGAAGAATCTAAAGGAAACGATAATGATTATATTAATGGTGATGATTATGATAATAATGATGATAACTGAATTCAATACAAAATATTGACAACAAAAATGCAAAACCAATCGAACGGAAAGAATTCAATCAAGAACAATATGTGGATATATTGAAGTTGGTTATCTTTTTTATACTGGTTATATCATAAAAAAGGGTAAAGATATAGATACTTGTTTTGATCACAACTCCCCAGCAGACGGTCGTGGACGGACAAATTTACCACCATTTGAAAGGGCAGCCCTACTTTTGCTCAATAAAACAGATGAAATTATCCTTAATAAGTAAAAAAATCTCATTAAAATAGATCGGGTTGCTCCTTAAATGATTGATCAAAATACGTTAAAAATCTTAAAATGCTCAGTAAATATTTAATGTACGCTCCCTAAAATAGAGAAAACTGTACATTAAGCATTTGAAAATGCTCCTTAGTATGCACCGCTTTGCACCATTTTAAAGTGTAATTGTACCATATATCATCGGAAAAGCTGCTGTAGAAAGGTTAATAAGTACCATGAAATCAGCTGAAATGTTCAGTAAAAATGCACAAATACACACAATGATTTACTGAACATTTCAGCTGATTTTTATCTCGGCATTGTGAAAAAATAAATTTTTCATTTCACTTTTAGGGGGATTAATCACAAAACCCATGCCTTCAAAATATGAAGCATGTCATACTCATCAACTTTGCTGAAGACGTCCTTACTCTAAATCCGCTCTCGATGGTGCTATTAATTAAGAGCGTCAAAATGGACTTTTCAACAACTGTGCGATGGTATTATAATATTTTTTTACTCTTTATTTGTTTCAAATTAAAAATAAATTACATTTCAACCTAGGTGATCCAGTTACTACAGTTACTTACCAGGCTTAATTTTTATGATATTTATTTATTTATTTGAAGGGAAAAGCCCACACTACTGAGTGCAAAACCTCATCATTTCAGTACCAACAGATAGCATGGAATCCTACAGATACATTTGCTTGAACTAAGTCCTAAACATATTAAAAGATATTAATGATAACATAATTAACTTAATTTAACTACAGAAAACAGAAACCGTCAGGAAGTTATAAGTACATTATAAAACAAATTCTTAAGCCTAACACGGGAGATATTAAAATCAAAGCAGTTATAACATTTGTGGAAAATCTTGCACATGCTAGTTAACGGCTCATTAGTGCCGAAAAAATAATAAGAACGTAAATTTACGCGTCTGATATTGACATTCAATTGCTGCAGAAGTGAACCGCAACTAATGTCCGCTCGTAGGAGACCAGCGATGAAGGAAGCCTAAGAGACGCCTCGGTGAACACTAAGTAATTGTAGGGACATCAAATTACAGCAACTTTCATAACTAGGAAGATTGAAAGGATCACGTCGCTGAATGGCCTCAATACGATTCACCCCGTTGCTATAAAAAGGAGCCCATACTACGGAACAGTTGTAGCGCGCAAAATGCGGCTAACGGTTTTCCGTCTTCTGGATCGTTCCCTGGCTCGATAAACGGACGGCTTAAGCGCCACATCCAAGGAGGACCGTCCGTCGAGTCTTGTTTGCCCGGCTAGAAACCCGACCTCAGGGCGGGTTTGTTCAATCAGAACCAAAAATTTAATTTCAAAACGAAACAGAGACTCAAACAGCACGATGGATCGAGATTCTCCACACAAAGAGGTCGCCACAATCGCGACGAGAGAATAGTTGATGCTACCGGTCGTTCTACCTACTCACGAAAACAACACTCACCAGTATCATCACCGGAGGAACTCACCTCCAACGTTCTACCTACTCACGAAAACAACACTCACCAGTGTCATCACCGGAGGAACTCACTCATTCAAAGATCACCGCCGATCGAGACACGTGAGTGGAGAGACTGATTTCCCAGGCAGTCTAACCTGGCGTACAAGAACATCAGCACAAAAAAGTAGAACGACGCGAAATGTGAGAATTCTCGAGACCAAAAAATAAGTTACATGGGAAACTTTAACATTTAACGGAAAATCATTTATTGGGGTAAACTACTATAAACCATTTAAGTAAGTTTATTTAATTGCATAACCTAGGTTTTCATTACACTAGTTTACAAAACAACATAAAAAGTGTGAAATTTAGTGGTTGACCAACGTTTCTAATGCAAAATCCTACGCTGAATTCAATGCCGTGGTCAGAAAAAATTAAAGTAGAGCCATTTTTGAGATATACAAAAATTTTGATTTTTTGAATTTCGGACAAAAGTATGATTACTAAAATGTCAATATCTTTGGAACTAGTGCACCAATTTTAAATCTTTTTTTATGAAAGTGAAGCTTAATAAATTTGCTATCGTTCAGTAGAATATTGTGTCTTAATTAAAAATTTAATTTTGAAGTCATTTAAAAATTTACAGCATTTACAGATTCAAAAAATCATTCCATAATTTATTCTTAAAGTCCATTAAAAAGTGGAGAAAATGAGCCTTTAATGGATGAAATCGGTTGGAAATTGTCGAAGTTATGAAATTTTTTGTAAAATCATGGAAATTGAATGTTCCAAGATTAGCCGTTGTCCCGCTCCTAGGTTCATGCACCACTTCCAGTAAGCCTTTCTGCGGACGTGTACGCATACGGTGCATTTCACTAACACTACCAGCTGTCACGCAAAATTAAATGGGATATTTTCAACAATATAATTTACGCTAGTGTTTGTGAGACCGCTCGGCGAGAACCTAACGCAACCAACTCAATTTGACAGCTTTCTTTCTTTAACATTGCTTAACGATGTATACGACAAAACGTGAATTCAAGTGTAAAAATGATCCTCAAAAGTTTTGTTACGCGTGTGGCAACTATATATTTACAAAATCGGTCAATTTCACTGCTTCGTTGCAAACTGCATACAGGCTTTATTTTAAAATTGATCCTGGAGACTTTGACGAACCGTGGATTCCAAAAGTATTATGTAGTTCGTGCAAAACGTGCTTGGCTAGGTGGATGTCAGGCGCAAGGTAAATTGATTTTTTGAATAACTTTCATATAAACAATTTATGTACAGCATGGTAGTGCTTTGTTCTTTCCTGATCGACATTATCTTACTTCATCTATTTTTGATAAGTGTTAATGTCTTACTTACTAACTCACTTATTTGTTATCTGTCAGTCGCTATTTGTCCTTTGACAAGCCCACCATATGGCGTCGACTGTTTTGTCATGCAACGGATTGTTATTTCTGCTTGACAAAAGTTAAGCAACAAGGACGTCACAAAACAGTTGAGTATCCACAAGTGGCTTCTATGACAAAACCTGTTCCACATTCAAGTTCGGTCCCGTATCCTGTTTATCCAAAGCGGAAACAAGCGCCCTCTGTTGAATCGACCGTTACAAAAAGTGAGGAGGAATTCAAGGAGCAATGCGAGGAAGACTTCGAGGTGGAATTGGAAAGAAACCCAAAACTGTTAACACAATGCAGATTATGAGGAAGCCGTCGATGAATTGCTCAAAAATTATGAGAAAATAGGTATAAATCAAAAATATTGTCTTTGTTACATATAATTAATTTCAAATCCTTTTATTTCACTGAACACAGGTGTGAATATGTCTTTGAAGATCCATTTCCTACATTCTCACATGGATTTTTTCCCGGAAAATCTTGGTGACGAGAGTGATGAGCACGGCAAACGTTTTCACCAACAAATGAAGATGATGGAACGTCGTTATCAAGGGTTTTGGGATGAAGCAATGATGGGTGACTATTGTTGGTTTCTGATTCGACAAACAAGTTCAAAACATCGAAGACAAAGTCATTCGATTCTCAATCATTTTTAATAAAACCTAAATAAATTTCTTTTGTATCAACTCGGTTTTAAATCCTGATATGCCTTAATCAAATTGATATGTAGAGAAAAGAATCTCCCATGAAAACTTTACATGCGATTTGGATGCTTACAACGACACCTAGAAAAGGAACTCTAAAGCTGTTGTATTTCAGCAACATTTTTAAGTGTTTTACAAAAATGCTCATAACTTCGACAATTTCCAACCGATTTCATCCATTAAAGGCTCATTTTCTCCGGTTTTGAATGGACTTTAAGAATAAATTATGGAATGATTTTTTGAATCTTTTTATCCCATTAAAAATGTTGATTAAAACAAGATTTTTATGGAAAATTCGCAGGAAAAATTAAAAAAAATGCTGTAAATTTTTAAATGACTTCAAAATTAAATTTTCAATTAAGACATAGTATTCTAGTGAACGATAGCAAATTTATTAAGCTTCATTTTCATAAAAAAAGATTTAAAATTGGTGCACTAGTTCCAAAGATATTGACATTTTAGTAATCGTACTTTCGTCCAAAATTCAAAAAATCAAAATTTTTGTATATCTCAAAAATGGCTCTACTTTAATTTTTTCTGACCACGGCATTGAATTCAGCGTAGGATTTTGCATTGGAAATGATCATCACCTTACCGAGTTCAAAAATGCTGTAAACTAGTGTTATTCGTGTTTCTTCCTCTCTAGTTTCCCTACTGTGTGCGGATTTTGATCTAGTGATCGCTAGCTAGTTTTTCTCATCGAGCTCTTCTTCGTGGTTTGTGTGTGTGTGGTGTCGTTAACCCATGCGCATGGTTAGATTAATTGTTGGGTTTACTCACGGTACCAAAATAACTGCCTGATGAATTGGTCGGCAAAGCAGATACCGGCTGGTTTGCGGCGGTATTGTGACTATCGCCCGAAATGCGGCGATTGGCGATGATGCTGCGAAAATTCCCAGTCGATGGATGGTCTCGAAGCTGGTACTGAACTCGCGCCGAAATGGATTGGCGCTGTAGACGACGTTGGGGCGTCGAGGTTTTACACGTGGCGAAAATGGCCAAATGGCCGCTCTGTTGAAATGGTTTGTTTCCTTGCGGCTTTCCCCTCAAACCGGGACTTTTGACGCAGAATCGTGGGGTCGAGAGTCGCGCTTTATCTCGAGATGTGGTGTGCCGAGCTTCGGCCGTATATCGCTAGAAGCGAATCCTACATAAAAAGCCGTCGAACGGCTGTTCGACGCGTTAACAATAAAATTTCCACACAAAACAATTATCCACGAATTACCTTTTCTCTACGTACGCACACACAAAAATTGACCACACGTCACCTTTGACCTAACTGCTGAACTTTAGGCTACACGAAGGAAACAAAAAGTAACATTAAATTCGATCACTAGACTTCTCACATTTTTTATAGGTACCAATTGAAACACACCGCGACACAAGAAAACTATTTCACGCACTCTCGCCTCTTCCACGGTCCAGGTCAAAATGGACTAGTGGACGTTCCGAAAACCCTCAGATCAAATCGTGATCATAGTCTTCGTGGCCGGAAGTACGTCAATTACCGAAGTAATTAACGACCTTTTCAAACGACAAATCTCATCAACTACGATCTCGAGCCGATTGAACACTCTATCTCTTTCTCGCTCGTACCGTTTGATTAAACTGTCTCGCTTCAATCTATTTCTGGTTCGATTGATTTTTTACGAGATAGAATGTTAGGATTCGAACCTCGGACTTTACGACGAGTCTTGCAAACCAATGAACGTTTCCAGTGGCGGATCAAATGAATTTTGGAAGGCAGCTTGTATGCAAGCGTTTCGTTTTTATGCGGATTTACAATTCGTTTCATTTGTAATGGTGATTTCAATTTAATTTAAGTGAACATGTAGTTATTATGTAATGAATATAAATAATAAATAAATAACGTGAACGATAATTATTAATGGAATTCAAAAATAGATGGAAAGACAGAATATAAATTCAAATAAATAAGTGGCAATCCTTGAATTAGTTAAATTTTATTTATATAAAAGTGACCATGCTACACAGTACTCTTATTCGGAGCGGACTAGTGAACAGTAGAGTGTTTTTAAACAGAAAATGTCCCTAAAGTCTTTGGCGAAACAAAAAATGAAACCAAATTGAGAAGACGCCTAAGTCTTTAAGGGTGGATTCACGACTTAATATTTGCTCCTGCAGGCTGTAAGCATAACAGATCAGTGATTTTTTCCTGGAAAACGTTATAATGGCACACTTAGAAGCATTTAATACCATCCTGTTCTTGTCACACCAAACAGTAAAAACGTCCAGCTGCTGCTGAAAAAATACTGCATCACTTCGATCTTTGATGACAAAGTATAGTTAGAAATCGTCAGCACAAGACAGGCTCAGGTAACGAATGGAAAAGTGAACATCATTCTGATACAATAAAAATATGAACGGTCTCAGATGACTGCCTTGAGGTACACCAGAAGAAACAGCGAACGGTTGATCTCCAATCTTCCCTGACACATGTCGACCGGTGAGGAATGAGCAAAGCCATTCAAGAAAGGAACCGTGAAAATCAAGTCGCTCTAGTTTGGCCACTGCAATCGCGTGATTGATTTTATCAAAAGCAGCAGAAAGATCGGTGTAGATAGCATCTACTGATTACCTCTTTCCATCTCGCGTATAATTGGTTTATTGAACGAGATTTGTAGCGGTCGACCTCTTCGGCATAAATCCGTGTTGTTCAGTCGCGATGTAACTAGAGCATGTGTGTTTTAAATAATCTAGCATCAATAGTTCAAAAAGTTTTGAGACTGCACATAATGCAGCGATACCACGGTAGTTGGACACCGACTGCTCATTGCTTTTTTTGAAGACATGGAAAACAAAAGAATCCTACCAGCAGTCGGGAAAGATCCCAGAATCCAAAGAGAGGTTGAAGATGGATGCCAAAGGTATGGCTATCACTCCAATACAATTCTTAATAAACGCGGAAGGGGTTCCATCAGGGCCAGTGCTGAAAGAATTTTTCAAACGAAGGCCTGCTCTACGAACATCATTAGTTGAGATAGACGGATGCGGCCCAACAGCATCAAGTACGGGAACATCACTTACGGCGGCTACGATGTGCTCGTTAGGTAAATTTTCTTTGACGAAGACACTGCTGAATTGTGACATAAGCAGGTCAGCGATTCCCTCCGTATCTGATTCTTCTTGATCCGTACTGTACATTGTAGAAGGTAAGCCCGATTCCTTCCGTTGATCGTTCACATAATTCCAGAAGCTCTTGGGATTTACTTTGAGTTTAGGTTGTAGATGGCGCTGATGGGCTTGATAAAGCTGTTTGTTGAGCCGCTTTTACTGTTTGTTAACGAGGTTGTACTTCCTCTTCGATGCATCCGTTCGAAGTTTACAAAATGTCTTCAAGGCAGCTCGTTTGGATGACTTCAGTCGCTTGAGTCGGTGGTCCAAGGAGGGTTGCTAGATATGGGTGGAGTTGTCATGGGTACAAACTGGTCGATCGCATACACGAAAATATTCGAGAAAATAGAAGAGGCAGTATTCGCGTCACGATCTCGGAGTTCATCGTCCCAGCTAGACCTGTGCGCCGATCAAAATATTGTCGGCGGCGGCGTGATACGTTGTTTTCTGCCGGCGGCGGCGGTGTGGCGGCGTGGGTCGGCGTTAGCTTGTTTTTAATGATTTAGAAAAGAAATACTTTCCAAACCAATCGCACATGGACAAAAAATGCTACCCACATTTGAGTTCAGATCATTCAAACCCGTTAAAACGTAGATCACTCATAGTTTGAGTAAATTTTCCGATACTTTCCCGGGAAAAACTTACTCATTCTATGAGTGACCAACGTTTTCGCAAATTAGGGTAACTTGAACTCGAATATGAGTAACTTTTACTGAATTTTGAGTTGTTTTCATTGACCGTGCATGCAGAATTTGTTTAGAAAAGTATAGGGGATTTTTTTTAAATTACCCAACAGGTTTTGGGCGGGAAGGTCTTCGATTTCTTCGCCCATAGGTAGAGTTCATGGATATATTAACAAAAGTAACTTTCATAAAAATTAGGGTTGATAATTTTTCCGGAAAATCTTAGTTAAAGTTTTCCGATTCCGACACAACCAACTTAAAAAAAATCATAACTTTTGAACCAACATTGCACAGTCAAAGTCAATTCATCAAATAGAGGAAATGGATGTAATTTCGGCCTAAATGCCCCTAATTTGGGCCCATATATAAATTCAGCAGTCGATTAAATTTTCAACAGCAAAATATACATTAGTACCGTCCCGATGACGCGTTCATATAGATAAAATTAATAAATAGCAGATTTTTAGCGATGGGCCTTGGATCATCTTCGATCCATATGCCAACATTAGAGCCATTTCCCCTAGTGTGTTAAAAATCGGACGCAAGTGTATTCACCATCCCAAGTAACCATTAAGTCCGCTAATCGCCTTTTTTGCAATATAATGCTGATATACGGCTTATATAGAGTTTTAAAGCCCTTTAACAACCTAATATTGCAAGAAGGGCGATTAGAGTGCTATTAACGTGCATGGTGGTTACTTGGGATGTTTATTCTGCAGGAAACCAAATTTACGTAAGTTCTTAATTACACACTACGAAAAAGACATGTAAATTTCAGTGCCCTGAGACCGACACATGCAAGCGGCCCTTTTGACATACGAATCAGTTAAAAAGGACGGAAAATCAATTCAATAAAACGCACTTTTTGTCGAGTTGTCTATGTTTCAGTTTCAGGCCACTTAATATTACATGTCATTTTTGTTTACGTTCCATGATTTACGTCAATGCTGTATTATGTCTCGTGTAAAAGTAATACTTTCTAAGTGTGTACTCAAAAATTTCAA
The DNA here is from genome assembly GCF_037179485.1 of Ochlerotatus camptorhynchus. Lineage (NCBI taxonomy): Eukaryota > Metazoa > Arthropoda > Insecta > Diptera > Culicidae > Ochlerotatus > Ochlerotatus camptorhynchus. Next base: position 584,417 of record NW_027040618.1, read on the forward strand.
TTAATCACTTCCAAAACCTTTAACATCAACGGCGCCGGTGGTGTAGTAGTAAGCGTGATTACCTCTCACCCCAGCAGGCCTGCACACTAAGAAATACCTAATTTTACACGTGACGGAATCCGTCTTTAACATAAAAGATGAGACGTAAACAAACATGTCATGTAATATTAAGTGCTACGAGACTGAAAAATTCGTTGCTCGACGAAAAGTACGTTTGATTGAGCTATATTTCGCGTCTGTTATGACTCAAATTGACGCTCGTATATGTCACTCTCAGAGCATCTAAATTTACATGATTTTTTTCTAAGTGTGTGGGTTCAATCCCAGTCGGCGCCGCCGGGATGTTCTGAGGCATAACATCTCTGATCACGCCTTCCTTCGGTAACAGTAAAAACGTCCAGCTGCTGCTGAAGAAATAATGCATCACTTCGAGCTTTGATGGCAAAGTATAGTTAGACAGCCTCAGGTAACGAATTGAAAAGTGAACATCATTCTGATACAATAAAAATATGAACGGTCCCAGATGACTGCCTTGAAGTACACCAGAAGAAACAGCGAACGGTTGAGAAAAATGATCTCCAATCTTCCCTGACATATGTCGACCGGTTAGGTATGAGCGAATCCATTAAAGAAGGGAACAGTGACCAACCAAGTCGCTGTAGTTTGGCCACTAAAATCTAGTTTGGCCAATTTTTTTCAGTTCTTCGATTATGCACTTTTAGATTAGCATTATAATAATTTTCTTTTCTTTTCAGCTCTTTGATGAAAAAAATATATTTAGATTTATAAAGGGTGATACGGTCAAAATTTGGTCAAGGGAAAACGCGTGTAAATCGGTGAAATCGTTTATTTAAAAAATCAAATTAAATTTCTTTTTCAAGTTCAATTAGTATAAAATTCAGGAAAAATATTCAGTTAGGCTTCCGCTTTTCCAAATCCGAATTGCCGGGCCTTACGCTTGACCCCTGCCATCAGATTTTGTACAGCCACCTTGTCCACCTTCTTCGCCGCAGAGAGCCAGTTTGCCTTGAACTGCTGCTCGCCCTTAGCAGTTTTTTTTGGTCTTCTTTAGGTTCCGCTTGACAATAGCCCAGTATTTCTCAATTGGGCGGAGCTCTGGCGTGTTGGGAGGGTTCTTGTCCTTGGGAACCACCTGCACGTTGTTGGCGGCGTACCACTCCATGGCCTTTTTACCGTAATGGCAAGATGCCAAATCCGGCCAAAACAGTACGGAACAACCGTGTTTCTTCAGGAAAGGCAGCAGACGTTTATTCAAACACTCTTTCACGTAAATTTCTTGGTTGACAGTCCCGGAAGCTATGAAAATGCTGCTTTTCAAGCCACAGGTACAGATCGCTTGCCAAACCAGATATTTCTTTGCAAACTTTGACAGATTCATGTGCTTGAAAACATCTGCTACCTTTCTCCTTCCTTTTGCCGTATAAAACTCCTGTCCCGGAAGCTGCTTGTAGTCGGCTTTGACGTAGGTTTCGTCGTCCATTACCACGCAGTCAAACTTCGTCAGCATCGTCGTGTACAGCCTCCGGGATCGCGCTTTGGCCGTCGTATTTTGTTTATCATCGCGATTTGGAGTCACTACCTTCTTGTAAGTCGATAGTCCGGCTCGTTTTTTGGCTCGATGCACGGTTGTAGACGATACACCCAGCTTATTTGCGGCATCTCGGAGAGAGAGGTTAGGGTTTCGCTTGAAACTACCGGCAACTCTCTTTGTCGTCTCAGCGGCTTCCGGTTTTCGATTTCCCCCCGATACAGACTTCCTGGCTGTCGACAAACGTTCCCCAAACACTTTAATTACATTTGTAACGGTTGATTTGGCAACTTTTAGCGATTTTGCCAACTTTGCGTGCGAGTAGCTCGGATTTTCGCGATGCGCGAGCAAAATTTTGATACGCTGCTCTTCTTGCTTGGACGGCATTTTGACAACTGAAGAGTGAATTCCAAAATCAAAATAGGAGCAACATTCTACACACACACACCTTCAAAATGAGGGGTGTTCAGGTTTTTTAAATGCAAAATTGAAGAAATACGTCAAGTTGATATTGACCAAATTTTGACCGTATCACCCTTTATTGTAATGATTAATTCTGATCAGCTTTAGCCCTGGTTGAATCTATTGATTTGATTTGTCATTTGGGTCACGAGACTTCAGGTTACCTGAAACGTTTCAAACCCTTCATTTAAATCCCATAAGAATCAGAAAACAAGTTCAAATATAGTCAACCCCAGTCTTGCTCTGGATGCTTTGGAGAAGTTGCCAGTTTCTGTGATTAATCAAAAACCGAAAATCATATGAAGTGGTCAGGACCACATTACACCGCATAAATCTGCAGTTTTGTATAGGAGCTTGTGAACCAGTTCGTTGTTTAAGCCAATGTTAACTCAATATTACTCCAGGGACGAATTTACAAATCAACCGTCTAAAAATTGGCAATGTCAATTGATGATGACAGTTTATATGAATCTGAAAGATGGTCACTTTTGTTTGGGATAACCGACAATTTTCCGCTATCTTTTTTATAAGTACAAGTGCAAACAAAGAACGCATAATCTCATCATTAATTCATGGAAAAAAAAATCTTACTTATCTTCAGCTCAGCTTTGTGTTCCTTTCGATCATATGGTTTCTTGGAGCTATTATCCTCTACCTGCTTTTCCTATTCATCAACCTTCCTTTTTTTCTATCCATCTGATTTATTTACCATCCCAAATTGTGCTCTCCACCTCACATTCCCATTCCGCCCTCCATCCGAAAACGTGTTCTTGTGCTCTTCACCTTATATGCGGCAGATATGTACATACGGAACCCATTTGGTTCTTTCTTTTCACATTCTCCTCTTTGCTATCGCGGAGATTTTCAACATGACTTTTGTAGTGCCTTCAATCATATGGTTTTGTTATTGAAGCTGCATCATTATACCGATATGTACTGCTCTTTGTGGCACCACTTTGAATCCATGGAAAATCCGTCCATCCGATAGCAATCCATCCCAGCGAGCACCAGGCGGGGGATTTATGCCTCGAAAATTGTTCAATATTTATCATCTTTATTACCAGCCCAAATGCGACTCTTGAACAAAACAAACCATCCCGGGATCGTTTATAGCGGATTATGGACCCATATCAGGAACGAAGCGATAAAAACCTCTTTCCATCATTGCCTGCCATGTGCCGAGCGCTTGCTGTTTTTAAAAATTGATGGAAAGCATATATGTAGAAGACTCTTCCCGAGGCGCCGATAGTGTAAGTAGCTATAGCTCCGAGAGCGCTGTGCACACCACTTAAACTAATCTGCTCGGCTTTATAATTTAAGCACCAGTCAGTGACGAACCAAATGGATTTATGCCACTTAACAATCGGAGCCGGTCGTCATCCCGGAGCCGATTTATGACGTATTAACGGACATAAAATATCGCTGAAGTACCTACTTTCTGCCTAAAAAATCCAGCTAAAAGTGACTTCTCACCTAGGAATTTTCGGGAGCTGTATGCTTTGTTCAAGGGGGTAAATATTCAAATATTAACCGTTTCCCCACCGAGCAGCAGCAGCAGTCGGCCATAAACTAAAAAAAGATAAAAAATATAATGAAATTGCCATCAGCGATCATCTCGACGCAAAAGCTCCCCTCTGTCGTATTCCCAGTGGGACCCCGCGAAATGGAAAGAAATACAACCCACCATCTGACACTTTTCACCGATAAGCAGCCCGTCTCTGCACAATGGAAGTCAAACAATCATCAGCAGAAGTAGCCCGACCACCCGCCAGCGTTTTTCCACATGTTGCTCAAAACAAATAAAACATGGAAATTTACGCAAAACTTTAGCTCAAGTGAGTATACATAGGATTGTTATTCTGTTCAAATGGGGGGTGTTCCTGTGATATGATTTTGAGGTGCTGTGAGAGTGTTTCGGCAAAGGAGAGAATTGTTTTACCTTATCAAAAAATGTAACACGCATCGAAGGCCCGGAGCTGCTGTCGAAATTGCTGGGGAAACGAAGGGTGTTGACTGACATTGTTGTTGAAACAGGGAGGGGAAAACCATGTTCAATGAGAGTTGGGGCTGCTTGCTGAAGGGTTTGTTGTTAAGGTTCAATTTACTTTGACGCAAATTCGAAAAAGTCAAAGGCAGTTGTTTTCGACGTTGATCAATTCAGTTTGCAGAAAGCTCGCGTTATTTTGTGTGAAATAGCAAAAAGAATAGAATGACACGAGCTTTTTGAAATCTGAAATCTGTAATCGAAAAAAATTGGTGAGAAAATTTTAATTTTAGAGATATTCTAATAAAATTTTCAGTGTGAGGAATTTTGTATCGTTTTTTGGAAAAAAAATATCAGAAGAGTTGCTTCGTCGCCGTGGTCAGGGTAATTTGGATTGGCTCCTGGACCAGGCCCATTTATCTTTATGTTTGAGCTGAAAATCTATCAGAAATAATTTGTCTACGTAGTAAAACTTCAGTATTGTTATTCTCTTGGAAAAGCTAAACATCTGATTTAAGGAGGGTATCTGTTCAGATCTCTAAAAAGGGTATTCTTATGTATTGATTTTCTCGCTATTCAGATAGGTTTGTCGCTTGTGGAACAGCGTTGTCAGCATTGAAAATCGGAGAAAAGAACTAATATGTATGCTTGAGTTTTTCATTAAATATCTAAAAATCCATTTTTTAGTTCGCAAAATTACAAGAATTGCGGCGCCCGAAAAAAAAGTTCAATTTTCGATGAAAAAACAGCTACTCAAATGTGCGTAAAAACCTAAAAGATAAAATATCCGAAAAATTCTACGTCAGCTATTAAATAAATCGTTTTTGCATCGCGGACAGAAGAATCAGTCAAGTTGTCAATTGTCTCCAAAATCCCTGTCTCACAATATGGTTTCGATAAAAGGGCTGTCAGCCGCGAAGAAAATCATATTTTGTGTTGAAAATTTTCGAAAATATTACTGAAATGTTGAGTGATTTCATTTAGTTTAATGTTCTAAAAAATAAAATGCATACCCATATTTTAGAGATCTTAACAGGTATCCCCTTTAAGCCTCAGGATGATTTGGAGAACCTAGAACATCTGGAACCAGGCCAGTCATGATGTTTACTCATAACCAGCTCCAAAAACCATTTATTATTATTAATATTATTTTTAATAAATATATACTAGATGCAAACATACCAATCTAAATTCGTTCTGCTTATAAAAACTGCGCTTTACCGAGCTGCCGATATGTCAGTTATAAATTTAAAGATCTTTAGGAAAGCAAGGATAAATTCGGAGCAGTTCTAAAAATGTCAAGACAGTTGCATGAATATCAGGAGCAGCGAAACCAAACACATAAAGCAACCAACGATACAGACAAAACGGTTGCTACGACTACCATGACAAACTCGCTCTGTAACATAGCTCGATCCGAGTGGCAGAAGGATAATGATATATTGCTTGCCTGCTTTGTTGCAATATTCACGGATGAGGACGTAGCCGTGATCTGAATCGAGAAAAGACATAACAAAAAAAATCCCATTAACACACGTGTATCATCTTCGGCTTTACTTCGTGAAGCAGCTTGCCAACAATTTGCTCGTTTCCTTCTACCGAATGAGTTGTGTCACACGGGCTGCTTGTCGTGAAAAAGAATGAAGAAGATTATATCATTATTGCTTTGTACTTCTGATATAGCGTTATCATTCGGTTCGTTGATCGCTTGTCATTTTGTCATTTGGAGATATTTTTGATTCCTTGATCAGGAGAATATGGAGAATTCCATTGAAGTTCCGAGAACTACAGGTAGATTTCTAGAACTGTGAGGTAGTTTCATTGATTTCAGGATGATATCGGAAACTTCCAAGAAGTTCTGAAAGTTACAGTATAGTTTTCAGGGAAGTTTAGTGAACTTATTGAAAATTTCAGAAACTTCACAGATATGCCAGGTTAAGATATCTTTGGCAAACATACTTTTGATTATAAAAACCAATAAATGATCCATAATATATTGAAAAACGTTCCATAGAAAACATCCAAATGATCCATAAAACATCGAAGATAATCCTTAAAAAAGTTGTTTATGATCCTTGAAAAATATCAATATGATCCATATTTTAGTTAAAATTTAGCAACTCAAGTTTAATAATGTATCATTAAATTTCTCAAGAATGAGCATTGAAATTGTACGAATTACCCATAAACATATTGCAATTGATCCATAACACATTCAGCAGTAAACCTTAAACTAAAGAAAGTGATCGATATAAAATCAAGTTTGCGCACTTAAAAATATAGCCATGTTCGGATTAATGAAAGCAACTTCTTCAGAGCAGTCTTGGTTTGGACAGCTTGAAGCTGAAATAGGTTTTATTAAACTAATATAAAATCTAAACTTACCCTAATGCTTATATATTATATATTATTCTTGAAGAACAACATCGGATATAACCTCAAATTGTCATAGGGCTCAACACAACCGTTGAGTGAAGAACAGAACGGCGATCGAAACTGTACGCCTTGTGAAGGCCATGACCATAGATAATATGGTCCAGTGTGTTGTCTGGACCCATTTTAGTTGTGCTGGTAAGACAACAGCTGTAAAGGAGGCCACGTAGACATGCTCGAAGTGCACAAATATGCTGAAGGTACCAAAAGGAACCAAGAAGTCTGTCCCAAAGAAACCATCTGACAGAAACATAGTGCGAGGAGTGATGCCGGATCCGAATCTGGAAAAGGAATTACCAATGAGGTCAGTCTGGAGGAATCCCTAGACCAGTTGCAGCAGGAGAAAAGCGCAAAGGAGAAAGCACTGGAGGAAGAGCAATTCCTCCATGAAAAGCGATAGGAGGCTGAGCGGGAGATTTTTCAAACCGAGTTATCTTCCGTCACTCTTTCAACAAAGATGTGGCTAGATTTAGGATTTAGGGATTCAATTATTATATTAGCTAGGCACACCAACGATGTAGAATGAGCGACTTACTAGTTACTTAGGGTAAATCAAGTATATAGCGTTTAGGAACTAACTGTAGATTACGATATTTTAGGATCAAATTTTAGTATCTAGATTAAGCAAATATAGGGTTACTAAATTCAATATTTTCACGAATACTACCTCCAACTAACGTACTTCAGAAGAATCCTGATGAATGTGGGCGTCTTAGTGGAATACCTGTATAATGAGAGAGAGAAGGATTAGTATTTTCCATTTAATTCCACTACTTTATTTGCTTATCCTTGACAGATACGCGTATTTCGTCTACAATGTGCAGACTTCTTCAGTGTCTTGTACTAATACTCGACTAGTCGAGTATTAGTACAGAGAAGTCGAGAAGTCGAGTATTAGTACAAGACACTGAAGAAGTCTGCACATTGTAGACGAAATACGCGTATCTGTCAAGGATAAGCAAATAAAGTAGTGGAATTAAATGGAAAATACTAATCCTTCTCTCTCTCATTGTACTTCAGAAGCTTTTTCACTACAAAACACTACAATTTAATTAAACGATAGGTATAGTAACAAATTTAGGCAATTAACTTAATTTAGCTGTAAAACGTGTGCTGGATGGTTTGTAATTGTATCTTCTTTTCCACTTTTTTCTCGTTCTTACTCCGATCCAGGGATGCAGATGATTTTTTCAAAAGTCTCTATGAGTGTCAAAAATTATGTGTGTATTCATCTGAACATTAGAAAAATCGTCGCATTGCTGATTACATATTTCTCACATGTATTTTGGCTACACAATTTCTCGCCACACATTAAACTGAATAAATAAGCAGTTTTGTACTTAGAAAAGTGCATTTATGTGCATAATACAGAAAATACGAAATCGAAACTTAAAAAGCATTTTGCTGTTGAAAATAATGAGATTTAAAAAGATAAATATATCATTCAAGGTCCATGTACCAAACCATCGGAATAAAGTAAAAACGTAAAAAAAAGTTACATATAGGTAAAGCTAGAAATAGGGAAAATCTATTGTTTCAAATAAGAATAAATGAGATACGATCAGAACTTACCGAACAGATGTTATTATTTAGTCTTATCATACATGTTGCTTTAAAATAGTCGAAAAGCTGTTCATAATCCTAACACGTATCATAATCATAGCAACATGCGCACAATCGAAAATAATTTTGTTTATTTTATGTTAAATTTCAGGAACCAATTGGTAAAATCTGATCAAAATTTTAATTGGTATTAAGTTTCAAATATCCATATAATGCCTGTAGTCTGTATTGTGTCTGTACGAGACTTCAAAAATCTTTATAAATACAGACCTATCTGTATATCTGGCATCGCTGCTAAACTCACAGTTCCGTTGAACCAAACCTGACGTCTCTCATTTCTGACAGCGATCGTTACCGTAGCTCTCCGAATCTCCCACAGGGTTGTCGCTGGGCTTGGCGGTACAGGGTTATCCCGATATTCCGAACAGCCATGATCCATAAATTACACGTATATTATTCACATTTCAGACACTTTATTATTAATTTTAATCCATGAAAAATGTCTTTATTACTGCGTAACTACTTAGATTTACTGTTCTGCCGTTTTTTTTTTTGTAGAGTTGCGGAACAATGGTCAAGCGGGTAGAATTAGCTTCCAAAAGAAGCTTCTATAATAAGTTTCTTGAGAAAATATTTAAAATAAATGGTAATTTTATGGATCATACCTACAGTAGGTGTTCCAGTTATTGGTATACGTTCCTATTATGGTGTGTGCCAATTACAGTCTTTGGGATATACATGTGTTTTTCATGTTTTGGACGCTTTTTTTAAATTTGATACATAAACCTTGGAAAATTGCTACATAACTGAGTAGCTACTCAGGTTTACTGTTCTGCCCGTGTTTTTTTGTCAGAAGAGCGTTATTATTATATAGTCTTCTTTTGTAAGCTAATTCTAGACGCTTACCCGTCGCTCCGCACCTCTACCTAAAATACACGGGCAGGACAATAGTAAATCTAAGTAGATATGCAGTGGAGCTATTTTTCAAGGTTTATGGATCAAAATTTTAAAAAATAGTGTCCTAAGCATGAACAATTTACGTCTAATTTATGGATGTCTATATTTTTTAAGTGCGCAAACTTGATAATGATGTATGTGGTTTGATGATGTAAAATATGGATCATATTGATATTTTTTATGGATCATCCACACTTTTTTAGGGATTTTCTCCGATGTTTTATGGATCACTTGGATGTTTTTAATGGAACGTTTTTTAATATTTTATGGATCGTTTTATCAATTCTAAAGGACAATCCGCATCAAAGTCAGTAAATTAGTGAGAACTTCAGGGAAGCTTCCACAGCAAAAAAATAATTTTGATATTGTGGATGCACTACAATCATGTCGAAAATTTCATGTAATTTTTATGACCACATAAATAAACAAATGCAGTAAAAGCAGCGTAATGTCAGTTCATGCATTGTATTAATGATAATTTTGTCCTTTTTAGCAAGTAATATTACACCATATTTTCGACATGATTGTAGTGCATCCACTTTGACGTGATATCAAAATTATTTTTTTGCTGTGTCGTGAACTTCAAGTGAGATTAGAGATCTTCGTTGCAGTCCCACCAACTTTACAACAATTGTTGGAACTCAGAAGTTCTGAGGAGTTTGTAACGCTGTGCGTTTGTTTTCAATTGAGTTGGCGGTAAAGATTGTGGAAAAGAATGGAATTTGTAAATATTAGGGATGAGTTGTATAAGTTGTACATATTAGGTAACATGTGTTGTCATATAGGTTGTAATCTCGTGCGAAGAAGCTGGTTTGTGTCTAAGCTATGTTTTACATTTAGCTATGTATATACATTTGTAAGGTTTTATAGCAAGCTAGCGTTTTTTATGGAACAATAAATAAGATGGCTAAAGAGGAGAATTGCTAAATACGCGAAAGAGATAGGATTCAAATGAACACATAAATAAGATGGCTAATCGACATATGTGTTCGCGCCATATCCGATCCTTTTTATCTTGAAGAAAACCTGTGGTTTCTTGGGGAACAAAACTTCTAATCTTGTCCATTTCGCTAACGAATCGGCTGGAAAGCAGATGTGTGTGACGCGGTTTTTAAGTTAGTAAAGTGGACTCTGTGAAAGTAATCTACGTACTTTAAGGTGATTAGTTTAAAAGGAGTTAATTGAGCCAGCTCAGTTATTTAACGTGTGTTTTTTGTACGTTTAGGTGAATTGTACTGTTCAAAGTAGTTGCGTTGCAGACATCTGCGTTTTTAGTGTTATATCGTACAAAAAGGTAATTTGTAAAAAACTTTTAAACATTAGCATTTTTGTAATTTCGTGTTTTTCGCGTTAGACAGCTCGTTCAACGGGATTTTTTGTACGGGCTGGATTTTTGACGAGTTCGGCAGTCATCATCGCCGGAACTTTGGCTTCGTGGCGTCATCAAAGCCACATTTCTCGTCCGTGAAGGACGGATCAGACCCGTGTGCACAGCGAAGGCCCGCCTCTCGAAGGTAGTCAAACGGAGGAGAGTGAAGACGCTAAATTTCTGCTTAGCGAATTATTTCCCGACGGTCGCCAAAAGCCGTCGGTAAGGTCCCCATCCCGTTACAACACCGAGACCGTGACATTCGAGAGCTCGGACCGTAGGAGTACAAAGCCAATCGCGTACCTCGGTTCGGATTTCAACCAAAGAGAAGAAGATTTCATTCCATCTCGGGCGGTCAAAGCGGAAACATAGGACGCGAAGCCGTGCGACGGTACGTTGGTCTCTCTCTTCCGCGGAGCGAATCTCCCGGGAAAAGCTCGACTCCGTCGATGCTCAGCTCTCTAGAAAGCAAATCGGAAGCCTTCCATCCAGCCGCCACTACCTCCGCACCTCTAATTTCGGCCATACCGCACACGGGTCATTTTTCGTCGCTGCACGCCATTTCCGCAGCTAGAACGGCGCCATTCCGAGACCGCCGCCATCATCACAGGTCATCGGAAGGTCGACAGTCGCCAGTTAAGGACCTTGGTAAGGTCTCCGGCTGCCATTATCGCTCCATCCGTCGCCATCACCGATCCATCCGTCGCCATCACCGATCCATCCGTCGCCATCACCATCCGTCGCCGTTGCATCGCATCGCATCGCATCGCATCGCATCGCATCGCATCGCATCTCACGGAACCTAAATCCAGCGCAGGTATGTCCGTATTCTTGTTTTCATGGCCATGAATTTAGTTTTTCCGTTGTTATCGGGTTTGTCCAACACAACACGAATGTAATTATCAAATACGTGAATATAGTTTGAATTGGTTGTTTTTTTTTTTTTGTTATAAAGTATATAGTTTTCCTTCATACCGTTGCGTCTCTTAGCTGGTTCATACGTCACTGGTCATTCCATTCGTAAGATCTCTCTCTATTCATACATTTTTGTTTTTAACCCGGTTCGTTGTGTTTATGCTGATAGAGCTTAGCATTTGGGATCCTTTCGGGGTTGCAGGTTTTTCGTGATAAAAGGAAGTGCGGATAAAAGTGTTCATTTGATCTCAGGCGTTACCGAAAATTCGGGGTTGATTCGTTGAGGTACTTCGAGAATCGTACCGTACGGGAGTCCTCTGAGATTTAGTCTCAAAGTGTCAGGCAAGTTTAACACGACCGGTGGTCTCTCTTCGTGAGAGTGGCGCTTAAGCCACCGTGTTTAGAATTATCTCAGGAAGTTTCCCGCACGGTTACAAGTTAAAGGAAATGCTGATAATATCAAGGAAGATTCTTAAACAAACTGAGTGAACATAAGGAAGTTTGGAAACATTCTGGAATATTTAGGAGACTTCAGGGGAGCTTGAAGAATTTCAAGGTGGTTCCATATGTTTCAGGATAGCTGCAGAACCATTTAAGAGGTTCTGTGAACTTCAGGATTATCCAGAGAACTTCAGAGATATAGAGGGGAACTTAAAACAAATTGTGGATTTCAAGTACCTCAGCGAAGAAATCTTTGGGGAATTCCAGAGATCTCAGTGGCACTTACAATAGCTTCAGTGAAGTTCCGAGAACTGCAGAAAAGTTCAGACTTTCGGGGATGTTTTAAGCGTAGGCGTAAAGCATAATTTCCGATAAATACAGAACAGTTCTATGAACTTGAGGAAAGTTTTGGAAACCCAAAAAAGGTTCCGAAAGTTTCAAATTTATCAAGAGATTTCCTGAGAACTCGAGAAACGCAGGGAATTTATGACCTGCTGAGATTTTCATTAAAAATTAAAGAGAAAAATAAACTCAAGAAAAAGTGAGCACATTTTAATGGAATTCTATGATTTTCATAGTAGTTTCAAGAACTTAAAACAATCTGGAACCTTAGCGAAGATCAGTGCACTTCTCAAAAAGTTCGAGATTTTTAGTAAGTTAGTTCAGGAGTTCCAAAGATGCAACGCATGACTCACAACCTGATAGATTTCGATCACTGAATACACCTGAAGAAAACAAATAAAGGGAAAAACATTACTGGATATGCGAAATCTACGGACGACAATATAGAGGATTTCTTTCATAGGGTTTCTATCACTGTTAAATGTGTTCTGTCATTAAGCAAAGCAGCCTTTGTTCATAGTTTTGTTATTTTGAAATCGATCTGCATGCTCGACAAAGTACAATTTACTACAACCTTCCAACTTCTATCGCATCAATCTGCGTCTTGCTGACATCGACCCAAAATCGTTCATTTTCCGACACCTCCAATTATTATAACAGCTCAATTTATTTTCAACATCCCCAAAATAGCAAATACAAGCCACAAGGCACCAGATATAATCGAAACCAAAGATATCTTCCAGCTCTCGAAATCCAATTACAGCAGGAGGAACGTTCTACCGTCTCCCCCCGCGGGGCCCAAGACAACAAAGTCGATTCAAACTACACCGCTTCAATTCCACACTCCGCACACAGCAGACCACTACATCAGCAAACACGACAGGTTCGTCGTAATACTTGCAGAACCTGAACCCACAATGCAGGCCATCATCGCATCGCCATCGTCGTCGGAACGTGAGAACGTGATTCCGCGAAGAACAACAAATTTAATTCATTACATAATAATAGCTCGCACTCTCGGCTGCCGGCTTCTCATCCCTGCTGCGTCTCGACCCTGAAGTGCGTGTGCTGCAATTTCTCGGCGAGCTTAGGTCCGCTTCGCTTTAGCACCACTCTGTTGAATACGATTCCGCTGTTTCCACACGGCCGAGGGTGGATCTGCAAAAACAGTCCACTGGATGGCCGGGGAGATCTGCAGGTCCACCCCATGTGACAGGAGCATGTTCCATGCTTATTATGCTCATTGGCCCGGAGAATTCGAACACGATACGAAGCAATAAATCTGCTAATGTATTTCTTGTTCTTTGCTTACGAATGAGCGAACAGTTGTGTGCAAAGACGACGACGAAGACGACGACGATGGAGACGGAAAGTGACCGCAACGCAGAAGTTGCTCTGCACTTCACTTCTGTATAAGCCTAATCAACGGCACAAAGCAGTGACACTCCCTCCCGGTCCCGATCCCGGTGTACTGCACATGGGGGTAAAAGGCAACTCGATTGTGCTATTGAAATGGGATATGTAAAAAATAAACCACGTCACTTGACAGCTTCGTAACACATCCTCAATAAAGCATGATGAAAATATGCTAGGGTGGTCCATTTTTATAATTTGTCTACAGGATCACAACTTTCAACGAGTTTGTTACAGAGCTTACAAAAATGTTCATTTATGCTTGGTAATGGTGGGAGGTCATTAGGCCGCAGTTTTAATCCCTGCCAAAAGATACTGTTGAGCAATTCCACGCCAATAGACGAATAAATTTAATTTTCTCGCTACGATTTCCAAGACACCGCATATTTGTTGACTAGAAACAATGAACCAAGTTTGTGCCAGAATTTGGCCATTTCGACACACGCTTACATTCAAAAAATAAATCACATTTCCGATGGAAAATATCCATTAGAATTTCACATAACTTTCATGTGATCTTATAATTGGGAATCGCACCACGAAATCACATGAACCTTATGTGTCCAATGAAGTTTATGTGATTTATCACATAGAATTCAAGTGATCATGTGAATGTTATGTGAATTTCAGATAAAAATCATTAAATTGGTTATTGGAAAAATATCATGTGCGTTCCCAATGGAAACTATATGAAAACTTTTTTCAGTTCAGTTTTTTTTTTAAATAGCACATTCGATAATTTTTCAAAGAATACAGAAACGGCTCATCAAATCGAAATGACGGCTTATAAAAAGTTGTAGGAAACTGGATTTCCATGATAGAAAAATAAAATCACAAATTGTTGACAAATTTCCAATACCCACTGCTTTGAAAAACATGTTATGATCCAAAATGACTGATTTCCATCGAAAATTGGTTCATTGCCCGTCGTGAACAATAATGTAAGTTTAAAGGTATTTTGATATATAAAATCAAAACTTTGTCTATTTTTTTTATATTTTTTAAGATATGGGTATTTTTGGAACAGGGATGACGCGGAGATGCCAAAAATCGACATCCGACGCCATTTTGGAATCCAATATGGCGGCCATCGGTTTTTAGAAAAGGGCTCAAACAACCTAAGATATGGGTATTTTCGCAACGCTGACGACGCTCAGATGCCGAAAATCGACATCGGACGCTATTTTAGAATCCAAGATGGCGGCCACCGGGATTCATTCAAAAAAAGAGTCGAATATTCTACAATATGAGTATTTTCCAACGGGAACGGCGCGTGGATGCCGAAAATCGATACTCGACACCATTTCGTAAGCCAAACTAGTGTTTTCAGAAGTGTCAAATACCGTAAGATATGGGTATTTTCGGATCGGGGACGATGCGTAGACGCAGAAAATCGATTTTCAACGCGATTTTGAAATCCATGTTAGCGGTCATTGGGTTGCAGAAAAAGTGTCAAATACCCTACAATATGGATATTTTTGGAACGGGACAACGCGTAGATGCCGAAAATCAATATCAGACGCCATGCTGGAAACTAATATGGTGGACATCAGGTTTCAGAAAAAGTCTTATAGTATGGGTATTTTCGGAACGGAGTCAACGCGTAGATGCCAAAAATCGAAAAGGAAAAGGTTTTACTGAAATTTGAAGAATTACAAATATTTGTTCGATGTTAGCTTTGAAAAATGAATTTTTCGGTCGACCTCTACAACATTTCCTAAACTTGCCATCATACAAAAGTTTGTTTGGAACACCTGTAGCCAGGCTTCCAGTGCGCGCGCTACCGTATGCGAGACGCAATACGAATAGTCTCATAATCATAGCAGTCTCATGCGCAAGAGATTTGTAGCACTCTGTTTCTCTCTCTTCAGTTTTGTCGCATCTCACTTTCTCATAATGCCTGTGTGTCGCACTGTTTTGTAAGCACAGCACATTTCCGTATGCATGCGTTTCATGAGAACGAGTATCATGCGACGTCGCGTGAGCCGAAGCTCATGCGCTTTTCGCAATGAGACGTCGCTAAGCGACGTTTCAATGCGACATCGAAATAACAAACTCAACTGGAAGACCAACTCGTGTTCTTGCTGTGGGGAAAATGTTGTTTTGTTTTGGAAACGATGGAAAGCAACCTAGCTACTACACTCGAACATGGAGAAGAGGTGTCAGATGGTTATGACCAACAAAGTTTTCCTAGCGGCAATGTTCGTTGTTTAAAGGATTAACTTGAAAAATAGCCCATTCATAACGAACGAAGTAAGAGATGTGGCTTTGGTAAGCGAAATGTACAATCAAGTTGTGGTTTATTTGCTCGTTAATATGCTTTTTTTTAATTTCACCGAGGGTCCACGGTACTAACACTAGGACTATTTAGAAATCTGTCGTCGCAAATTGATTGTTTCAATTCAGCATCATGGTGGCTGATATGAACTATCCTGTGAGCGCTAACACATCTGAAGAATTCAGTTGCTGCCGTAGTAAGTTTTGTTGATTGACAGGTATTCAATACAATTCCTGACGCAAGAAGCTTAGCAACAATCCGTAATACAGATATGACACAAATTGTTCCTAAATTTATTACTTTAACCTTAATCCAGCATTTCGTACCTACGTACACTGTGGTGCAAAGTTGATCGGACAAAGGTCGTTTTCATACAAACTAGCCAAGTTTAACATGTTATAAATGTGTTCTGTTATGATCAATTGGGCTGAAATTTTGACACAAAACTACAAATATGTTGGATTTCACGTGTAAGAATTACCAAATTTTTTGAAGCACCTGCTGGAAGGTGACAATAAAAATAAAATTTGTGCATAGCTGATCGGACAAAGATCAATGGAAAAGCAAGTTTTGTGTCAAAAATTTCAACTCAATTGATCTGTCGGAACACATTTACAACATGTTAAACTTGGTTAATTTTTAAGTGCACACTTGTGTGTATGCAATGAGAAGTCACCACCAACGTTTTTGCAGCAAAGTACAATTTTGCGTTGAAAATAATCCCTTAAAATAGTGTTCACTCAAGCCAGACAAATAAAAATATTAATCTTCAGAGTTCTATCATTACTAGCGTGTTGATATGATCGGTCAAGTCAGACCGAAATGTTAATTTTTTATTTGATTTTGAGAAAAACGAATTTAAAGTTGGCTGTTCAATATTGTGTCTTATGTAATGGGAAAAATCATTTGACCGTTTTCTCGTGCTACTCTAATTTTTCAAATCTGGCTAAAAAATTGAAATGTAGATGAGGGAATTCTTGATCTTATGATATCATTAACTCATTTTTTGTTTTTATTTTGCTACTTAGTCCCTTCTGACTTAAGGCCGACCATATGATCTTGTATAGTATAGTGCTGTTTTACATTCAAAATCGTCCATTTATATTTTTACTGGTCTGAGTAAAAGTATTCTGAGGGATTCTGAGTTTAATTTGGTGCAAATGCGCGATAACTTGTTTATTTTTCCACCAAATGGGCTGAAAGCTTCAGAGGCTTCCAAAAAAATGTATTTCAGATGATTTCCGCATAAGGACTTGTTGAAGGACACATAGTTCCATAGATATTCCGGTATTATTTGAGTGCTAACATGCTAACGGTATCCCAACTACCGTAAGGTTGCCATCCACCGCTCACGTAGCCTTCCTTTGCCTTCCTTTAGCATCCTTTCGACAAGCAATTGCGTCTTCCTAGGATCATTAGTGGTGATCTTACGGTGATTCCAGTATATCCCTGGAACCATGAGTTGAGTCTGCTTGAATCTATACTGGAAGATATTTCTGAAACCATCCAAAAACTTTACCCCATTTCAAAATCCACATGTGCAAAGGGCCACAAGTCTTCTGTGAACAAACCCTTGCAGTCCCTTATCTCGTCACCCGACAACATCACTGATGATGGGACCGCGAGAGTCAAAGCATGCGAAACAGCGCACGGCGATGGCGCCCTGAGAGAGCGCATTGAGATGTTTCAATGAAACAGTCGCATGTGATTGAATACATGCGTCGCATTGAGAGAGCAATGCGATGAGACAAACAGAAATTGAAACGCTCGAATTTGTTGGGAGCGTGTAGCTTGTCGCGCGCATCGTTCTGGTCTCTCTTTTGTACAATAATGTAGCACACCATGGATTTGAGAGTCATGCGACGCTCCGTCTCACAGCTCGCTGTCGCATTTGTGTACGCGTGAGATTTCCGGAAGCCTGCCTGTAGCTATCATTTGAAGGGTGAGCCCCCAGGTTTCCTGACAAAGATTTCCGGCATCAAGTTGACCATATTTGACTTTCTTGTGGATCCCTGAGTAAAAGTCTCGAAAATACCTCTCCTTTACACGTCCTAATTTTTTGGTACCGCCCTCTTTATGAATTTTGGTATGTTGTCCCGATGTCGGTTGTATACTGCCTAACTACCCAACTCACATATTTTGCAATGTAAACGCTTTCTTCTTCTTATTCCTCTTCTTCTTCTTCTTCTTCTTCTTCTTCTTCTTCTTCTTCTTCGCATTTCAAGCTTATTGCATATCGCATATTAGCTTATTGCGTGCTCTCAACTTAGTGTTCTAGAAGCACTTCCACAGTTATTAATTGAGAGCTATCGATGCCTGTACCATTTTTGCATTGGTATAATTGTGTGGCAAGTCCAATCATACTTCTATTGCCCAGGAAAGTCGAGAAATTTTCCAACCCGAAAAATTCCTGAACCGGACCGGGAATTGAACCCAGCCACCTCCAGCATGGTCTTGCTTTGTAGCTGCGCCTTTACCGGCAGAGCTAAGGGAGGCCCAACGCTTTACTCATATCATTTATACAGCCTCAAGCTGTATTTAAATGTTATACGATATGAGGCAACCTTTACTCAACCTCTATACAAGCAAATCTGGCGAACTTAGTCAGCTACTTATGGCTGTTGGACAAGATGTGACAAGCTCTTATTGCATATCCATTAACGCTTCTATACAGCTGTTATGCTGTTGTTAAGTTGTGTGTGAACTTGAAAGGCGCTTACTCAACCTTTTCCCGGGTATCCAATAATCACTACACAGCTTTCTCTTGAAGCCATGTTAAATATTATTGACGCTTTTTGATGTTGGAGGAATTGATTGAGTTTATTTTGATGTGCAAATCAAATTATTCGAAATAAGTTATAAGCACACCACTAAATTATTTACCCTGCACCGGAACCTGGAATCGAACTTGAGACGACCGTATTGGCAAACCTTGACGATGCCAACTTCGCTACGCCAACACTTTGATCTGACGTAAACAAATATACATGACTTTCTACAATAATACCGGTGAGTAGAGGCTTTATAATAAAGGGTGATACGGTCAAAATTTGGACAAGGAAAAACGCGTGTAAATCGGTGAAATCGTTTATTTAAAAAATCAAATTAAATTTGTTTTTCAAGTTCAATTAGTATAAAATTCAGGAAAAATATTCAGTTAGGCTTCCGCTTTTCCAAATCCGAATTGCCGGGCCTTACGCTTGAACCCTGCCATCAGATTTTGTACAGCCACCTTGTCCACCTTCTTCGCCGCAGAAAGCCAGTTTGCCTTGAACTGCTGCTCGCCCTTAGCAGTTTTTTTGGTCTTCTTTAGGTTTCGCTTGACAATAGCCCAGTATTTCTCAATTGGGCGGAGCTCTGGCGTGTTGGGAGGGTTCTTGTCCTTGGGAACCACCTGCACGTTGTTGGCGGCGTACCACTCCATGGCCTTTTTACCGTAATGGCAAGATGCCAAATCCGGCCAAAACAGTACGGAACAACCGTGTTTCTTCAGGAAAGGCAGCAGACGTTTATTCAAACACTCTTTCACTTAAATTTCTTGGTTGACAGTCCCGGAAGCTATGAAAATGCTGCTTTTCAAGCCACAGGTACAGATGGCTTGCCAAACCAGATATTTCTTTGCGAACTTTGACAGTTTCATGTGCTTGAAAACATCTGCTACCTTTCCCCTTCCTTTTGCCGTATAAAACTCCTGTCCCGGAAGCTGCTTGTAGTCGGCTTTGACGTAGGTTTCGTCGTCCATTACCACGCAGTCAAACTTCGTCAGCATCGTCGTGTACAGCCTCCGGGATCGCGCTTTGGCCGTCGTATTTTGTTTATCATCGCGATTTGGAGTCACTACCTTCTTGTAAGTCGATAGTCCGGCTCGTTTTTGGCTCGATGCACGGTTGTAGACGATACACCCAGCTTATTTGCGGCATCTCGGAGAGAGAGGTTAGGGTTTCGCTTGAAACTACCGGCAACTCTCTTTGTCGTCTCAGCGGCTTCCGGTTTTCTATTTCCCCCCGATCCTGGCTGTCGACAAACGTTCCACAAACACTTTAATTACATTTGTAACGGTTGATTTGGCAACTTTTAGCGATTTTGCCAACTTTGCGTGCGAGTAGCTCGGATTTTCGCGATGCGCGAGCAAAATTTTGATACGCTGCTCTTCTTGCTTGGACGGCATTTTGACAACTGAAGAGTGAATTCCAAAATCAAAATAGGAGGAACATTCTACACACACACACCTTCAAAATGAGGGGTGTTCAGGTTTTTTAAATGCAAAATTGAAAGAAATACATCAAGTTGATATTGACCAAATTTTGACCGTATCACCCTTTAGTGCACATGAATCACTTTTCTCGACTAGTTACTTCAGCTTTGTTGAGGAGCAGAGTAAAAGCTGTAGAACTGCACACGTCTAAAAATTATCCTAGTTGACTGAAAAATTGCTTCCAAAGTAGCACTAACACAGTTAATTAGCTGAGTACAAGTTAGTATGTGTATAGAAGTGACATTAGCGTTTATTGGCTGATGTTATTCAGTACGACTGACAAATTGAATAATGGTTGTGAGAAAGTTGAGAGAACGCCTTCCAAAACTATTTTGCTAGCTTCTGCTTGTAGCTGTATATGCAGCTTTCTTTCAGCTACTTTACAGCATAACGCTGGAAAGGTTGGCTTATAAAGCTGAAAATGTTAGTTGGGTAAAGCATGTTACGACATTGCCGTCCAAGAGTGTTTTGTAGAAAATGACTTGAGAAATTTTTTTAGAACATTTGAAAACGATATCTCTATCTAAACGATATATAAAACGATATGATTTTTTTTTTAAATTGGGTGCCCCCTAAAAATCTAGAATTCATGTAAATACACTGTAAAAAAACATAGTATGTGCTGGTTTATTGAGATTTCATTTCATTTTAACAACTCAAAATAATGAAAACGCTCTCAATTCGATGATTTTAATCATACGTTATTGTTATTTTAATCAATTTAAAAATATTTTTGGTCTTTCCTGATTAAAAGAACAACACAACTTTCTAGGACTGAGAAGATTAATCATATTTGACTTTCCTGTTGTCCCCTGAGTAAAAGTCTAGAACATACTTATGTTTATCTTTATGAATATTTGTATGTTGTCTCGATGATGGTCGTATACTACCTAACTAAAGTTGTTACGACATTGTCGTCCGAAAGTTTTTTGTAGGAAGTGACTACAGAAACACTTTTCTAGAACATTTGAAAACGATATCTCGCCATCTTACCCCTCGTTCGGGTGATGTTTTAAATTGGATACCACCGTGAAAATTTAATATCCATCGAAATTTACAGAAAACAACTTTGGGATGCGATGGGATGTTGAGATTATAATTGTGCTGTTGTTGTAAATTGTATTTTGTAGAACATTTTTGCGATAACATTTTTCTTGAACATTTGGAAATGTTATCTTAACGTTTTATCTCTCATTTTGATGATTTTCCAAAAAAAAAATCTTTTCACTAAAGTTCTAGAACTAAAACAAGGACTCTGTAATGATGAAACTTTATGACGTCACCACACCTTGCTCTGTTCATAACCATATCAATAATATCTATATAAAGAAAGAGAGAAGGATTAGTAATTTCCATTTCATTTCACTATTTTATTTGCTTATCCTTGACAGATACGCGTATTTAGTGGACAATGTGCAGACTTCTTCAGTTTCTTGTACTAATACTCGACTGAAGAAAACCATCGCAAACTACTGAATATATACTAACCTACGTACATTTTTACTTAAAGCTCGGTTAACTTAAATCTAATGTCCTATAAAGCAGGCACTCTACTGCTCGTTAGTAAGTATGTATAATGGTCGTATTGAGAATTTATATGGATTTTAGATTTTTTAAGGGGGGGGGGGTGTCCAATTTGAAAAATCACCCAAACAAGGGGTAAGACGGCGAGATATCGTTTTTGAATGTTGTAGATAAATGTTCCTCTAATCGTTTCCTACAAAAAACTCTTCGACAGCAATATCGTAACATGTTTTAGTTTAGGCAGCACACGACCATCATCGGGACAACCAAACTAACAATTTTCGTAATGTAAACGCATTACTCATTTCAATTATACTGCCTCAAGCTGTAATCAAATGTTATACGATATGAGGAAACCTTTACTCAACCTCTATACAAGCAAATCTGGCGAACTTAGTCAGCTACTTTAGGCTGTTTGGGCGCTTGGGACAAGCTCTTATTGCATATCCATTAACGCTTCTATACAGCTGTTATCCTGCTGTGAAAGTTGTGTGTGAACTTGAGAGGCGCTTACTCAACCTTTACCCGATTATCCAATAATCACTACACAGCTTTCTCTTGATGCCAGGTAAAATATTGTTAACACTTTTTTTGTTGGAGGAATTTATTTTGCTGTGAATCAAATTAATCGAAATTAGTTATAAGCAACACCACCAAATTAATTACACTTTGAACTGACGTAAACAAATTTACATGTCCTTCTACAACAAGATTGCTGAGTAGAGGCTTTATAATAGTGCACATGAATCACTTTTCTCGACTAGTTAATTCAGCTTTGTAAAGAAGCAGAGTAAAAGCTGTAAAACTGCACAAGTCTAAAAATAAATCTAGTTGACTGTAAAATAGCTTCCAAAGTAGCGCGAACATAGTTTATTAGTTGAGTAAAGGTTGTTTAATTGTTGAAAAAGCACTTATGATGTTTATGTTAATCAGCAAGAGTGGTAGGTTGTGTAGAAGCCGTCAAATAAGTAATATATTCGCTATAATAGCTTTGTTTTGAAGCTAAAAGTTGAAAGTTGATTAATATCGCCATAGAAGTAACATTAGAGTTTATTGGGTGATGTTATTCAGTGCGACTGACAAACTGAATAATGGTTGTGAAAAAGTTGAGTATACGCTCTTCAAAACTATTTTGGTAGCTTCTATTTGTAGCTGTATCTGCAGCTTTTTTTCAGCTGCTTTACAGCACATCGCTGGAAAAGTTAGCTTATAAAGCTGAAAATGTTAGTTGGGAACATACCAAAATTCATAAATAGGGTGGTACCAAAAAAATTAGGACGTTTTAGAATATAAGTATGTTCTAGCATTTTACTCAGGGGACAACAGGAAAGTCAAATATGATTATTTTTGTCAGTTCTAGAAAGTTGTGTTATTCTTATAATCAGAAAAGACCAATAATATGTTTAAATTGAATAAAATATCAATGAAGTATAATTAAAATCATCGCATTAGGAGTGTTTTCATTCTTATAAATTGTTAAAATAATTACTGTATGAAAATCTCAACATACCAGCACAAACTATGTTTTTTAGCAGTGAATTTACATGAATTAAATTTTTTTAGAGGGATACTCAGTTTGAAAAATTACCCAAACGAGAGGTTAGACAACGAGATATTGTTTTAAAATGTTCTAAAAAAATGTTACTCAAGTCGTTTCCTGCAAAAAACTTTTGAACGGCAATGTCGCAACATGCTTTAGCTAGGCAGTATACAACCGACATCGGGACAACATACCAAAATACACAAAGAGGGCGGTACCAAAAAATTAGGACGTGTTAGGGTATAAGTTTGTTCGAGACTTTTACTCAGTGGTCCACGAGAAAGTCAAATAATGTGAATTTTCTAAGTACTAGAAAGTCTTGTTGCACAGTGGTATTAGTGCAAGTATTTATATTGATTTTCCATAAAACTTCATTGAAATTTATTTATGGAAGAGAAAAAGTGCGTATTCATAATCAAAAAAGTGAAATTTTGAAATGGAAACAACATTTCTCACTCACTTTTCTCGACGATAGCTGAACCGATTTGAGTGGAACCATTTTGTTTGGTCAGTTCTTTGATAGAACGCTAATGAATTTTATCTCGTTCGCACATTGGGTTGCGGAGATATGGCCGAAAAAGTTAAATTTTGAAATAATTCAGTAAAAATCACTCACTTTTTTCGACGTTCCATTTCCATTTCTCTGTACCGATTTTCGTCTGCGTCTGGCTGTTTCTCATTGGTGTTAGGTGTATGTATTGGGTTGCTAGGTATGCTACGATGTCCACGCTGCAGCGAACAAGTTTGAGGTCGAACCGTCCAACGTGAAACGACGAATGATTGTGCGGCTTTGGCTTGTGTCGGTAGGGATCAATTTTCTGGCTGTAATAGGGGTGAGCACCTTGCGGTCGAAGAAAATGAATGGGAATTTTGAATAGTTCCATATTTCTTCATTATTAACTATTTAAATATTTAACAATTATAATGGGTGATAAAACCACACAAATCTTATAACACTAGTGAATCGATCGACACATACATCTTAAAAATCCATTGATTATTGGCCAAGTTATTAGCATTTAAAGTCTGACCAATTATCGTTGCATTTCCCTGAATTGGCAGCCTTCCCGAAGGACGTAGTCTTACGTCAAAATTTAAGACAGGGTCACCCTAGAAACACGTATGACGAAGAGCAAAGCAAAGCCAAACTGAAACAGAAACAGGAAAAAAACAGCACATGAAGGTATCATTTTTGAACTGCGGTAGCATAGGAATAAAAGGAGTTGAAGGAAGGAAACATTTCTGTTTTGTTATTGTTTACTGAACCGATGAGTCTCTTATGCAATACAACCGCTAGGGAGCCGGTTCTTGTCAGCAGGTTGGGACTTTTCTTCTTCGCTTTACTTGTTGAATGCATTTTCGTAAGAACGTGAAAATTTGTCATTTATCATGAAGTTTATGCTCGTAGCGAACAGTTTTAGTTTTGAAGGTGAACCATCTTTGGCCTGCTTGAATAAACACTTTTTTGGAGGATCTATCCAAATTAGTGCCCCCATCAGCGGAGCGGAGAACGCAACATTGCAACCGGAGAAGAAGCTGCTGATTATGGTCATTATGTGGAAGAGTCGAATCGAAAGTTGTTTTTCACTATTTCCCGTACACAAATTGTAGAGAGCACTATTCCATGATTTTTTTTTATATTTGGAGCAGGCATTCAACAGAACAAGAAATGAAAATTGAAGAATGGTTACCAGCGGAGAGTTCTGGTGGGTAATCAGAATGATTATTACCGTTTTGTGTTTAAGTTGAAGACCATCGAATATAAGCGCATCATTATCATCATCATTACATTTGGCCGTCGCGTCGTCAGCTTCTCCCCGTCATCGTCGTCTCAAAACCAAGTCGACCAGGTCTTTTCTGGTTGCTTTTTATTTTTTTTTTTCATTTTTTTTGGGATTCTGTTCCATCCGCATCTTTGACGAACCTTACTTTCTTGTTGGTGGACCAACGGGCAGCAGTTTGGGCTACGGAAAGCATTCATTTTTTTTGTTCGTTTGGTTTAGTAGAAGACTGGACCCTGCGGATGATAATTAAAGGAATGATAAATGAGAAATGGTAGTATGATTGATGGAATGGATAACAAGTCGTAATTTAATATCGTGATGCGACAAGAGTTGGTCACGGTTCTCGGATGGGTATTTCAAGGTTAGTTGGTATTATTTTCCTTTTACACTCTTCTCGGTTGATCCAATGTTCATTCTTAGATGCATTCACCTTCGATCCATTGTATAGAGCTGTTCGACTCAGTCTGCTGAGACTGTTTTGCATCCGCCTCAATTCTATATTCTGTAATTAATGGAACTCAAAAGTCACATCATGATGATACAAAGTTAATTCAGTCTTGAAAGTTTCATGAAACGTTCGGAAACAAATGAAATTTCAATTTCCATAAGAGGTAGCACAATTTCCTTCCTAGAAAACTCAATCATCCACTATGACATGGGATGTGCCATGGGCAGATATTTCAATTGGATATCTCAACGGAATTGTCAAATTGTCGATGATAAATGAACATAGAATAGACAGTTCCATCTCCTCTGACTTCCAAATGGCAGTGTCCAATCACTTGGGCGCATAGCACGGAAGCTGGACCATATTTTGATGTGCCTGCCAGCGGCAAGGATTTCAAAAAAAAAACCCAACCTGTCAATCGAAATCGAGTACTGAAATAGGAAAGACACAAGTAAAACACAAACGAAACGGAAAAGGGCATTATTATGTAATAGATCACCTAAGCCATCATTATAACGTACAAACAGACAGACACACACAAAACCTCCCAGCGGGAGCGGGACTGGATGCGGGGACTTGCGGGAGTTCAAGCTTCGGTACTCTCTGGAGCATGCTGATATCTTCCGGTAATTGAAACAGATGCCACTCATTTCTGCAGCCGTGTGTTTTTCGCTGTTTATCGTCCGGAACCCAGACCCGGAACGTGTGCCTTTTGTTCGTTGAAAACTGAAAAACATAGCGAGGTGGCAATCGGAAGAACATTCGTTTGAAAAACGATTTTATTCTAATGCTTTGAAGGGCCCGTCGTTTATGCACCGTCTTTGCTTCTGCCAATGACAGAAACAAAATAAAAAATCGACAATTTGTGAATTGATAGGCCGCTGTGTGCCTCACCGGGAGGAGGAACACAAGCTGGCGAGCGAGAAGAATAGGGAAAAAATCGCATATTTGGACGTTGTTATTGTGAGCTGCCCTTCTTTCCGTTCTAAATTCATAGAATAGAGGAACTTTCTGAACCTGCCTTTCGCTTTTTCGCCATTCTCCAACTCCTCTAAGCGGCATTCTATGCTGGGCTGCCTTCCGGCTGCAATAGGTATGGGTTCTTTATCTACCCGTCACCGGTGGTGTTCGTCGTATGCCTGCTTGCTTCGAAGAATGTTCGTTTCCAAAAAAAAAAAAAATGAGTATAACATGCAGCGGAAACCGGAATCGACAAATTGTCGAAAACCGAAAACTACCCACCTCGCGAAACTAAACAACCTATACCGTCAGTTGTTGGAAGGATAAATCGGCCGAGCGTAGGGGAAGTTTGCCGGTTTTAGAATAAACGTTTACGAAAGCTGAATGGCAAACGAACAGATGTCATTGTGAATTCAGAAGTAGATTACGACTGGAGCCTTTCTGGCAACTTTGTCTTCTACAGGGCTACAGGAATGCTGGATCGTGGCTATGCTCGAATCAAATGGTGGCTTCTAGGTGAGTTGAACGATAATTGAGTACTACTTTCCACCATAAAATACGTCAGATGTCGCCCCGCCAGAGCTGTCCTCGTAAAATTTGAGCTTGGTAGTTGTAGAAGCAATTGACCCAATTGACAAATTAACACATTTTAGTTTCCAATGAATGCTAGTTAGTCGTTGACTACCCTCAACTACAGCCCTCTTTTGATTCTGTTTGTATCGATGTCCTTTCGGATAAACTCCACGATAGTGGGCTTTCACCAATTATGAACAACTATTTGAGCAACTTGTTGTCTGAGAAATATATGAGCTTTTCTCATGGAAACTCGACAACTTCACGAATTAGTTACATGGGTCTCCCCCAGGGCTCATGTTTAAGCCCCCTTCTTTATAATTTTTATGTAAAAGACATTGATGGTTGTCTTGATGAAAATTGCTCGCTAAGGCAGCTTGCAGATGACGGGGTTGTGTCCGTTATAGGGCCAAGTGCACCGGACCTGCAAGGACCATTGCAAGATACCTTAGACAATTTGTCTACTTGGGCTATGAAGCTGGGTATCGAATTCTCTCCGGAGAAAACTGAGTTGGTTGTTTTTTCTAGTAAGCATCATCCTGCACAGTTACAGCTTCAACTAAAGGGTAGAACAATCACTCAAAGTATATCTTTCAAGTACTTAGGTGTCTGGTTCGATTCCAAAAGCACGTGGGGAAAACATATTGCGTATGTGAAACAAAAATGCCAACTGAGAATCAATTTTCTTCGTACAATAACCGGAACTTGGTGGGGAGCACACCCGGAAGATCTGATCAGGTTGTATCGAACAACCATCTTGTCGGTCCTAGAGTACGGTAGCATCTGCTTTCAATCCGCAGCAAAAACACACATCCTGAAGCTACAACGGGTTCAATACCGCTGCCTCCGAATCGCGCTTGGCTGTATGCACTCGACGCATACGATGAGCCTCGAAGTACTCGCGGGTGTTCTCCCACTGACAGATCGTTTCGCGGAACTGTCCTTCCGGTTTCTTATCCGTTGTGAAGTAATGAACCCATTGATAATAGAAAACTTTGAGAAGCTGCTCGACCGAAATCCTCAAACAAGATTCATGAGTTTGTACTATGAGTACATGACGCTGGAGGTTGGCCCTTCTTCATCAATCTCCAATCGTGATTGCTTTCAAACCTTCTATAGTTCCTCTGTAAATTTTGATCTGACCATGATGCAAGAAATCCATGGAATACCAGATCACCATCGGTCGATGGTTGTTCCCTCAATTTTTGCAATCAAGTACCACCATGTAAGTAACGATAAAAGATTTTTCACAGATGCGTCAACCATAAATGCTTCCACTGGATTTGGGGTATTTAATCAATTTCATAGCGCCTCTTTTAAACTGCAGAAACCATGCTCAGTATACGTTGCGGAACTCGCAGCTTTATTTTACGCAGTAGAGCGAATTGCCTCACTACCTTCTGACCATTATTTCATTTTTACGGATAGTCTTAGCTCATTGGAGGCTATTCGTTCAATGAGGCCGATGAAGCACTCCTCGTATTTCCTGCCTGAAATACGATCTAAACTGAGTGCTTTATCTAACTGCTCCTATACTATCACCTTAGCTTGGGTCCCATCTCATTGCTCAATTCCGGCTAATGAGAAAGCGGACTCGTTGGCTAAGGTGGGCGCTATGGAAGGCGATATTTTTGAGCGACAAATCGCCTTCAACGAATTTTTCTCCATTGCTCGTCAGCAAGTCCTCATCAGTTGGCAACACAAATGGAATGATGGTGAATTGGGAAGATGGTTACATTCTATTCTTTCACAGGTGTCGAACAAACCATGGTTCAAAGGGTTGGACATGAGCCGCGACTTTATACGCGTTATGTCAAGGCTTATGTCCAATCACTGCTCGTTAGACTCGCACTTCTATCGAATTGGGCTCTCAGGCAGCAATTTATGTGCGTGTGGCAGTGGTTATCACGATATCGAGCATGTTGTTTGGTCGTGTACCTTACACCGTGTTGCCAGATCTGAGTTATCCACATCCCTCAGGGCCCGAGGAAAACAACCCGCGATACCCGTTAGAGATGTCTTGGCGAGCCGAGACCTTGACTATTTGAATTTAATTTATGTGTTTTTAAAACGGATAGATTTGAGGATTTAGAAGTTAGTGTCATCTTGTGTTCTCCCAAGTTGTTAGCTACCCATCGGTGTACCACCATGTTTGTCTTTTTCATCAGAGTGTCGCCTAGTTCGAGATCAAGAGCACATTGCTCTCCAAACCTTGTGTTCACAATCCCTACCCTGCCATCCATTTGTTACAATTTGTCACCCCTAACCTCGAGATAGCCGCGAGTAATCGGCCCCCGCTTTACTAACGTTAGTTTTAAGTAATTTTGTAATCTAATCAATGAATATTGGCTCCGCAAAGCTATAGCAAATGAGCCTGGAAAAATAAACGCATTATAAAAAAAAAAAAAAAAAAAAAAAAAACTACAGCCCTGGGTATGGAGCAGTGCTGAGATTTGTCATTAGGTTTATCCTAGTTCTAGCTTTTTTGCTTTTCCAGTAAGTTGCTGTAAGAATCCCTGATTTGCGCGGTGGGTGGTGCCATTTGTGTTGCCACCATTTCTCAGTAGTCTCTGAACCAACTGAGCTGATTTTTTTTGTGGGTGACAAGTTTGTGGTTGACCCAAATCACATACAAAAAATCGGCTCAATTGGTTGAAAAATTACTGATAAATGACAATGGGTAGATGGCACCACCCATCGCACATATCCGGGATTCCTGTATTTCTTTCTTATAGCAATAAGCAAAAATGCAAGTACGGAATAAACCTATTCTCGTGGAAAGGATTTCACGCGATATTGACAACATTACTTTCGACATTTCCACTGGAAGAATTGACACTCACATAAAAGGTTGTCAAAATCCTCTTTATTTTTTCGTTAATGAAAAAGATTCACCTGGACCCTGCGTTTAGATCAGAGAGCGTTGTGCCACCCAAGTAACCACCAAGCCCGCTAATTGCCTTCTAATCGCCCTTTTTGCAATATAATGCTAATATACGACTTTCGATTCAACGTAAATGGAGGTGAAGTAGAAAGCGAACAAAGGACAATTTTGAGGTAGGTACAAATTGAGTAGAGCATCTCCTTTACCAAGCTCTTCTGTTAATGAGGGATGGTGAGGGGTGTTTTCCCCTGCCACCACTGGCAGAAGGGATGATCGCCGATTTGCTCATGTACCTCCGATGTGCGGAAATATTTATATCGATCGTTTCACACTCAAGTATCAACAGAGATCATATTTGGAGTTCACGGGATTTTCATGGAATTTTCATCAGAGCTCCCTTAAGCAAAATTTCAGAACTAATTTTGAATTCTTATTGCAATTGGACCTAGACTCATCATCCAATCATCACAGAATTCTTCTCAGAACTCTCGTTAAAATGCACTCTCAATTATATTGGAATTATTTCCAAAATTGTTTCGGAGCTGTTAAGCCAAGTTTAACTATATAGGTAAACCTGGCTTAAGATTTAAGCGGAGATGAAGAAATCGGTCCTCAGAGCACTTAATTTTACATTTGACTCTCGTAGTCTGCACTTTGGTATTCTTCTCTGATATATCTTGGTGTCATCCCTAGAATCCTTTAAAATTTTCTTAAAATTTACTTTGGATTTTTTAATCATCCTCGAAAGACTTTTTAAAATCTATCACAGACAAATACCTTTGGAAGTTTCCAAGGCTTACAATTTATTTTCTGGGAAAGGAGGTAAATTTTCCCCGATTTTTAATCGAACAGCCTGGGTCTCCTGACAATCGCCTTAAATCGTACGAGCATATGCAGAACATCTGGTCTCACTGGTATCCCGAATACCTGCACAAATTGCAGTCACTTGGTATCAAGAGCTGCAATCCACCCGTCACTGTGGAAGTCGACAGAATCGTCATCGTTAAGGAGGACAACGTTCCTGCTGCCAATTGGCCGCTCGGGAGAATTATTAAACTTCATCCGGGCAAGGATGGCGTCGTCCGTTCGTCTAGTAGCAACGATCGCTCTGCTACCATCACCGAATCCAGCCCTCTAAAGATCCATGTAGGGTAGATTATTTCAAAATAGGTCAATCCTGCAAGTTAAAACGCTACGCTAGCTTGGGGAGTCAGAAACAGCATGCTACAATGTGAGGTCATTTGGTTCACGGGAACCCATCGCTCAAATGGCTTGAAGTTTGTATGGGGAAAATCGACAAAATTGATGAGGAAAGAACCACTTTCCCATTTGTGGCTCTAGGTGGCGCTGTAGTAGGTCGATTTTCTTCGTGTACAAGATGTAGAACCTTTGGAGTATTGGAAACATCTTGGCTCAAGACTAGATGTGAATTCGACTTTACCCCGAACAGTTATAAGCGTTTCAAGGAGGAAAGGTATCAATCGTCAAGAACAAGGTGATGCTGGAAATTTACAGCAACAGACATCTATGGGTAGTGCTGATTAATATTTTAACAAAACTAACCCACAACCTAATTCTAAATTCGGAGTACTCACCGGAAGGCCATCCGGCGTTGATTATTCTCTGCAACCATAAGAAATGAAGTGAAATTGTGATTTTTGATCATTTCTAGTCACACTATCTTTGCTACATTTTGTGAAATTTTTCTAAGAGCGAACCGTGAACACTAGACCCACTTTCTGTATTTTTTTTAAATCCTTGTCGGGTATTTTCATCACACGGACAGACCAAAAGTGGAGATAGCAAACCCTGAAATCAACTGGCCTCGTGTGTGGAGCAATATTGCTACACGGAATCTAGTGTCGTCAAAGCGTAGTGCGTTGTATACCTGGGTGAACCAAAAGGTCCCACACCGGTGGCTTTTGAATATTATGAGACGTACAGACGGAGAAAATTGCACTCATTGTATGGCTGCTGTAGAGACCATTGAACACAAATTCTTTGCTTGCCCTAGAGTACGTGGTGCATTTGAATTACTTCTGCAAAAACTGATGGCGTTAACTGGCAGACGGCGATCCTTCAAGTGCGAAGAACTTCTACGACCTTCATTAGAAAGTATATCTGTGAATACGAGAACAGCAATTCTGAAGATCTTATTTATATACATCACCTTCATTGAAAAATGTAATGATAGGATAGATGTAGATATAGATGCATTGAATTTCAATTTTGAAGTTGCAGTTTAATTTATTATAAAAATAATTTTAACTAAACAAAAATCGACAAATCAACTTACTTTTAATAATAATAAAAAAAAAATCTATTGTGAAATATTCCAATTTTTTTTTAGCTATATCAAGATGCCGTACCACTATTATTAGGAGTGATCGCCATTGTTTGACTAATAGCATTATCCCAGCAAGGCACTGCACTTCGAATAAAGTGCCCTGCCGTACTGGGAGTTGTTCTTCAAATGTCGAAGGGTTCTATCAGCCACTTGTCGAAGAACTTACGCCTTTTATTGAAAATTGTCGGACATAATCTTGAAGTCATACACTTAGACATTTTTGCATAGTAACGCTTGGTGAAACGATCTATAGGCATATTTAACTTTCACAATAGACGAGGGGGCTATGAAGTATCTTAACCAGAAAATAAAAACAATTTAGCTTTTAAAGCAAAGAATATATTGTAAACCTGCTGTGGTGATAATAAGATCATTTGACAAATGCATATGTCATAGCCATTTATGAAGGCGGACTTCAACCAGGTTCTAGGAAACCTGTATGTGACTGCCAAGGATAAGTGTGATGTTCCCGAGAACCTCTGGACACAGAAGGTGTCGAAGTTCGCCAAGAAGTTCTTGATTTGGCAAGCAATTTGTACTTGTGGAAAGCGGAGTACACCTTTCGTTACCGCAAGCACCATGAATGGACAGGTGTATTTGGAAGAGTGTCTCCACAATCGGCTTCTCCCTCTCCTGTAGGCTCACAACGGTCCACTACACGAAGGACGTGCTAAAGTAGTATAAGGCGAATGATGTCGATTTCGTGCCGAAAGATCTGAATCCCCCAAACACTCCGGAACTGCACCCAATAGAAAAATACTTGGCGATTATGAAGGAGCACCTTCTAAAACGACCTAAAAAGGTGAAGAATGTAGAAAAAATGAAGAAAGCATGGGTTAATATGCAAAAAAAAAACTGTCGATTATGAGGTCGCGTAGAACCTTATTTTTTCACTATGAAGCCAAAATAAATTATCGAAACATCGGCTGATAAATTGTCGATCGAAAGTTGAATGCAACGTTTCTATGGTACAAAATTGAGTGTTATACGGTACAAAAAGTATGCCATAACTGCAACAAGAAGGGTCACATTGAACGTGCTTGTCGATTTGCAGTTTCGACGAAACGTAAACCTCAAGAATTCGATGAAGCAGCCCCGGTATAAATTATGAAGATTTTCGCGATCACCAAGGATGAATATTGCAATGATGATTATGCGGTAAGTGAATAACTGTGAGGAGCTGAACTATTTGTTGATTTTGATTATTGTTTTATGATTCAATTTATTACACTAGTTTACAAAACAACGTAAAAAGTGTGAACTTTAGTGGTTGACCAACGTTTCTAATGCAAAATCCTACGCTGAATTCAATGCCGTGGTCAGAAAAAATTAAAGTAGAGCCATTTTTGAGATATACAAAAATTTTGATTTTTTGAATTTTGGACAAAAGTACGATTACTAAAATGTCAATATCTTTAGAACTAGTACACCAATTTTAAATCTTTTTTTATTAAAATGAAGCTTAATAAATTTGCTATCGTTCATTAGAATATCATGTCTTGATTAAAAATTTGATTTTGAAGTCATTTAAAAATTTACAGCATTTTTTTTTTATTTTTCCTGCGAATTTTCCATAAAAATCTTGTTTTAATCAACATTTTTAATGGGATAAAAAGATTCAAAAAATCATTCCATAATTTATTCTTAACTTCCATTAAAAACTGGAGAAAATGAGCCTTTAATGGATGAAATCGGTTGGAAATTGTCGAAGTTATGAAATTTTTTGTAAAATCATGGAAATTGAATGTTCCAAGATTGGCCGTTGTCCCGCTCCTAGGTTCATGCACCACTTCCAGTAAGCCTTTCTGCGGACGTGTACGCATACGGTGCATTTCACTAACACTACCAGCTGTCACGCAAAATTAAATGGGATATTTTCAACAATATAATTTACGCTAGTGTTTGTGAGACCGCTCAGCGAGAACCTAACGCAACCAACTCAATTTGACAGCTTTCTTTCTTTAACATTGCTTAACGATGTATACGACAAAACGTGAATTCAAGTGTAAAAATGATCCTCAAAAATTTGTTCCGATCTTAAAGTGGTTGCCATGTTGACTGGATTGCAACAGGGATACACAAAATATATGTGTTTTTTGTGTAAATGGGACAGTCGAGCTCGTAAGGAACACTACGTCCGAAAAGATTGGCCAAAACGGGATAATTTCACAATTGGTAAAGACAATGGTAAAAATGGTCCTCTTGTGGTAAAAGAACGCATAATAATTCCACCACTACATATAAAACTTGGGCTATTCAAAAATTTCGTCAAAGCGTTGCAAAAAGAAGGGCCGGCATTCCAGTACAAAGGAAGGTGTATTTGTTGGCCCACAGATCAAAAAACTGCTCAATGATTCCGCATTCAATACAGTTTTGACACCAGATGAGGAAGAAGCGTGGAAATCGTTCCAGCGTGTTGTCACAACCTTTTTAGGAAATTTCAGAAGCCCAGATTATGAGGAAGCCGTCGATGAATTGCTCAAAAATTATGAGAAAATAGGTATAAATCAAAAATATTGGGTTTGTTACATATAATTAATTTCAAATCCTTTTATTTCACTGAACACAGGTGTGAATATGTCTTTGAAGATACATTTCCTACATTCTCACATGGATTTTTTCCCGGAAAATCTTGGTGACGAGAGTGATGAGCACGGCGAACGTTTTCACCAACAAATGAAGATGATGGAACGTCGTTACCAAGGGTTTTGGGATGAAGCAATGATGGGTGACTAAAGGGTGATACGGTCAAAATTTGGTCAAGGGAAAACGCGTGTAAATCGGTGAAATCGTTTATTTAAAAAATCAAATTAAATTTCTTTTTCAAGTTCAATTAGTATAAAATTCAGGAAAAATATTCAGTTAGGCTTCCGCTTTTCCAAATCCGAATTGCCGGGCCTTACGCTTGACCCCTGCCATCAGATTTTGTACAGCCACCTTGTCCACCTTCTTCGCCGCAGAAAGCCAGTTTGCCTTGAACTGCTGCTCGCCCTTAGCAGTTTTTTTTGGTCTTCTTTAGGTTCCGCTTGACAATAGCCCAGTATTCCTCAATTGGGCGGAGCTCTGGCGTGTTGGGAGGGTTCTTGTCCTTGGGAACCACCTGCACGTTGTTGGCGGCGTACCACTCCATGGCCTTTTTACCGTAATGGCAAGATGCCAAATCCGGCCAAAACAGTACGGAACAACCGTGTTTCTTCAGGAAAGGCAGCAGACGTTTATTCAAACACTCTTTCACGTAAATTTCTTGGTTGACAGTCCCGGAAGCTATGAAAATGCTGCTTTTCAAGCCACAGGTACAGATGGCTTGCAAAACCAGATATTTCTTTGCGAACTTTGACAGTTTCATGTGCTTGAAAACATCTACTACCTTTCCCCTTCCTTTTGCCGTATAAAACTCCTGTCCCGGAAGCTGCTTGTAGTCGGCTTTGACGTAGGTTTCGTCGTCCATTACCACGCAGTCAAACTTCGTCAGCATCGTCGTGTACAGCCTCCGGGATCGCGCTTTGGCCGTCGTATTTTGTTTATCATCGCGATTTGGAGTCACTACCTTCTTGTAAGTCGATAGTCCGGCTCGTTTTTTGGCTCGATGCACGGTTGTAGACGATACACCCAGCTTATTTGCGGCATCTCGGAGAGAGAGGTTAGGGTTTCGCTTGAAACTACCGGCAACTCTCTTTGTCGTCTCAGCGGCTTCCGGTTTTCGATTTCCCCCTGATCCAGACTTCCTGGCTGTCGACAAACGTTCCCCAAACACTTTAATTACATTTGTAACGGTTGATTTGGCAACTTTTAGCGATTTTGCCAACTTTGCGTGCGAGTAGCTCGGATTTTCGCGATGCGCGAGCAAAATTTTGATACGCTGCTCTTCTTGCTTGGACGGCATTTTGACAACTGAAGAGTGAATTCCAAAATCAAAATAGGAGCAACATTCTACACACACACACACCTTCAAAATGAGGGGTGTTCAGGTTTTTTAAATGCAAAATTGAAAGAAATACGTCAAGTTGATATTGACCAAATTTTGACCGCATCACCCTTTATTGTTGGTTTCTGATTCGAGAAACAAGTTCAAAACATCGAAGACAAAATCATTCGATTCTCAATCATTTTTAATAAAACCTAAATAAATTTCTTTTGTATCAACTCGGTTTTAAATCCTGATATGCCTTAATCAAATTGATATGTAGAGAAAAGAATCTCCCATGAAAACTTTACATGCGATTTGGATGCTTACAACGACACCTAGAAAAGGAACTCTAAAGCTGTTGTATTTCAGCAACATTTTTAAGTGTTGTACAAAAATGCTCATAACTTCGACAATTTCCAACCGATTTCATCCATTAAAGGCTCATTTTCTCCGGTTTTGAATGGACTTTAAGAATAAATTATGGAATGATTTTTTGAATCTTTTTATCTCATTAAAAATGTTGATTAAAACAAGATTTTTATGGAAAATTCGCAGGAAAAATAAAAAAAAATGCTGTAAATTTTTAAATGACTTCAAAATTAAATTTTTAATTTAGACAGAATATCCTAATGACGATTAAAAATTTATTAAGCTTCATTTTCATAAAAAAAGATTCAAAATTGGTGCACTAGTTCAAAAGATATTGACATTTTAGTAATCAAACTTTTGTCCAAAATTCAAAAAATCAAATTTTTTGTATATCTCAAAAATGGCTCTACTTTAATTTTTTCTGACCACGGCATTGAATTCAGCGTAGGATTTTGCATTGGAAATGATCATCACCTTACCGAGTTCAAAAATGCTGTAAACTAGTGTTATTGTTTATGGTTCAATT
The DNA here is from genome assembly GCF_037179485.1 of Ochlerotatus camptorhynchus. Classification (NCBI taxonomy): domain Eukaryota; kingdom Metazoa; phylum Arthropoda; class Insecta; order Diptera; family Culicidae; genus Ochlerotatus; species Ochlerotatus camptorhynchus. The sequence goes on from NW_027040618.1 coordinate 621,240, forward strand.
AGAAAATCAATCAGTTTATGTTTTATGTATAAGATTAACTTCTTCCAGCAAATGATATTACAAACTACTGATCTTGTAGAGGAGTTGAATAATTAGGAAATTGTCGGACAGGTTGCAGGCTTGCCAGTTACGTGTTTGATTGATTCTGGAGCAGAAAGGAACACGGTGGACAGGGAAACGTTCACTATGTTGAGGAGTATTGATAGTTCAGATGGCACCCTAATATGTATTTCGATGGGTTCAGACAAGCCGCTTAAAGCATATGCTTCCCAAGGTCAGATTTCGGTGATTGCAACGTTTGTAGCAAGCTTGTTTATTTCCGGTGATTGACCACAGTTCATGGAAAAATTCTATGCCGTCAAAATCGGTGGACCGCTTCTCGGAAGAAGTACTGCGATTCGATACAGTGTTCTTCAAATTGGTCTAAATATTCCAATACTTCAATCGGATACGATTAAAGCAAGTTTCAAAACCCTTTTGAAATATGAGCCATAATGACCACCGGCGAATTTCCTTTGTTAAAGGCGCCGGTGGTGTATTGGTAAGCGTGATTACCCTCACCCCAGCAGGCCTGGGTTCAATACCAGTCGGCGCCACCGCGATGTTCTGAGGCATAACATCTCTGATCACGCCTTCCTTCGGATGGGAAGTAAAGCCGTTGGTCCCCGGTTCATGAGTTGATGGGTCGATAGGTAGGGTCCAGGTGTGGGAGCTGCCTTCCTGGCACGTCGGTAGCATTGGTGCTCAGCACGGAAAATAAGATCGAAGGAAAAAACAAACCAAAGGAAAAAAAAAAATTCCTTTGTTGAGCTGTCATACGATAATTATGTTAGAACCATTTTATTAACGATTTGAGAACTTTAATGGCAATGATTATGTTAGTGGGTAAGGTTCATAGATCATTTTTCAACATCGATCAACTTTATGTGGAGTATATCGCGAATCCAGTAAATTACTGTTTACCAATTCGCGATATATTCCACATAAATGTCGTAATCCTTACAATAATTTCTACTGCAGTCGTTTCCGAATTTAAATTCCACATAAAGTTGACCGATAGTACAAAAATATTAATGGGCCTTACTGACTACCAAAGCCATTACCATTAAAGTTCTGAAACCATAAGTAATAAGGTTCTAATATAGTCCCCTCTCCGAAAGTGTATGGAAACAACAATTATTTTTAATGGTAATGGTTCTCAACAACCCATTATTTGTACGGTTCACTTCCAAAGAACCATAATACACAAATGTTCATGTAAAGTTCCATAACCATTTGAGTTAAACTTTAGCAGGGACTATAAACAATTTTTAACCATTTACTGTAGGTCAAGTTACCTATGGTTCGCGTTTGTGCGGGGTCGCAATCAGCGATTTTTAATCGCTGAGAGAGTGAGTAAAAATGGACAACATCATTGATTGTGACTCTCAGGAAGCAAAATTGACAGATTGTAGATATCAGACCTTCAGATCTCTTCTTTAACCTAACAAAAAAAATTTTTTTAAATGATTTCATAGTTCCGAAAAACACTTTTTTTTTATCTGAAATGAGTATTTGCAATCAATGTATAGGGTTTTTGATCTAATTTCCGTCCTACTAAGCACAACCCGCACTTTACCTCTCTTTTCTGAACGGGTTTGAACCAAAAATTGAATATTTATGTCACAGATGACTGTTAAATTTATTCAGCTTTCCATACGTACCGTTGGATTTGATAAAGAGTCACACATTGTTGAGATATTGTTAAAAATCTAACACTGATTCTTGATTCTAAACTCGTTCTACGAGTTTCAATTCCGTCCTAACGCATTGAAACGCCATTAGATTTTCTTCGTCCTACGCATAAACGTAGAAAAAAGGGATTCGCTAGGAGCGCTTCTTTTGTTTTGAGAACAACGAGCGTAAATATTCATACAATGCGCTCTAATAGGATTTATGTTGTAGCTAATGAACTAACGCATCGGATCAAACCTATTATTGATTTGTGCACGGTGAAATCATTGATATTATTGATCTCTTCTGATCGATAGAACGGAAATGGGCGATTACGACGAAGTAGCGCTCTACCCTATGGGATATATTTTCATTCAGAGTTTCATCAAACATCGCAACGAAATTATGTCAAACTGTCATATTTAACGGAACGTTAACATTTGAAACTAACTTTCCTTTAAAACCATACTTGAATTCAATGTTGCTACCACTAAATGACGCGTAACGAATCGTTACTCCGAACATCATCGCCCAAGCATTCCGCACCATTAGAGCCGTCACTGTTTCCGCTTTGCCTATACCTAGCTAGTTTTCTATTCCCCGCTCGGTTCCTTCAATTGACACGAATGACATTGCCGTTGAAGCATTTCCAATATCATTTGGCTTAATTATCACTCACCCTTGCCGGCCGAGCTATTATTGCCAGACGCAGTTCACACACAGGACCTCTTCTCCTTAGAGGTACCCCCAGGACCCAAGCTCTGTAATTGAACCGTAGTTGCATTGCATCCTTCTCTTCTCACCACGCAGTTGGTCGCCTTCTGGTGGACTACGCATTGAATAATAAGGAAACAAACACACAAAGCAACGAAAAAGCAGTTTGGGAAAAAGGGCCCAACAAGCACACGTAACAACAACATCCGAACGCCGTTAAACAAACAATGTTGCCCAAAATTGTGTAGTGCGATTGTGTGTGTGTTTGTATGTGTATGAAATGCTTGGGAATAAGGGCCGCTCTACAAACATCAGGCGCGCACTGGAAATGGCCTGTCGATAAATTTTGAATATTTCACACGTCGTAAACGTCACAGTCAGCTGGATAATATTCCCTTCAGTGGCAGTGGCAGTGACACAAGCGGTTCTAGTTTTCTGTCATCGGCAATCAACGAACTGGGATCATCGTATTTCGGGGACTGAATGTGAGTGAGTACGGGACAAAGTTGGTAATTTCTCGTCGTCGTCCTCTTGCGCCGGGAGGATGGCTTTTATGAGCTTCACATTGTGTCGCAGCAGTAGCACACAGTGCAATGTGCAATAAAAATAAATATGACAACGGCCATGGGAAACTGAGCTTACCCGGTGTGTACACAATGTGAGCGTGCATGAGCTTAGGCTCGGGGGAAGTACTTTTCTGTGTTAATGGCAGTAAGTGCGGTGAATGGGCCATGAGCAAAAAGAAATGATTCGTTTTTGCTGCCGCTACTCAAGATTCCAGATCGAGCAACGGTAGCGAAGCAGCATGGGGTACAATGACGACAGCGGCAAAGACGACGCACATAAAATGCACGCATTATCGTACGGTCTGTCAAGAACAGTGTCAATCTCTTGACAATGTCTCTACACGAAAGTGGTGAGCATCGATTGAATGTAGGTTAAAACGAAACTCGTACATTTATTGGAACATTTTCCAAAGTGGTGTCAGGACGCTTTTTGGATTTAGACCGGGAAAAACGTCTTTAAAGGCTGTTAATAAGCATCAGACAAGGGTTAGAATCTGCATCGATAGCATTGCCAAATCTGATCGATAATTTCCCTTTATTACTACACACAACAATGCATAGGAGTAGCTTCACGCCAAATGATGAATCGATCAGACTCGACCTTCTCGGATTTGCATGAAACTTTGCATAATTGTTTGTTTTGTGCAATTATTCCCATATGTGATAAAATTCTTCCTTTTTGAATCCTGCAATTAATTTTATCTTTTTCCTCATGATTTATTTTCCGTTGATCTTGTTTTCCGTACCGACGCCACACACCTGAACTCTACCTATCGACCCATATTAACTCATGGACCGGAGACCAACGGCTTTATTTTCCTATCGAAGGAAGCGCCATCAGAGATTTTATGCCTCAGAAAATTCCGGCGGCACCGACTGGGATTGAACTCAGGCCCTTTGTGATGAGAGGCAATCACACTTACTACTAAATCACCGGCGCTGCTATTTATTTAATTTTCTTAAGGTCTATTGAAAAAAAAATATGATATGTTCAGGGAAGTTCTAATTACTTTAGATAGATCCGGAAATTCCACAAAAATGGAAGGAACTTCAGGAAAACTTCATGAAAATTAGGAAAAAATGGAAATCATCAAAGCAGTTCAATCAACTTTAGAAAAACAATTGGAACTTTTAATAAATATGGAAGACATCAGGAAAATCTAAAGAATTTCAAAGAGATACAAAGAACTCAATGAAAGTCACGAGAACTTCAAGGTAGTTTCAAGAACTTAAGGTAAATTAAGGAATCCCAAGGGTTGCTTAATGAATATCTAGAAAATTGCAGAAACTCTTGAGAAGGTCTTATAACTTTTGGGTAATATATTAGTATATTAATTAAGCGCTTGGAGTTGAGGTAGTTAGGAAGCGACCTAAAGAAAAAATAATATTCATAATCAGCTCTAAATTTGCCATGACTGTACTGGTTCGAAATTCATTTTCATTGATGCTTTTTGACCTGGAACTGCTCTATTTAATATTTCGAACACTCATTGACTGATTATTGTGGTTTCATCAATTCCCAAAATGAGTAACTCTAGAGTTATCAAACAGAAAGGATCTAACCGAATATGAAGTGTCTTTACCAAAACCGAGAACCAGGTGATCGGAGGGGGTAAATTTTATGCGAAAATGTAAATGCGGCATTTGCTACACTCCGGCATCCATTTAAGCCCAGGGAAAACCGTACTTTCTATGGATCGAGCCACAGAATGAAGAGTTCTGTTGTGTAATTAATAATTCTTCATACTGTTCTGCCCTAGTTTCTTGCAGCGCTCCGTATTGAGCTCCGGTAGGTACTCTAGAGAAGAACTGCTGTACTGTGCGTGCGGTATTTATGACCGTTTGTGTCGTGCATAATACATGTGCGGGAAATGGGTCATACATTTTATTGTACGCTGCGCTTCGAGTGAGTTCTCTTCCCTGCTGAGTCGAGTGCGGAACGATGATTATAATTATTCGATCGAGAGAGCGAGACAGAAAAAAAAGGGGTGCATAAAGTAGTTTTTGAAGGTCACTTTCGAGATTATTTCCCGCGCAACATGTGCAAAGGGCCTGTTTGCCAAATTGACAGAAATTATTTAAAAAATCGATTGCTCATGAATCACAACACACCCTCGCAATCTAACTACATCATCTGATGAAGCAAAATTTCTGTTCCAGATGATGTCGTTGGGTTTTTTTTTTACTATCAGACATGTTTGGGCCAAAAGGTCTCCAAATTTTATGAATGTTTGCCCACAGGTAAAGTTTATGATTTCATGAAGGACAATTTTTTCAAAAACTTCGGAGTGTTTAATTTTTTCGGATTTTCCCGGATATCACGTACTTTGTACGTAGTTTTTGGTCATATCTCAAAAACGGTAAGAGGCACCATTCTGAAATGTTCAGCAGTTAATAAAAAGTTTTCAAGTACGAAAAAATGTCATTACTAGGAAAATGGTTCTCTTTGCAATTTCACTTCACCGTGAAAATGTTCGTGGCAAACATTTTTCAGTATATATTTGTATAGATTGAGGAGATATTTTCCTAATCATTTCACTAGACATCGTTGATGAGTGATGTCCTGGAAAATCCAAAACTTCAACTAACATTTGCCAGCATACATAACCATCGGATTATCGGATTACCCCCACTAATCCAGCCACAAATTTGTCAGATTAGCGGATGGGTACTGTATATTTTACCTGTGGACAAAATTTAATATAATTCTGTGAACCTTCAAACCATTTTGCATGATAATAAAAAAAAATAATGCCCTGTTATTTTTGCTAAATAATAATATTTTGTGAGAAGTCAACGTTTAACTAGAATCATTGTTTTTCATTTAGCACATAGGCCCTTTTAACATATTTATCTAGATTTCGTGATGATGCAAATGGCAGATGGTGCTTATAATACGTCAGCTGAGAATTGGGACAGCTGTTAAAAGCTAGGAGGAGGTGGCAAACCAAATTCAATGCTGATTAGATTAGCGTAGCGTTTCAACGAGTCACGTATCGCTACTTCATCAATCATCAAATTTAAGGCAAACTTAAAGAAAATACCTTGATCAATCTATTCGTACATGGGATGAATCAGTAATCGTCACATCAAATCCTCAAAATGACATCAATGCTTCTAGAAAACCCATCGTGGATTACAACATAAAACGGGAGAAAGGGAAGACATGTATCAAGATTATTACGCCTGAAAATTGCAAACATCGCGAAACGTCAAACAAACATTTGTCGGTCGGTTCTCCGTCCACCAGTTCGTCCTTCGGTGGGTGATTGTACGAATATGATTATTCGAGTGGCTTATGCTGGCCAAAAAGTCAGATCTGGCAGCACGTCATTGGACAAATATCCTGAAGAAAAGTTACCAACTTAAAGGAAAAAGAAACCGTCGAGCACAGGATTTTCCAACCTCTTTGCATCACGGTGCTCGTGTTCTGACATTAGGGTTGGATTACCGAAATATCTGAGTTTTTTTCTTCTTAGCAACAGCATTTACCAACTGGGTAATATTTTCTATTTAGAGACAAATTTGAATTTGGCATCAGATTGTACAACCAAAATCGACAACCGTCACTATTGCTGAAACCTTTAAGCACTGAACGATAAACATTGTGACAGATTACATGTACTCTCATCTATGATTTTATATAATATAAAAATATCTACTCTCCTCTTATTCTATTTAAACAGAATGATTGTAGGACAAACCATACCACCAAATGATTCTCTGATTTCTCCCATCATATAAAATATACTAAATTTGATCAATATCGAGTATTTATTTAACGATAAAAATCCAAATCATGTTATAAATATCTAAGGGTATGTGGCTAAAATCGAAGAAAACATATCAAGAAGACTGACAACTCTTCCATTTTCTCATACGACCGCTATGAGACCGACACAATCGCGTCATCTGTTGCGCAAAGGTAAAAGCTTCGAACCAATTTGATAGCAAAGATTGCAACCTCAGAAGAAAGGTTTGAGTATTTGCTCAATTTTCTATGCAGTACTTCCACCCTCGCTCGAGCGCAGCGCTACTGTATCTGTCGCTTGCATTCTGGCAGAGTTGCCAGTCTTCTTGAGTTGATGTCTTCGCTAAAACCCACTAAGCCAACCCATACCAAAACGTACAACATTTTTTCCGGACACGACACACAGAGAGTGATTTTTAAAATGCAGAAAAGGATCAGAATTCTGATTATTAATGGATAACATTCGAGCAGTTTAAAATAATGTTTTCGACCACTCAAACTTTACCAAGGTTGAAATATTTACTTCTGTAACCTCGAGAAAAGAGGTTCCAGTTTATTATTTTGATGACGACACTCAAAACAGTCAACCAATTGCATTCTAGAGTTAAGGATTCTGTAAACAAACACGATAAGCCAAATCAAATCTTAACAAAATGTGGGCAAATCATTGTGAAGATCCTCAGAGTTCAAAAACTCTGAATTATCAAAACTACATGTCACCAATAATTCTTTTGAAATCAGAAAATCCTAGAATTCTTAAAAATTTAATTAATTTTTTTTAATTAATTAGTTTGGTTCTCCGGTACCAAAGATGCGTTTGAAATAGTTTCTGAACCATGAATTTGGTCGATATTTCCGCAGTTATGAAAACCTCAGGAAATTTCAGGAAATTCCGGTAATCAGAGAACTTTTGGAACTCTTGTTCTGCGGAGACTTCTAGCAGTCTCGTAAAAAATAACTTCATAATTAACATATACTTCTGAAGCATCCGTAAATTCTCAAATTCAGCCTCACAAAAAATTATAAACATGTGAAATGTTCAAAATGGCCAAACTACTGATATTAGACCAGATATTCTATGGAAGCTTCAGAAAATTTTGTTGTTTAGAGATTAACTTTCTGGAGCAATCCAAATTCTAGATGATCTCAAATTTTTTGAATGTCTAATAACTGTTGGAACTGAGAGACCGCAAAACATCGAAGCTCTGGTAATATATGTATGTATGTAAAGGATACCACTCATTGTTGCAGGGCACAGCCATTAGATTGTGATTAGATTGATCAAGTACGAACTTACTAAGATTTAGTTTTGAAGAATCAAGCTCGAATGCAGAATTTTAGGACCGTTGTTGCTGCTATTCAAGCATTTCGTGCGATAAGAAGGGAAGTTTCAGCGGCGCCTTTGGTGTAGTGGTAAGCGTGATTACCTCTCACCACAGCAGGTCTGGGTTCAATCCCAGTCAGCGCCGCCAGGATGTTGTGAGGCATAGCATCTATGATCACGAAGTAAAGCCGCTGGTCCCCGGTTCATGAGTTGATGGGTCGATAGGTAGGGTCCAGGTGTGAGAGCTGCCTCCCTGGCGTCGGTAGCCTTGGTGCTCACCGTGGAAAACAAGACCGACGGAAAAAAAACAAGGAAATGCACCCCAAACTGTGAAAACTCTCGAATCGCCAGGAAGTGCCAATAGTTTGATGCTGAGTGTTTTTTTTTTAGTAAATTTTGGAACTTCAAGAACTTTTGATATGTTGACAACTGCGAGAACTTTCTGAACAGACAGTAATGTCAAGAAATCGCTGCACAACGGAACCATTAAACATATTAAACACTTCTAAAACATCTGGTACTTTAAGAACTACCAAACTCTATGGGTCCTAGAAGATTCAACAGCTGCGTGGTGTCACGGAAGCTCCAGAAGTTTCTGTTGTTTCCAGAGCTCTTTTGTACGTCTCTACTGTTCTTTTTTCCTGCAGTAGACCAACCCTTTTTTAGGCGGTTGAATTTTTCCAATTTAATTTTTCTGCCATGTAGTTAGATAATACGTAGTGCGTTAAAATAAATGAAATTCAAAATAAAATAAGCGGCTGCACATATGATATAATAATTTAAGCAGAAACTAGTTGGTCTGACAGTATTAATAGCGAAGAGGTCTTTGGTAGTAAATTTAGTGTGTTTCGATGTGATCGCGATTTATTATTATCAGGTAAAAAATCAGGTGGTGGTGTACTTATTGCTGTGAATGCTACATTTCAAGCTGAACAAATTGCTAGTGAAAGACAAAAAGACTTTGAAGATGTGCGGGTTAAAATTTTAATAAACGGTGAAAAACATCTTTCCGCTTCTGTCTACTTTCCTCTACACTTTTCCAAAAAAACAAGCTTACGAAAAGTTTTTCATTACTGCAGAACTGAAAATTCAAAGAGAAGATCCAAGAACCAAAATTAATTTTTATGAAGATTTTAACCAGAATACTGATAATTTTATTCAGGATAGTGATAATGATTCTCTGCTGTTACCAATTGTAGGTGTTAACGATACTTTGTAATTCATCTTTGATAAAAGCAGCCACTTAGGACTTCATCAAATTAACCATGTTCGTAACCAGCTCAATTACTATTTGGATTTTATGTTTACTAATTGTACAGAAGGTTTTTGTATTGTAGAAGCAGCAGTTCCATTGTGGAAGAATGAAAAATTTCATACGGCTATTGAATATTCAGTGTTCACAGACTCGCATCGGTCACGCCCAAGCGTTATTGATTTTGTATTAGTTTATGGTTTTAAAAATGCAATTGTTCCTTAATTTCACAGCAAACTGAATAACATAAATTGGCAAAACCTTTTAAAAGTTGAAAACAACATGTTGACATACTGTATACTAGCTTAATATCATTGAAGTATTCATTCGTAAAAGACTAATGAGAATAATGAACAGTAAATATCCGGTGTGGTGTATACAAGAAATCAGAAATATTAAAAACAGGAAGCAAAAAGCACACAATTCGTATAAAAAGTTTTTCACAAAATTTAGAAGAATACGTTGATATTTGCAGAACACTTGAGGCAGAAATATCGCCAGTATATGAGAATAACAATTCAAGAGTAGAGAACAATATCCCAATCTGATCCAAAAACGTCCTTTAACTTCGTGACCGAAAAAATGAAGTCATGTACATTCCCATCACTCATGCAGTTTGAAGACTTTTAAAGCACTGATAGTGAGGATATTTGGAACCAATTTGCTCGCTTTTTCCAAAACATATATAAGAAATCCAGTAATGCTCTCGATTTGAACTATTATTCTTACCTAAATGAAGAGGAAAACGACGTATCAGTTAATAATGTCACTGTTCAAGAAATTTGAATGACTCTTGAAAGTCTCGATGCCGGCAAACGACCTGGTCCTGATGAATTACCTCCATTTTAATTGAAAAAATAGCAACTAGTTTTGTTAGACCATTGTTTTTGCTTTACAATATATCTCTCAAAACAGTTGATTTTCCAAAAATTTGGAAGAAATCATTCAAAGTGTTTTTTATGTTACTTCATACGCGAAGTTAACGATTTTCAGAGTTGGTTGGAAATGCTAACATGAAGCTTTAGTGTGATGATTTATTAGCTAGAGAATGATCTTTAGAAGAGGGTAGGTGGATAGTTCCGTTAGAGTACGGCAGTATGAAAATTGAATAGAAGTTGAAAATGAGCGAAGGGCCATTAAAGCGACAGTTTACAAGATAGACGCACATTTTTGCCTAGCCCGTACGATGTACGCGGGGACTTGAAGTATGTCTCCAAGTCCACAGGCAAAAATGAAAAAAATCAATGTTGACTATCATCATCAAATAGTGCCCAGGACCATGTTGGCCCCTTCCGGGTATGTTCCGGGTTCCTCCAGGGGAATGACCAGTTTCTGAATTGACTCAAAACCCATCATACGACACAGCAAATCATACTTGATTCAAAAACAAGATCAATGGAAGTCAAATATAGTGCCAAGGACCACTTCACCCACTTTCGGGCATTTTTCAGGAACCCCCAGGGAAGTGGCCAGTTTCTAACTTGGGCTAAAACGCATCATGCGAGAAAAATTTCGCAATATTTTTTTTGTATATTTGTAAGAAGGGTCAGATCTCACCATAGATTTTTTGTTAAAGCTACATATCTTACCCGGAAACGGCCATCGGAGGTCAATTTCGCTGTAAAAATAATTGACCACGAAATCAGGGAGTGAGTTTGTTTTTACTCGGGTTTTGACGTTTGAAATAGAACGGCCAAAACTAGACCGCACCGGTACGCACGCAGTTTGATCTATTTTATAGCGAATTCGTTTATTATTCAGTTCCAACCTGGATCGGGTATCAAGATTGGGTCTGCTTGTTTTCTAGCAAACGTCAGTTTGATCGTTTGTTTTTAAAACCTGGCACGAGTCGAGGTTCGCACTGACAAAAAGTTCGGGTTCGCACGGGTTGGAACTGGTTCCAACCCCGATAATAAACGAATTCGCTATTAGCTTGATCTATTTCATTTTAGCTGTTTCAAATATGACATAAATTTGGATCTAGATCAGACCACCGCTAAAGATGCCCTTAGAGTGCCACCTAGCTGTGGAAAGTACACTTTTTACACGGAAAATATTGGTAGCATTATACCAGTTTCAATGACAGGTACAAGTACAGCTTGGCTGCTTTAAAGCGGTTTTATAAAAAATGAAACATTTTTCTACCAATACAATTCATTCGTATAGTAACGTATACGGTAAAGTAGAAACCCGAAAATTCCGACAATTGATTTTACTTTGAATCTGTATGTAAAACATAACGTCTGACAAAATGCGCTGTATTCGCACAACGTTGTATTTGTACAATCTATGGAATTGAAACATGTTTATGGCGGTATCCCTCAACAGGTATTGTCAATCCACTTGAAAGGTATAAAATATGACTCGTGAAATAAATAAAAAAAATATATGACTTGTTTTATACGTTAAACCTAAGGTATAGTGCACTGAATAGCGCATTATTGGGTGAGTACAGACAAGAAAATATCGTTTTTCGCTAGTCTGATTTTCCAGTTTTCAAGTCGACCGACAATATTATACTCGGATTTAATTCCGATCACAAATGTCCGACTGATTTGGTATCGAAGTTGGTGTTAATCAATACAATCATAAGCAAACATTTAGCAGATTTTCCAAACAGGGACTTTCAAAAGTTAGTCCTAGTTGGAGTTTGCCACCACTGATGTAGAACTGGAATCTTCTCTCGCTTCCGCACTCACCAAATTTGGGGGTATGGTTACCAATTTGGAATCGGAAGAAAACATATATGTTCCAAAAATTTGATGGTATCTTAGATTTGTGGATAAAGGAGCACAGCTCAAATTAAGACCATGCTGGAGGTGGCTGTGTTCTCATTCGGGTTCAGTTAAAGAATATTTTGGGTTGGACAGCTTCTTGACTTCCTTGGGAATAGGGTATGATTGTGCTTGCAATATAATATACGAATTCAAAAATGGTGCAGGCTACGAAAGCTCTCCATTGACAACAAAGGAAGTGCTCAAAGAACACTAAGTCGAGGGTGTTCATCGACTTTCTCTGTTGATAATCACGGCTTTACCAACCGATTTAACGCTATTTTTGCTATATAGTTTGTTGAAGAGGTTTTTAACTGGAACGCAACCGCATCAAGGAATATATTTGCCGCTGAGTTATAAACGAAAGACAAAGTCGACGAAGAGAATCAATCAAAATCACTTATCACTCCTTTGGCTATTATGCCCAGCTAGAACTTTATGCTCGTTCTCAACAGAGGGGATTAGAGCCCTTTGCCTCTAATCCCCTCTGTTGAGAACGAGCATAAAGCTCTAGTTCGGCATATTAGCCAAAGGAGATTTCATTTTTTCTTCAATCCATTGCTCAATTAGAATTTCGAATGAATCCTGACAGGACCTCTTTAACTGTTAACCTAGATATGTCCAGTATATTCATAAACGCAAAAAAATGATTGTACAAATGTTTGTGCGCTTTAAAAACCGTTCGTATTTAGCAGGCTGAACTGTTAAGCTAACGGTCATTTCAAAACGTTGTTTTTTTTTTCCTTTGGTTTGTTTTTTTCGTCGGTCTTGTTTTTCGTGCTGAGCACCACTGCTACCGACGTGTCAGGGAGGCAGCTCCCACACCTGGACCCTACCTATCGACCCATCAAATCATGAACCGGGGACCAACGGCTTTACTTCCCATCCGAAGGAAGGCGTGATCAGAGATGTTATGCCTCAGAACATCCCGGCGGCGCCGACTGGGATTGAACCCAGACCTGCTGGGGTGAGAGGTTATCACGCTTACCACTACACCACTGGCGCCGTTATTTCAAAACGTAGTCAGAAATTATTCCATTTTATACCAAATTGAACTGGCATAAACGAACACGCTAAATATTAAATGATTAGAGGAAGAAAAATTCGATGTTAATTTTTCAATCTTCAGAGTAAACACTTTCTGGTTCAGCGTTTGCATGAAGTTGCTGTTCCTTTCTTTGCCATCAGCCTTTTAGAGGACTGGCTTTTGAAGCAACGTGAGGATTCTACTTGGAAAAGCAAAGTTCGGTCATATCTCGAGCTTACTGGTCTTTGTATGGAGGAGAATTATTTCATTTCCAGAGGAAATTTTTATAAACAAACTAAAGGCGCTCCTATGGGCAATCCGCTTTCTCCATTTTTATGTGAATTGTTCATGGCTAGAAAATACTCTGGAGGATAGGAATTTGTTGCCCAAGTGTTGGTATAGGTACGTGGTTGACATTTTTAGCAACACACAGGATGCAAACTCTGCCTCTTAGCGATACAGGCAAATCAAAGGAAATAGCTCACATTTTTTAAATCGCTAGACTTAATGATAATAATTTCGACAAATACATTAACAAACCATTGATTTCGAAGTTTAGAAGTTTTGGCCTCGATTTAGTATTCAGCAGCAGGACAAATCAGCTGTAGTCACTGTTGGGATCAACAAAAGATTCAATAAATGTCTTAGGGAAAGCCGGAGTCTACAAAATCTCTTGTCCAGATTGCAATAAAACCTAAAATTGGTCAGAAGAAATGGACTTTGGAAACAAGGTTTAAGGAACACATCGCAGAGGTGAAAAAGGCTAACAAAGAGATGGATAAAGGACTTCGTTATGAATTTAAATCCAATGTTGCAGAACAAAGGGGCACAATTTGACAAAGGATAACATTAATATCCTGCTGAGTGTATCGTCGCCTTGGAAACTAGACGCAGCAGAAAGTTTAGAAATATCTAGATAGAGCTGGAATTAGGGCGTAACAGCTTTTGTAAACAATGACTTCTATCGATGATTTCTAGGAACTCAAGGCACGCCCACGTAAACCAACATAACCATCGGATAGGGGAAGTCTTTCCCTACCTGATGAGGATGTTGGTTTGCGTGGGCGAGTCTTGAATTTCTAGAAATCGTCGATAGAAGTCATTGTTTACAAAAGCTGTTAGGCCCTAATTCCAGCTCTATCTAGATATTTAAACATAGTCCATCAACATTGCTTAATAGAGATCAAGGTAACGGATACTCGAGACTCTTTAGACATGCTACCTAAAACCACGCATCGTAGCATGCCTCTACCTGTTGGAGACTAAAGGTTAGGTAAATTGTGACATAACAGTGGATATTTGCTGATTTTTAGTACCTATTGATTAGTATTTAACTCGTACATTAAAGATGGATTCTTCAGTGGTGTTGAGTACTTGGCACTGATAAAGTCTGCAAGTAGTAGACGAAATACGCGTATCTGTCAAAAGATACGCAATTATAACGGAATTTAAGGTGATTCCTTGTTGAGTCCACAAATGGCCGCCACGTAGGCTATAAATGCACTTCCACCTCAAAGTTTCAATTACACAAATCTCGGAAATTAGTGCCCCATATCACCTGAAATTGCTACTTCATGTATGCTGCAGTGCAGCAAACGTGGAGTAACAGTTTCATTGTGGTACATGTCGTGGAAGCTGATATTAGTGCACTTAAAATTTCGAAGTGGAAAGTAACCAATCCACTCAAAGCTCTTCATAAAGGGATTCCGTTAAGAGGTTCGACATATTTAAAGGATTGCATTTCAAATAATGAACGTGGTTTTTAAAGGGTGGTAAACGTCTACTAGTCATTTGGAATTTGTAAACTTTTCTATTGAAGCAATGGATAGAGATAGACCGTTAAAACCTTATTCACTGACTTTAGTAAGGGCCTTTGACAGAGTAGACATTCCCTTACTTCTTTTTATATTAAAACATTTAGGTATGACAAGTACACTTTAAAATGGATTGGATCATACTTGACAGAAAGAATACAGATGGTCCGCTTTAAAGGAAAAATGTTCTTACCAGTTGGGATTTTTAATTTCAAAACACATATCGGTTTTTACATATCATCTGAAAGAGCTTCGTTTTCTGAGCTAAACGGGTACACGACGTTAGGCATACGGTCGTTAGGCATACGGACATTAGGCATACGGACGTTAGGCATACGGACGTTAGGCATAATGTACGATAGGCATAATGGACGTTGGGCATAAAGGACGTTAGGCATAATGGACGTTAGGCATAATCTACCCGATGAATTCCAGCAGGGTGATAATGGATACCGTCTATTGATTGCTGACTTCGGTGACAATAATGAAAGAGCCTTAATTTTTGGAACTCATGAAAACTTGCGATGTCTTGGACAGATGGTACGTTTGCCACAGTCCCTTGTTTGTTTCGGCAACTCGTTCATGGAAGTATCGCTTCCTCACATCAGCAGACGGTTCCTTTGATTTTTATTCTGATGGCAACAAAAATAGAATCGTTGTATCGAAAAGTATGGCAGGAAATCCTGGAAGCAGCAGATATGTTTTTTTGTTATTGAATGAAAAACCACAGAATTCAGCATTCTTCATTTTATAAACTGTTCTTTGGCATCATATTTTATTCAACCTTAGCTGTTTTTTTGTTATTGAATGAAAAATCACAGAATTCACCATTCTTTTTTTCATGAGCTGTTCTTTGAGGAAAACCTTTTCTTCTTTGACAATTGCAATATGTGTGTATGAATATATTATAACAAATGTGTGATTGTTTTTTTATTTCTAGATATAGTTCAAAACTATGCTGAGTTTTCATTGCTAGATTACTTAACCGCTATCGCTACTAATCTTGGATCAAAGCAAATATGTAGCTACGTCACTTATGATATAATTAATAATGGATTCCAAATTGTGCTTATTGAATAAACTATGTTTGTTTACCTTGTATCATATTTTATTCAACGCTTAGCCTAATTTAAGCATTTTTTACCATGCTCGAAACAGGTTTCTAGAGTTGCACAGCAGCAAGGTATTTTATGCCTAACGTCCATTATGCCTAACGTCCAATATGCCTAGTGACTTTATGCCTAACGTCCATTATGCCTAACGTCCGTATGCCTAATGTCCGTATGCCTTACGTATTTATGCCTAATGGGGTACACTCGAGCTAAACCATATTTTTCATCGATCCTATAGACATTCTTCTAGGTTTTTTAAACAATAATTAAATATTTAGTTGTTGACGCCTCTCATATAAAGTCCCACCGAGGGGATTCGATAAAAGACCAAATGCAACATTTGGGCTCAACCAAATATGATTTGAGGTGGTGCAGAATCGTTGACATTTATCTGAAAAATCTTCCAAAGTATGAAGGATGCATGAAATTTTGGGAATCCAAATTTGTTTTTGATGAAAAATTACTTAAAAATTACATGAACCGTCGAAATCTAGTGTTATCTGTAAAAGAAAACTCTTTTGTCAAAAAATACTTTCTTAGACTTATTTTTTTTTTTTTGAGGGTCTCTGAAAATTGATTTTTGACAAAACAAATCGAGTCAACACTAGATCTCGACGTATCGTTAATCTTTAAATCATTTGGCATCAACATTTTGTTTCGAATTTCCGAAATTGCACTGTTTAGGATGGAATACTTCAGTTATATGAGCATCTCTTAGGGACGATGCATAAAAGACGTACAATTTTAGGGTGACCAGACATGTAGAAAACTATGCTAGTAGGGGAAAGGAAAACAAATTTGGTGCTTCATGAAATGTAAACAAACGTTAATCGTTTGTTTACATATGCTGAAGTACCAGCTTTGAACCCCCTCCCTTTTGCAGCGTATTTTTCTACATGTCTGTTCACCCTAAAATGATAGGTTTTTTTTATGAATCTTCTCTTAAAACTCTTTTTAATTCCGGTCCTCTGAGAACTTCCTAATTTATCATAGCTTCTCTATCGCCCCATCGAAATCGTCCAACGCCTTTGCAGTCAACGGTAATATCGATTATTTTTTAACCTCACCCAACAACTAGGCATATAATAAACGATCTACTTAGTTTCGTAGAACCCGAATTGGCAACCGCTGGTCCTGTGTTTTTCTTTCGTCGATAAACAAGCGCATGAATTTGTCACATACACATTCGGTTCGGATTCGAGTATGGTGTGATGCTGTTTATGTTTTTATATTTTCCACTAGGAGATTGTACGGGCGACGAGGGTGGGAAATTACGTCGAACGAAGAAAATGACAAACAAGCTCGAATTGTTGTTTGACGTCGGTGTGAGTGTTTTTTTTTTCTCGGTCGTAGGATATGAGGGCTACCGGTGTCGGCGGTTACTGGCATTCTTTGTTGCGGATTGGAGCGGGCTGCCAATGGAAGGCATTCTGGGGAAAATGTAAGATTTGTTTTGGGAAAATACGTATTTCTTAGAACATGCACCTTAACTTTAACGCACCGTTCTATTAATCCCAAAAGAAAACACAAGCATGAGCAAGTGGATTTCCCAACACTCATCAACGAGCATCAGCAGACAGCCACACGACCGATTAAACCAGTTCAAATCTGTGTTTTGTTCACTAAAATTCACAAAAACGTAGGTTACTCATTGATTGAATTAAATTTTCCTCAATTTTTCAGGAAAAACTTTTCGAATATGAGGAAAATAGAGAGAAGTTTCACTCAGTCTATTGGTATACTTGTAGAGTGAGTAGAGTTGTCGTCGATTTTCCTCCTATTCAAGCAGATTTCAGAGGAAGGTCTATGAGAGGCCTACGTTTTTGAGATTTTGAGTGAAAACCCGCTCAATTTTAAGTTGAGCTCATCGGCCGTACAATTGCCTTGGGAGCAAAAGAAGCAAATGAGAAGGAAGACCATCAAGTGGAGGAAATTCGTGTCATCTATAATTCTCAATACTTTTCCAAACCACTTTGTGTCTACATTTATTATCTTTGTTTGAAGCTACACACATCCTCGGTGGTTCTTCCGTTTCTTTTTTCCCTCTTCATTCTTGGATTATTTGTTCCCCTCACTTCTGGGCCCAACCAAAGGCTGCTGGCTGGTGCCGTGTTCTTCCCTGTCACTGAAATTGAAACATCTTTCATAACACTTGCTGTCATTGAATGTCATCGGGCCGAGGGAAGGGGTGTGCGAGTGCATGTGAAATGGAATCGGGAAAGGGACACAGTTGAATTTTAATTTGTAATTCGACTATCTCTGTAGATGCACAGAGAACGGCATTTTTTCTACAGTGTGAAAACGAGAATATAAATTCAATGCGGGAGATCGTTTGGTCGGTGACAAAGTGAAACAAGAAGAATGAGAATGCTTTCAAATGCTACATGATTTTCTTTTCCTGCCGAATGACGTCAAAGTAATAATTAATTCGAATCATGATGTAAAACTGAAGTCGGTTGGTTGCTAAGTAAAATGTCACCAGCAGCGAAGTGAAAAGATGAATCAGTAGGGAAAACCAAATTTTATTCGATTTTTTAAAGCTTGGTGACCATTTACTGGGTGATATTGTCTATTACATTACTCCTTAGACTGTATGTCATTGTTTCAGAAACGCTAACAATATTTTCATACACATTGTTGTCACTATCATCTTAAAACTGTCAACTAACAGAAGTAATCATATTAACAAAAATATTCAAGAATTTCATATCCCTGATGCACAAGAATTTACTATGGATAATTTGGAATATTATTTCGTTTGTGGACAGAATCATCGTAACCATTCTTATATCGAGTAAGTTATCTAAAACTTAACAAATGTTTTCTAAGAATTGATTCTATTTTCGGTTTTTAAATGATCACATAGCATAGCATAAACCAGGTTGCACAATGTGGTAGGTGGTACGAGCTCCTAACTGTTGTTAAGAAGGAGACCCACCTTCATCCGTTGCTGTTAGATAGTAATTTGTGATTGATTACTACCTCTTAGATAAAGGATGTGTCTCCCTCCAACAGACCAGAGCTGTCCTGGTCACGTCCTTGCATCTGGTGGGGAAAGGGGAGAAATGTTAGTCCGACACTTACTTAAGAGAGATGCAGAGAACTCTACGACCCCTCATAAGTGTCACGGGAAGGGTGGATTTTTGTTAGTAGGGAGGGTAAGCCATAGGATACGCCCAGCCGGCGTTGCTGGCAATCGTTACATCAAGCATTTAATAAATAGAAGCTGTAAGTAGTTTATCTGTCCGTTGTTGCTGCCCATTACCTAAACATATTATTCAAAACAGTCTTTAGATTTTGGAATTAAGAAACGTTTTCAGCTCGATCCTGTTGATCTTTTGCGCCTGAAAATGTTTGTTGATTCTAAACATATGCAAAATTCATTCTGATCGATAGGAGGATCTCATGTGTAAAAGGTTATTAATAGTATGTGGAATCGTAGATTAGAATGAAAATTCGTCCTTGGTCTAACTCCCACTGTTTTATGATTGCAAGAAGCTTGAACCCGGGAGTGAGAAGGTGACAGTTCTACAGCAGCTACAATAGCCCATTTCAAGAACGCAAGTATTCCGAAGCTATTTTCACATATGATAAGCCCCGCTCCAATACATTATCGATGCAAATAATACACCATTAATAATGTACTGAAACTTCCAATCAAGCAGTAGTGCAGTACTTGATTGACGCGTATTTAGTAAGTTTTGAAATGATGGATATTTCCTATCGAGGACAGAGGAACGAAAAGGTATATAAACTTAGCTGAGCGTAACTACGCGTAAGCAAGAACAGTCAGCACCACATGCAACGGATAAGAATTTGAAAACTTTCACTAAATGCACTTTTCAGCATCACTTCTGTACTTTCAAATTAACATGAAATTGTAAATTTATAACATTTTCACTAGAACGAAAACGATGCAGCAAAACAAAAACACGTCATTTTCGCAACGCGGCCTACTTCAATCCTTTTGGCTTTTAAAATGATCACATGACCTCAATACAGAATGACTGTCAATTATAACTGTAAAACGTGTAAACGTGAGAATACGTCAAATATCACTGTTGAGCAGATCCATGCCAAATTATGAATCGATCTGATACGACCGATTTGCATATTTGTTTGTTAAAGTCAAAAATTCACATTTGAGCTAAGATTCGGTTATTTTGAATCTCACAAAAAACAAATCATTACTAGCAAACGTCACCTCCAACTGAAATGGCGACTGAGACAAAGTATATTAAAAATAATTAATTTTCAGGAAAAATTTACATGCGACAAAAGTTCTGGTAATTTTAAGTGGAAATAAAATAAGGGGTTTGTACCTAAATTACAAAAAAAAAACATACTCTTCAATATTTTTCATTAAAAAAGCTTTCGTAAAATTTTTCTTTGTAAAATTATTAAGTTGGACACTTAGAGATTAACAACTTTTGGAAAAAAAAAATAAACTCTCTGTTTAAACAATTTTCTGCAAAGTTATGTGATGATGATGATGATGATGTGAATGGAACCCACCATTAGTGAAAGAATTACCAATGTATGCAGATACTTTACTGATTGTAAAGTTCTGCCTGATGGTTTGTTGCAGCAGGGTGAATAAGCTTCATTGAAGATCTTTGGATAAAACGACCAGATGGCCATCTGTAATCACGTGACAAGGAACTGGCAAATCCACGAACCCTCGTCCAGTCAACAAATCCTTTGATTCCCTTTGGCTGCTCCTCCCCAACACAATATATAATATAATGTTTTAAAATATATGATTTACAGCAATGTTCCAATTTTGTCAGCACCTCTGCATCCGAATTTTAATTATTTAAGATAATAAGAATTGTTATTTTAACTCTCCTTCTTTGATAATATAAATTTTAATTGTTTTGTTTGGGTGCTTGTTTTGTCTTGTTTTCTGATTTATTTTTGAAAAGATTATCAAGGAGGGGTTGACAAAAAGGGTTATATATGTACTCAAAGACGAATTTATTTACCCCATCCGAAATCGCACTATCACTTTCCTTATAAATTTCCTCAGCTTTTAACTTCCATTTTCCCCTATCCTTTGCTAGCAACTTCCAGACTCATACCTTACAAAATCTTGCTTCAGTGTATCCTTCCACGTAAAGCTAGGTTTATCCTCTTTTTTTCAAATTAAACTTAAATTTATGAACTAGTTGGTCACTCACAGTCCGCCGGACGGATATGAACATAAACTTTATGGAAGTATCGAGTAGTCTTCCTGTTCCGAAAATGCTTGTGATTGGCAATTTCCAGAGACGTAGACTTAGTGTATCCTCGGGAATTAGTTGAGTCACTGTTATAATTTCTCCATATTCCACTATTTAAAAGTGGCAATCGTATGTTGGGCCTAATAGAAACATTTTAACCAGATCTAAAACTGAATAATAGAAAAAAAAACCCAAGGAAATAACTGCTGATTGTAGCGTACACAGATGACTATAAACAAAACATCAAATGATAGATCCCTAGAAATCTTTGTTAGTGTATGTCTCTGTCGTTAAATTTACAACTATTTAAATAAAATAAATGGAAAGTTCTCACCTAATGCTGCACTTGTTTTTGGCTGTTCAACGCTGTTGACGATCATCATCACAAGTGAATTAATAAATAGGAACGAACGCACCAAATGAATCCAGGAGCAATGTCAACCGGATGAAATTGCATGGTGCTGATGGTTCACCTTTCTTGCTTGAATCAGGATGATATCCACCAAGCCCTTGACCGCTTCCTCCACCTCGTACTGCGCATACCTTTCAACTGAATTAACATGTTGCCTCTCCTTGAATACATCTTGATCCATGGTGATTCCTTTTCATCAAGAAGGATGTCCTGTCTGTATCTGTGATTAAAGGAGTCTCCATGAACTCCAAAGAACGTCGGGGGTTCAGTGGGGGAGTTTGTTTTCGGAGCTCATTCTTGACTCTTTGCTTGAACTCTTTGCTAGCGGCTTCTGGACCGGTGCGATGGTTGGTTTTTTATGCTGTTATGAAAATATTTTTTTTTCCTTTGGTTTGTTTTTTCCGTCGATCTTGTTTTCCGTGCTGAGCACCAATGCTACCGACGTGCCAGGAAGGCAGCTCCCACACCTGGACCCTACCTATCGACCCATCAACTCATGAACCGGGGACCAACGGCTTACTTCCCATCCGAAGGAAGGCGTGATCAGAGATGTTATGCCTCAGAACATCCCGGCGGTGCCGACTGGGATTGAACCCAGGCCTGCTGGGGTGAGAGGTAACCACGCTTACCACTACACCACCGGCGCCGTCTTTATGTTATGAAAATATGGCGTGATATATTTTCCTGTTTTTTACTAGTCAAATAAACAGTGGAGAAAATGCTCGTCAAACTTGTTCAAAGGCAGAGCCTACTGAACAATTTTCTGCAAAGTTATGTACTGAAACCCCGTTTTTTGATCTTTCAAAATCGTTTCTGTTAAAAAAAAAACTCCAGTAGCTCCGAGGAACTCTTGTAGTAATGAATAGAATTCTGTATAATATTATCAATAGGATTCAAAGGAATCTTGAACGTTAATTCATAGGAATTCCAAGTTTAATTCCTGGGAAATTTTGTGAAGACAATTTTGAGGATTATTTCACAAAAATTCTGAAGAGAACTTCAACGCTAGTTGCAAGAAGAAATACGTGGACATTTGGAGTACACTTTCAAACAGTTTCTAGAAGAAAAAAAAAATCCAGAGCTGGGAATTTCAGAGAATACTTCCGAAGTTAGAATTACCATTAAATCTGATCATAAAGTCTGGAACGCTCAAAAATTGTCAATTTCAAATTGGTGTATTTCTGTTAAAAATGCATAACAAAAACCTGAAATGCTGCATTCGGAAGTTGAGTGTATATACAACGGTTACTATGATGAGTTTTCACCGTTTGCTTTCCAGTTTTCAAAATGACGTCCAAGCAAGAGGAGCCGTGTCAAAATTTTGCTCGCGCAGCAAGAGAATCCGACGTTCTCACACGCCAAGTTGGCAAAATTGCTGGATGTGGCCAAATCGACCGTGACAAATGTTTTAAAAGCGTCTGCTGATCGCCAGGTAGCCTGGAACCGGCGGCAATCGTAATCCGGACGTGGCAGCGACAACGAAGAAGGTGACGGTGAAATATAAGCAGAATCCTAACCTCTCCATCCGGGACGTCGCTGGCAAGCTCAATGTTTCCCAAACTACTCTGCAGCGGGCCAAGAAACGAGCCGGGTTGTCGACGTTTAAGAAGGTGAAGGTGGTGAACCGATATTACAAACAAAACACGTTGGCAAAGCAGCGGTCCCGAAAGCTGTATATGAATCTGCTCACAAAATTCGACTGTGACGACGAAACTTATGTGAAGACGGATTTCAAGCAGCTTCCGGGACAGTAGTTTTATACCGCATCAAGAAAACGGAAGGTGGCTGAAATTCTCAAAACCATCAAACTATCGAAGTTCCTGAAAAATATCTCGTCTGGCAGGCCATATGTACGTGTGGTCTACTACGGCATTACTACGGGAACCATTAATCAAGAGATCTACGTCCTGGAGTGCCTGGAAAAGTGGCTGCTACCATTCCTAAAGCAACATAATAGACCTGTGCTGTTCTGGCCGGACTTGGTGAGCTGCCACTATGGGAAAAAGGCAATCGCGTGGTACGATGCGAACAACATGGTTGTGGTACCCAAAGACCACAACCCACCCAACAGACCAGAACTCCGCCCTATCGAACGGTACTAAGCCTTGATCAAACGGAATCTAAAAAAAAAAACTAATAAATTCATGAAAAACGAGCAGCAGTTTAAATCTAACTGGCGTTCGGCGGCGAATAAGGTCGATGAGACCACTGTGCAAAATTTAATGGAAGGGGTTCAGCGGAAGGCACGGCAGTTCGGATTTGGCAAACCAAATGAATAAAAGAACATTTTTTCCTTTAAATATATGAATTGAGCTACCAAAAGGAAAATAAGAAGATTTTTGTGATTGTGAAGAAATTTGTGATTCCTCAAACTTTTTCCGTCATCATAATTGCGTAAAATAATGTATGAAGCTTTTGTAGGTTTTAATATAAGCTTATATAACTCCAATCTGTATCTCTTTGCATGACAAAGTAGAGTGGGCAGAACATGTTATTGTTTTTCAGTTAATGTTATTTATATTCACTGAAAAACAATGGTAGGATCTGATCACTCTGGTTTTTCATGCTTAAGTGATACAGATTTGAGTTAGCAGCACAAGTTGTAGCTAATATCAAAACATAAAAGAATGCTCACATTATTTTACGGAATTCTGATGATTTAAAAAGTTGAAGGCAAATTTATGTAAATGAATGCACGAAATGATTGCAAATGATTTACCATGCCTGATTAATTAAACATTGAGAAAGAAAAACAAACATCCTCTCTAACGAGCAATCAGAAATCAGAATATCTGAACATCAGAAGTACGTTCAAAACTAATGAAGATAAGAAAAAAATATCGCGTAGCTGCTCAAAAAGAAGAAACGATTATTTATTGAAATAATCCAGAATTAAAAATATATTCAGCTTTTCTGAAAAATTTGTAATTTTTTTTTTATAAATCTGTAATCTCTATAAACATAAATCTGTATCAAAAAAATTACTACAAATAAATCTGTGACATCACTAATTGTATCTGGTGAGTTTTGTTAGCTTGACAAAACAACTGAAAACTTGAAAAAGTTCATCGTTTCAAATATTATTTAATTTCCAAATTCTTTTATCATGTTCTTGTAATTTCCAAATTCTTTTATCATGTTCTTGTGCTTTTATACACCCATATTTTTGTTTTCGTTTGAACCGTATTTTCCATACAAAAAAAAAATTATTTTTTTCAATTTCATAATCACTAAGAACATGAACAGTTACACTAAATAAGTACTCATTCTCTAGGTAAAAATGTCAAGATCACAGGTTTAAAAATGAAACTACAATGTGCAGAATTGGAGCAAAGATTTAAGTAAACAAAATAACTAAAAATCGACACAAATCTCTAATAAAGAAAAATTCCAAAAGCTTGGTAGCCATCTACCAAAGCTACCCATTGAAAATGAAAATGGGTTGTTAGCGGAATGCTTTTAATAAAACAGCAAAAAAGGTTATCTTTCATTTAATCCCACGTGATCTTGACATTTTTACCTAGGAGATGAGTACTTAAGGGGGTTAGGTTATGATAAGTTCTTTATTGGGAATGACACTGATGAAGACTGCACATTGTAGTCGAAATACGTATCTGTCCTATTAATTAAGTGGAATTAAATGGAAGATAAACCTTTTTCTGCTGTTTTATTTAAAGCAATCCACTAGCAACCCAATTTTATAAGGTACTTCATTATCATTAATATTCATTTTTTGATTCATTTTTAGATACTGTTTCTGTACGATTTAAAGCATCGACAAGTTTCATTTTCATTCCGGCCCATATTAAAAGTATCACTTCACAGTGAAAACGAAGTGAAGTGATGACTTGTCACTCACGGTGAAGTGATTGCCGTGTAAATCAAATGGAAATCACTTCACCGTGAGTGATAAGTTGTCACTTCACCGTGAAGTGACATCGGTTATAAAGGCTCCCATCTCTATATTCTAACTTAAAATTATATTCCTCTAAAAACAAAGCACATCTACTTATTTTGGCATTAATACGCTTTTTAGATAAAGTTTAAATGAAAGCATTATAGTTTGTAAACATTTTGAGATATATTTCTGCTAAATATATATGAAACCTCATAACTGCAACTGTGTAATTTTCACTCAAACTCATAGGTTATTCTACTGAAATAACTTACAGGATGAAAATTACTATCACGTTGTTTTTGAAGTAAAGTAAATAATGATAACAATGTCTGGTATGTGTCTGAGCTGATATTGCAAATATATGATTGATCTACCTGATTATTACAGGGTGATTCAGAATAACTGTCACCGATTTCACAAATATGCAATTCTCAATGGGTAAAATGGGTATATGTTCGAGTATTTTTGTTTTAAGTGTGTACAAATATCAGCTTGTATTGATAGTAAGATTTGAAATTTCATTCGTTTGTGATTTCAAGCAGCCATTGACGTTAAAATGGAGAATGGCATAAATCTTTAAAAAAATCGTGTGTTATCTTTTAGAAACTGAAATCTCTTCGAAAGAATGTAACATTTATTTTTGCATCATTTTAGAGGCACAAAGGAACCATGCTTGGAAAATCAATATCAGAGCTTAAATGCATCAACAGGACTCAAAAAGTGCTGGAACTAAAGCGTGCGTGCCAGTTGTGGTTAATTTTCATGACCAATTTGGCTGATCATTAAGGTAAAGGGAGAGAGATTTGGAATAAACTATGCTTAGTTGAAGATTATATATGTAGAATAACTGGAATATAATGATATCAAAAAGTCATGCAAGCGTTCAATCGTTATGACCATTTTAAAAAGGGACAGTTATTCCGAATCACCCTGTAGATGGATTTTCAATTTTCTAATATTGATTATGAATGGCATACATGTTTATGCCTTTTTGAATAATCGTACGAATTACAGGACACATGAATACATCTCTTCCGATAATGGCATTGAGGAGTCCCAATACTTTATCTGCTACAACATGGAAATCAATCCTGAAAACATTGATGATTGAATGATTAAAGAGCTTCTATTAATTCCTTAAATCTTCAGTCTTGTCCCACTAATACTCCGATAAATTTTGATGTGCTCAAATTTAGAAATTTTTGAACCTTTTAACTAAACCGTGGCGTATTAGTGAGATAGGACTTCATGTATCAAATAACACTTTAAGATAAGTAAAGTGGGCCATGTCCTTCTTTTGAAATTTCTTAGTCAAATGAATCTTTAACAACATCATTGATCGAGCTTGATTTTTGATTACGATGGACATCATTTCGATGAACAGCATCCCTAGATTTAAGGGTAAAGACAGCAGATACATATCCGAGTTGATTGCAGGAAAAATATCTCTTCGAACTAGTTGAAACTTCGCTAATTTTTTTCTCATTGATTTGTTTTTCGTTGATCTTGTTTTCCGTGCTGACCACCAATGCTACCGACGCCAGGGAGGCAGCTCCTACACCTGAATCCTACCTATCGACCCATCAACTCATGAACCGGGGACCAACGGCCTTACTTCCCTTCCGAAGGAAGGCGTGATCAGAGATGTTATGCCTCAGAACATCCTGGCGGCGCCGACTGGGATTGAACCCAGAAGATCTGCTGTGGTGAGAGGTAATCACGTTTACCACTGTACCAAAGGCGCCGCTGAAACTTTGCTTCTTATCGTATGAAATGCTTGAATAGCAGCAATAACGGTCCTAAAATTCTGCATTTGAGCTTGATTCTTCAAAACTTAATCTTCAATGCCTTCAACGATGTACTAAACTTCACAAATTCTTTTTCAGATAATTTCAGTTTCTCGGTCAGAATTCGTTTTGATTGGCAATGCTCGGCAACAGATTCACCTCTTCCAGACCAGATGCACTTTTGTTAACGTCTGCGTAGATCGAACGTATTCACAGATATAGCGAACATCTCCTTCAATTTTCTTATTAATTCGTCGTAGTTCTTCAACATAAAATCTGGATGTACATCTAACCAGACTAGAGCTTTACCTTTGAGATGTTTGATAACCATGATGGCAAAATCGTTCCCATACTGTGCTTGTCTTGAATTTTCCAGTACAGCTACAAAATGCCCAGCAGAAAATGGCAGCATCATCGAAATGTCGTCGGGTTGAAACTTCCACAAGCGTTTTGTTGGTTGATGTACAAGTTACCTTGACTCGGTGCATCCGACGATTAAAAATTTTGTGCGGCTCCAGAATTTCTTTGCACCAATTCATGAACTGGATTTCCACCTCCATGAGCGATGTGATTCAACACCGGTCGGTAAACTGGATGGACAGCGGCTGTAGCATTGCGTTTGAAACGTCGATAACTGATCCAGAACATCCGCCTTCGAGACTTGAATTACAAACGGATCCAGACTCTTCACCAGTAGCAGCAACAGCATTATTTCCTCTTGAACGTGCCAGAATTTCGAGAGTTTCCAATTCTTCTGATGTTTTTTGGCTTCATGGCAGCAACAAGGTTTTATTCAACCTCTGAACTGTAGAGATTAAATAAAATATTTCTTGTGGGCTTGAAGCTGTATTACAAAATGTCCTAACAATGTCAATTGGCGTTGACGGCACCGTCGAAAAATTTGCTCTTCCAGCAAATATAGACAGTTTCTTATGGGAATTTTCGGTGGAGTTAAAGGATAGTACAAAGTCCGCCATGGTTCACGCACAGTCTGACGTTTGCTTATGGAATTTCTCATATGAGTAAAGAGTAACAGAGTCGCCGTCAACGCCAATGTCTACTCTTCATCCCTCAGTCTGCCTACTATTGGTATGAATTTCTACCGTATGCGTGATAATGTTTGCACCAATAAGGTTCCCGTTTCACCTGTGCATACAATGCCTTGGTTTTCTTTGCATGCACGTAACCTAAAGCTCATACCGTAGTAGGCTGTGTATAAAAGAAAATGATTTACTTAGTTTGACAGTTGCACCATGACGAAGTGGCAGCATATTCGTGATTTGTCCCTCGCGCAAATGTCGCAAAAAGACATTTCAATAGCCGTGGGAGTGTCCCGGTGGACCGTCAAAAGGGTTTTATACCGAGAAAAGAAAGGACAACTATCCGCGAAGGTGGCCACAGGTAGTTCGAGGTCAGCTCGGGTTTCGAGGGTTATCACTGCTATCAAAAGAAAGATTCGGTTGAATCCAGTGCGTTCAATAAGGAAAATGGCAAAGGAACACGGGATCAGTGACATTACGGCACGGGAGATCGTAAGGGAAGATTGCGGGGCGAAGTCGAGGGCACGGAAAAAACTCACATGATTACCAACCGCATCTGGGAGCTACGAGTCGAACGATGCAAGACAATCTTGAACTTCCTCAAGCGAAAAAACCCGTAATCCTGTTCACCGACGAGAGCATGTTTACCGTCGATCCCGTATAAAATTCCAGAACCCAGTCCGGTAAAAGACGTGGCCGACGAGCACAAGAACGTGTATCTGACCAAGCATCCTGCTAGCGTTATGGTGTTTGGATTGGTGGCTTCAGATGGCAAAAAAATGGACTCAGTGTTCATTCCAGAAGGCGACAAGGTCAACACGGAGGTCTACGTCGGGATTTTAAGTAAGTAAAGGGTGTCCACGATGAAATTGCCACACTATGAAATTGTTCTAACTTTTTAACCGTTGGGTAGAATTTAATGAAAATTTGGGTGGATTTAGTTCATAGTGCATTATTTACATCCTGCAAGTTTTAAAGTCCTGTGATCAAAACTCGCGGAAATGGAGTCGAAAGAACAGCTCGTGCGTGATAAAATCTTGCGCATTCATCACGAGAACAAGGATCTCTTGCATCGTTCCATCGCTAAAACGTTGGGAATCGCGAATTCCACGGTGTCGCGAAGTGAAGGAAAAAGTATTCCGTACAACACCAAAAATCACAACCGCGTAGTTGGGGCCTTCAACCGAAATCCGAACGCCTCCGTTAGGGATGTGGCTAAGAAGCTGCACCTAAGCCGAAGTTTTGTCCAGAAGGCCAAAACTAAGGCTGGGCTTCGAACGTTCAAGGTACAAAAGGCCCCTAATCGCGACGAGAAGCAGAACAAGTCCGCCAAAACCCGTGCCAGGAAGTTGTACCTCAACATGCTGACGAAAGTTGAATGCTGCATCATGAACGACGAAACATATGTGAAGGCCGACTTCAAACAGATCCCCGGCAACCTGTTTTTCACGGCCAAGGATAAGTTCAGCGTTCCGGAGCATGTCCGCACTCAGAAGATGTCCAAATTTGCGAAGAAATTCCTGGTTTGGCAAGCCATCTGCACGTGCGGGAAGCGGAGTGCACCTTTCGTGACCCAGGACACGATGAACGGACAGGTGTACATAAAAGAGTGCCTCCAGAAGCGGCTGCTTCCTCTCCTGAAAGCCCACAACGTCCCAACAATCTTCTGGCAGAATTTGGCCTCATGCCACTACTCCAAGGACGTGCTGAAGTGGTATGCGGACAATAAGGTCAATTTCGTGCCGAAAATGTTCAACCCTCCCAACACTCCGGAGCTCCGCCCCATCGAGAAGTACTGGGCGATTATGAAGCAGCACCTTCTTAAACGACCTAAGGTAGTGAAGACAGTCGAGGAACTGAAGAAAGTATGGGTTTACATGCAAAAAACGGTTGATTCACAGGTTGTGCAGAATCTTATGGCCGGGGTTAAGGCCAAGGTGCGGGCATTTGCGTATGGACTGTAAATAAAATACGAGTAAAATGGTAAAATGAAGTTTAATAGTTATTTCTCAATCCCTGAAAATTTGATGGCAATCGGATGAAAACTCGAATTTTGCGAATCAATTTTGTGTGTGGCAATTTCATCGTGGACACCCTTTATGTTCTTCCGTGGATCAAAGAACAGTACGGTCCGAAGCCAAATGTTGTATTTCAACAAGATGGGGCTCCGTGCCACACCTCGAACCGCACTCAGAAGTGGTTGCAGGAACATCTTCCGTTCTGGGTGAAGGATATGTGGCCGCCATCCAGCCCCGCTCTTAATCCGCTGGATTACTCAATATGATGCGTCAAGAAGGCCAAGGTCTGTTCTTAACGCCACCCGAGTACAGCAAGCCTCAGACAAACATTGACCAGTACCTGGAGAGAAATGGATCCAGACTACTAGAACCTGCCGTGCATTCCGGAAGCGTGTGGAGGCCGTAATTGCAGCAAGTGGAAACTCGATCGATGATTAACATTAAGACTCTGAGAAACATCCCCCCTTTGAATAAATAAAAAAAAACTCGAAAACGAAATTTTTGAGAATTTTTTTAATTTTGACATTGCTCAATGGTGCAAACATTATCACGCATACGGTTCAGTTGAGTTAAATTTGACACAACATTATACTGTGGTACAGCCCACCGCATGAATAGGGGGAATAATGTATTACTTTTCACCATAAAACCTGACAGATGTCGCTCCGCCAGTCGTGAATGGACCAGTTTTTCTGCATGGAGAATTTCAGTACATCGGCGATTTCTCTTCAAATATTATTTCAATCATGGAGAAAAATTGTTCATTTTATTACTTGTAGTAATACCGATATTGTGTAGAAAAAAAATGGTGGGGTTGTGTACAAGACATGACCTCAGGGTTGACGTAGACTACGTTAAGCTGTGTAGAGAAATTCTCGTGCATTTTTTCTAGATATTGATTTAAAAAACAGTAGAAGTAACCTATGATTTCGGTCCTTTGTACTTCTTTTGGATTTCCTACTTAGTAAAACTTGGTTAAATTCAGGACCTCATAAAAATGCGAATACATATTCTATTTCATTTGGTTCCTTAATTACAATCAGATATGAGTAAGGCTTTCTTCAGGTGATTCATTGAAG
The DNA here is from genome assembly GCF_037179485.1 of Ochlerotatus camptorhynchus. Taxonomy (NCBI): domain Eukaryota; kingdom Metazoa; phylum Arthropoda; class Insecta; order Diptera; family Culicidae; genus Ochlerotatus; species Ochlerotatus camptorhynchus. The sequence continues at coordinate 652,743 of NW_027040618.1, forward strand.
CGTCCAACAATGACCGTCATGATGGCTGATATTCCCTATCAATTCAAGATTTCTAGGACATAAATCTTGGACGGTTGTGTGACATCACTCATGAAATTGAAACTCTTTGTGTACTGGACTGCAACAAACGTGAAGTTGAAGTTTCTTTGTTATAAGTTATGTGAGAGCTGTTATCTGTACTCTTGAAATTTTTCTATGGTAGTGAGATTGATCCTCAGCGATTCAACTTCAAAACGCTAAAAATAAATGCACACACAAAAACAATTTTGCATCAATGTTATGCAACATTTCATAGTTGATCGAGATGATATCAATGAGCCTTGAATCCCTCCAATAAGTTCTCGGTACATTTTTTATCTACCTATTGAACAAATAAAAAAAAAAACTAAGGCTGTGTTCCATTTGGAAAATTTTCACTTTGATTTGACACTTCGAAAATAAATTAAGATGTTCGAAAATTCCTCTGTTGTAGATCGGCTGATTTTCGAGAAAGCGTCTGTCAAATTGATTACTTTTCTGTCAGAAATAAGTCTGCTGGAATAGCAGGTTTATTTGAAAATTTTCCATCTGTCAAATTTAGGTTTTCACCAAATGGAACACAGTCTTAATAACTTGAGCACAGGATCATTTCTTGTTGTGTTTGTCGTATTAGATGCTAGATAAAAACGAAAACGAAATTTGACGAAGAGAATCTTGTCAGTGTTACTTAGGACCTAATGCAATGTCCAGCTTGAATTGTTTCGCTTAGCTGTAAACAGAAAATCGATGAAGAGAATCGAACATTACACTGTCGAATTTCAGAAACTAGCACTGAAAAAAAAACTCGACGGTACCTCTATTTATGCAAAGAGATAAGCATTGCAAGTCCCTCCTACTTGAAGAATTATTCAATTGAACGGCCTGCTATGCCTCACCCCCATCAGCAAAAAAACTGTCCGATAATTTATCGCATTTATCCTTTTAATCACCCCAGAAACACCCCGTTCCCATTTTTGCAAAATAATGAATGTGCGTTCAGATTTTTGTTTTATTCAATCAATAGATTAAAGATGTACCGAGAATTAAATGGCGGGATTTCAAGCTAAAATGTTCTAATCGCGAAATATTGACTATCAATACCGAAATTTCGCATAAATGTCCAACCCATTTTGTGTGGTGTGTGCTGCTGTCTTTCAGTTTTGCCCAATGATTAGGGAACTTTCATAAATAACGTAGTAGTTGAGAGAGGAGAGCGGTTTCAGTAGTTGGGACCGTGTTGGAGGCGAACCAGCCTAAGGCTGAAAGCCTCCTAAATAAAGCTAAATAATAATAATAATAGTTGGGACCGGCCATGTATTAGGTGTATTGCAAAACACGCTCCGAGGGGGAAGGGGGGTTAATTGGTCAAAAATATGCGTAATTTATGGATGGGCCTTATTTTACTTCCAAGGTTGTGTCGCAATGGGTGAGTTGAATTTAACTCGTGGTTAAAAGTGACAGATGAGTTATCGAATAACCCTGCTAATCGAGCGTAGTTATTTCGGACCGGCTAGAAGTTAAATTTTCGTAACCGTGGCTGAGTTCTGTTTGAAAACTTATCAATTTCCGGCATTTTCGAACATTGAAAATAACTTACGAAATGTCACGTTTAACCACGAGTTAAATTTAACTCGGCAATTGGTACACAACCCAAGAAGTATTTCTCAATTACTTTTTCAGCTTTTGTAAACAACGCATTTGATCGTTGATTTGGCGTATTTGGCGTATTCATGGATAAGATAAGCTTGGCTTTCAATGTAATTGGTTATGAGTTAATTGCTCGAAATCATGTAACTTTTTCTCCTCAGTTTTAGTTTGTGTGCCCTGACGTATACATCACGTAAAACATAAAACCAGTACTTATCAAGAACTTCTGCCATTGTCTCATGTTGCTCATTTAATCCGGCTTCGATTTGGCTTGTCACAAATCTTTGATTCACCCATCACCAACCATGTACGATGGGCATCAATATAGATGAGTGTGTGCTCGTCAAGAAATGGACTTTGGCTTGACTTGAAGAAAGGGCATTTCATCATCTCTTCTGGCACCGAGAAAAATCTAGAAGCAAGCTTCGGCTACCTTCAAAACAGCTTCGATCGGTGAATAAAAAATCGAATCAACGTCAGAACTGTGCCACTACGTATTCACGCCGTCGTCTATTTTCGGGGGCGGATGTTTTTCATTCACAAAGATTGCCAGTCGACCACCTCCGAGCGTACACGGTGAGTGGCGCAAAGTCCACACCGTCAATCGATACGACGACGACGCCGGATAGATCATTGGCTGCTAAAATTAATTTCCCGTATTTACTGCAACCCGCTCGCTGTACCTGTCTCGTAAGCGATTTGCTCTCGGACTTAATATCCACCTCATCCTCCCACTTGAATCTTGCATCTTGGGAAATCTTGAAATCAGCTACAAACGTCATAGGTTGTTGATCGCGAAATGGGACTTCAAGAAATGACAGGAAGTTCGCTTTAGCGTCGATTTCAGACTCTAATTGACAGTATCGGTTCAATTGCAAGGCAATTCCGATTCTACGTATTTTGTGCATCAAAATCATCTAATCTCATCCAAATCTTAATGTACATCTCCAAGCATCACCATAATAAACCGTAAACATAAACTGTTTTGTAAACAGTGAGATCATCATCACAAGAGTCAGGCAAAAAACACCAAAACGAGAAGAAAATCATACACGGCACGAGAAATACATAAAGCGACACAAAACTCTCCAGGGCACATAACATAAACACAAAATCCGTGAAACAACACCCAGCGGAGCATGGCTGGGAGGGAAGGGAAATGCAAAAGAAGAAAACCAAACTAGTAGCAACAGCAACAGAGCAGCAAAAAAAAACAGCATCAGCCAAGGCACGACGAAGAGCCAAATCAAAGTGTATGATAGTGATAAAAATTACAAACACATGTGTGTAAAAACTGAACCAAACACACGCAATGGAGACGACGACGTTTTTGGGACGGCAACCATCAGCTCCTCCAGCGCAACCCGCAGAGGGAGAAAAGTTGAGCGATAAACAAAACTTTTTATACCGGCATTATAAGCATAAATAAATGCTGCTGCGATACACGATCACGCGAGAGGCCTCCCATTCAAACCATATGTGGAAATAGCGGATGGGGTGAGGGGTGATGGGCGGACGGGTGAAAATCGTGCAAGCAAAAGAAAGACACTTGAAGATCACCTCCATCTCTCGTCGGCTGATGATGCTGCGAAACAAGATTTTAGCACGTGTGCAGAAGAAAAAGGCCTCCCCGAGGATGAAGAAGCTAGAGTTGGGGTGGAATGGAAGACGAAAGAGCCCCCAAGGGTAACCCTGATCTTTGTGCCGGCAACCCGCACTCGACTCACCTTAGAGCTCGGAAAAAGCAAAACGAAACGCGATAGTGAAGAAGCACAAAGAAGAAAACAGCATAATAAAGCAAAGCCTTAAAAAAAAACACAAAAGTTATACCGGGTTGGCTGCAGGCAGCTGATTGAGGCTGAGGTGCAGGCAGGCAGCAGCCAACCGGTTCGAGTTTTACTCTGGCTTCGGCCCAACTTGATGGGGGCTCGATTTCTTTTCATTTTTACCTTTTTTCTTTTTTTCGATACTCCCCACTTTCCGCTCTCTGTCTCTCTCTCCTTCGCGCTGTAGGACAAAAGGCTAGAGTCATCCATCGAGTGAGGTGTGGGAGGGGGTGGGGGTTTTCATGAGGTTAGCTTTGCCTGCCTGTGGATGAAAATTTGTGTTGTGATCATGTTTAGCTTATCATCACATAAAGTGTACACGGTACATTCGGTGAATCACGATGGTTTCGTGCATTGAGGGGATGTTTATCACGGAACAGCTCAATTTTACCTTCTCGAGAAATATTTTTTGGGATGCTGTGATATTTGTTGGTATTCTATAAATCAGCTTCGTACAATTTTTGTTGATTTTGACGTAGGACTACGGCTGGGATTTCTATATGAGGGTACACTTTGTGAAAACTGAAAATAGAACATGTAATAAATTAAGAAAGATTTTAATAACTCAGCTGCCCTGGTCCAATTTCAATAATTTTATCACCAATCGATCAGAAATATGGCAACGCATTGATAATGTCCGAATGTTGATTTTCAACAAGAAACTATTGAAAAACTGGTAAATGTCCAGCATTGTCCAAAAGCGTCGAATTAACTACCAAATCCACCAATTACCTACATGCATATGCTGCTTCCCCAGCACAGTCGTCAGAGAGTAGTAAGTAGACGAAACAAGTCGAAGTGGCATTCGTCTCAGATCCTCGGGCGCGTGCGAATAGGGAGGATGTAATTGCGTAATATTTTGCATACTCATCGCCATATTCAGAACCAAACGCAAATTCTTCGAGATAACCACCATCCGCCGTGTGCTGGTGTGCTGAAGGTGTTCCTGAAAAATGAGATCCGTGATTCTGTCACCTACACTAAACACGGCAAGCGTAAGCGGCCATGGATGTCATCTACGTTTTGAAGTGACAGAGACGCACTCTGTTTGGTTTCGGAGGTTAAATCATCACCAACTTCGGCAACAAAACGGCTCTTTTCAGGGCCACCAAGCTTATTACAGTAAAGAGTAGGAATAGAAATCATCTACCTGTTTGTCCATATTCAGAACCAACGACCACACAAAATGCTCATGTAATCAAACTGGAAGCAGGGGTACAAATTATTTTGATCAACCTTGATTAACTTTGAATCGCCACGGCAATCTAGCATCTAATTCGACGAAGACGGCAGGAAACATTTGTTAAGCCGAGTTATTTACGAAAGAGAGTGTCGATGAAACGAATCGATCAATGTAGATAGGACGTATTGAAAAGTGACGCGAGATTTGTTTTCCGTACTGAACTCCAATGCTACCGACGCCAGTTAGGCAGCTTCCACACCTGGACCCTACACGCTATTTCACAACTACCCAAATTTGGGTAGAATCCACCCAGATCTGTCAAAACTGAACCTACCCAAAAATGGGTAAACTGTGTTGGGAGTGACAAGTTGACAAATGAACAACATTGATATGAATCCGATCGACGTTTGTCAACTTGTCACTTCCAACACAGTTTACTCATTTTTGGGTAGGTTCAGTTTTGACGGATCTGGGTGGATTCTACACAAATTTGGGTAGTTTTGAAATAGCGTGTACCAATCGATGCATCAACTCAACCGGGGACCAACGGCCTTACTTCCCGAAGGAAGGCGTGATCAGAGATGTTATGCCTTAGAACATGCCGGTGGCGCCGACTGAGATTGGACCTAGGCCTGCTGGGGTGAGAGGTAATCACGCTAACCCCCGGTGCTGATATCGTTCAAGGTGATATCACGGCGAATGAGATCGACCCAAATTTGAGTTTAGTTATCTCAGAAATAAGAAATAAAGTGTAGGAACTCAGCGATTAGTAAATTTGCCTCATGTTTTCCCAGGATTTTCCAGGGAAAAATTCCCGAATTTGAGAAAAGTAAAGATTGGATTCACTCAGTCTATTAGTACTACTCCGAGACTGAATAAAATTTTCGTCAATTTCCTTTTTTCCTGGCAGATTTTTTAGGTTTTCCACAGGAAACCATGAGACAAATTTACTCATCGCTGAGTTCCTGCACTTTTGGCGATTATGAGTGAACTAAACTCAAATTTGGGTCGTTCTCATTCGCCGTGTACGCAAAAGGAAAAGAGCCAGTGTCGCTACTTGATAGCAAACTTCTCATAATGGGAGGAGTATTTGTAGCTTTTATACCACTTGGTTGCAGATCATTCTGCTTTAACCTGAAAATATATAAAAGAGCGCTGCTGTATGGCATTAGCTCAGGTCATTAGCTGCTTGAGCGTCAAGCAGTACAGTTCGGTCTTTGCTCGCTCTGTCGAGTTGTTCGATTAACCTATAGTTTGTTACAAACGTTCGCAGATATACTGCACATCGCGTCGTCAGTAGTGTCGGTCGCATCGCGTGATGGGAAGACAGCGCTCCCGGAGCAGACTTCGTGACCAAGCGGAGAAGAAAAACAGCAGTGAGGGTAGCTCGGAACCTATCTCAAATAGGTACGCTACTCTTCCCACCGATGTTAGGGATACCAACCCAGTCCCGGTGAAGCGGACGAAAAAGAGGAAGAAGAATCAAGGACAGTCCGATGGTACGAGCGGACGCGACGATGTTACCGCGACGATGTTACCGCGACGAACGCCAGCGACATCGGTGATTTCGGCGACGCCGTCGAAACCGAGAATTCTGCCGGCCCGAGTGCGGTGAAAATCAAGCTTCCTCCACTGGTGGTGAAGCAAGTACCACTCAACACGCTGATTGGTGATCTCTCATCGCTGGGCGTTGCAGCTGAGTTTAAGCTCGGCAGGATCGGCACCAAGGTGATGCTGCGAACAAAAGCGGAGTACGAAGTGGCCGTGAAATATCTGAAGGATTCCAAGGCGGAATTCTTCACACACGACATCCCTGTTGAGAAGCCCTTCAAGGTAGTCATCAGGGGTCTACCAAACTTCGACCCCAAGATGGTCGAAGCTGAAATCAACCGGTACAAGCTAGCCCCAATCGCTGTATTCCGAATGACAAGGAGAGACGAAAACGTGAAGACGTACCCGGATTGTCTTTTCCTGGTGCACTTCCAGAAAGGGACGGTGACTCTCAATGCGCTGCAAGCCATCCGATCGATCTACTCCATCATTGTACGATGGGAGCCATACCGTGGAGGCCATCGTGACGTAACGCAGTGCCAGCGGTGCCTCAATTTTGGACACGGTACCCGCAACTGCAACATCAAGCCACGCAGCAGCAATTGCGCTCAAGAACACGCCACTTCCAACTGCCCTGCGGATGGAGCCGTGGCGTTAAAATGCGCCAACTGTGGTGGTGCACATAAATGTTCCGATAGACAGTGCTCCAAACGCGAGGACTTCAAACGCATCCGAAAACAGGCGGCAACTAACAACCAACCAGGACGCAAGAAGGACAAAGTCCCGGCATTTCGGACGGAGGATTTCCCGCCTCTTCGTGCTCCTCAGCAAAGGCAAGCGAATTCGCGGGTGCATTCCGCTCAAGCAACTACCGGTGATTCTGCTGGCCAAAGCTCTCCATCCCCCCCTGGATTCTGGAGACAACCAACAGCGCAAAACAACAACCCCGATCTGTTCTCAGCGGATGAACTGATGGAAATTTTCGTCAACATGTCCGGTGCTCTTCGTAAGTGCCGCAATAAGCCCGAACAGATCCAAGTACTCGGTAAGTTCATCATCCAGTATGGCGTCTAAACCGCTAACTATCGTCACCTGGAATGCTTGCTCTGTAAGAGCAAAAAAGATTGAGCTTGCCGACTTCCTCCGCAAGCACAGCATCGACGTGGGCCTTCTAACCGAGACCCATCTAAAGTCCGGCGACAGATTTTGGTTGCCTGACCACAACATTATCCGGCTTGATCGCACCAGCTCCAGGGGGGGGGGGGGGGTGGTGTTGCCGTCGTCGTCAAGAAAGGAATAAAATACCACACTCTGTCCCATATCCGCACCTCTATCATCGAGGCCCTTGTTGTGGAGGTGGAGTCGTCGACTGGATACGTCCAGTTCATCGCCGTGTACTGCCCTCGACAGTGTGCCGCCAGCAGTGGACTAGCGGCTAAATTCAAGAAAGACCTGTCCACCATCACCCGTACCGGTTCCCGCTTCGTAGTTGGAGGAGATCTGAATGCTCGCCATGAGGCCTGGCGGAACTACCAGCAGAACCAGAACGGTCGTCTGCTGTTCGACCACTCGCAGCATGGGCTGTACTCCCTTTGGTTTTCGAATGAGCCAACATTCATCTCTCCGGCGGGCAACCCAGCTTGTCCAACCCGGTAGCCTTAAACGAACTCAGCTCCGACCACCAACCGGTGGTGTCTGAACTGGGCTGCAAAGTGGTTCCTGCTTCAAGCCTGCGCAAGGACTACCATCGCGTAAACTGGGCCCAGTTTAGACGCGTGGTAGACAGGCACATCATCGACAACCCACCGCTTGACACCATGGAGGACATCGACCGACCGTTGGAGGGACTCCACCAAGCCATAACCGTGGCTGATGAGGCTTGCGTCCGACGAGTTCCTGTGAGGGGTAATTTTATTGCCATTGATTCCCACACCCCACTTTTGATTCGTCTGAGAAATGTTCGTAGACGCCTGTTTCAGAGGACTGGAGATCTGGGTAAAAACGTGAAATGGCTGATCTGAACAGACAGATTGCTTCCAGAATGAACTCACTCCGAAATGAAAGTTTCGCGCGTGTTGTCCAGAATCTGGACGACCGCCCCAGACCATTCTGGAAGGTAGCCAAGGTCCTGAAAGCTCATCCCAAACCCATTCCACCTCTCAGAGTCGAAAATGATGACGATCGGCTATTAATCACCCCACAGGAGAAAGCAAATGCGATCGGCGAGCATGTCAATTCATCGCATTTGCTTGGCTCGAATATCCAAAGTCCGCTCGAAGATCAGGTTGCGCAATGCGTTCAAAACCTAGATGCCTCCCCTTGTGTCGTGCCTCCGGCGGATATGATTACAGAACAACAGATTTGCTCAGCGCTGAAATGCACCAAGAACATGAAGGCTCCCGGGTTTGACGATATATTCAACTTGATCTTGAAGAGACTCAGCATGAAAGTGCTGTCTCTTCTAACCACTATCTTCAACAGATGTTTGGAATTGCACTACTTTCCAAGCATCTGGAAAGTAGCAAAAATCATACCAATCCGCATACCCCTTAAGGATCCAACATTGTCTTCAAGCTACAGACCAATCAGCCTCCTTTCAGCGCTAAGCAAATTGTTCGAGAAACTCATTCTCAATCGTTTGCTCAAGTTTGTCGAGGAAAATAACATTCTCCTTCCGGAACAGTTTGGGTTCAGAAAGGGGCACTCCACCAATCACCCTAAGCACAGACCCTTCTACTTTTTTCTGTGCTTGAAAACTGGTGAAAATGTCAGAGTAGAATCCTTTACCGTTATTGAGATATGTCCCATGTGAATGTAGGACAAAAGGTCGAAGAAAATAAGGTTGATGGACAAAATGTCGAAGGACTAAAGGTTGAAAGAACAAAAGGTTTTAGGGACAAAAGGTCGAATGGACAAACGGTCGAAATGTATAATCTTGTCAATTTGTTGGAGGATAAAATGGGTGGCTAATTCTCAAATATGTTTCCTTCCTTAAATCATGAGCGTTTCTTTTAAGAAACAAATAACTGCCTTTCTCTACAATTCATTCCTTCTTCAAATCATGAGGAGTTCTTTGGGGATATTTGAATTGATTTTTTTTTAAAGTTTGTTCAAACTCTGAGTTAAATCTTCTTAAATAATGTTCTTTTCAATGCTGGTGTTTTGAAATCATGTCCACTTCGACTTTTTGTCGATTTTAAAATTCTTCGTAGATCTTGCTCCAGAACATGTCATTTTGATGATTTTCTCCTGAGATTATATTTCTTTTATTCCACCCACTCAAATAAGTGTCGACTAAAAAGTTGAAATTCATAAACCCAAGAGCAAACCAGTCCCAAAAATAAAAATAACCACAACTGATTAATATTCCCGAGACGTTGTAATCAAAACAAAAAGCCTTCATCTTTCTCCTTCTTTCATTCTTCCATTGACTTGGTAAATACGAAACCTCTGTGCGGAGAGGATACACCCAAGAGTGGAACAAAAACCTGTTCCATTGGTACTGCAGCAAACCTGGATTGGATCATATGCCGTCATGGTGGTGGTGGTGGTAAACCAAGAAGCGACACGATGTCCTGTAAGGGGTTGACTCTAGTGGATATGTATTATAGGTGCCTACTTCTTTATATAAGAAACAAATATAAAACAATTATATTAATAGCAATTTATATCAATCTTCAAAACAAAAACACAACAAAGAACAAACGCAAAAGGTTTTATGAAGATCAAATAATTTAATATACTCATCAATCTTCGCAGAATTAATTGATTACGAAAGCAAAGCAAAAAAAGTTCTCTTCTCCATTCGTTCGTTGCACAGTCAAACTATGCTTTTCTTTGCCCGACATCATCTTTTGCAATCGGATCGGACGGATGCACCACATCCAACCTCACCAGCAAAGCACGATCGAAACGACCAAAACACAGAATAAGAAGTAAACAATCGGGTAAGCCGTAAACACACTCTCCTCTGCGGTTTGGGGTGGTCATAAATATGGTTTCTTGCTTGTTTTGAATTGGTAATTTTCCTCACTTCTCCTCGTCGGTCGGAGGAGCGAATAACCCGAACAAAGAAATTAGAAAAACCAAGCAAAAACACACTCAGATCAGATGATGCCAGGCATCACAGCGACAGCGAAACTCGGGGCAGAGGAGGAACAGCGAATAAGCGAGAGCAGAAGGAATAATAAACAGGCGAATCGAAGGCAAAGTCAAAGAAAGAGTGTGTACGAATGGAGCGAAGAAAGCAAAAACAAGCACCTCATACTTAGAACCGGTTTGTGGTTGTTGGTTGGAAGATGAGAGAAGTGGATGATCGCAGTGGTCCAGAGGAAAAGGGGGTTTTTCAGATGGAAGAAAATGGGTTAGGAAGGGTTGAGAGAGGATGAAAGAGGAAGACGAGCAAAAGCCCAGCCAAATTAACATCGACCAGTCTTACGAATGGGTAGCAAGTTGATAGAGGGAGAGCGTGACAGTGGACATGGAGACAAGTGTGGAAAACTGCTACAGAAAGGCAGGAAGGGTTCGTTTTCTTTACGATAACTTCGCAGTTCTGATTTTGGAGCAAGAGGAAGGCAACGAAATGGGATTGATGGAGCACTAGCTGCACTTTTTTTTTTGCGCTTGCCCCCAACTTAGTGTTTTTTGAGCACTTCAACATTTGATAATTGAGAGAGGGGAGGGAGCCTCACGCCAAAGTCACGAGTTGAAATCACAACCCCGAACAAGTCACAAATAACCTAAGAAAGTTTACAAAATTTAAAAAGTTTACTAAATTTACAAAATTTACAAAATTTACAAAATTTACAAAATTTAAAAAGTTTACTAAATTTACAAAATTTACAAAATTTACAAAATTTACAAAATTTACAAAATTTACAAAATTTACAAAATTTACAAAATTTACAAAATTTACAAAATTTACAAAATTTACAAAATTTACAAAATTTACAAAATTTACAAAATTTACAAAATTTAAAAAATTTACAAAATTTAAAAAATTTACAAAATTTACAAAATTTACAAAATTTACAAAATTTACAAAATTTACAAAATTTACAAAATTTACAAAATTTACAAAATTTACAAAATTTACAAAATTTACAAAATTTACAAAATTTACAAAATTTACAAAATTTACAAAATTTACAAAATTTACAAAATTTACAAAATTTACAAAATTTACAAAATTTACAAAATTTACAAAATTTACAAAATTTACAAAATTTACAAAATTTACAAAATTTACAAAATTTACAAAATTTACAAAATTTACAAAATTTACAAAATTTACAAAATTTACAAAATTTACAAAATTTACAAAATTTACAAAATTTACGAAATTTACAAAATTTACAAAATTTACAAAATTTACAAAATTTACAAAATTTACAAAATTTACAAAATTTACAAAATTTACAAAATTTACAAAATTTACAAAATTTACAAAATTTACAAAATTTACAAAATTTACAAAATTTACAAAATTTACAAAATTTACAAAATTTACAAAATTTACAAAATTTACAAAATTTACAAAATTTACAAAATTTACAAAATTTACAAAATTTACAAAATTTACAAAATTTACAAAATTTACAAAATTTACAAAATTTACAAAATTTACAAAATTTACAAAATTTACAAAATTTACAAAATTTACAAAATTTACAAAATTTATAAAATTTACAAAATTTACAAAATTTACAAAATTTACAAAATTTACAAAATTTACAAAATTTACAAAATTTACAAAATTTACAAAATTTACAAAATTTACAAAATTAACAAAATTTACAAAATTTTCAAAATTTACAAAATTTACAAAATTTACAAAATTTACAAAATTTACAAAATTTACAAAATTTACAAAATTTACAAAATTTACAAAATTTACAAAATTTACAAAATTTACAAAATTTACAAAATTTACAAAATTTACAAAATTTACAAAATTTACAAAATTTACAAAATTTACAAAATTTACAAAATTTACAAAATTTACAAAATTACAAAATTTACAAAATTTACAAAATTTACAAAATTTACAAAATTTACAAAATTTACAAAATTTACAAAATTTACAAAATTTACAAAATTTACAAAATTTACAAAATTTACAAAATTTCCTGTCGACCGGCACACTCATCTGCTCCCTTACCTTGGAAAGGAAATAAGATGAGTGCCTACTTGGTTTCATCGACCTAATAGCCTCAATCGAACTGAGACTATCCGAGAAGATGAAGTAATGGTCTGCGGGCATGTTGGAAATCATCCCCAAATTTTACGACATTGTTCAAGATTTAATTGACTATTCAGAACTTCAAGGTCTGAACTCTAGAATCGTTTGGAAAGCATTAATCAATATCATATTGATACCATTCGATGATAAGCATTTTGTCAAAAGGTTCGCTTGATTTTCATTGATTCATAAATACTTTCAGGACATTGTTGAAGACTTCATTGAGTCGGTAGAGCTTCACGATCTAAATCTCAGTACGGTTTGGAAGCATTGCATATTTTATGGATACCATTCGTTTAATGAGAGAGAGAAGGATTAGTATTTTCCATTTAATTCCACTACTTTATTTGCTTATCCTTGACAGATACGCGTATTTCGTCTACAATGTGCAGACTTCTTCAGTGTCTTGTACTAATACTCGACTCTACCATTCGTTGTCAAAAGGCTCTCTTGAATTTCATAGCCTCATAAATAAATTCAAAATTCATTTTTCAAGACTTTCATTTAGACTGTAGATCCTCGAGGTCCCCAACAATTGTACCAAATTTTAACGAATTTGGATTGATTGAAGGGTTTAACGGCTCTTTCAGTCTTTTTACTGCAGCAAAAACGTTGTATTGCTTCAACTCTACAGACGAATTTGGTTATAATCTCGATAAGCGAGAGAATATTAAATTTTGCATGGGAAAATGTGTGGGAAACGGAACGATCCTATTCATTTGCTTACCATAAATCCAAATATTGCGCAAATTTCACAAAATCTTGTACTTATACTTAGAATACTATCCAAAACAACTTTGCCTAAGAGCGCAAATCGGTTTGATCTTTGTACAAAAGGTTTCTAATCTTTCACTTTAGACCAAATGTTCTACACATACCTACAACCAGTGCTGCAAAATCTCGACAAAACACGGTGATATTGACAATTCTGCTTTGGTCACTCATTTTACCTAACAGTCACAGTCAAGGCAAACCATGTCAATTGTCAATGACAATGCTGTCAGTGATGAACATGTGTAGATTTTTATATTAACGAAATGTTTAACGAAATTAAATGATTTGAGCAACACAATTACAAGGATCCTGCTTGGATAACATCAACGTGACACAGAATGTAATATATTACACTTTTTGTTAAGTCTGCAAGTGACTATGTGACGAACAATTTTGTCAGTATCGCGCACTGCCTACAACCGTGCTCTAGCGGAACTATCAACCTACCCTCAGTCCTTTCTCTAGCTAATAAATTATCACACTGCAGCTTCATTTGAGATAGCATTTCCAACTAACTGTAACACAACAAGGGAATCAAGAACATCCTATCTTCCAATGTTTACCGACGATAAAAACTCTAGTAAACGGAATCATGATCAGTGTACATCTGAGATCATGGATTATCATTTGTGTTACACATCATGATCAGCAACAAAAACGATAATCCACTGATTTGATAACAATCGCTGCGTACACGGTAACAAATCCGATTCCATTTTCATGAATAAAAAATCATAAAATGAAAAAACTTGCCATCCCATGAAATCGTAACAATGATTCGTGATTTCGTCATGGAAATTCATGATTTCATAATGCAGTGGAATCAGGACCGCTACAAGCGTTACACGTACTTGGCAAACCGTGTTCATAAACCGCACAACATAGGTAGCTCTTATAGGCCTTTTGTTTTCCATCTAGTACAAGTACTGAATCCAGTATGATGCTTTTTACCCTTCTTACAAAGAAGGGTATAGATATCACTTGGAAAACCGACTATCGATCCGAGGCCTGGAGGGCCGAGTGTCATATACCATTTGACTCAGCTCGACGAGTCGGAACATGTGTGTGTGTGTGTGTGTGTGTGTGTGTGTGTGTGTGTGTGTGTGTGTGTGTGTGTGTGTGTGTGTGTGTGTGTGTGTGTGTGTGTGTGTGTGTGTGTGTGTGTGTGTGTGTGTGTGTATGTGTGTATGTGTGTATGTGTGTGTGTATGTAACGAAATGAATGCGCTCACGTTTCTCAGCAACCACTCAACCGATTTGGACAAACTCGGCTCATTGAACGCTATTGCACGGTTTTGGAATCGGTGAACCGGTTCCGGAGATATGATCGGAATAAGATCCGGTGAATATGGGCCTTCACGATGGATTTAACGGAAAACGTATTAAAACCATCATGCGACACATCAAATTACTACAGAATTCAAAAATAAGATCAATGCAAGTCGCACGCTATGCCTGAAGGGACTTTTTTTGCAACTTTCATGTACCTCAGTTTATTCATCACATGAAGTTAATATTGATCCATAAAATCAAATCTGTGAAGGTTTTAAAATATTTCATCTTGGGTTTTTTGAGAAAAAGTGTTTTGAAGTATACTTAGGCGTTTATGAGGTTATTGACGATACAAAACTGTTAAGGATAGAAACAAATTCAGCTGAAAATGATTCAAAAATAGATTGAAGTTGTCAATATACTACGTTTCACTGGAACAGTAAGATTCCCTCTTCGGTACCGTAAGATATCGTAACTTTGTCATGTTTAAATAAATAAAATAAGTTAATAACAATGGTTTAGTCTCTAAATTTACTATTATAACACTAGTTTACAGCATATTTGAACTTTGTCGCTGATGGTCATTTCCCATATAAATCGTGCGATGAATTCAAAAATGTAGTCAGAAAAAATGTCAGTCGGATAGTAGCATCCATATTGTCCAAAATCTTTAGTTGATGATCAAAGTTGCATCCTTCCAAAACTACACGTTTATCAAGCACCTACAATGGCAACCAGCGAATCCAAATTGCGTATGCTGAGTCGCATTTGCAGGAACCACCCAATTTGAAGCGTTATCGTCGATCACATTTCATAAGAGAAGCGTAAAAGAGAAAGCGATATCATAACAAATTCTCTCTATCATACCTGTTGTCAAAGACATGGAGTGTAAGTTGTTCCACCAGCAACCCAATGAGACAGCTTATAGAAGTTACATTCAATTTCAACTCCATGTTCATAAGTTTTTCCTCGATTTCGTTGAACTTCAATGAAATTCTTCAAACTTTCCTGATGTTCTTAGAACTTCTTTGAGGTTCACAGAACGTCTCTGAGTTTAGCATTTCCTGGAATTCTCAGATATTTCTTTAAGTTCCCAGTATTTCCCTTATGTTATCAAATTTTTCCTGTGGTTCACAGAGTATCCTAAAGCTTACAAACATTTCCTGGCGTTTAAAGAACTTTTTGCGGAGTATCATTGAAATTCATATAATGTTGCTATAATTCACAGAACTCTCTTGAAGTGCGTAGAACTTACCAGGAAACCATTGCACTCCCCTGAAGCTCACAAAACGTCCCTGAAGTTGGCAGAATTTTCCAAAAGTTTATAGAACTTCTCTGAAGATCGAAGCATATCTTTAAAGTTTAAAGAATTTCCCTGAAGTTTGTAGAACTTCCCTAAAGTTCAAAAAACCTCTCTGAAAGTTACTAAAATTCACTACAGTTCCATATAGTTTGCAGAATTTCCTAGGAAGTCGCTGAACCTTCCTGAAAGTTCCCTTAGACAAAATATGCGAACTGCAATGAAGATCCAGCAGTTCTATAGTAATTCAAGGTGAGGGTTACCTAAACTCACTGGGCAAGAGTAGCTAACCTCATGTGAGTTTAATTCCTGTATTATCGGCGTTATCGGTTAAACGATTTTCAAACAAATTCGTCATGGTTGCCAGAATTTATTTTCAATCTCGCCGTTGAGTCAAACATGTCTATTTATTTTTAAAAATTCAAGCAAATGTGTTGCCGCACAGGATTTCAAAGGCCACCTTCGCCACCTGCTGAGTACGGGACACAAAAATGTCGGATACTTACTATCTCCTTTATTGAACTCCAAAAAAAATCTTTCAACGATCGTCGCTACTTAAGTGGAGTGAAATTTTTTCTTGACAGAGTCGCTTTTTCGAAGAACAAAAAACGAACGCTCTATTTTCTTCGTGATTTTTTTTAATTTTTCAGATTTTCTACACAATACATATATAAAAAACACTCGGAACAGGACAAAAATCAATGCCTACTATGATTACTTGGCTGTCCTAGACTGTCCTGCTCGTCCTTTATCTTTTACTCTTATGAGGGAAGAGAAATTAAACAAGATGTTGCCCTAGCAGCACATGTTAATTGATTTTGCGAAAACGGATCAATACGAATCTTACTTGAGAGTCAAAGAGAGCTCTTTAAAGCCATTTGGATTTATTCAATCAACTTCTAAACCTTATTTAACTCCTAAGTTCAATTCGTAATAGTTTTGTTTTAGCATAGGGCCGCCCAAGTAACAATTTTGGTTTTATGAGGGTTCTAGACCATGATTTAGATTTGTAGAATGCTATAAAACCGCGATAAAACCTGCAATGTTACTTGGGCGTATACTCCTTCATAATCGGCTTTGTAAACTTCAAAACATTTTTTTCTCAAAAAACCCAAGATGAAATATTTTAAAACTATCACAGATATGATTGTAAGGATCAGTTTTAGCATCCTGTGAAGAAAAAACTGAGGTACATGAAAGTTGCAGAAAAAGTGCGTTCAGACATAGCGTGAGTCGTGTTAAGTGTTCCAGACCACATTGGACACACTTGGACATGTTCCGGGTACCCCGGGGAAGTTGCTTGAATATGAATTGAATTAAAACCCATTAAATCACATTAAAATATGATGATAAGGTGATTGGTAGCCTCACCAAATAGACTACACCCGGATATATTCCGGGTACCCCCAGGCAGTGGCGTAGCGTCACTAGATGACACGGGGGTGGGGGGCTTGGTCACTGATAATGACAATAAAATAAATAAACTTGAATAAGTAAGAAGGGTCTGATCACACCATAGGTAGATAAATTCGGGTTTTTTATTCTTTTTGCATTTTTTGGTCAAAAGTGAAACCCATGAATTATGCTCAGGATTTCAACTCGGATGACTCATGATTTTGGGAATGTTTGCTGCGATACGCAAAAGGTGCTCATGATATCATGAATATTATTCATGGTGTATTTTCATAACATGAAAAAACGCTGTGTTCATGTAATCATGAGTCATTTTTCTCATTTCGGAGATCAGATTTTTTCCCGTGTAATGCATCTCAAAATCTAGGAGCTTTCTGCCGTCGATAAAGTTGTTCTGGATGGATATTTTTGGATCCGGTATGACACGTTGATGTCAAAAATTGATGTTATCTACCATTTCTAACATCAATTTCTACATCTGAATGTCATCTCTGATCCAAAAATACCATAAAGCAGGATATTTGACAGCTTTTATGAAATTAATATGGACCAACAGGTCTGTGCCATAAAAAGGGAGGAGCTTTTATGAAATCTATAGCCGCCATGTTGGCTTTACAAATGGCGGCCGACATCAGTTTTTGGAATCTACACACAGCGACAAATCTGGAACATTTAAAATATAAAATCTGGAAAAACCTGGAATGCTTCAAAAAAAATCCCGTTTTTAACATAATGCTATTGAAATCAATGTTATGTGCCAATCTCCCGTTAAATCAGTTAAATCGGTCAGTATGATAACCTGGAATTTTTTTAAAGTTATAGAATGGTTATGAATAACATGTTTAAATAAATTATATAAAGCTAATAACTTGTTAGAATTGCTGAAATCATCCAAAAGTTGAAAAGTATTGACACAGTGTGCCCAAAAATTTGAATATCCATTATGCAGCATTTCAAAAATTTAGTCAAATGTGGGTAAGCAAATACAGAAAATATGTTTAGATTTGTGTTTTTTTTTTAAACTGTATCCTTTTTAAAAAGAATGAAAAGCAAAGAATCAAGCAAATTTGATGGGATGAATTTGTAGTCCTTACAATTTGATGCAATACCAGAATTTAAAGATTTTATTAGTTCTAAATAATTCTAATATTACCCTGAGGTTGATCAGATTTACAATTTAATTTTTGACCTCATACAACACACAACACCCAGTAGACCAGTAGGCAATTTTATTTTGAAGCGAAATTCACCTGACTTAAGTGAGGATCAAAGTCTAACATCGTGGTACTCACACACAGTTTACCTAAACTACGGATAACTCTACTATTCGCATGACCATTACGAATAATTTTATGCCGAAGAATAATTTTCTTATATTACTAAAATGAAAGTCTGATAGCATCATTTTGGAAGTCTCAGGATCTTGAAATGATTCTGAATTCTGGATTTTATATTTTTGTCTGGGTCCCAGATCATGAAATTTTTGTTAGTCTGATTTTACTTCGAACTCTTCACAGGATATTTCGCCTTTTTTTAGTTGCATTTGAATCATCCTAGAATTCCAGCATACTTCTTTTCTATATTCCCCTAAAATAATCTAATCTCCAAACTTTTACAGTAACATTCTTAGAGTTTTTAGCATTACCTCTTTTAATCTCTTATAAATCACTCACCAATTCCACAATTCCCTCAAACTGGTAGTAATTCCCAAAAATTGGCACAATTTTGTGTCTGAAAAAAAAAATCATAATGATTTCCTTGGTACAATCTTCAGAATGACCGTCACGCTCATCCGATACTTCCCTTTGAACTGCGTGGTATTTTTTTTTATCTAGTTCGTTTATTTTCAAGGCTCAATCTATGTTTGTAACAAAAGTTCACTTAACTCTATGACTAGTGGGAGTTGGGCCGAATACTCGCGGCTTACTCGAGGTTAGAGAGGTACATTGTCGAAGGATAGGGGAGGAGCTTGGGTTAAGGTTTCGTTGTCTTATCAGAGCGTTGTCGCCATTATGAATGGTAGTGCGGTTCTAGTTCCGTCTGGAGTTCAACCGGCTATGGTGACCAGTGGGTGACGATGAGACTCATCGAGACGGGGGGACAAGACAAACAAAAACTATTAAAGAGAGACAAAAGACAAAGGAATTAAATTCTTATTCTAGACATTTGAAGAAACTCATAAACCGACTGCATATAGGAGATATCGCGAGTGAACTGCGTGGTAGGTAAACATTGTTTTGAAGTCCTCTTCAGTATTTCCTAATTATTCATGTACTTTGCCAAAATGGTTTTGCATGTTTCCCAGAAATTGCGCATAATTCCGTTGAAATGTCTTAAAATTATTCTCATAATTCGTATCAGCAGACTCCTTAAGTTTCATCATAAGAATTTTCTCTGATTTCTCTTCCGGATTGTATTTCCTTTATTCACAAAATCTCCATGCAATTGTCATCAGAGTTGATAAGACAATTGACAACGTCTTCAACCAGAGGTTGCACAGACTGTATATTTAACACTAGACAACGGACAACACACCACACCCAGTAGACCAGTAGGGAAATTTTCAGGTAGTCAAAATTTGCACTGGCTGGAGCTGGAATCGAACCCTCACTTTGTGGAACTCACAATACGCCTGAACGATGGGTCAAGTCACACGAACACAAAGCTCTCAAAGATGGATGGAACTCTTTTCAGAATTAGCTTGAAATTCTCGTTTGATTTCACAAAGAATTCACCTTTCACTTCACTGTGAACTATTTTCAGAATTACCTTAGTTATGCTATGTCCAACGTTGATAGACGTTTA
Source organism: Ochlerotatus camptorhynchus (assembly GCF_037179485.1). Classification (NCBI taxonomy): domain Eukaryota; kingdom Metazoa; phylum Arthropoda; class Insecta; order Diptera; family Culicidae; genus Ochlerotatus; species Ochlerotatus camptorhynchus. Next base: position 672,772 of record NW_027040618.1, read on the forward strand.
GTAGCAAGTTTTGCTTTTCATTTTATGATTAGATGGCAAATCAATTGCAGTGATATTGTTAAAGCAACATGTTTAAAAAATCTGGGAAAATCTGGAACATATTTAAAAAATCTGGAAATATACGTGATCTGTCTGTGTATCTGGCAAGACGACTAAAAATCTGGAAAATCCAGATAAATCTGGAATACTGGCAACGCTGTCTACACATCACTCCAGTTCCAAAAATACACTTATTGCAGGGTATCTGACGGTTTTTCTGCCATCGATGGCCACCATCTTGGATTTCAAAATGGTGGCGTGCATCGATTTTCGATCTCTATACGTCATTCCCGTTTCGAAAATAGGGCATTTGATTTTTCTTGTCTTACATAGCAAATTTTCAGTGTTGACAGTTGATGATGGTGACTGGAGATTATCGCTATTTCATATGATCGTGATCGGTAACACAAACGATAATTGCATTATCGTTTCCAGAACGGTCCGTTATGATTTTTTGGGATTTTACTGATCATGAGTATACCCAACATGAGAATGACATTAGCTTTATCTAAATCGTTGATTTTGATTCACTGAACACTGCTATCAATTGACGTTTGAGCTGGTGAGTGTGAGTGCGTGAAAATGCATGAGAGTTTGCCAGATTCGCACGCGAGTCTATTCTCTCAGTGATCAATGAACAATGAGAATGATTTTTTGCACACTGCGCTTGGCCACGTGAATTCTTGATTGCTGGTATATTGAATTTCAACGATGCCTACCAACGAAACAGCGTCATCTCTGGGAATATTGTGATACTTACTTACTAAGGGAATTTACTGCTCAACCGGTCCGGGAATCGAACTCGGCAACCATATTTAGAGCGGTCGGATCCCGTGCACGGGCTCAAATATGAAATGTCACATAAATCTAAAAGTAGACCCACGAAATCCGTGTGACATCTTTGAAGATCTCCCGTCAGCACATGATAATCACCCGTATCAAATGCGTCAAGATTTACAGCACTCACACTTTATGATACCGTCATATGCAAGTCGGCATTCGCTCAAGCAAACTCATATCCAAAACAAAAGGTTCGCTTGCTCTGGCATCCCAATGCACATTATCGTCTGCCTGTAGGTTTTCTCCGACTCTTATTGATTTAGTCACGCACTCCAGAACCATGTCCCGACCATCATCGGATAGCGTTCTGAGTGAAACGCATACAGCTTGAACGATGATACGTGTTTGCCATGCTGCGCTCTCGTTGAGCCCTTTTTCTTCTTCATCATTATTATGCTCAACAACACAAAGCAATTCGATCGTGATGCGCTCGAAGGAAAGCCTGCGGGTTGTCGGTTCGATTCGTCACGAATCACTGACTGACTGGAAACGAAACAACCAAAATATAAAAAAAAAATAATGAAATAAACGACAACAATCAAGTTTCAAGCTTGATGAGACCAAGATGACAACCCGAGAGATGATGGGAATTCAAGACGGGTCCTCTTGAGCAAAGGGAAAAGGGAAGATGTCCCCCATAAATCTTTGTTTGTGGTGGAAAAATGCTGCTAAAAGAAAGACGATCCAGAATCCTTCCTGAGTGCAGATGGTAGCAAGGGAAAGTGGAGAGAGATTAGTTGGATCCCCTGTGCACCGGATCCCAGGAGCATCGTCGGACGGATATAAGATTGAATTTATATTTAGATTACTGGGTTGTAAAAATTAAATTGCCTGATATCCTGCTGGAGGAGCTGCACACAAATGAGGAAGCCGAAAAGAAAGAATCGGGGAAAAAATAGGACTGTACAGGATGGACGGAATAAGAATAGCTCATTTACGACCACGACGGCTTCTGGGATTTTCTCCGGCGTTTTGGGGATGGTCGCTTTTGCGATCCGTATTTTCTTACCGTTTGATTGTGTTTTGGTCATCTCATAAATATTTAGGAACACGACTTGCAACATCTGCATATTAGTCCATCGTAGCGGATTGTACCAATCAACTTAAATCTAAACCAGACCATCCCCATCTCACACCTCCAAAGACCTCCGCTGTATACAAATTATGAAGGTGATAGGCACAGTGCTCTCTCGTCCCTGAAATTTATGGACCGAGGGCCTGTTTTGCTGCCGCTTCCGAGACACACAATCCTCGGTCTTCTTCGTCGTCTTCGGGCACTCGCGTGATTAGATATTCAGATCACTTCAACACCAGTTTATGATTGAGTGCCGGGGGAATCAAATTTAATGATTAAATTTGATACTTTATGGCCGCTATAATGGCATTGTGAAATTTCAACCTCCCACCCTCCCAACCGCTGCACACCCACAGGGGACTCGAACTTTCCTGAACAAAAGGTTTTATTGTTCGTATTTCTCCTACCTTGGACGTATCAGTAAAAAGCTTTCTAATCATCTTGACTCGAGCAGAGCTTCTCTGCTGATGCCGCCTGCTGCTGCCAATCATGGTTGATACGTGCTTTCGCCCCAGCCCGGGCCGAGCCTTTGAATATCAAATGTTTGCAGGAGAAACAAGCCGTTTAGTTATACATAGCTCCGCTTGCTTGCTGCTCTGGTTTATTAATGCCCTCCGAGTTACTACTATGAATACGGGGGACCAAACACAACCAGATTCATGGGTATAATGTGCATACATGTGTGATGTTCGGCTTATAACAGTTGTAAAACGCTTAAATTAAGCTACTTGGCTTACACACTCGACGGGTACGGCGACTAACGATGATGTCGACGACGACGAAGATGATTGCAGCGCTGCTGCTGGACCGGTTTTGAAACTTTGTGGAGAAGCTTTCGGGAAGGGCAGGGACGGCGATGCGAAGGGGTGCAAAAGAAAGAGGTTTTTTGTTTGGCCTGACTGAGCCTGAACTGGCCTCTCGATCTCTTCGAGTTGTTTGGGCACGAACGAGGACAAACAAATCGTTTATTTTGGTTGATGTGTGCTTTCTTCGCCTTCTGAGGGGCACAGGGAAGGCAGTATGGAGCTTGCGCATAAGGGGCATAGTGGAATAAATGTTCATGCAAGCTGAGTTAGGAGAAATGTCAAATTTTTTGTAAAGGCAATTTTTTTTGCATCTAAATGCAAAGGTTATCTATTTTCACATAAACCCGATAGGGTTAACTACCCCAATTCCGGCCTATTAAGCACAACCCGCACTTACTGATGGCTTCCAAATTTATTTACCTTTCCGTACGTATCGTAAGATTTGATAAAGAGAAACCAATCGTTGAGATATTGTCAAAAGTCTAACACTGCTTCTTGACGCCTAACTCGGTCTACGGATTCTTAACTCGGCCTAACGCATCGAAACGCCAACACTTCGGCCTACCGGATGAAGATAACAATTGATCCGGTCGGAGCGCTTCTTTTGTTTTTGAGAATAATGGGAGCAAACCTTCATATCACGCTTTCTCATTGACTTCGTTCCGTAGCTTATTAACTAAAGTATCGTACCAATCGCATAATTGACTTGTTAATTCTGAAATCATGGATTTATTAGAAGTTTTCTGCTCGATAGGCCCACAATGGGCGATTAGGCCGAAGTAGTTCTCTACCCTAACAGAACTTACGTATAAGAGATTTTTTTTTTCTATTTTACTTAAAGAATATTTTCTAGTGAAAACATTATATCTAGGGCATTACGGCAAAAAGTTTGACTAAAAAATCGTCAAAATTTGACATTTCGATTTTGTTTTAAACAAACTTTTATTCTTTTTTTTTAATCTCTTCACGGAATCCCTTTATGAAAAGCTTTTTGAATTTCCTTTAAATTGCGTTATATTTGCTTGTCTTTTGACGGATACGCGTTTTTTGTCTACTACTTGCAGGAATACGTAATACGCGTATCTATCAAAAGATAAGCAATTATAACGGAATTAAAAGGAAATAAATCAACACTTTCAAAAATCATTTTCATGATGAGCAAGGTTGCTTCCACTCAGTTGCTATACATTTTTTTTTTTTCGGAATTAGAAAATCATTAGTTGATAAAATGATAATTAGTACTTGTAAGTTACAATCACAGTTTGTAAAGTATGTGTTTGACACACACAACCTGTCAATATTGCTTTCATAGAGTCACAATCAGCGATTTCATGATTCGTGAGCATTCACTCAGAGTGAGCGCTCACCAATCGTAAAATAACTGATTGCGACGCTCTGAATGCGGAAATGACAGGTTTTATGAGCCAAACACATTCATTTCAAGCTCTTCTAGTAACTTACAAGTACATTATATCATTATTACATCTAACGATTGCATAATTTCTAAAAAACAATTTTTTATACCAAGTGAGTGGAAGCAACCCTGATGATGAGATAGACAAAATATGTTGGCATGTAAATTTTTTCAGGAATCTAATAATAAAACTGGATTCCTTGGATTTTGGTAAATTTTTCCAATATTTTTAGATAAATCGAAACGAGCTAGAGTTTGTTTTGTTTTTTAGTTGGAAAGCTTCCCATTAAAAAAGGTTGTTGCATACAGTGATACAAAAAGCCTCCTGCTATTTGTAAGCTTGGTCTGGCGAAGACAAATTGCAGTCATCTTCAGCGATGGACTTCAAATTGATAAACAAAACAAATCAATGTGTGGCTCTCTCGTAACGAATATAGTTGTTGAGTTTGATTTTTTTTTATTTTTCGATAGCAATTACAATGCTATCCCAACTAACATTTTCAGCTTTGTAAGCCAACTTTTCCAGCGTTGTGCTGTAAAGTAGCTGAAAAGAAGCTGCAGATACAGCTACAAGCAAAAGTTAGCAAAATAGTTTTGGAGAGCGTTTGCTCAACTTTCTCACAACCATTATTCAATTTGTCAGTCGCACTGAATAACATCAGCCAATAAACGCTAATGTCACTTCTATACACACACTTATCAACTTTCAACTTGTTACTGCAAAACAAAGCTAATAAAGTGAATATGTTACTCATTTGATGGCTCCTACACAACCAACCACTCTTGCTGAATAACATAAACATCAAAAGTGCTTTTTCAACAACTAAACAACCTGTACTCAGCTTATAAACTGTGTTAGAGCAACTTCGGAAGCATTTTCACAGCCAACTAGGTTTATTTTTAGACGTGTGCAGTTTTACAGCTTTTACTCTGCTTTTTTATAACTAGTCGAGAAAAGTGATTCATGTGCACTTTTATAAAGCCTCTACTCAGCGATTTTGTTGTAGAAGGGAATGTTGATTTGTTTACAAAAGTTCAAAGTGTTGGCGTAGCACAGTTGGTAGTGTCAAGGTTTGCCAATGAGGTCGTCTCGAGTTCGATTCCAGGTTCCGGTGCAGGGTTAATAATTTGGTGATGATTTGTAACTAATTTTGATTAATTTGATTCACAGCAACATAAACTCAATAAATTCCTTCATAAAAAAGCGTTAACAGTATTTAACCCGGCTTGAAGGAGAAAGCTGTGTAGTTATTATTGGATAACCGGGAAAAGGTTGAATTAAGCGCCTTTCAAGTTCACACACAACTAAACAGTAGGATAACAGCTACATAGAAGCGTTAATGGATATGCAATAAGAGCTTCTCCCGACCGTTCCAACAGCCATAAGTAGCTGACTAAGTTCGCCAGATTTGCTTGTATAGAGGTTGAATAAAGGTTTCCTCATATCGTATAACGTTTGAATACAGCTTGAGGCTGTATAAATGAAATGAGTAAAGCGTTTACATTGTGAAAACTGTTAGTTGGGATGCGACGTTTTGCAGTTACCACCCAACAAACAATCGTCTATTGAAGAAACGACTTCTTGGGCATTTTATTCAACTGCATGTACTATTTTTTATTAAAAACTTCTGTTCAGGCTTTGTTCACACACATCTGGAGAATTTATTCAACCACAACATTGAACTACTGGTGTTGTATAAGGTATGTCGAGAAGCTTTTAGTCGACTTATATGAGTTGTAACAGAGTTTATACGATACAATTTTTGATAATTCAGCGTTTATTAGACATCACTGCTTCTTTAAAACAGTGATGCTCTGTATACGCTTGATTCTCATGTGAAGTAACGTTTAATTAGACATTATTATACATTTATTATTAAACGATTATTCAACTGTGGGAAAATTAACCCAAAAATTAGAGGGACGGGGGACAGAGAAGGGTGTGTTTCTTAAGTGTATTGTATTTCATTATTTCTGACGTGGCTCGCACCACACAGATATTAGAAAACTTATTATATACTTATACATGTCGTTGTATGGGATTCGAACCATGTGCCTTCCGATCACCAGCCGCTTGCCTTGTCATCATATGGGCAACTCAATAATCAATAAAAGCTTGCCTGAAAGTACATACCTATCAGCATTCCCGATCGTAACTCTAGCTCCTTCAAGGCCCTGTGGGTATGATTAATTCATTCATCGTTGTTTTAAATGAGACCAATGTTGCCTCTTCACATCTCCAAGTCAAAAGAAAGGATGCTCGGTTATATTTTAAACTAAATCAATGCATTCATTATCGCGAGTCATGTGATCGATGATTACTATTTAAATTAATTATGTTCTACACAAATAAAAAAACGGTTGAGCTTGGGATTGAACTCACGCCCTTCTAATTGGAAAGCAGAATCGATAACCACTACTCTACTGATTTCGCCTTGTTGTAAGACTGAATCAGTGTTGTCGAAAAATGAATCTAATACGTCGTTTGTAAAGCATTTACAAATCATGTGATTACAACATGGACGCATGGTGATATAAGAGCTATTATGCTGACTGTATTCACCTTTATTCAGCAATATTGTAAAGTAATGCAATGGAATCTAAAAAAATTAAAGGGTTGTGTCCTAGACACGACCGCAGTATGACGTAGAACCACGCAAAATTGATGTTTGGTATGCATTTTTTACTATTAAACTTATTATTATGAATCGGGCGGGGCAGAACGTATCTTTTGTGCAGAATATGTTAAAAAGGATGGACTTTGGATGTTAATCTAATTGCATATCCGGAGTGATTTGAGATTTGGGCGTAATTGCATTTGGAAACAAACACGTCAATCACCAATTTCTCGCGAATAAAAGCTCAATCTCGAAAAGTAATAACACTATGAGGTAGAGGAATGATTCCTCTATCATTTGGTATAGTTTGTTTGAGAGATTGAGCTTTTATTCAAGAGAAATCAGTCATTGACGTGTTTGTTTACAAAAGCAATTAGACCCAAATCTCAAATCACTCCGGATATATAGAGGTACCAGATATATTTTACCGCCAGCTGTGTGTAATTCACCAACATAAATCAAGTAAGTTTTTTCTTAAATTTGAAAGTTTTGGTGCGGGACGAAATTAACGGTAAAACTTTTGTTTTACTAATAATTGTGGTTTTGCCTAAAATTTATTTCCCGGAAAAAAAAGATCGTGTATTTTTCGGGTTGTTGTTAGGGGGGGGTTTAACATGCATAATTTTCCAAGTATCATTCCTCATTCTGGTGGACACGCCGTGATCCAACTTTTCTGACTTGGTCATGATTGCTGCAGAGCCAGGTAGGCTAATCAATTAATATAATAAATCAATGTACTACCATAATCAACAGCAATAAATATAATTTTACTACTACTAGAACGATGTGCAACTGAACCTGATAGGATTTCCCGCCGTTTTTTTCATGAATGGGGTGGAGCAAAAAGTTTCTTTTGTGCAGAATATGTCAAAAATGATGGACTTTGGATGTTAATATAATTGCATATATAGAGGTACCAGATATGTTTTACAGTCAGTTGTTGGTAATCCATCGATTGTATGTCTCCTGTTAAGCAATTGTTTTTTGAAAATGTTGGCTCTCCATGTAAAAACTTAATTGTTTATACATAATTGTGGTTTGCTTAAAATTTTTTTCCCGTAAAAAAATGATCGTCAAAGTCCATGTCTTTTTCGGGTTATTGCTAAGGGGGGAGGGAGAGAGGTTGTTGTTAAGAGGGAGGGGATGTAACATGCATATTTTGTCATTCTCATTCTTCATTGTGGTGGATACGCCGTGATCCACCTTTAGCCGCTTTTTTTTTTTTTAATTCTTTATTTAAGAGATTTTTAGCCTTAGGCTAGTTCATCTCTAAGCACCTTTAGCCGCTGACTTGGTCCTGCTTGCTGCAGGACCTAATGCCACGCTGTCCGAAGCGGTAATGAGGAGAAGCAGGAGACCAGCGCTGATTTATATCATTTCAGGTTCAAGCAGAATGATGTGCAACCAAGTGGTATTCGTTTATGATGACTGGGTTTGGGAAAAAGGCTTATTTCATGGAATCAGTGATAAAATTATCATTTGGACATTTTCAAAAATTTAATTACCGAAAAAATTGAAAAATAGAGGTTAGCAACGTAATTTCCTATCGATTGGCGCATTTGGATTTTAATTTCATCTATAAATGACAAAGTTATAAGTGTTCAAAACCTAACACTCCTTCACCACACGTATTTTTTGGTTTGCAGCCCAGTATAGTCGACAAAGACGTAGTTCTACGTCAAAAAGAGCGGGAGAAAATTTATTAGACGTCTAATAAAGCATGTTATTAAATCAATTGAAAACAGTCGAATTAAAGTGTAAATGTATGTACAAATTACACTCATTCAGTTTGTTATTAGATCGAACTTCTGGCGTTGAATTGAGAAGACATTTACAAGTTTTACAGCTTTTAATAAGTAAATTAATCAGATCAGAGCAAACAGTGGAATAAATGTGGCACACTTCTTCCTACATGTTACCGCGCAGTGGCCACACTGGTCACAAGCATTACATTTGCTATAGGTTACTGGAAATGATCCGAACCTGTGGTACAACTTGAAGCATTTCGGACAACGGGCGTCCATATCCAAGTAACAATCTAAATGCTTGGAAGATTTATTCTTATTTTATAATTGTTTTATCATAGCATCCCTTGCAACCTGTGCACACTGGGCCAGAAATGCAATCTAGCGGATCAAAATCTTCGGAAATGTTTCTCTTCATAATGAGGACCATCTGTTGACATAAACAGTTCTAAACTCTTCCGCAAAAATGGCGCCACAATCTTCTTTCTCTGACGTTTTGCAGACTTAGGAGAAAATATAGATGTGCAAATCTGTATTTTTTCCGACAGTCAAGCAAAAGTGTTTCGTGCTTACAAATGTACACCAAAGATTGTCTGGGAATGTATTCTCTTGTTGCGACAGCTGTGCAAACAGAACTCAGTAAACTTATATTGGGTTTCTGGACACTGTGGCATTGAAGGGAATGAAAAGGCAGACGATCTCGCGAAATTAGGTTCCAATTCACCGTTTATTCTCCCAGAACCATACTGTGGAATATCAAACTGTACGGTAAAAATGGAACTCAAACGCTGGGAAGAACAAAGGGTGATGGCCGTCACGAAGTGCAACCAGTCGAAAAGATTTATAACTCCAAATGTAACACATATCGAAAAGCTCTTGGAGCTCAATAAACGGGCTCTTAGTATATACACTGGCCTAGTAACTGTCCGTGTAGATATCATTTGAAGAACATTGCTCGGGTTCAGAGCGATATCTGCCGTTTCTGTAGAATAGAACGTGAAACCTCGGAACATGTGCTCTGCAGTTGCGGTGCATTACACAGGTGTAGATCTAAATTTCTTCGTAGTGTTATCTTACAACCTAGTGAAATTTGGTCTTCTAATTCTGGAAAGGTAGTTGGTTTCATAAACCATATCATACCTGACTGGGAAAGGACGTGTCCAGGCAATTAGCTGTACACTCATTAAATGGTGGTCAGCTTGCATGATACGAACAGTAAACAGGGGTACCACAAAAGAGCAATTCTCTACAGATTGACGAATTTTTTAATTTTTTTTTTTATTTGTCGGCTCTGATTTTGATGAAAATTTGCACAGTTGTTCTTTTTTAGTAAAGACGCCAATTTGTGTTATCAGTTCTTCAAATTGAATCACGACTACTTTTCTAACAGGGCCTGTGTAAAAATAGTTCTAATGAGTTTAAAAATATATATTGCCGAAACGCTTTGTTCGATTGATTTGGGGTCTAGAGCAAAGTTGTAGATATTATTTTGGCAATTGTGTAAAAAATATACACTGTAAAAAATTTCGTTTGTATCAATGAAAAAAATTATATTTATTATTAAAAAAGTTAATTTCTGAAAAAGTACATCTCATTGAAGCTCATAATGTTTGCTACTAACTGGAAAAGTTTGGTGATGGTAAACTCAAAAACAAAAAAGTTACGGTTTTTTTAATATTTCACGATTTTCACATTTTCATTAAAAACACATTTTTTTTAACCGTGTATATTTTTTTAAGAATTGCATTTTAATTTTGCACAACTTTTCCGAAGACACCATAGCAATCAAGCAAGCCGTTGTTGCAATGTATTAAAATGTTTATTTTATAAGCGCTTTTCTACACAGGCCCTATCGGAAAAGTAGTCGGGGTTCGCTATTACAATTTGTAATAGCGAATCCCGACTACTTTTTTATTTTAAAATCTCAACTTAAATCCACGAAATACATTTATCTGCTCTTTTTTACTTTTCTTTTATTCGAAAACCTTATGGACAAATGATACATAATTTATTTTCATTGTAATACACTTACTTTCTATTTTTATTTACATCACTTCTTAAATACATCGAATATTTTGGCATCATTATCATAACAGTTTGAGTATCGTTTGGCTTTAATTTTATTTTCTGATACAGGAATGAAAGAATGAAACTTTTGAGTTCCTTGAATTATTTTTGCATGATTATATTGCTCGTTGAGGTGTGAAGCCATACATTCGTATTCCTCTGTTGTGGCAAAACTAAATGATAATTTTGTTAATTCTTCTTCTTTTCGATTATTTGCCCAATTATAAAGCTCTCTTGCATTTTTTATTGGATGTTCTTTGGCCAAACTTGCTCTAGTAGCCATACGTTTTATTGTACCTCCAATAGCGTCACAAGGACCTTTCCCATGTGATGTTGCAAAGATATGCCATTCGGCTTCAATTCCATACTTTGATTTAAATTTACAAAGGCTAGCAAAATTTTTCCGGTTCTTGTACTGTGACGCGGCTCCATCGGACATAAAATAAATCTTGTTGATATTTTTACTTTGGATAATGCGTAAAAACCTTATCATTTTAGAAATAAATAAGTTAACAGCAGATATATTTTTAAACTCATTAGTACTATTTTTACACAGGCCCTTTTCAAAAAGTAGTCGTTATTCAATATGAAAAACTGAGAGCACAAAATGGCGCCTTTACTAAAAAGAAACAACTGTGCAAAGTTTCAGCGTAATTGGAAATGATCGGTCAGGATCGATTTGCGAACCTTCGTGGAATGCCTCAAAAGTTTAAATAATGGACGCAGTGGTTCAACATCCCTCAACAAAAAAAAAAAAAAAAAGAAATGCTGTTGACAATTCGTGTGAAGAACTTCATGGAATGTATCAAAAGATCTTAGAAACAGCACCAATCCAATGATTACCTTTGTTTCTACTTATTCAAAGCTTTGGGTTGTGTAAATTATTGGGTTATGATTTGGTTCTACACACAGAGGATAATGCTTTCTGTTCGCGAATTTTACTTAGTGTGAAAACCTATAACTTGTCAACTATTGGATGCCTGGAAACTTATTAATTCTTTTTGCGAGTGTTTGAAAGTGCTTTACTCGGTTGTATGGATTATTTTAGATTAAATAAACAAACCTTTGCTATTTTAGAGGCTGAATTAGGTGAGATCTATCTGATTTAAAATCAATTATGAATGCCTATATGCAATTACTACTAAATACGTTCCGGGTTTTGAAACCACCTTTCGAAATTTGGAAGTGTGTCTGCATTACTATTATCCATATTAAAACGGTAGTGTATACATGCAGGGCTTATTGTACGTGAAAGTGACATAGGAATGGGTTGCAGAATCTACAGTAGAGTTATTCCATTCTAACTAAACTAAAGCTGTATTAAATTGTCACATCAAGAATTATTGATAGCATATTTATTCCATAATACAACTGCCGACCAGTGGGAGTTTGATTGAATTTATGGTTTGTCTCTTAATTTTTCAATTATAAGAATTTCAAACATATCTCTTAGTCCAAGTGTAGCATTTCTTTCAAGTCCGGCATCATTGCTTCAAAGCCTGGAATCTTGAATGAAACTAGAATAGAAACTACAATTTGCAAATGAAACTTATAGAGGGTTACTTCCCCCTTCAAATCGTTGCAAATTTCCAATGAGCAGTGGACCGTGGATTCAATGCCTATTTCCCGATAAAAAAAAATCAGCTCTTTTTGTTAAACCAGCGATTGCTCACCCGAGGAGAGGGAATGGGTGTTACTAATGGTAACCTTTTCATCGCTATTTTCCGATTACTTTTTTTTTTTTCAAATGGACGTATCTGCTTGCTTTCAAACAAAGATTCAAACGAGGGGGCGACTCTATCTAAGATGCAGGAATTTTTTTGCTTTGCTGTTGTGAGATGCACTCGCGCTTAATATATAGAAACACGATTGATTGTGATTTTGAAGATTTCCTGCAAAAAGGTGGAGAACGAAGCGAGTAGATGGGTTTAGATGCAAGAGATGAAAAAAGATTTTTCGTAAATTGATTCGCTAGTGTGAGATTTTTCGACCATTTAAAATCGAGATTAAGATGTGTCGCACCCCTCGGATTCAAACGACAATTTGTCGAAACTCTTAGCACTCGCACGCAAGCTGCGTCGGTGGTGTAGTGGTAACACTCCGGTGGCACAAAAGTCATCCAAGAACACTTTGCTTGAAGCCGATTTAGTTGGCTCTTTGGTTCGATTATACGTCAGTTATTGACAGCTGATTTAAAAAAATACGAGTTTCAGATCCATTTATGCGTTTGTTTGAACGGCCATGGTAAAGTTAAGGTATTGATGAAATTTTCTCAATTGAATAGTGTTTTTAATTGTTCTCTCGGTGTTTTTTTTTTTCTGTTTTGTTTCTATCTCTCTATGAAATAAAAAGAAAGAAGTGCATGAAAGTGAGTTCACGGTGGCTTCAAGAAAAAATGGCCGTCCTATCGGTTGGTCATACTCGGATGGGTGAAACTCATCGCTAAGCCATGATGATGGTAAAGTATGACCGAAGCTTAAAATCGTTCCAACATCAACGCCACCATTATCACTGACGGCAGCTCCAAGAACCAACGGTCGTGCCAGAGGATTGAGTGGTAAGCGTGATTGCCTCTCACCCCAGCAGGCCTGGGTTCAATCCCAGTTGGCGCAGCCGGGAGTTCTGAGGCATAAAATCTATGATCATGCCTTCGGAAGGGAAGTAAGGCCGTTGGTCTCCGGTTCATGAGTTGATGGGTCTATAGATAGGGTCCAGGTGTGGGAGATGCCTCCCTGTCGTTGGAAGCATTGGTCCTCCGTACGGGTAACAAGATCGACGGCAAAAAATCATGAAAACATAGATAATGTTGTTAGTTTGCGTGTGCGTGTGCGTGTGCTAAAAGTTTCGACAAATGGACGTTTGAATCTTTTGCAAAAGCAAATACGTCCCTTCGTTCGGATACCAAACCAAAATTTTTGTAGCAGCCTCTTTTTTGTGGCAGCTCGCACTGTAAAATTATGATTTTATTAGCAAATTAAATTGCATAAATTTGATTCAGAACTTACAAGTAGTGGTCTAATTCTGCTCTTGTGTGCTACACAACCGTTTCGTCGTTCTATCCCTTCCTTCTAGTTACCACGAATTCTCCCGTTCAAATCGTCGCTACCTTTCCTATACACCTGTTCCACTTATTAATTAATTTTTTTTTTTCTTTTCCAGGTCACTGCTAGAATTACTTACAATTTAATCAGCATAAAAAAAAAAACAAAAATAATTATCATTCCTTCCATTCTCAGATCGCCGACGGGAGAACAGATGCACAGTAAAGATGAACCTAAATATATCATAACTTCACTTATTTAGTTATGAATCCAAGTTTACTGTAAAGAAAACTGGGAACACGGTTTAGGCCAAATACCGGTCTAGTGTAAAAAATGTATAGCTGGTATTGAAACGGATCGAGGAATAGTAAAAATCAAAATAAAGGAAGACAGAAGTAGCTTTCGGGATAGAATTTGGATTTTTTAGTTTTTGCTGAAATTAAGTGAATTAAACATTGAAACTTGTGTGCAGTGCCTTTATTAAAAAACCGATCGATAAAACTAGTGACTAACAGCGTGGGCAGACGTCACACTAGAATTGTAAGTAATTTATACAAGGAACGTGTTCGATGTTGTTGCTTAACATAATTAAATTAACAATCGTAGATACTGATTGTGGGACAAAACAGGAAAATAACACTCGTTGCACGAAGGTGAAGAAAAACTATCAATTGTGAGCAGAAAATATTATAAGGAAATCCAGATTAAATGAATAATTAAACAATTTGCAGTTTGAGCTGTATTTAACGCTGCTACAAAAACGGTGGTGCATTTCTTTCAAAAGTATTCCGAACATACATTATATAAAACTTATTACTTGACGATCCGAAATAAATTGCTCATGTTCCAACACTTTTTGTGAGGTTTTGTATAAATTCCTCTATAAATTCACTCTATTGAAATCAGCTAACAATATCCATTTGTAAATTCTATTTGGTTTGTTTTGGTTTTATTTTTCTCTTCCTTTTCTTCACTTCTAACAACTGTACGAAACGGCAATAACATTAGGTAAAGGGTGATACGGTCAAAATTTGGTCAAGGGAAAACGCGTGTAAATCGGTGAAATCGTTTATTTAAAAAATCAAATTAAATTTCTTTTTCAAGTTCAATTAGTATAAAATTCAGGAAAAATATTCAGTTAGGCTTCCGCTTTTCCAAATCCGAATTGCCGGGCCTTACGCTTGACCCCTGCCATCAGATTTTGTACAGCCACCTTGTCCACCTTCTTCGCCGCAGAAAGCCAGTTTGCCTTGAACTGCTGCTCGCCCTTAGCAGTTTTTTTGGTCTTCTTTAGGTTCCGCTTGACAATAGCCCAGTATTTCTCAATTGGGCGGAGCTCTGGCGTGTTGGGAGGGTTCTTATCCTTGGGAACCACCTGCACGTTGTTGGCGGCGTACCACTCCATGGCCTTTTTACCGTAATGGCAAGATGCCAAATCCGGCCAAAACAGTACGGAACAACCGTGTTTCTTCAGGAAAGGCAGCAGACGTTTATTCAAACACTCTTTCACGTAAATTTCTTGGTTGACAGTCCCGGAAGCTATGAAAATGCTGCTTTTCAAGCCACAGGTACAGATGGCTTGCCAAACCAGATATTTCTTTGCGAACTTTGACAGTTTCATGTGCTTGAAAACATCTGCTACCTTTCCCCTTCCTTTTGCCATATAAAACTCCTGTCCCGGAAGCTGCTTGTAGTCGGCTTTGACGTAGGTTTCGTCGTCCATTACCACGCAGTCAAACTTCGTCAGCATCGTCGTGTACAGCCTCCGGGATCGCGCTTTGGCCGTCGTATTTTGTTAATCATCGCGATTTGGAGTCACTACCTTCTTGTAAGTCGATAGTCCGGCTCGTTTTTTGGCTCGATGCACGGTTGTAGACGATACACCCAGCTTATTTGCGGCATCTCGGAGAGAGAGGTTAGGGTTTCGCTTGAAACTACCGGCAACACTCTTTGTCGAAACACATCGTGTTGTCCGAGAAAATTTCATGTGGTACGCCTCGCTTACAGCTGAACCTTCGAATGGTCATCAATCAGGATTGCGTTGAGAGACTACGCACCACTTCTAGGCGTACCACTCGTACAGCCAAGCAAGTGAACACCACGACCCATCGTTTCTCCTTTCTTCATCCCAAAGTCACTTCTAACGGACCTAGATAGTCAATAACTACCGAGTTGATTGGTCACAGATAGGGTGTAACTCGCTGTATCGGAAGCGGCGCCATCCTGGGAACATGCGGTTGACAGCGATGGACTTTACACCCACACGCAATTGTTCATCACTTGACGGATTGCAGCTCGGGTGTTCGGAATCCAGAACCTTTGGCGAAGCTCGTTCATCACCGTCTCTCGATTGGCGTGTCCATACTTCTCGTGGTAGAACTGAATCAGCTTCTCAGCCGTCTTTTGTCGAAAGGCATGACGACGGACATCTCCATTCTACCACCCAACCGCAGCACACCTTCTTTGTCCAGAATCGGAGTCAATTTGTACAGACAACTGCTCTTCTTCACCGTTTCCATTACTGCATCTGGTTGTTGTTCAAGATTCTTGGTGAGGATGCTTTTTTTTTTCCTTTGGTTTGTTTTTTCCGTCGATCTTGTTTTCCGTGCTGAGCACCAATGCTACCGACGTGCCAGGAAGGCAGCTCCCACACCTGGACCCTACCTATCGACCCATCAACTCATGAACCGGGGACCAACGGCTTTACTTCCCATCCGAAGGAAGGCGTGATCAGAGATGTTATGCCTCAGAACATCCCGGCGGCGTCGACTAGGATTGAACCCAGGCCTGCTGGGGTGAGAGGTAATCACGTTTACCACTACACCACCGGCGCCGTTAAGGTGAGGATGCTCATCTCATCTGAGAAACCTTCGAACTGCGCTTGCTTTCACAGTTCGAAACTCATCTCTCTCGAGCGGACGTTGTATCGATTGCATCGGTATCAGGATGATTTGATGTTGCAGGTTATCTGTTGCCTTCAAGGTGACTATCGGCAGCCCTGCTACCGTGCATTTGCAATTGTCGATGAACCTGACCGCACACGCCATCACCCTTTGCAGCGTTGTCCATCTCGAACATCGGTCTACTTCATCCACGCCATGGAATGTCACGTGGCCCCTGGCTTCCTCGTACGTCTCTTCGATCGGCACCTCAATAGTCGGCCACTGGTCTTCGGGCTGGTGCAGGAACGGTGCCCCCGTGAACCATACCCCATCGCTTTCCAGATCGCTACCTCGATGCCATTTCGTCAGGACGTCCGCCATATTCTGTTTCGTTGGAACCCATCGCCAATCCGTCGCTCGTCGCTCATGTTGGTCAGACCGGATCCAACTCCAAACCGTCCGTGAATCTGTCCACAGTACGCATCGGTAGATTTTCAGTGAATGCGTGGCGATCATCGTTTGACTCATCCGCGCTCCAAGTACAGCAGCCACTTTCGATCGAGACATAGCTCGAATACTCCGCACAGCTCCGTCGATGACTGCTCGCAGATACGCAACACAGCCGTATGCGTGTTCGCTGACATCCGTGATGATGTGAACTTCGATTGACGCAACCGCAGACGACACTCCTACCGAAAACTGTTAGGGTAGGATGGTGCAAAACGCACCATTTTAGCAAAATCTTCAATTGTCTGTGTATGGAAGCTAAAATTATGGAGAAATTAATTGAGTATGGTTAATTACAATGTTTTCTACGAATATGCAATACGAAGATTTTTCATGATTTTCCAGGAATTTATAAAAGGATTCCAAAATGGGTAAAACGCCTGATCCGTGTAATATGCACCAACGATTTCTTTTTCATTTCGTTCAGCTGCTGCATTAGCAAACGGGAATGAAATGGAAGATTCCTGGTCTATTTTTCTTTAATTCAATTTGCGATTTTATTGAAACTTCATTTTTGCCTCATTTCCATTTCCCATCACCAAACGAATCTGGCTTCGATTCGTGCCCGGTGTCGTTTGAATCAGCTCAGCTCGCGGAAGTGAAGAGAAATATTTACTCAACAATCACTCAACGATCTCGCGAGGGAAAACTAATAAGCGTAAAACTTTTTCCGTTCATTGGAGATTAAAATATCGTCGTCCTACGTTCCACCTCGAAAAAAAGGATTATGAAGCTGTGAAAGATCTTCTATTACGATTAAATTTCCCAAGCTACGCTGGTCGTCAGCCTCTGTATCGACCGACCGGAAATTTACCAGTTGGTTCGCTAGGGTTTTTTGCTTACATTTGCTCCTGGAGGGCATTCCGCTTGTTTCAGTGTCGGACAAAAAGTGATCACCAAAGCAGCGGATAAAAAATTTCACCGTTTCAGTGAAGATGTTAGTAACAGTCCAGCGCCGAAGGTTGCTCTCGGATATGATAAATCGTTCCCGGGTTACTAACTGCTTTCTACTGACCAGCAAGCGCCAGTTCCTTTTTCACCTCCTCTAGAGCTACAAGAGATTAAACCAGCAGAAAAAAAGGAGCCAAGAGATTATAATGAAAAATAAATTTCCTCTTTGTTGGCATACTTGCCTTTGCCTCCCGTCTTATATTACTTTCATCTGTTGGCCAGCGACGTCCTGTCCTTGCCGGTAAAATATCTAGATTCACGCTAGAACAGCGTTTTCGCCAAAGTAGATATTCCATTTCCCTTTTGGGGGACTGACGGTTCCAAACAAAGCCTGGGAGGTACCCGAGCACTTTCGGGTGAATTAAGAGGCGATAAAGTTTTTTTTTTGCCGCTCTCTGTTCGTCCTTCTGCTCTTGAAAGTGTTTATTCTCGACTCTTTCCGGTTTTATGAGGCATCACCCACTTTGTTATAACCTTTCAGGATTTTTTTTGTGTGTTTGCTCGAGAGGGCAAAATTGTTAAAAGGGTTTTCCCAGGCAGCTCAGGTTTGAACGGCTTAAAGTTACTGGAGTTTTACGACGTTGAGGCGTGAATTTGTTTGAACTGCAAAATGATAATATTAATCTCACTAAACACTGTTATACCTAGGAGTTTTTGAAATGTTCATGGATTGCAGATACTTCTAAAGACGTACCGAAAAGTTAGCCTTGAAAATAAAGACTTTGGCTACCGAAAACCACCGCACATTGAGAAAGTGTAAACAGAAGTTGTGGTTAAATGATTGCTTGACGATTGAATGTGCTTATAAATCAACATATCAGGGTTTCAATGGAGTTTAAGTTTTTATGACGAATCAGAACACCCTGCTCTTTGCTCAGAATCCGACGAATCAGAACCCCTGCCCTTTGGTCTTTCAATCTGTATTTAGGTGCACAACATTGCCGAATCAGAACGATTTTGGTTTCGATCTACATTTGCGGGAGAGCTCTATGGAGTATGGGCAATGGAGAGTTTTGAGAGAATTCCGAGAAAATTCCAAGAGATCCTTCTCAAGAGCATTTTGATACACATTTCAAGGAAAAACTGAGATTATTTTTTGGAATTCTGTGATGAAATCCAAGGAAGTTTTAGGATAATAGTTATTTAAATTTAAATGCCATACCAAGAGGTTTTCAGGAATATTCAAAGTGAACTGTAAAGAATATTATGGACAAAAATTGAAGCACAATCTCGCTAGAATATCTAAGAATACAAAAATAACCGCAGAATAAATTCCAAGAATTTTCTGGAAAGAATTCCTAAACTCTTCCACATAGAATTCTGATTCTCATGGATAAAATTTCTAGGGAATACTCGAGAGAATATAAGATTATTGAGGGGAAACCCTAAAGAAAAAGTTAATCTGAAGACATTTTGAAATGATCCTAAGGAAATTTTTGAGAAAATTGAAGAAATTCTCAAAATCTTCATCTTCTTTCAAAGTGCTTTTATGTTACTTCATACGCGAAGTTAGCGATTTTCAGAGTTGGTTGGAAATGCTAACATGAAGCTTTAGTGTGATAATTTATTAGCTAGAGAATGATCTTTTAGAAAAGAGTAGGTGGATAGTTCCGTTAGAGTACGACAGTATGAAAATTGAATAGAAGTTGAAAATGAGCGAAGGGCCATTAATGCGACAGTTTTTGAAGTTAGACGCACAGCTTTGCTTAACCCGTACGATGTACGCGGAGACTTGAAGTATGTCTCCAAGTCTACAGGCAAAGACCAAGGATTCGTGGACATATGTTTACTGCTTTATTTATTTTTAAAAAGTTTTTAGAAAGGTATACGTATCGGTTGTGTCCAACAAAAGAAGTTTTTTGACGTAGGACTACGTCTGTGATTTCTATATAAAGGTACACTTTGTAAAAACCGAAATTGGAACATGAAACAAAATTGTGAAAGATTTTGAACGTTAATAACTCAGCTGCCTCTGGTCAAATTTCAAAATTTTTATCCCCAATCGATCAGCAATATTTCTACGTATCGATAGCATCGACTGTTGATTTTTAACAAGAAACTATTGAAAAAAAAGGTAAATGCTCGGAATTGTCCAAAAGCGTCGAATTATCCAATAAATCGATCAATTACGTACATGCTTAGGCTGCTTTCCCAACACAGTCTGCTTACTGAGCAGAAGGTCGGGGTTCAATCCCAGGCCCGTCCCCATCATTGCAATTTTTCACTTTGCCTTATCCTATCCCCACTAGATCGCATCACTTACCACATGAATCCTAATCTAAAAATAACGTACCTCACTAACACAACTATCCTTACCGAGACAGGCGTGGAGATGTTGAGGAATTCTCGGTCTCTAGCAACAACCGCACTGTGCAAGTTGATTAGTTCTGATCATTCACGGAGGAGCAACTAAGAAGGTCGGATATATATAACGTTAACTCGACGGCAAACATTCATTGATACCATTGTTGTTGTTGATAGAAGAGAAGAGTGCGAAATAGGTTAGTGAAGTCATGGTGAGCACAGAAGAGGAAATCGATAGAGAATTGGCTTTCATCCTTCTGCTTCTAAGCCCCTTACAGTCGTCGTCACAGCAATGAAAACTTGCATCGCATCGCTTTTGGTTCTAGGGAGCTTTTGCTGGTTGCAATTTCTAAGATCAGGATTCACTGTGATGCGATCAGTGAAAGCATCAGAAATTTCCTTCCCAACTCTCTTGTGGAATCTTTTAGTGGCTCTGAAAAGGGCCAGTTTTGTTAGATTTCGACGGAAAAATTAAGAGCGTTCACCACGAATACGACGAGCCAGCTGAATTTTCTTTGGCATAATTGTGACACGCCTGACGTGGATGGCGCACAGGTTGATATCTTCGAACAGACCGACCAGATGGCCTCGCTGGATTCCTGCAATGGCCGAGCTCAGGAAGCGCAGATCGGTCTTGAAAGTCCTGGGCGATTTCAGGAGGAGCCTTCCCTCCGGTGGACTTACGAGCGGTCTGCTTGGTACGAACCATTGTGCTTAGTTACGGTGCATATACGATAAATCGAACACGTTGAATAAAAATGTCAACTTACTTATTTAAATGATCTTTATTTCAGTTCAACTTGGATGATTACCATATACATTTTTCTAAGTACTTTAATTGCTTTCTTCATCTTTAGGTATGGGCAAAATTCAAAATTTGTTTTACAAATTAGTCCTAGACTTAGTACACGGTCGACCACCTTGGTGGGATTGGTTCGTTTTGTTTTTAGAATTTGAAGAGAAACTACTTAATACTACTATTTACAGCTTAAAACTAACCTACTCTACTATATACACTTTACCTACTATGTACAAACTGCTTATTAAAGCATGTTCAGAAAGATTGTATTTTTGGATAAATTTGGTTGTCATATCCTCAATTTTGGAATCTACCTTGGGAATTTCTGCCTCTTAATGGAGGTCTGCTATTCTTGTGTCGAATGGACGATCTAGGATCATCCTCAACACTCTATTCTGTGCAACCTGGATTTTGTTCCTGTGGGTCTGAGCGCACGATTCCCACACCGGGGCGGCATAGAAGATCGCGGGGGCTATGATCTGTTTGTAGACAGCCAGTTTGTTTTGCCTTGAGAGGCTGGATCTGCGGCAAATGAGCGGATACAAACACCTAACCAAGGCGGAGCACTTAACTAGGGTTTTCTCTATGTGCGAGCGGAACAGGAGCTTCTCATCGAACAACATCCCGAGATAAGTAACATCAGCGGACCACTCGACCCTTGTACCGTCCATTATTACGGTACAGGAGGGAGACGGTTTAAGTTTTGGCGATTGTCTGTCAAGGAACATGATCGCTTGGGTTTTCGAGGCGTTGATTTTGATTTTCCACGTAGTGGCATAATCAGTAAAGGTGTCAAGGCATCGTTGGAGCTTGTTCGTAATTGCACGAGGCATCCTACCATTGACGGCTATTGCGGTGTCATCTTCGAACAGGAAGAACACGCAACCGTCTCCTAGAGGAGGGATGTCCGACGTGTAGATGCTGTAAAGCAGTGGTCCCAGCAGACTCCCTTGCGGAACACCTGCTGGGATCGGAAATTGTCCCGAAAGACAACCATTCAACGATACCTTAAACGACCTTTGCTGGAGGTAGCTACGGGTGATTTTAACCAGATGTAATGGAAAGTTGAAGTTACAAAGCTTGTATACAAGCCCATTGTGCCAGACATTATCAAACGCTTTCTCAACGTCTAACAATGCCATGGCTGTGGACTTGGATACAGCTTTGTTACTTCGGATGTTATTCATCACCCGCACTAGCTGATGATTGGTGGAATGCCCCTTGCGAAACCCGAACTGTTCCGGAAAAAGAATGTCATGTTCCTCCACAAACTTGTTCAGTCGGCTGAGGATCAATTTTTCAAACAGCTTACTCAGCTTACTCAGGCAGGCTAATCGGTCTGTAGCTTGACGGTAGTGAAGGGTCTTTTCCAGGTTTGCGGATCGGGATGATTTTCGTCACCTTCCAGATGCTTGGGAAGTAGTGCAGCTCCAAGCATCTGTTGAGGATGGCAGCCAGCAGCGAGTGCACCCTCGGGCTGAGATTTTTCAACGCTAGGTTGAATATTCCGTCAAACCCGGGAGCCTTCATGTTCTTACTGTATTTCAGCGCTGAGCAAATTTGTTCCTCTGTAATCCGTTCTTCTGGAGGGACGGCGCAAGGGGAGGCATCTAACGTCTGGACGCACTGCGCAACCTGGTTCTCGAGTGGGCTTGGGATTTTGGAGCCAAGCAAATGCGACTGGCAATGTGCTCCCCAATCGCATTGGCCTTCTCTTCGTTGGTGATAAGCCGTTCGTCATTGAGTGGTGGAATGGGCTTGGGGTGAGACTTCAGCACCTTGACAACCTTCCAGAATGGTCTGGAACGGTCGTCCAGGTTCTGAACGAGCCGCCCGGAACTCTCGTTCCGGATTGAGACCATTCTGGAAGCGATCTGCCGATTCAGATCGACCATTTCGTATTTACGCTGCAGATCCCCAGTCCGCTGAAACTGGCGTCTACGAACATTTCTGAGCCGAATCAAGAGTTTGGTGTGGGAATCAATTGCTTGAAACTTACCCCTCACAGGAACTCGTCGAACGCACTCTTCGTCAGCCACGGATATGGCTTGATGGAGACCCTCCAGGGCCCGGTCGATGTCCTCCACTGTGTCGAGCGGTGGGTTGTCGTCGATGTGGCGGTCGACCACGCGCCGAAACTGGACCCAGTTGACTCAATGGTAGTCCTTCCTCAAGCACGGTGCAGGGGCACGTTGCAGCCTAGCTCGGTCAGTACCGGTCGGTGGTCCGAACTCAGGTCGTTGACGGCAACCGGCTTGGCTAATCCGGTGTTTGCCAAGAACAGGTCCAGCGTCGATGGGTTACCCGCTGTGAAGTTTGGTTCGTCCGGAAACCAGACGGAATAGAGACCATGCTGGGAATGGTCGAATAGTAGCCGGCCGTTCTGGTTCTGCTGGTAGTTCCACCAGGCCTCGTGCCGGGCGTTCTGGTCCCCTCAGATTACGAAGCGGGCATTGGTGCGGGTTATGATGGCAAGGTCGTTATTGAACTGCTGTGCTGTACCATTGCTAAAGGTACATTGCCGGTGGCAGTAGGCGGCGATGAACCGGACGTTTCCGGTCGATGTTTCCACCTCTACGCCGACGGCCTCGATGATGGAAGTGCGGTAGTGGGGTAGGGTGCAGTACTTGATCCCTTTCTTGATGATGACCGCGACACCGCCCCCCCCCCCTGGAGCTGGTGCGATCAAGCCGGACAATGCTGTGCAGCCAGAAGCTGTCACCGGTCTTGAGGTGGGTCTCGGTGAGAAGGCCCACGTCGATGTCGTGCTAGCGGAGGAAGTCTGCAAACTCAATGTTTTTCGCCCCTACGGAGCGAGCGTTCCAGTTGGCGAACTTTATGGCTTCACGGTCCATAATTAGCGACGAAGGAGATGATAGCTTGGAGCTGTTGTGTTCTTGTAGCGCAGGTGCGCTTGATGATGATGGCTTGGGCCAACAGTGTGACGATCTCATCCATTGACAGCGGAGAATCGTC
Source organism: Ochlerotatus camptorhynchus (assembly GCF_037179485.1). Lineage (NCBI taxonomy): Eukaryota > Metazoa > Arthropoda > Insecta > Diptera > Culicidae > Ochlerotatus > Ochlerotatus camptorhynchus. Next base: position 696,836 of record NW_027040618.1, read on the forward strand.
TGTAGCTTCGCCGGTTGTACCGGCCAATCCCGAAGCAGAGGGATCCGTCGATAGCCCGGAGGCTTGACCGGGTACTGCAGCGGCAGCCGACTGGGCAACAGCCAACTGTTGGTTGAGCGGGAGCGGCGGCAACACTAGAATTGGCCGTGGTTGGACCGGTGATAACGGAGGAAAGTTCTGCGCGTTGTTTTCCGGAACCTTCTTGCGACCGGGCTGGTTGTTGGACGAGGCCTTCTTCCGGATCTCAGCGTATTCGGCCCGCTTCGGACAGGCCTTACTCGTGGCCTTGTGGGCGGCACCACAGTTGGCGCATGTGGAGCGGCTTCCTCGATGTTGTCGCAGTCGTCGATCTTGTGGTTTTTGCCGCATTTGATGCAGTGGCTGGCAATGCGGCAGTTCCTGGTGCCGTGCCCGAACAATAGGCAGTTCGAGCACTGAGTGACGCCACGGTGGGTCAGCTTATACCGCTCCCACTTCACTACGATGTGGAACAGTGTGCGTGTCGTCTGGAGATCCTTCACGGTTGTGGAGTTCTTCTCTAGATGGACCAGGTAGAGCTGGTCTCGATACTTGATGGCCTTGCTGCGGGTCATCTTGTGAATTTTGACCGGCTTGAGGCCGTTACGCATTAATCACGTCCATGTCATAGAGCCCGCGCAGCACCACTTTCAGCGGCTTGGTGGCCTCGACGTCGTGGGAGAAGTACTCCAGCTTCATCCTGTCCAAGAGGGCCTGGACTGCGTTGTAGTGTTTTTCGGCCGGGACCATCAGTTCGTAGTCTTCCGTGCACCGTTGAATGGTGCAACGAAGGCCCTGCTTAATGTAGAAATCCAGCTGCTCACATAGCCCGGGAGGGAAGCCCTTCACATAGAAGCGTGGCAACTTCACTTTTTTCGGCACCGTCTCAGGGTCCGACTGCGGCTGGGCTCCGTTTTGCAGGGCGGAGAACGGATTGTTGCTCAGCAGCTTTTTTGCTGCCGATGCGGTGGCGCTGCTGTCTTCAGGTCTGGGTCGTTTAGTTCCGGGAGGCCCCGGCTGCGGGTCCGCAATGGGGGCAATGGGGTTTTCTTCTGCTTCTTCTGGGCTGGCTCGGTGGTCGCGCCATCTCCTGGGAGAGGCTGTTTTCCCGGTAAACCGGCACTCGTGTTACCGCGCGATTTCTTACCCATGGCTGGGTCAGCGAGAGCGTCACTACACAACGCGGAGTTAATTCGATTTGCGAACGAACGAACGAACGAAACAAGACAGAATAAAAATTTACTGAACTGCTCAACAGTCTGGCAGCGTAAGAGAAGGTGTGATAAAAAAATGTCAACCGCTTTCTCCTCTATTTAATCACATACTTTTGTTATGTTCAACCAATCATAAACGATGAAAGAACAAACATGCAACAGCTTGCAAGAAGAATTTAGCCTTCGAGAAGGTTTAAAAGAGGGATTCATGGTCAAAATAATCATCATTCTTTGTTAGACCGTCAAGCAGGTCGTATGTATTGAGCTCGCTCTCTAGAGTTATATGGAAAGTTTTTCGCATCCATTTCCTGTGAACTGTACCAGAAGGCAGCATAAACAGCACAATCATTGCCTGGACATAGCAAGGAAGGCAAAGGACTCGGCGAAGGAGGAGCCAAGCGTCATCGTAAGGTGTTGTATGATAACTTACAGGGTATTTCCAAGACCGTCGGCCAGCTCGTCATGATAATGCGTATTTCCGGTCTGATCTACGAGGAAACCCGAGGTGTGCTAAAGGTGTTGCTGGAAAACGTCATTCGTGACGCGGTTACCTACTCTGAAGACGCCAAGTGGAAGACCGTTACCGCAATGTACGCTCTGAAGCGTCAGGGATGCACACTGTATGGTTTCGGAGGTTTCCCTATCTGAAACGGCCCTTTTCAGGACCAATAACTAATTTCAAAAGAGATGGTTTAGGAGTTCTACTAAACTTGGCATGAATGAAATTCCTGGAACCAGAAAAATGGTAGCAACCAAACTTCTAATCCTGAAGCAACTGGGCCGACTCTCTGAGTGCCCATTTCTCGTAGCGAAGTTCGCTGCCTTTCCAACCACCGAATCAACCCGTGTCCAGCAGTAGCCGTAAAAAGAAGTATTTATGGTGATCATATCATATGGTTGACACAAAACTGCACGACTGCCTATTCTTTGCTGCATACACAATATTTACGTTTTTTTTTTGACAAAACTCAGGTAATCATGACAGAATCTGACGCAGTAGGTCTATTCTCTTCATTTGCGTTGTTTTCAAAAATCTAAACGTCATGAATACCTGAGATTTGTCAATGATGTAAATATTTACACGTAATGCATTGAAGAATTACATTGAGAAGATAGAAATTCAAATTAACTCTTGAGCCAGAAAATTTTTGTGACCCTGAAAAGGGCCGTTTGATTTGTCAGATGAGTTCTGATGAACGCAGCATGGCTTTGCTGTTGGCTCACACTCCGGTACGGTGCAGATTGGCAACGATGATAAATGTCCTGAGTTATACGTCAAGCGTGACCCTAGTATACGTTCGTGACCCTAGGCACAGGCTCTTCTACTTTTTGTTTTGACCAACAGATCATGTCATATTAAAGGGTGATACGGTCAAAATTTGGTCAAGGGAAAACGCGTGTAAATCGGTGAAATCGTTTATTTAAAAAATCAAATTAAATTTCTTTTTCAAGTTCAATTAGTATAAAATTCAGGAAAAATATTCAGTTAGGCTTCCGCTTTTCCAAATCCGAATTGCCGGGCCTTACGCTTGACCCCTGCCATCAGATTTTGTACAGCCACCTTGTCCACCTTCTTCGCCGCAGAAAGCCAGTTTGCCTTGAACTGCTGCTCGCCCTTAGCAGTTTTTTTGGTCTTCTTTAGGTTCCGCTTGACAATAGCCCAGTATTTCTCAATTGGGCGGAGCTCTGGCGTGTTGGGAGGGTTCTTGTCCTTGGGAACCCCCTGCACGTTGTTGGCGGCGTACCACTCCATGGCCTTTTTACCGTAATGGCAAGATGCCAAATCCGGCCAAAACAGTACGGAACAACCGTGTTTCTTCAGGAAAGGCAGCAGACGTTTATTCAAACACTCTTTCACGTAAATTTCTTGGTTGACAGTCCCGGAAGCTATGAAAATGCTGCTTTTCAAGCCACAGGTACAGATGGCTTGCCAAACCAGATATTTCTTTGTGAACTTTGACAGTTTCATGTGCTTGAAAACATCTGCTACCTTTCCCCTTCCGTTTGCCGTATAAAACTCCTGTCCCGGAAGCTGCTAGTAGTCGGCTTTGACGTAGGTTTCGTCGTCCATTACCACGCAGTCAAACTTCGTCAGCATCGTCGTGTACAGCCTCCGGGATCGCGCTTTGGCCGTCGTATTTTGTTTATCATCGCGATTTGGAGTCACTACCTTCTTGTAAGTCGATAGTCCGGTTCGTTTTTTGGCTCGATGCACGGTTGTAGACGATACACCCAGCTTATTTGCGGCATCTCGGAGAGAGAGGTTAGGGTTTCGCTTGAAACTACCGGCAACTCTCTTTGTCGTCTCAGCGGCTTCCGGTTTTCGATTTCCCCCCGATCCAGACTTCCTGGCTGTCGACAAACGTTCCCCAAACACTTTAATTACATTTGTAACGGTTGATTTGGCAACTTTTTGATACGCTGCTCTTCTTGCTTGGACGGCATTTTGACAACTGAAGAATGAATTCCAAAATCAAAATAGGAGCAACATTCTACACACACACACCTTCAAAATGAGGGGTGTTCAGGTTTTTTAAATGCAAAATTGAAAGGAATACGTCAAGTTGATATTGACCAAATTTTGACCGTATCACCCTTTATTATGACTCTCAAAACAATGTAGGTATTTGAAACTCTTCTTCAGAAGGTATACAAATAGACATTATTATTCCTGAGCAAAGTTTTGGAGCTTAAACTAACCAAGAGCTATAAAACTTATCAATGTTGTCGATTGAGAACGAATTGCCTGTGTCGCAACACATCTGCACCGGGTGTCACTGTTGGTCAGTTTTCTACGATGTTCAGAGGCAAAATTAATAAACCACTAAATGACGTCAGTTTTCCTAGAGTGGATTCCACAGATTATGCCGAAATTCAGGTGTCCATAAAGTCAATGAGGTATCATTTTATTTATCACTTAATATACGAGCGAAAATGGAAATTTTCCCCATTAACAGTTGTGAAAGCGTATCAAAAACTCCATAGAAGCACTGATCCATAGTGTCTCTAGAAAACTGTCAAAAATTAATCATCATCAGCCTGCTCAACCTACCTACTTCCATTACGAATTGGAACATCGCACCACTGCACAATGCTCGCCATTATAGAATGCAACCTGCTGTGCGACACCAGGCACCCGATAGCTATTGATGATACGTGGATGAAAGCGACCTTTTTCGAGTGGATTTTTCCCTCCACGGAAATGGCAAAATAAAAAAAAAAAAAAAAAAAACTTTTGCCAACCAGACTACTCCACTGTGTTTCACCATTAGATTGCATCACAGCACCGGTTTTTCCAATTCAGAATTCTACACCTCACTCACTGCTTCCTTCGTCGCCACATACGCACTCACGGTACGAACCACGATGTACAATATTTGAACTAGGGCTTTTTTTTTGTTCAATAGAAATGCATTCAATCGTGATGCACTTCGGGTCTATGCACCGGTAGTGAAAAAGTGGATGCATTTTCACTCCAGTCGGAAGAACCGCCGTATGAAAGGTTTGGTACACACAAAGAGTCCCGCGCTGCATTTACGGCAATTGGAGCGTACTTACACTCAGGAGAGACAGACCGTAGAAAAATAAGCCGCACCTAACACCTTTCCACCGGATCGACCGGCAGTGGCGATGAGTGCAAATAATAATAGTAATTCCGAATGGGTCGTCGTTTTGGGGCATGCTCGATGAATGCAGCATATATGGTAGCTATTGAAACACGAAGTGAAGAACCATTCACGTTGGAAATGCATCCACTCGACCAGAATGTACATCAACATCAGTGGAGAATAATCCTTGCAGAATGAATAGCCATCCATCCCCGTTTCAGGAGCTAGCTAGAAGAAGAGTGAGCACAAGTATTTAAAGAATGGATTATACTGCATGCCTGATGAGTTTGCGTTTCCCGCCCAGGACTGTGCAAAAGTGAGGAACAGTCGTATCGACTGAGGACCACCAGGAAATCCTTTTCACCGAACGGTACGATGAGTACAAGCGATGATGAATGGAATCTACTCTCACCGGTCGGTGGAATCATCATCATCATCATCATCATCATCATCTGTTCCAGGGCAAGAACGGATTAAACTTTCTGGTAAATCCTATATAATCCTTCCATTGGCTAGCTTTTTCGCAGCAATGCGAGGATGAATCTGCCTGATGTGTACTGCCCATAAAAGCATATCAGTCTCATCTAAAAAAAAACAGCAAGCCGAGAAAAAACACTGCTGAAATTGTATTCCTCCGTAGACTCTTATGGAAGTTTTTATATTTCTAGCGATACTTTCTGAACAATAGAACACAGTGTAAAATGTCGGTAGTTTACAATTGATTCTATTCGATACCTGATTTCTGATAAAAATGCATATGGGACTGTTATGCTTTAATGCGCAGTGTACAGCTTGATGGACGTTTCCAACGGATTCCCTACCGAAGAAGAGAACTGGAAGGCTAATTACAATCTTCAAATAAGTGATAGGAGCGTAACTGGGAAGACTTCCATTAGTTATGTGCGGAATATCATTCATAAATACAGCCAATCACTCGTGCTCGTGGATGGTTTACTCCGAATATCACCCCCTTATTCTGCGAGTCACGTGACTCTCTGTCACCGGTGAGGTGACTCTCCATGTAAATCAAATGGAGAGTCACCTCACACGAGGTGACTATTTAGAGTTTTGAGTTTGCATTGAATGACAGATTTTCGAACGCAGCCTTCTCCAACTACGACAGATTGAGAAATAATCGAACAGGAGCTTATATTTCACTACAGCTGTGAATTTTCGCATAGATCTCTGATTGCACCCACATTCGGAAACCGCTTCCAACTTGGGAAGCTACATGATGATAAGTTTCACATATCGCAAATCTTTTCCCCTTTTCAGTTCAAATCCCCACATTGTATGAAACGAGAAAAGTTACCGAAAATGACTGACGGCATCAATTCATCAGGGATCGGATCAGTGATTCACTGTCTCTGCGGGAAAATTCCCGAAAAGATGTGTGTTTTGATATGCTTCAGTTGATTTCAATGGGGAAGTTGATTGAAGATTTTCCGACAACGACGTCGTCGTCGTCATCTGCTTGGATCGGTGATGTACACATTTCGATAATTAAAAGTAAGAGCCCTTTTAGAATTAGCTCCGACTCCATTTGTTTACGAGATAAACTTCACCGATTTCTCACACTTCTGGGAATCACGTGTTTTGTTTTGCGTATTGCCTTCCATTTAATTACTAATTAATTTGGGTCATTTGCACTGTCTCCCTTTGTATCACCGTCATCGTCAATTCTCTTGAGGCATCTTAAGAAACATGCCAAAATGAGATTAAAGTGTTGACACGAACGAAAATCCCGAAAAAACTGACGAGATGAGTTTTAAATTCAATTTGAAACTTTGTGCCTTCTAATGAGCGAAACATCATCAAAACAAGCGAATATGTTCATGTAAAATTTGGTGCTCTAAGAAAAACTGAGATATACGAGCGTCAATTTTGACACATCATTGAATCATAACAGATGCGAAATTCAGATCAATAAAATGTACGAAATTTTCAGTCGCGGATGACTTAAATTTATAGGTGTTGGCGCTCGGCCAACGGGAATTGAAATAATATTCCGGTTTTTTAATAACTAGCGTGTATTAAAAAAAAATCCTAAAATAGTGTAGCTAATTAGGCAATTTTCAAACATTGTACACAGTGGCTACTTACGTTTAGTGTTTTCAATTGTTGGTAAAACGACCTTTGTTCCTATTTTCCTGTCCTCTATATGTGTTTTTTGCTGTAATTCATTATATTAATAATCTATCTTTTCTGGTTTCAAATTTCTATTACCGTATACGGCAGCCCAGTTCGATTTCCACGATGTATAGTTCCAAAAAGAGATTTTTACTCTAGTTTTAAGGTTAGCTTTAAGAGATTTTAACTGTAAGTTTTCAACTCAATGTTATGTTATAATTTACTGTTTACCGTAGCGTTACACTTAACTGTCGATATTAGAGTATAAGTAAATGTAATTCAGATTATAGTTCACTATTATTTTAGCTTTTAATAATTGTAGTTTGTAAGAGATTGTAGGGTAATAAATTTGCACTTGACAAAATGACCTCAAAACGCACGCCACACTGCTCCCGTTCGTTGTCAGTAACTTGACAGTTGTCATCAACCGCGAGCTGGTGATAAAAATCATTTCGATGTGAATGCACGGTTGATCTAACCCAGGTGGTGAGGCGCGCCGACCGAGGGGTCGCCACAATAGGACATGTTTGTTTACGTTTCATACTTTATGTCAAAAACGGATATCGTTACGTGCAAAATTAGTTATTTGTTTGTGTGTATGTTGTATTATTTAAAGATGTTATATTTTCAAATTTATAAAATGAACGTCCTTGCCACTGCCTGAAATTAATGGAGGTACGAGCATCTTCCCTGAAGTTCCGCCAACTCTAGAAACTGTCCAGCAGCTTAAGCAACTTTCTTTAAAATATTACCTTTTTCCTGGTGTTCATGAAACTTTCTTGAAGATCTCGGAGCTTCCCTGAAGTTCTCGGATATCCCGATAACTCGTCTGAACTTCCCGAAATTAGGAAAATTCCTTTCCATGTGTTCCTGGAATATCAATCGAAAAAAAATCCTGATTATTAATGAAATTTGGGTTAGAAATACGTATTCCGATTTTTTTTAAATTAATTTTTTTCAAAAATTTTTGCTTTAGGAAAAAAGTCCATTTTTTCACCCTAAAAATGCTTACAAAATCGTGGATACGTATTTCTAAGTAGAATTTAATTCTGAGCAAGAAAGCTTAGGCGATATCCAAATTTTATGATAACTGGTTACAGTTATTTTCCACGCCAGTTTGAAAAACCCCGTTTCGAGATAAACGCGTTTAAAGATAAAATTTCTCTCTCAGCGCGCCGGTACAGTTTTAGTAAATCCCTTCGTAAAGCAGTAAGGAATATTCTGGCGGACTTGGAGTCTTTTCTAAATTAAAGTATACATTCCAGGGAACATTTTAAGCCAAAAAAAATGGATTTTTTGAAAAATCAAAGTGTACTCCCCCCTTAAAACGAAGAGATGGCGATTTGTTTTTGCAGCAAAAGTTTGCATTTTTAGAGCATTTACAACTTTGTAGAACATTAAAACAATTGGAAAATTCAAACTAAAACGTTATGATAAAAAAATTAAAGGGTTGTGTCCTAGACACAACCGCAGTTTGACGTGGAACCACGCAACATTGATGTTTGGCATGCATTTTTTACTATTAAACTTATTATTATGAATGGGGCGGGGCAGAACGTATCTTTTGTGCAGAATGTGTAAAAAAGGATGGACTTTGGATGTTAATCTAATTGCAGGGGGTTTAACATGCATAATTTTCCAAGTCTCATTCCTCATTGCAAAACCACGACAGCAGCGCTGTTTTATATCTTTTCAGGTTCAAGCAGAACGAAGTGCAACCGAACCTGATAGGATTTCCCGCCGTTTTTTATGAATGGGACGGAGCAAAAAGTTTCTTTTGTGCAGAATATGAAAAAATGACGAACTTTGGATGTTAATATAATTGCATATATAGAGGTACCAGATATGTTTTACAGTCAGTTGTTGGTAATCCATCGAGTGTATGTCTCATGTTAAGCAATCGTTTTTTTTGAAAATGTTGGCTCTCCATCTAAAAAATTAATTGTTTATACATAATTTTGGTTTGCTAAAAATTTATTTCACGGAAAAAGAGAGAGGTTGTTGTTAAGGGGGAGGGGGTGTAACATGCCTATTTTGTGATTCTCATTCCTCATTGTGGTAGACACACCGTGATCCACCTTTAGCCGCTGACTTGGTCCTGCTTGCTGCAGGACCTAGTGCCACGCCGTCCGAAGCGGTAATGAGCAGAGGCAGGAGAGCACCGCTGTTTTATATCTTTTCAGGTTCAAATAGAATGATGTGCAACCAAGTGGTATTCGTTTATGATGACTGGGTTTGGGAAAAAGGCTTATTTCATGAAAATAGTAATAACATTATCATTTGGACATTTAAAAAAGTTTAATTACAGAAAAAATGGAAAAATATTTATTACAGAAGGTTTGTAATATAATATCCTATCGATTGGCGTATTTGGATTTTAATTTCATCTAAAAATGACAAAGTTACAAGCGTTCAAAACCTAACACTCCTTCACCACACATATTTTTTGATTTGCACCCCAGTATAGTCGACAAAGACGTAGTTCTACGTCAAAACGGTTTTAAGGGGGTACAATCATTTGCACTCCATTTACATCCTACAACTTTGTCCATTTGGGAGTTAGGAAATTGACGTCTTGGACAAAATCTCTTTAAATGACTGCATCTGCAATGTTTCCATAGATGTTCATCAATTTCAACAAGACATAAAATAGTTTTACATAGTTGAAGATGCTAATTTCAAATAACAGACTGTAGTGGTAATTTTTATACGATAGATGGAGTAGATGAAAGCATAGAGTTGATAGTTCCGTTAGAGTACGGCAGTGTGAAGATTGTATGTAGATATTAGACAAGCGAGCTAGGACAACTTTTAAGGAAGGTACAAATCGGTTTTTTCATCTCTCTTTACCAAACTCCCCCTTTGGAGAGGGATGGTGAGGGGTGTGTCCCCCCGCCACCACTGGCAAAAAGAGATGAAAACCGACTCGCTCATGTACCAACTGTGTGTTTGAAACAGTTCTACCGATTTTTTACCGCACTTCAGTTGTTATTTGAAGGAAGGCATCCAGTCGTAGGTTTGGAAATTGCAACTATTGTTTACCCCTACCACGATATGTGGATGGGAGCATACCATCAATTACTGTCAATGGTCGAAAGGTACAGTAGCAGCACCTACCCCACCCGTGTCCCCTCGAGATTGTCAAGTCGACGATGACAGGAGCACATATCGTGGTAGGGGTAAACAATAGTTGCAATTTCTAAACCTACGACTGGATGCCTTCCTTCAAATAACAACTGAAGTGCGGTAAAAATCGGTAGAACTGTTTCAAACACACAGTTGGTACTTGAACGGGTCGGTTTTCATCTCTTTTTGCCAGTGGTGGCGGGGGAGGGGGGACACCCCTCACCATCCCTCTAGGGGGGGGGGACACCCCTCACCATCCCTCTACAAAGGGGGAGTTTGGTAAAGAGAGATGAAAAAACCGATTTGTACCTTCCTTAAAAGTTGTCCTAGCTCGCTTGTCTAATATCTATATACAATCTTCACACTGCCGTACTCTAACGGAACTATCAACTCTATGCTTTCATCTACTCCATCTATCGTATAAAAATTACCACTACAGTCTGTTATTTGAAATTAGCATCTTCAACTATGTAAATCGTTGACTTCACGTAGAAGTAATACCAAAAAAACATATAGTCAAAGTATAAAATAGTTATTTTTTATGTTAGTGTAAACCCCCCTTAAGCAAAAAAATAGCAATTTTTTAAATTTGAAGAAACATTATAGACGACATCCAAATGCTACGCTCAATATTTTCGTCGCAAATAGCCCATGTTTCTCTTTGGAACTTGGAACTGGCTGGGCCGCAGCAGCAGCGAGACGATGTTGAACTGTTCGACTGTTGGGAACCATTTGTATACTCGCAGGGTTGGCTTGTTGGTTGTTGAGTGGAAGCGGAACTAGGTTCAGAACATATCGACGGGGCCGGAGAGCTGGGTACTGGACTGGATAGTGAAAGGATTTGGCAGACCCTTCTGTAGAAGAAAATCTCGGCTGCTCTACCTCTTCCTTTATTCTAACGTAATCAGTTTTCTCCAAGCTCCGATCAGATCGATCGCAACGTTGAATGATTATGCGGCCTCGGCTTGTGTCGTTAGGGATCAACTTTCTGATGGCTGTGTAAGGGGTGAGCACCTTGCGGTCGAAGAAAATGTATGGGAAGTTAGAATATATCCATATTCTAACTTGTTAAATATTTAAATATATAACAATTGTTACTTGTGATACACCAAACAAATTTTATAACAGTGGTGAATCGATCGACACACAAATCATCAAAATCCATTGATTATTGTCCAAGCTATTAGCTTTTAAAGTATGACCAATTTTCGTTGCATTTCCCTGAATCGGCACCCTTCCCGAAAGACGTAGTCCTACGTCAAAACATATGATTCACATTCTGGTTCACACAACTTTCAAGAAACTTAATGTTTTATGGAACTGTTTGAAACTCATAACCGTTTAATCCCGGGAAATTCTCCGCCGTCCCAGAAGGGGACGTTCCTAAGCCCCTAGCTGCTGGTTTAAGCCTGTCGGCAGCCACTGGGGTGGGCTCCAAAGGCCTCTTTTATTCCCGGGTCCCAGGGTTTTATGTTCAGGCGTTGGGGAGGTTTTCGGATGTAGGTGTCCTAAACCAAAGATTTACCTTGATTTAATTTTTTGGACGAACCGACCTGATCTGGGGTGCTAGGTGACTTTGGAGTCACGACGGCGAAATGCAACAACCGAATGGTAGTGGCCGGATGGCGGTGACCGGATGGCGGCGGTCGGATGGCGGCGGCCGGATGGCGGCGGCTGGATGGCGGCGGCTGGATGGCGGCGGCTGGATGGCGGCGGCTGGATGGCGGCGGCTGGATGGCGGCGGCTGGATGGCGGCGGCTGGATGGCGGCGGCTGGATGGCGGCGGCCGGTTGGCGGCGGCCGGATGACTATGCCCGGATGGCGGCGGCCGGATGACTATGCCCGGAGGGTGATGGCCGCATGGCAATGGCCGGATAGTGTCGGCTGGATAGGGTCGGCCGGATAGTGTCGGTTGGATAGTGTCTGCGAGTGGCGATGACTGGATGGCGTGGATCGGATGGCGACCTCCGGATAGCGTTGGCCAGATAGCGTCGGCCAGATAGCGTTGGCCGGATAGCGTTGGCCGGATAGCGTTGACCGGATAGCGTCGGCCGGATAGCATCGGCCGGATAGCGTCGGCCGGATAGCGTCGGCTGGATAGCGTCGGCCGGATGGTGCCTTCTGGAAGGTCCCGTCTGGCAGATCGGGTGCTCAGGCCGAGGAGATGGACGGCATGATACTGGTAAAGGGATTCCACACCACGAGGTTCACAGTAAGAAATTCGCAGCCAGGCGACGACACACCGCCCGAATCAACTCCCTGAACCGCACCACTCAACAGTCCTCTACTCACTGTCGTGCTCTACTCACACTCGTCTTCTCGATCACTTCACACCCTGACCGTGTTCGTACTCCCTCGCTCTTCGTTTGCCTAGATCTTTCTTTCCGCCGCTCATAAATTTTGAGTTCAGTGCGTTGTGGTTTATCACGACTTCTAACCCATGAAGCAAATCCTCTCCGTTACTAAGCTACTAACATTCTTCATTTGTCGTTTAAACTTTATATTCTATTTAGCTATATCTACATTAAGGGCCATATACACCTACAAAAATTGGAAATACCAAACGGTAACATGTTATAAAACAAATGCAACACAAGTTAGATGTGTCGCATAAGTGTTTCATAAAATACCACGTAGCAATTTGATTGTAACACGTTTGCTCCTCCCATTGATGCATGCTTTGAGAGGTCATCCAAGAAGTACATTGAAATTGTTGAGTTTCATTATTGAGACCTAAAGCAAAACAAACAACAGGCTTGAAACAGTGGTATACAAATATGTATTGCATATATCATTTAAGGAATTTCTGTACAACTTAGAAGAAAACAAATACGATATTATATGTGTTGCTCAGAGTAGAGTTTCCTTGAAGTCATTGGAACAGTCCTAAAGATATCTGAGCTTCCTTGAAGTTCCTGGAATTTCTTGTAAGATCGCACATTTTTCATCAAGTTCTCAAGACTGCCTTGAAATGTTTTGAACTCCCCTAAAGCTCTCTGGAAATCTTCTGGGAGTGCTCAGAGCTTTTAAAAGTGCCCACCATTTTCATAATACTAATTGAACCGCCCCTTAAGAATTCATTTCGGTCCAAAATGCTCACAGCTTGTTTGTGAAACTACCCTTTCATTTCTTGCATCATATCAAACCCTTTTATTGAATCTTGAGTTTAGTTTGACCTCAAACAATTATTGCAATCTTTATTATTGATCAAAACGATTTTTTCTTTGCTTTTTTGCATACTAAATTCTTCTTGATGATCTTCTTTCTTGGTGATTTAGAATTTTAATTAATACATTTTTTATTTCCTTGCTTTGTTTTCCGTCGATCTTGTTTTCCGTGTTGAGTGCCAATGCTACCGACGCCAGGAAGGCTACTCCCACACCTATCGACCCAGTGATATTTGCCGTTAACTTAGCTTCTAATTATTATAACATGACAATATAATGTAGGCATCGATTTGACTTTCACATCATAAACACTGTGATCAATCACCCAAACAGAATGATCAATCTTAAAATAAGTTCAAGCTAAAAAAACTTGAAAATAGTAACTGATTATAAGAAAAAGTCACTACAGCGGTGGTCTAGTGGTAAGGCATTCTGAGGCATTAAATCTCAGATCACGACTTCGATTGGTTGGGTCAACGTGTAGGAGCTGCCTCCCTGGCGTCAGTAGCATTGGTTCTCAGTACGGAAAACAAGATCGACGAAAAACAAATCAAGGGGAATTTAGAAAAGGTCACTTTACCGACATGGCCTTGAACCAAGTCCCTAAAAAGAGACTCGCTACCAGCAGCTACTAATGCAATGATTCTTCCAAATAAGCCAGAATTGAAATCTGTAATAAAGCGCTGGATTGCACCCAGTTCTTCATAGTTTTCCGACGACCGCTCTGTAGAATTTGTATATACCTACATAATTTCAAAGGCATCTTACATTTAACGGCTGGGTGTAAACAGGGAACCACAATCGTAGCTAACTATATAACCAACACGATTGCCTTCAAAATATTTTACACTCAACATCAACAACCAACCAAGGGCCAGCCAGTCTGTGCAGCTATGAGACATCCCAAATAGAAGCTCAAAAAAATCTGGAAGAAAAATTTATGACCACAAACGATGAAATGTTAATGAAGACAAAGATTGAAACGAGCCCGGACAGACAGAAGCGCACAACATATATTCGGTCTTTTCGTTGGACGCTCATCACCATCACCACAACTCACCCAGAAGAAAGAGTCGTAAAATTTAAATTACTTGCCTTTTGTGACATCTTATCTGGTTGTTGTTGTTGTTGCTGTTGTTGGTGCATAGTGTTGTTTTTGCTGCAACTATATTTTTCTGTGCTTCCATGCTTGATTCATTTGCCTGAATTTGGAGACCATGGCAGAGAACCGTGATTTCACGAACGATGTGCGTGATTGTCTCTATTTATGTAACCTCGCAAGACTTGCAAGAATGACAATTTTCCTGGTGCTACTGTGCTCCCTGACAGCTCATTAGAGCATCATCGTTCTCCAAGTTGTGCTATACGGTGGACATCACGTGATGGAACAATGGTTCAATATCCAGAAGAACGTAGTCAAAAATGATTCCACGAGATGGAAAACATCTATAGGCTGTTGAAACGTTATCCAATCTCACAGTGCAGTGCAGCGAAGCATGGCAACATGGCAGTGCAGTTGCATGGTTCAAGACCGCATGGTCGCTTGTCGATCATAAAAGTCGACCTTCATTAAATTGTACAAAGTCACATCCACACGCTCAGGCACACAAGCGAAGAGAAATCCAAACGCATATACGATACATGATCCGTGTCACTTGTTCAGGCACATTTTAAGTCGGGAGCGTTTCCAATGAGCAAGTAAATCTCCTTTGCCTTGGCGATGAAATGGCTTCTACTGCTTCTTCGTCGATCATGGATGGTGTTGTAATTGACACCACCGTGCGATGCCCCTCGCTTTGGGACTTACGGGTGCGGAGAAGGCAAAACTGTCATGCTACATGTTAGTTGCCGCCTGACACTCTCCACCCATATTTTATTCTAATTGGCCCTATGGTATGCGTTCAAGGCAGCTTTTCTAATTTTGAAAGGAATCGTTTTGCTGGGCAACAGGGCAACATAGGATTCGGATGGTAAATCCATGGTCAGTTTCTAGGACAAACTATGGATTATTTGTAAAGCGAGCCGTGAGCGGAACCCACACCCAAACGGGAAATTGTAGGATTGTAGTACAGATTTGTATGAAAAGTCTATGATCGCGTATGGGCGGGATCCCTACGATGTGTTATGGATACAAAATAAAACAACACAGGTTGCTTTGCCGTCCTGCCATGGCAGAGACAAGGAAACTTTTGATATGATTATTTATTGTTATCATTGGTATCATTTGTAACTGCTTGTTGATGTGAATGTGTTTATCACCGGTAGGTGCAAATATATACGACATATTGCATAAACAGTCTACATTATTTGTTATGCAAGTTATTTTTTTTAGGTACACACTAAATTTTTTTCTACCGAGCTTGGCTGCGCAAATTTCGGCAAAATGTTTTGCAAATTTCCCACCTATATGCGATGACTCATTTTTCCGTGTTACTGTATCACAAAGTAAATCGGATTTCATCGTAAGACTTTTCAAAATGAATTTGTTTTTACAGATTAAATCGTATATGATGTTAAATCAACTCGTTTAAAATTAAATTACAATATGCACGTATATGGCCTCCACTTTTGTACGTATAAGCCACTTATTTGCATTCTATACGAATTGTTTGTTTGTTTATATGTTTGTATATCACGAAAACAGCTTTGAATATACGAGCATTCTGGTTGTCTGGGGTAGCGGTTTGTATGGAGCTCTCACGCGGAAGGACTGGTTTTAATTCTTCAAACAGCTCCAATACTACTACTAATGCTGATAAATCAATACCCGTTCATACCTTCATTTGGAAATAACTATTATAAAGACCTGACTTTAGAATAAACTTTCTTAAACGTGCAAACTATATATGAAATTGGTGTAGATGACAGAAACCTTTTTTTAACTTATTTTCTAAAAGTTCGGTTCAAGATCCGCCAGAAGCTGCTTAGAATGCTCTTCAATTATGGCACCGGAACTTTCAAGCTCTTATAACGACTTAAAAATGAGGCTGCTTAGAATTCTATACACCACCTCCAATCAAGCTGCTTAAGCCACAAATAGCCTTTTATTAGAACTTTTGGCTACTTGGGATTCTACTACCTTACTTCCTACCGCAAAGTTTTTAGGCACTTCCTGGACTATAATTGGACAAGGTTAGTTGCATGGTTCAAGCAAAATTATGGTCTTTAGGGGTGAAAGTGTAAAAAAGTAGGTTTTCTCATACTAATTTCCATAAAAATTTCAAACGCAATGCGGAAAGCCGGGTTAAAACCAATCGTCTGCAAATTTTGCAGCACACTTGTTTGGAACCCCAAATGGAACCAAAAAATCGTTGTTCTCGTTTGATGAGGTCAAGTTTGCGTTTTTTCAGAAAACGGTTACCCATCCTAGTAGCACCATGCATAAACATAAACTTATTAAACATATTTTACAGAAAATCGGTTGCAGGCTTAATGCTATGCATTTCATTTTAGTCAAAAAAAAGAATACTTTTGCCTAGAGGAAATATTCCAAAAATGTTAAACTAGCTCAAAATTTCAAGAATGTTTTAAGATATCTGAATCAGAATATAAGGTCTATCAGTAGTTTCTTATACCTTCCTTCGGCCATACATAGTCATTGGTTTCTTATATGACACGATGGTTTTTTTTTCTAATATTCGATAAACATTGAAGTTTTTCTAAGCAAAATATTACTTAAGTCTATGCGAGGCAATATGAGCATCGCTAATATTTCAAACATTTTCTACTGAAATTCTTAAATTTTGCAGTATTATGTTTATACATATGACTGTTTCATATTAAATCACCTTTTTGAAGCAGTTGCCTTTGTAAAAAATCAGTCCTTCTCAAGATAGCAAAATGAGTAGTCTTAAATAGGCATTACTTGTTAAATTTTATATATTCTTCTGAAAATGATTGCTCCTTTTAAGCCTTTAAAGAGATGAACCAGCCTCTGGCTGAAAGTCTCACTAATAAAGATAAACTAATCTTTAAGTCTTTATATGCTTAAACTGTTCATAGCCGACCCTTCGATTAGGTGCTTATTTCACTCCAACGGTTGTATTCTGGTTATATAACGAATATTTTTAAATCTGATTTCATCAGATTCAAAAATTTACATTACATATTAAATTTTTATTCTTGATGTGAACAAGGCTTGAAACTACCCATTTGGTTAAAAACCATTCAAATTATCCACTGAATTTGGTATCATTACTGATGATTTTCTTCCTGCCATTCCTTTGATTCCATTGATCATTCCTTTGATTTTCTTCTGCCCGACTTTTCCCTACATTTGGTGAAGACTCCAGACTACATCCGAATTTAAAGGTTTTAATTTCGGGTACTGCCAACTTTACCACGGGCCGTCGATACGTCCCTTTAGCAGTAGTGTGTATAACTGCTTGTCTAATGCGGCCATCTACTTCTTTGATATTTGCCCTGCCTCGTCCTCGTCCACAGTCGTCCTCTCGTCAGTAAATGCTTCGCTGCAATCTGCTAGAATAGTCTTCATTACCTCCTTACTCGCAGCGAAAAAGTTGGTTCCTCGGATAAGGAAAAATTCCAATGACATCCTTTAACGGCATACGAATTTCCTTATCAAGCATGAATGCAAAGTTGATTGGCTAGTGCAACTGTGTGAAACTGCGTGTAACTTCCCGTAGTTCATTTCATCGTGGGGCGTTATGCTTTCAGATCTACCACTGATCCCTAGTCATGACTTCTGCAAACAACGAATTTTAGTCCTTGTAACATTTTTCACCTTGTTGATAGTGACAAGAATCAAGGAATCTAGGAAAATTGGGTTAGTGCCCCATGTAATTTCTAATCTTATTTTCGATCAAGAAACTTTTTAAGCTGTCTTATAAAGCTTCTCGCAAAGTCTACATACTTCTCGGGTGTTCCATAGACATCTCGGAAGTTATACGAACTTACCGTAAGTTATACGGACTTATCGAAAGTCCTTCTAACTACTTAATTTTTATTAGCAATAGCATTAGCATTAGCATCGCTGCAAGTTGCACAATATCGTAGGTGGTACGAATTCAAAACTATTAAGAGCAAGACGGATATCTATGACTTGACAGATAGTAAGTAGGAAATAATTACTCTCTCCCAGATAAAGACTCATCCCGCTCCAACAGCTAAGGATTGTTCCGGCCTCGTCCTTACAACTGGTAGGGATAGGAAATGTATGTTAGTCCAACATTTACTTAAGAGAGATGCAGAGAACTCTACGACCCCTCATAAATGTCCCGGGAATTTAGGAATTATGTTAGTAGGGAAGGTAGCCCATAGGATACACCCAGTCAGTGTTGCTGGCACATGTAGATTTTTTTTTATAAATGTTGAAATTACTGTCCAGAGCGCCTGCTGGAAGATAAGGTTGCTGAAATAAAATGAAGATATAACATGGTGAACTCACTATCGTTATCACACCTAAAGGTAGGAATTAAGTTGTGTTTTATCACTTTTTTATTGATTGTGGGGAAAACCCGCGGGAGTGAAAATAATTTTACTACCTCTTCTCCCGTAGGCACAAAACCTCTATGTCTTTCAACTTGAATCATAATCAATTGCAAATTTCAACAATAAATCATTATTCAAATGGAAGCAATAAAGTTAACAGATTATAATATGTCACCTATTAAATGGTACATAAAATGTTAATAATGGAAAGGTCTCCCGATATAAATCCAATGTTTCCAGTAATCCCGTCCAGTTGGTTGCAAGCTAGTTACTAACTTCTTAATTTTTATTTTCCTCAAATTAAATATAAATTCATTAAATTCTGTGAACTTCTCAGAAGCTCTATGAACTTTTCGAAAGTTCTACGGACTTCTTGGAAGTTCTACGGACTTATTGGAAGTTCTAAGGACTGTTCGGAAGTTTTATGGACTTATCGAAAGTTCTACAGACTTATCGGAAGTTTCACGGACTTCTCAGAAGTTGCATGGACTTCTTAAAGGTTCCACGGGGCTTTTCGGAAGATCTTTGGATTTCATGAAAAATCTACGGACTTCTTATATGTTTTACGGGGCTCTCGGAAGTTCTATAGATTTTAGAAAGTTCTATGGACTTTTCGGAAATTCTACGGACTTTCTAATAAAGGAAGTCGATAGGAATCTGACCTGGGCCCGTGGGTGTTAAATGGGTGCGATATCCTACGCAGGTGTGGAAGCTGCCTTCCTGCACATTCGATTGCCGTCAATGGACGGCAATCGATATCCGTCGGTGATTGGCACTAGACTGCGGAACAGAGACCGACGTTAAATAAAGGAAAGAAGAAAAAAAAAAAAAAGAACTTCCAAGCAGTACACAGAAATTCTGAGGTTCATACAACTTCCAGTTCATACAACATCCGAAAAGTTCATACAGCTTCCGATAAGTTCTTTCAACTTTCGGTTCATACAGCATCCCAGAACTTCATACATGTTCCGATATGTTACTTCCGGTAGGTTCATAAAACTTGTTATAGTACATATTTATCTTACCAATCAGGCTAAGGCCTAGATTTCCTCTGCTGTCCGAAGAAGTTGTCTCCACTCTACTCGATCCATGGCCACACGTCACCAGCCTTGTAGTCTACGGAGAGGCCACAGGTCGCTTTCTACTTGGTCGATTCACATTGCACGTCTTTTCTTCTTGTTCCTGTTGGATCGGTTTCGAGAACCAATTTCACTGGGTCGTCGTCTGAAGCTCTAAAGACATGCCCAGCCCACCATAGTTGCCTAATTTTTGCAATGTGGACGAAGGATGGTTCTCCCAGCTGCTGGTGGAATTCGTGTTTCATTCGCCTCCTCATTCCATGCACTCCACCGTAGATTGTACGCAACAGCTTCAGTTCAAAAACACCACAATCATAGTCCAGGTATCGTGACTTGAGAGTACCACCGGTTTAATCAGCGTCTTGTAGACAGTCAACTTCGGGCGGCAGCGAATTTTATTTGGATTCCTCCGGAATCCAAATTAGGCACGATTCCCTGCCATAATGCGTCTTTGAATTTCTCTGCTGGTATCATTTTCGATTTGTCGACCACCTCGATGCTGGCTAACATTGTCTTCCGTAGAACTCCTTCCTCTCATATATTTCGTCTTCGAAACGTTGATGGCAAGTTGAATCCACCTAGCATCAGCCTTCAGTCTGATGTACGTTTCCGCCATCATCTCAAAGTTCCGTGCCATGATGTCGATGTCATCGGCGAAGACAAGAAGCTGGATGGACTTCCTGAAGATCGTGCCTCTCGTGTCTATCCCAGCTCTTCTTATCACGCCTTCTAACGCGATGTTGAATAGCAGACCCAAAAGTCCATCACCTTGCCGTAGCCCCCTTTGAGATTCAAAGGGACTCCAAAGTGTCCCGATACTCGAACAACGCACATCGTTCGATCAATCGTCACCTTGATCAATCGCGTCAGTTTATCCGGAAATCCGTACTCGTGCATAATCTGCCATAGCTGATCTCGATCGATTGTGTCGTATGCGGATTTGAAATCGATGAACAAATGATGTGTGGGCACGTTGTATTCGCGGCATTTCTGCAGAACCTGCCAATTCGCAAATATTTGGTCCATAGTAGTGCGGAAACCCATGAGTCTCGCTTGGTATTACCCAAGAAATCTCTTGTAAATGGTGGCAGGCAGTGGCAAAGAATTTGGAAGAGGAAGTGTGATCGCGCGGTAGTTGCAGTAATCCAACTTGTCGCCCTTTTTGTAGATTGACCATACGACACCTGCCATCCACTCCTCCGGTAATATCTCCTCCTCACAAATCTTGGCAATTACCCAGTGTAGCACTCTAGCTAGTGCTTCACCACCGTATTTTAATAGCTCACATGGTACACCATGTGACATCTACACCAGTTGCTTTGTTGTTCTTCAGCCGACCGATCTCCTCCTCAACTTCTTGAAGATCAGGGGCCGGTAGCCTGTCGTATTCTGCTGCTTCACCGTTGAGGTGCTCGTCATAGTACTGCTTCCACCTCTCAATCACCTCACACTCGTTTGTTAGAGTTACCATGCAAGTCCTTGCACATATCGGCTTGCGGCACGTGGCCTTTGCGCGAACTATTTAGCTTCTTGTAGAATTTCCGTGTGTCGTTCACGCGGTACAGATTTTCCATCGCCTCGCGATTCCTGTCTTCCAGCTGATGCTTCTTCCTTCGAAAAACCTAGTTTTGTCTGTATCGCTCCACATCCAGCATTCTCCCCCGTGCTGCATTCTTCTCCTCTACTAACAGTTAGCATTCGCCGTCCAACCAGTAATTTCATCAGTCCGGGATTGCAGTACCTAGTGCCGCTGCAGCAGTACTACCCATGACGGAACGGATGTCCCTCCAGCCATGCTCTTCCGTGGGTAGTGTAGGTTCCAGCTGCTGTGCATAATCGTGGGCAACTCCGGCGTCCCGTAATTGCTCAATGTTGGGCTGCAGCGTTCGACTTCGACGGGTGTTATGTACCATCGAGAGTTTTGAACGCATGCATACTGCAACTAAGTAGTGGTCCAAATCTATGTTCGCACTGCGGTACGTGCGGACGTTGATGAAGTCGGAGAACAATTTCCCGTCGATTAGAACGTGAATATCCTAGCGGGGGAAAAAGGTACTTCGGACTACCATACCCCGAGAGGCTACAAAGTTCACGTAGCGTTGGCCGTTGTCGTTCGATATGGCATTACCTCCCGTCCTACCTGAGCGTTCATGTCGCCGATGACTATTTTGACGTCCCATTGCGAACAGCCGTCGTACACCTGCTCTAGCTGCGCATAGAACGCTTCTTTCTCGTCGTCGGGTCTCCCTTCGTGTGCGCAGTGCACGTTGATGATGCTGTAGTTGAAGAAACAGCCCTTAATCCTCAACTTGCACATCCTCGCGTTGATCGGCTGCCAACCAATCACGCGTTGGCGCATCTTACCCAGCACTACAAAGCCAGTTCCCAGCTCGTTGGTGGTGCCACAGCTCTGGTAGAAAGTAGCCGCTCGATGCCCGCTTCTGCATACCTTTTGTCCCGTCCAGCAAAGTTATTGCAGTGCTACAAATTCGAAGCTGCGTGGTTGAAGGTCGTCATAGATTAACCTATCGCAGCCCGGTTGCAGTTCCATGTTCGGAGTTTCCAATCGCAGTCCTTATTTTTTCACGTAGGTCTTTTTCGATTGTCCCTATCCGTATTTCTTTCTTCGGTATTTGCAACTTTATATTTTTTTCCAGGGCGGCTTATTGGGCCTGCCTCAACTCCCGGCCTCGCCGGGGGACCATCGGGCACAGCTCGGACGCTGATCAGCTTCTCCTAACATGGAGAACAGACGCCGTTTTGACCCGCACCTCCATGGTGAACAGACGCTCGGGTTTGCTGAAGCATTTCCTTTATGACCGTACTTTGATTACCACGCCAGTGTTTGCGTCGCACCTCTTCACTTTGCTATTACCAGACTGGAAACATTACCCAGGCTACGCCACCCAGCTCATATGGCTCGGAGAGGCGTGAAGTAGGAACTTGTGAGGACAAGAGCTACGAATTCCGCTCTTTTCAGGCTATCAACTCACCATTTTCGCACAAAAATCATCAGCAACCGGCATTCAATAGGCTGTAGTAGCAAATAAGTTGAATTAGGTTACTCTCGGAGAAAATCTTAATTTCTATTTTTTTGATTTTTCAGCAAGAATGATGTTTATAACTGATTTATTTATTTATTAATTTACATCAACAGGCTGAGTGTAGCCCCAATGATATTTAAGTGAATAACATTAAAATACATAGTCCAGCTTACTAAAATACACAATACATCCATGGTCATTCAACGGTTTACTGCGTCAGAGCAAATACGGGAAAAGCACCGGCGTAGCATCTCTCGTGCCAGGTTGAAATCGAACACTGTAGAAACTCGATTGAACACACGTTGAAGGCCGTCTACAGCACCATTCATGCTATAGTTAGTGCGATGCTGAGGCAATCTTAACATAGCGTTATTACGCAGCGCTCGGGGTTGGATGTTCACGTTGATCTTCTCCAGGATTGTAGAACAATCAATTCTACCCTGTAAACTATCCGCGATGAGCAGGGCCCGCGAAGTTTCTCTTCGAGTACGTAGCAGCTCCAGATCAATCAGTTGACATCGACTTTCATAACTGGGTAGACGAAAAGGGTTTCTCCAAGGCAGCATCCTCAGAGCAAATCGAAGAAATCGACGCTGAACGAACTCAACTCTTTCAGCACCATTGTTATAGCTTGGATTCCATACTGCAGAGCAATATTCCAGGGTGGACCAGGGAACAGTATAGCGATTTGAGACAATATATATCGGAAAAATTCTTTGCAATCCTTAAAATGAATCCCAAAGATCTTGACGCCTTGTCGACAATAAACGAGAAGTGTTGCTTCAACTGGGAATCCAAAATAACTCCCAGGTCTTTCATGTGGTTAAAACGGCTGATAGTTGTTTCCTGAAGTACATAATTGAACATAATCGGTTCCTTCTTGCGAGAGAAGGTGATAACTGAACACTTCGCAGGGTTGACCTCCCTTTGGTTCAAGTTGCACCAGTTAGCAAACGCTTCGAGCTAGCATTGGAGGAAGTGACAGTCATCGATTGAACGGATCCGGATATAGATTTTAAGATCATCTGCATACGATAGACGAGGGCCTTTGAGGACCAGATTCACGTCGTTAAAGTACAACAGGAAAATCAACGGGCCTAGGTGACTTCCTTGAAGTATCCCTGACGTGGCTGGGTAAGTAGCAGACTGACATTCACCAACGGTTACCATCAGCTGGCGATCACTGAGATATGTTCTATGCATGATTAAGCTGATTAGATCATGAAACAACTTGAAAAAACGATGTGTTCAAACAGTACGAAAATCCTGTTTTGCCCTACTATCCAAAATTTAAAAAAGATCAAAATCTAAGATCATAAAAGTTCCTAAGATAATTGATTTTTTTAGGAGTTAACTTCTTTAGGCGACGTGCCATAAATAATTGGAAAATATTTTTTTCATTTTAAAATATATTTATTATGGATTTGAGAAGAAAAATTTGTGGATAAAGTCCTTACTTCATACAAAGAGGGACGCAAACTGAATACTGCGTAAAGAAAGACTTCGTAAACGGATGTTTAAGTGTATTTACTAATTGTATTGTAGTTAATGTCTTGGCTTGAAACCGTTTGAGCGGTGTGGAGCGAAAATTTTAAATTTTACATCAGTCTAATGCTCATGCTCATGATCATACTCATAATTAATAAGGGGCATCGTTATTGTCATATTGACTAGAAAAAAAGAAGAAATATCCTGATGAAAACCATTCCGCTTTTGGCACATTACGGCACTTACCTTTAATTTCCAAGTAACAATCGATAGCAATAGGTTGATGCGTGGAAAGCGTGACTTCCTCTGACCCTAGTGGGTGCTCATTCCCAGTTAAGGTCGTTGAGATTTTTTGCAAATTCTTTGGACACGATGAAAACGTCAGTCACGCAGTTTTTACCAGCCCATGTGTTTATGCATTCGATAACAAAGGTTCCAGTGTTAAGGTGACCTTCTTGGCGTCAGGGATTGACACTTAAAACGGAAACCGTTACTGTTTTGCCATTCATGCGTTTTCATCGAAAATGTATGAAAACTGCGAATTTCATCCTAATCGCCAACCAAACCACACGGAAACGACAACGAGTGGACAATCTTCTGGCTGGCTGTGCTACTGCTGCCGTAAAAAGGGCCCACGCCAGCTGCTACCATTTCCTTACCTCCAACTCCTGCGGAGATGTTTCGAAAGATGTTGGAATTGGAAACACATTCAACGTTTTGGACGATGCCAGGCAGCGATACTCCCGAGTTTGTACGACCGGCTCTATCTGATGGGGTTGCTCTTTCCGGAATTTTCACAGAGGTCAACTGAGACAAGTGGAAGAAGAACCCTACCTTCTGCCAAGAACCCGGAAGACAAACCGGGGAAAATCATAAAGTGAATCGAAAAAGATCACATCCAACTGGTTCGTGCTCTCGAGAGTGCCACTTCCCGGTCCTGCGTCCCGGAAAAGTGTTTCAAATTAAAAAACATAAATTTCAATAAATTTACAATAATCTTATGTGTGTGGCATTCGGGTGGCATTTGCTTGTTGTTTTCATTTTTGCCTCGTTTTCGTCCCATTCGACTGCAACCATGGTAGTAGGTTCCTACCAACCGAGCTGTCAGTGCTCATATTTATATTCTGTTTACATAAATTTTCATTCTCCGCTCGCCATACACATTTGGGGTTTTCCATGTGGCATCCTCTGCTTTGCGGCAGCCCCGGGCCGAGTCCGGACCAACCGCACTGGCATTTCCCTCGGCATCTTCGACGCAGCAGTGTGCAAAGTAGATTTTCCGCTTTACAGAACTTGTCATTTTGGATGATATTTTAATTTAATGCCGTTCCTTGGTTGGTTCCTTTTTTTTCATGTGCCTTCGTCCAATTTTTACGCTATATAGTTTTCCGATGTTACATGATATGGGAAGAAGGCGAACGACTACAGGCAGACACCGAATAGAGAAAATGTCAACCATTTCGAGTGATTTATTCGCTTGCTGGTAAACCCTCGACGGTCCCTGCAGTGGTCTGCCCGTAATTGGAACGGATTAGAGTAACTTTAATTAGATGATAAATGCTCAAATTTGGTTTCACTCGGTTGGCACCCGAACCCGATCTCCCAGTCGGGGAGGGAACCGCTGTCGTCAGACCTTAGGAATTTGTAAATATTGTTCTCGTCAATCAGCCTCGCCAGCACAGCACTAGGTAAACTTTGAGTTCCAATTGTAAACACCGGCAATTAATTTTCCACTGGATTCCAGATCTTACACCTTACACAACAATGCGCATTCCATAGCCTCTCAGCTCTCAGCCCAGCCAGCTTGGCTGCGAGCTGGAAAAGGTGAGACTGATAACAACAACCTGGGTCCCCCGCCCTGGCCCATCAGTCAGCACTGTGCTGAAGGTGGAGAATAAACAGAACACACATATTTGCAGATTTTCCAGCAGCTGCCGTGGGAGGATTTTCCACGCTGATATAAGGTCACGTTGCACTAGGGCTTGTTATCGTCTCAGTGCATTGCACGATGATGATTCAGGCCAGTGGAATGTATGGCAGAAGGTGCTACCGATGGGTTTGATAGTGCGATGTAAGTAATAAAAAAAGTTAAAGTTCAATCATATCAACTACACATCATGTCCATGCGAAGTGTTCCACCTTCAGAATGAGAGCATCCGTTGTATCCATCCTAGATTTCTAAATACCTGTTTTTCGCAAACGTCAGTATTCTTACTACCAACAATCAGGCAGTAAGGTATTGGGAAGAAGGAATACTGGCTAAAACTTCATCCGCAAACTACGATACCACTCTGTAAATACAATTTAATGTTGTGATCCTCTTCAGGGCATCATAATTTTAATTGAACGTATCAAACTTGTTCCCTACCAATAAATATTGATCATCGTCGATTGATTTGACGAGCACTGCCTATCCCACTATCTAATTAAGGCCATCAGTCACGGTGTAACATAATTGTACACCCCGCATGCATGTTTTGATGTCTATCGGTTCAACCATACTATCAACCAGAAGTCAGCAATTAATGCATTAGAGCCCGTATCGACAGGCCGAACGTAATTTGCATAACGTAGTTCAGCTTTTCCCAGCAAACTGCTGCTGCCCTGGTGAGGTTATCAGGATGGAGAACATGTTAATCGTGTCCACCACATGCAACATTCGAAAGTGGCTCCAAACGCGGGCATCACAAATGAGACACTGCACTGTACCACCAGATTAACCAAGATCAGATGTCTACCGGGCACAAAGCTCAGCTGCCCCACCATCCAGTGCCGCAGCCAATTTGATCCAAGTCGTGATCTAATGGCCGGGTAAATGATCATCGTTGGCTTTCCTCTTGCATCGCTCGTGGTGAGTTTCCAATATCGTTTGCGGTCAACATCGCGGGCTCCTTTTCTCAGACAGCAGCGTTTAGGACCCCTTCGAGCCATCGCGACCAGAAACCGTCGTCGAGCTGTGCCGCTGAAGTCTCGCGAGACGACACCGAGATATAACAGAGAAATTAGTTTCTTACGATGCGATGATATTACGTTTCAAATGAGCTTTCCTCCATCCAGCGCACGTCGTCGTCGGTCGTACGGGTCTAACCAGCATCTCCCTCGCTCGCTCGCTATTCGTACACGGTTTCCTAATGAAAAGCACCGTTGATGCAGTCAGGTCCAACAAAGTGCCCCGAGAGTGGAAGATCTGGTTGTTGGATGGCGTAAGCCAATTTCACACTGCGGTCGGCCGGTCGTCTTTTTGATTAATGATGGCCTGGTCCGACGGCTCACGTGGCCACCTCGCCGTCCTGAGCTCCACATTCAGTAATGGCGCGGTCCCTTCGAATGCGGCTACGAGCTGCCCGTCGGCCGTAATTAATATATCTGATTTCGATCTTTCTAATCGATTTAAATTAATCATATTTTACTGCACCACCAGTCTTTAACGCATTTATTATTTCGCTTACGTGGACTAACAAGCTTCCTCCAATTTCGATATCGGCTCCGATCCGGCTCAACTCCGGCTTTGCGTAATCTCGCCGAGCGGGCGCCTCACTTTTCGCACCTCGCCAACAGGAAAAAGGGTCTTTACGATCCGTGTCTTTGTAGAAAGCATCGGTGCCGGGCCAGACGATGGCGACGACGACGACGACGACGACGAGATAAAGGTTTTTATTTTATATTTTTTTCAGGTTTTACAACAACGATCATCTTTGGTTGGAGTGTGTATATTTATGTTTTGTAACTTAGATGGGCGTTGCGGAGCAACTTTGTGATTACTTTGTTGCAGGACTGAGTCCGGTTTTCAAAGCCCTGCGGTGAGTTTTGATATGGGGTTAGAGCTGGTAGCTTAGGAACTCAGCTAAGAAACAAGTGTTCAGCTTAATCCTTGCGATTTTATTTAAAACTACATGATTAATGGTAGACATTTAAGGTCAGTTGTGACTTGTGCGGGGTTGAGATTAAAGCTCATGACCTTCGGCGTGAAAGGCATCGTCGTTGAGTGAGATTTAGCCGTTGGTCAGACCGAAGAATGAAATGAGCTTGTTTCATTTACGGTCAAGAACAGAATGACTACTTATTCATGACATGCTGAAGTCTTCAGTTGCTACATCTTCACCACTCGTCCTCGACGGCTGTACTCCAGCTACCTCTCGGAATCTCGTCAATTTCAGGTTGTCTAATGGTTCAATCAACATATCAACAACCTTGCTATCGGTTGGGCAATACTGAACGAAGATTTTGTCAACCTCCTTCATTTGACGAACAAAATTATAGTTGTTGACATTGTGATTTGACCGGTTGTTGATCCTTCCTGACTCCAGTTGCTTGATGCACGCTGTAACCGTCGTAGAATGTCCTCTATAAGAACTCCTGCAAACGCTGTGGCTTATGCGACACTCTCGATAACGAGAGACCACTGGTCGTGTTCAATAAGGTTGTCCGAGTTAACTGCTAGAAGCATGAGCGAAATTCTCCAGGGATTCTCAACGGTTTTGACGTAGGATTACGTCTTTTGGCAACATATTGCGGGTGCAATTTCAAAAAAACCAAAATCGACCGCATTACGAAAAACGGTCAGGTTTTTGATTGAGCATAATTATAAGACATCTGTTGGGGCCATTCCCATCGATCGGCCGACTAAATGGACTGTATCGTTGAAATAAAAATGCACTGTTTTAACATAACTTATTTAATAAAAGAACTCCGAAAAATTACATGATGGTTCTTCAACTTCAATCTCATTACTGACTAAAATAAAATGGTGGACGCTTCCTCGCTGTGCGTTTTTGTTTTTTTGCGTCAAAGTTGGCAGCGACACAGCGACGACCGAAAAACAGCAAATCATCGCAGCAACCGTGCTGCTGGTAGTAATAAGTTTTTTCACTTCACGTCAAATCGCCGAATCAAATGGATGGGTTTTTGGCGAACATCTTGCCCCGCGGCTGCGAAGCTGAAGTCAGGTCCTCGATTGGTAATGGAGCCAGTTTTGAAATTGATCGCTTGAAGATTCCCGAAGAAGTCTTTACATCCACTACACGAATCAAAGAATCTTTTCCTGGGTAAGTGTTGATAACTACTCCCATCTTCCAGGTTTGCGGTGGAAGATTATCCTCAATCAAGAACACAAGTGTTCCGGGTTGTACGTTTGAAGTCTTCGTGGTCCACTTACCACGAGTCTGCAGTGTCGTTAAATATTCCCGAGTCCGAGACCAACGGCCCCAGAAATGTTCCTTGAGTTTGTCCAAGTATCTCCAACGAGACAGACGATTGTCCGGTGTACTCAGACAGGAAGGCTTCGGAACACTTTGCAATGGTCGGCCAATCTGTAGATGAGCTGGTGTGATTGGCAGTGGTTCGTTCGGATTCTCAGACACATGGAATAGTGGCCGTGAATTCAATATGGCTTCGACGTGCGTTAAGGCAGTAGAAAACTCCTCAAAATTAAGTACTGCGTTCTGTAGTGTCCTCTTCAGGTGAGTTTTTACGCTTTTCACCCCAGCCTCCCATAAACCACCGAAATTTGGTGCTCTCGGAGGTATGAAGTTCCACTCTATTTCCTTAGGCAGCAAGACATCATTTATTTTCTGGCACTGCACATCACTTTGCAATTGTTGGTACAACTCATGAAGCTCATGTGATGCCCCCACAAAATTAGTTCCGTTATCGGAAAACATTTTTCGCACAAGCCCACGACGGTTGACGAAACGTTCCAAGGCAGCAATGAACGCTTCGGCAGTTAGCTCGGATACCAGCTCCAAGTGTATGTTTTTGGTTGCCATGCAGACAAACACGGCGATGTAACCCTTTACAACCTTCGTTCGGTATTTTCCTTGCTTAACTGTTACAGGGCCAGCATAATCCACTCCGGTATACTCGAATGGAGCGGTGATGTTCACTCGTTCTCCAGGTAGATTTCCCATCAATTGTTGGATACCCGATGCCTTGACACGGAAACAGTTCAAACAACGACGTGTTATTTTTCGTACAGCTGATCGTCCACGCAGAAGCCAGAACTTCTGACGAACAATTCCAATTAGACCGGTCGGACCAACGTGCATATTCTCAACATGCAACGAACGAATTAATGAATCGGTTATTGGATGCGCTGGAATAATCAATTGATGCTTGGTTTCGAAAGGAAGGCTAGCATTTTCCAGCCGTCCTCCAACTCGTAACAAAGCCTCCTCATCAAGAATGGGACTCAAATTCGCAAGATGCTTGGATGTTTCGTTTCTCTCGGAAGCTCTAATTTCTTCAGGTAACTCTGTCATTTGAATTACCTTGATAATACACTTCAATGCGTTTCTTGTTTCAGGAATCGTCAGGTACTTCAGAACGATCTTCGGTTGGTTGTTGACGTGGCTTCTGCATTTGTGGACAAACCTAAGCACGTACGCAATCACCTTTTGCAACTTCCGAAAGTTGCTGAATTTCATGAACACGTGCAGAAGGTTCTCGATGCACACTGAATCAGCAACGACGACAGTTTTGAGTTCGGGAATATCACTTTCTAATATTGGGGAAGGTTTTTCCACTACGTATTCTGGCTTTTGCAAGAATTTAGGCCCATACCACCACAAATTGTTCATCCTTAATGCGGCTGGCAACTGGCCTCGTGACACGATATCAGCAGGATTGTCACTAGTTCGTACATACTTCCACGCATAAGCATCGGTGAGGACGTTTATTTGCACTACTCGATTGCGAACGAACACTTCCAAGGTACCAGGTGCTCTCTTCAACCAAGCCAACACTATTTGGCTGTCTGACCAAAGCACAGTAGCTGATGGTTTCAGCTGAATAGTGTCAATTACCTTCACGACAAGACGAGATAGTAAAAGAGCAGCAAGAAGCTCCATCCTCGGAATGGTCACTTCCTTCAATGGTGCAACTCTAGACTTAGTACACAACAAACGCGTACTTGCCGAGCCATCCTCCATGACACACCGCAGGTAAATGCATGCTTCATATGCTACAAGAGAAGCATTCGCAAAACCATGGATCTCCATGCAGGTGGCACCTCCGGCAACAACACAACGAGGCACACTAATTTGGTTAAGTTCAGGCATTGAGCGTTGGAAGTCATTCCAGTCTCGTAGAATTTCTCCCTTTAACTCATCGTCCCAGTTCATTCGACTTGCCCATAACTTTTGCATTATCGTTTTAGCAATCACTATCACCGGAGACACTAGCCCCAATGGGTCAAACAGTTTCGAAATGGTCGACAGCACATACCTTTTAGTAATCAGTTTGTCTTCTTCTTCGGTGGGCCCAACAACAAAAAGCAAATTGTCTCCTCGTGGGTCCCATAATACACCTAGGGCCTTCGTCGCCTCACTAGCACTACACTCTTGAAATCTTACAAGTTTCTCTTGATCTTCTTCAGGTATGTTCTTAAGCACCACTTGTGAATTTGAACACCACTTTCTTATCGGGAAACCACCTTCAGCTAACAACGTCGTGATCTTCCTCTGAAGTTCGACGGCTTCGTGCTCCGTGTCGGCTCCTGACAGCACGTCGTCTACGTATACATCCTTTTTCAACACTTGGGAAGCGATTGGAAATCGCTCTTTTTCAACTTCAGCCAGTTGCACAAGACACCTAGTCGCCAAATATGGTGCTGATGCCGTCCCATAAGTGACCGTAGTCAACTCAAGCACTCGGATGGGATCGCACGGATTTTGTCTCCAGAAGATTCTCAAAAAGGCAGTCTGGCTTTTATCGACCCGAACCTGTCTATACATTTTTGCCACGTCACCAGAAAATGCAAACACGTAGCAGCAGAATCGTAGTAAAATAGCGAACAGATCATTCTGTACGGTTGGTCCAGTCTTCAGAACATCGTTCAGCGAATATTTGGTGGATTTTGAACTTGCATTAAAAACCACCCTCAGCTTCGTTGACGAACTGGATGGTTTAAGCACAGCGTGGTGTGGTAAGTAATACCTCTTCGTTTGAGGCAAGTCATCCTCCTCACGAATCTCTTTGCAGTGTCCAAGTGCTTCATACTCCTCTATGAACACTGCGTATTGTCGCTTCAACTCTGGATCTCGAGACAACCTCTTTTCGAGCTGGAGAAACCTCTTCATCGCTAGCTCTCGATTGTCATCAAGCTCATTTACGATGTCCTTAAATGGCATTTGAACTACAAAGCGGCCTGTGCCATCTCGACGATGAGTTTCTAGGAAGTAGCTTTCAACCTCCATTTCTTCACTGTTGTGTGGTGATGAGCCCCCGACCTCTTCGACTGTCCAAAACTTCTCAATAGCATCTTGCAGCGGATCGTGCAATGCAACGTTTGATAGAAGAACAGATTGACTCACCTGAGTATATGGATCGAAGGTACCGGTAATAATCCACCCCAGGTCGGTCTCCCGGAGAGAAGTAGTTCCGTTTGAAAGCTTTACTTCGCTTGTTCTCAGCAACTCCCAGACGTAGTTTGATGCCAAAATCAGATCCACGTCCTTTGGCTCAAAGAAACGTGGATCCACCAACTGTATTCCGCTTGGAATTTCCAATTGACTTACGTTGACTGTTACTTGAGGAATCGTTCCGGTTGGACGTTCTGAGACCAGGCATTCAATTCGGTCCCTGTAGCTTGAGTACCTTGACGAGAAATCTACGTGTACTCCCTTTGTGGCTTGTGTTTTCATTGCGCTGGCTCCAACGACTGTGACATTGCATTTGATTGTCGGCAGCTCAAGAACTCTTGCCATCGACTCCGACAAAATATGAGCCTGCGAACCCGAATCCAACAACGTGCGGCATGGATGCAATCGACCATACTAATCCACAACGTCAATTATCGCTGTCTGCAGAAACACCTGCTTGGTTGACTGCAGCATTCCACCACTGAAGCACGATGTTGTGACTGATCCACTGCTACTCGGTCCTACCGGTACAGAATCGCTTGACCCCCCAGTAGAACCTTTAGCTTGAGCGTCACCACCAGTTGCCCTTTCTTCCTGCTTGGATTGGGACGTTTGGTGTGAATGCTCCTCTTCTGGATGTAGCATAGTGTGATGCTTAGCACTACACTTGGAACAGCTTCGCTCAGATGTACACGTCGAGCTTTGAAGTCCCTTTCGCAAACAATTAAAGCACACCTTTGCTTGTTTCACTTTTGCATACCTCTGTGCAACGCTCATGCTTTTGAAAGAATTGCACTTAAAGTTCAGATGAGGTCCACCACACAGTTCACACACTATTTCATGGTTTGTTGACACTGCAGCAGACACCTTCGTTGAACTTTTCAGTGACGGTGGCGCTCTAGAAACTACCGGCTTGGGCTGTAAGCTCCTGACCATGGAACCGCAAATTTTCGATATGACGTGTACACTCAATGATCAGTTTCCGCAACTCTTTCGATGATTTCTTCACAACTTTTTTAAGCACCAATATCCCTTCAATATGGATATCGATTATTCGCCGTTTATTTTCAAACCGCTCCTCCAGGATCCTCCAGGCTTGCTCGTAATTGTTGTCCTGGATTGTCTTGGCGTCCAAAATGCCGTCTGCTTCGCCAACCAATGACTTCTCAAGATGGAAAAGCTTAACAGCATCAGAATCTGGCGAATTCCTCATGATGTCCTGGAACATTGACTTAAACATGGGCCAGTTTTCATATTTACCGTTGAAGATTGGCAACGGTGCTTTCAAGGATTGCTGATGGATCACGTATTGTGGCTGTCCCGGCTGAACCAACCCTCCTAGTGGATTCGGTTGCCTAGCTGCAGCTGCTGCTGCGTGAGCATCCATTAGCGTTTCGATTTGCACTAGGGTTTTATTGTAGACGTCCTCAAACTCTACTAGTTTCCCTTCATGCGCTTCCAAATGTTTGTCCTGAGCTAATAGCGTGATTTTGTCATGGATGTCATTGTACTCACCGTAGTACTTTTCGACGTTTCTCTGATGGACACGCAGCTGCTGCTGGGATATTGTCAGCTCTTCGCCTTCTGCAACCTGGATAGCGTTCCAGATTCGCGAGACTTTCGCTTTCACCTGACCACGTTTGTTGATCAATGATTTCCACTCCTGTTCCGCCATTTTGAATTTCTTCTCGGGCTTCTTCCGCTTCGAATCCGGTGTTTCCTTTCCGATGCTTTCGGCGGTTTCCTCTTGCTCGACCGAATCTTCTCGCTCAGCGTCTTTACTGCCCAACAGCGCTCGCCACATGAATGTTACGGAAAAAACAATGGAACTGTTAACAGTCATTGGACTACCAGCGGAACTGATATCCAAAGGAGCGTTCCCACGCTTTGGAAAGCACTCGAACAAAATGGCCGCACTCAAGTCAATTAACGCTGTTTTTGCACTCGCACTACAAATGTTTTCATCACACTTTTTTTTTTCTTTTCTACACGTACTACGGTACTGATTCACGAATGTTCTTGAAATACCGTGGCGGAACCGGTGAAACTCGCGACGTCCGAGCCCCGTGTAACACTCTCACTTATTACGGATTTCCGGATCGCATCCGGCTCGATGGACCAATGTTGGGGCCATTCCCATCGATCGGCCGACTAAATGGACTGTATCGTTGAAATAAAAATGCACTGTTTTAACATTACTTATTTAATAAAAGAACTCCGAAAAATTGCATGATAGTTCTTCAACTTCAATTTCATTACTGACTAAAATAAAATGGTGGACGCTTCCTCGCTGTGCGTTTTTGTTTTTTTTTGCGTCAAAGTTGGCAGCGACACAGCGACGACCGAAAAACAGCAAATCATCGCAGCAACCGTGTTGCTGGTAATAATAAGTTTTTTCACTTCACGTCAAATCGCCGAATCAAATGGATGGGTTTTCGGCGAACAACATCAGTGACTTGAATCATTAATAACTTTTGTTTGAACATTTGATCGAAAACTGGTCTTCAACAAAGTTGTAGCTGAGAAAATTTTCCACGAGCTGAGCTTTCATTTTCTAAAGTAGAGTGAACTGCGGATTTGAGATGGATATGAATCAAAATTACGGTTTCTCGATAGTAATTCCCATATAAACTTCAAAAGGTTTGTGCCAAGTCAGTTTCTCACTAAATGAGTTCAAATTTTGGGAGGCTAATCAGGGCCCAGTCTGGAACCGTTTGAGCATTGTGGAGCAAAAATTTCAAATCAGTCTAGTGCTTATTCAATCACCGTGTGTGGTGAAGTCCGGTCGGTCGTAATCAGCAGCAGCAGCAGCAGCGCTTTCGGCGCGTGGCGTTGAACATTGTTCTCCAGTACACAACAGGTTGCCCGAAGCCGCACCGAAATTGATCGAAGAGCTACTCATGAGTCGCTGTGGGCCATCTATGCCAAGTGCGTCACCCTCATTCCAAACAACAATTAGCTCCCCAGGCTCATCTCTGTCGAACACCCTAAATGCTCAGCATTACTCAACCATCATGACAAAACGGTCATTTTCAGAACCACCATAAATGTGTTAAAGAGTATTTTCTGGACATTTGATAAGGTCATCAATCGGATGTCAGTTTCCATATGTTAAAATCTACATACCATGTATTTTTAAGGCAACATTGGGGTTTCAATTTCAAAAACCAAAGTCGGTCGCGGCATTAAACTGGTCTGATTTTGTTCCAGAGATGATGGATTATAATTCTTAATACCCCCATTGATAGGACATTTTTCATAAATCTGTTAAATTAAGACAAAATATCTCTATTGAAAATTGAAACTGTTGCCATGATTATTAACACTATCACCGTTTGCCTGCGGAAAGCGCTTTCCCTAACACAGATTTCAAAACTGAATTCCATCCGGTATTACCGAACGGTGTTCATTCAATCACCGTTCGGTAATACCGGAGTGCCAAATCATCGGGGCCGAATTTTACAGAAGATTGAGTGCCCAGGAGCTCTGGAGGAAGACCAGCCAAGACCGGTAGGGAGTTCGAACACCACTTTCGCAAACGAAAACCACCCTTTTGCAACAGCTCCGTCAATTCCGTGCGTAGTTGGATTGCATCCTTGATTGTGTTCTCGCCACAAATGAAGTCGTCCACGTACACATTCTTTCGAAGAGCCTTGCTTGCTTTCGGGAATTCGCTGCCATGATCTTCCACCAACTGCAACAGGGTCCTCGTAGCCAGAAACGAAGATGGTGCGAGTCCATAAGTAACGGTACACAGTTCATAAGCTTGAACGGATCCACTACTGCTGGGTGGCCATAGAATCTTCTGCAACGACCGATCGGCACGATGCATCAGTACCTGCCGGTACATCTTCTCCGCATCCGCCACTACTGCGATCATGACCATCCGGAATCGTCCTGAACCACTGGCCCAACTAGCAGCGCATCGTTGAGAGAATGCCCGGTGCTAGTTTTTGCTGAGCCATCGAACACAACTCGAACCTTGGTCGTCGTGCTCGATTGCTTTTCCACGGGATGGTGCGGAAGAAAGCAACTGGTTGAACTATTCTCGTCGTCAGACTGATGTACTCGTCCATGAAAGCGTGATACTGAGTCTTCAGTTCTTCATCCTTCTCCAGTCTATTGTCCAACCACTTCAAACGTCGCAGCGCATTGGCCTTTGATTCACCGATCATCTGATCGCATTCGGGATGCTTGGGCATTCGAACAACATATCGTCCGGAGGGATCACGGGAAACAGTCTCCTGGTAGAAATCTTCACATTTTTGCTCGTCGACCGAGTAGTTTGAGCCGCTTACATCTTTGATCTGCCAAAATCTCTGCAGCAGTTCATCGACTGGTTCAACTGTCGCCGCATGACAAGTTGCTATCGGCTGCTGGGAATGCTCGTGGGACTCATCGATGTTTCCAGACGCAATCCACCCAAATACGGTTTCGACGAACAGAAGACTTGGGATATGGAACCGGCCATTCCGCAAGAAAGAGTAGAAGTGAGCAGCACCAATAATCATATCTACACTTCTAGGAGTGCCAAAGTCGGTACCGGCTAGAATTAGATCGTTGGGAAGCTTCAATTCAGTCGCATTGAATGGTACGGATGAAGTGTCACTGGTCACTTTCCGTAACACCAGGAAATCAAGTACTTCACGGAAGTCGGACGCGCGTGATCGAACTTCGGTAGACACTTCGTGCTTGGCGCTCGTAACAGCCCCATCTACGCCAGCGATTGGCACGTTGACGGACCTACGGCTCAGGTGAAGTTGCTGGCAAAGTCGTTCGCTAATCGCATTCGGCTGGGGTATCCAACAAGGCACGGACGAAGTGTGACCGTAAGCGTCTACTACGATCACTACTACTGTGGTCAGAAGACCGCTAGCTGAACAGCCTTCGTAGACGGAGGCCCGTCGTTGGGACCAGAAGAAACGACAGTGAGAACGCTCGAAGGACCTGGATTGGCAGCTACAGCTGCGGATGATCGTGATGCGGAATTATCTTCGGTGATCGTCGAATTGAGTTCATATGGTCCGGGGTGAATCATAGAGTGGTGGCGTTTCGAACATTGCTTGCAGCTGTACTTCGATCGACACGCGCGAGCAAAATGATCGCTTCGAAAGCAGTTGCTGCACAACTTCTTCTCTGTTATGACCTTTAAACGATTCTTCGGATCCATGCTGTTGAAAGCGGGGCAGTCGTACAACGAATGTTTCTGCTTCTCGCAGGCAGAGCACAGCAGAAATGCTTTCGGCAAGGCTTCAGTAGCTGCGTTAGTACTCACGCGAGGTTGACTGGGACGCTTTGAGGCAGAAGACTGACTCAATGACTTCATCTGGTTGTGGTGTGGACGGTTGATCGAGATCGTCTCCAATATGCGCGCTGCCCACGCTGTGAGAGAGGCATCGTCTAGTTTGTCCTCCAACAGCTCCATTAGGATGGAACTGAAATGCTCGACGGGCTCCACAAGTTGCTCCAAAATCTTGGTATGTCGTTGGAATTCATCCACGACCTTATCCAGGGCTTCGACTGACTGGTTAACGATCTTCGGGTACTTCAGTAGAGCATGGATGTGTTTCTTTCGCAGAAGGGCTTTGTTGGAATAACGTTGCACCAACGTGTCCCAGGCGACGGTGTAGTTGTTCGCAGTGATTGCAATGGACTGGATTAGATTGGCAGCTTCTCCCTTCAGTGACGCTCTGAGGTAGGGAACTTCTGTACGAACAAGATCTCCGTGGACGAGTGGATCATCGACAGGAAGGTGTCATGGAAGGTTAACCAGTTGTTGAAGTCTCCATCAAACTCAGGTAGAGTGATCGTGGGAAGCTTCACGTTGGTTAAAGTTGGTAATTCACGAACTGCCACGGAAGCTTGTGGCACGACAGAAGCAGCTGGTGGTAGCCTCGACACCAAACCTGCCTTTGCTTGGAAATACTTCTCCTCCATCTGGGGTCTGCATCGCAAACTCTTCGCTTCAAGTTCTTCACTGTCGTTCAAATCTTCGCAATCGGATTGGACTATTTCGAATGAGTCCCAAATCTTCTCCAGGCATTCCAGTCTATGAGGAACTTCAGCTTGATGTTGCTCGGGATCATAATTCTGAAGGAACAGGATTATTCTGTCCATGGCGTCGACTACATTTTTCCGCTTCTGCTCCTTTGCTTTCTGCTTCTTTTCGTCCGGCATCTCTATGCGGCAATTTTACCGGCGACGTTGGCGAAGCTGAAATGGTCGAAAATGACCAAGAAGCACCACAAAACTAGACGTA
This sequence comes from Ochlerotatus camptorhynchus, assembly GCF_037179485.1. Lineage (NCBI taxonomy): Eukaryota > Metazoa > Arthropoda > Insecta > Diptera > Culicidae > Ochlerotatus > Ochlerotatus camptorhynchus. The sequence continues at coordinate 735,777 of NW_027040618.1, forward strand.
AGCGTATTGGAGAGTACTCACCTGGTACCTCTTGGAATGAGGCCTTGGATTTTGAATAAAAACAACAACACGGTCCAAAACCTCCGATGTGTGTTCGCAATTCAAGGTTATGCGCAACACGTGTAACGGGACGGGAAATATTCTTCCAGGAGTATCCTGGTCACGGCACCAAAATGTTGTCTTACGGGTGACTCACTGTCGAACTTGTCAGGATATGCAGGTAGTTTCGGGTTCGGGTTTCTCTCTTCTTCCTCCTTTCCAAAGACGTAACTCGCATAAAAGAAAAAAACAAACACCTGCTCCTTACTTTCACTTTCTACGTTGTGTCTACTTTCAATGGCAATCCGAACAAAGGCAAAATGTAAACAACGGAATCTAATTAGAATGTCAATAGCACAAACCGAGAGATGATAGCGGAACCAGTGGAAATGAAACTAACCTATCCACGCCATCTATACTAAAGAAATATTTCTAAATTACAGAGACAATCCAATTGTATATCCTATCAGGAATGTTTAGTTTGCTGTCTCTTTTTAATCTCCACCGATGGCAGGCACGAAGTGACTGCTGCAAGCCGTTATGGAAGTTGCGTTCGGGTGTAAAGCAAATATCATGAAGCTCAATCTCACCACAGTTTGGAGAGATTTGCAGCTGATGAGTTTTGTTAGCTTGATATTCCGAGCTGCGATATCACAGCTTGCAAAATCAACCGCAATTGTTGGCTTGTTGATTTTTGTCTACGAAAATCAAGCGTGATCTTGGGCATTGGTGAGATTTGATTTTTTGATATTTTCCCAACACTGGTAGCATCGATCCGATACAGCTAGTCGGTACTCGTCAACCGGCGTTTTGGTAGAACGTCCTGCTTACGGCAAGGTATCGAACGACTATTTTCCTTGGAAATTACAGATACATCAGGCAATAACTGAACATGATCGAGGCTAATTGAATACTCGCCATAATGAGTGGGTTAGAAAACCTCCTCTCTACATCCGACAGCAGGTCTATGAGTGACTATGAGATTCGAGAACTACTTGAAACATTTTGGAACGTAAGAGAAAATTCCAGAATTTATTGAACATTTAAGGAACTTTAGGGAAGTTTAGGGATGTTGAAGGAAATTCAAGGAAGCATCGAAATCATCAGAAAAAGCGTGGACGCCACCGCCGACGATTTCCATACGTCGCCGCCGCTGATGAAATTGAGCCGGCGCGCCGCCGCAGTAAAATGGTTCACGCCGCCGAATAAATTTATGTCACGCCGATGAAATTTTTATCGGTTAAATGCATCTTGAACGCGTTGAAATTAGAACTTTAGCGCACGCTCGTTCGTGGCTACTAAAAATTGAGTGAAAACCCACTCAATTTAATTAAAACCAGATCTACTCTAAATTGAGTAACATAGCCAGCACCGAATTTGGACTTTTTAGTATTTACCAAAGGCTAGGTATTTGTTAATGAGTTATTTCTACTCATTCCCATAAATCCAAAATAGCAGCAGCGATGCTCAAAGCTGTCTCCATGCTATCCGCTCAAATGTTGCATCAATTATTCTGTAATATCTGGAACACCGCGACTTTACCGGCCGGCTAGATGCAGGGCGTCTTAGTGAAGGTCCCAAAGAAGGGGGATCTGACCGTGTGCGACAATAATGTTACTGTTCTCAAAGTTCTGTACAAAGTTATCCTGAATCAAATACAGAAAAAGATCGACGCGACACTGGTGGCAGCAGGCAGGATTCTGTGCCGATTTTGAATTGGCTCACTACTTGACTAGAATATTGGTCCCAAGCAAATCAATGTTCGATCGATGTTTCGAGGGGTGCATCGATTAGCTTGGGACCAAAGATAGTACCAGAGCCGAGCCAAAAAGTTGAGCTCGTTTCTTCGGGACCTTCTGGTCTTAGAGTTACCTCTACGGAATCAGGCTTTTACGTGCATAGTTCTGCAAAATGGCCTGAACCGATCAACAATGACAGAACAGCCGACTGAGAAGAGTGAGTGAATGTGTAGGGTTACCATACACAGCAAAAAAATAATTTTGATATCACGTCAAAGTGGATGCACTACAATCATGTCGAAAATATGGTGTAATATTACTTGCTAAAAAGGACAAAATTATCATTAATACAATGCATGAACTGACATTACGCTGCTTTTACTGAATGTGTTTATTTATGTGGTCATAAAAATTACATGAAATTTTCGACATGATTGTAGTGCATCCACTTTGATGTGATATCAAAATTATTTTTTTGCTGTGTATGGTATCGTAAACGAGAAAATGTCCTCCTTTTTCTATAATTTTTCAATGTCCTCCTTTTGCCCAAAAATGTCCTCCTTTTTAATCGTTGCATTTTTTCAGTAACACATTCATAAAATTGTTTTAAAAGAGCGTTGTTTGCAGAGCTTATTTGTTTCATTATGTCGCAAATGCCATCCGATGGTGGGACTAGGAGTATACTATAGCTGTCAACCCCCCTACATTTAGGCTGCGATCAAGGTTGCTGTCCATTTCGTGAATTTTAACTTGAATTTGACAGATGGAAAATTTTCAAATAAACCTGCTATTCTACCAGACTTATTTCAGACAAACCAGGAATCAATTTTGACAACCAATTTCTCGAAAATTGGACGATCAACAACAGAGGGATTTTCGAAAAGCCAGTGAAAAATAATCATTTTTTCTGAATGTTCACTTAAATTCTACATTTCGAAAATAAATTATAATGTTCGAAAAACTCTCAGAAAATCTCTTGACCGTGTTATTTTCGAGAAGGTGTTTGCCAAAATTGATTCCTGGTCTGCAAGAAATAAATCTGGTACAATAGCAGGTTTATTTGAAAATGATCTATCTGTCAAATTTAAGATAATATTCACTAAATGAAACACAGCCAGACAGAGTGAATCCAACATGTGTTCAATTTTGACGTTCTGGTTCTATGGGATTTTACTGAGAGCGAAGTGGCACGTGAAGTCGAATGTAAGGAATAATATCAATAATAGGAATTATTTTGTATAGAACGTTAAGCTATAGCTATACAAAACAGTAACATTGCAAGTTTTATCAAAGTTTTAAAGCATTCTACAAGTCTAGCATGGTCTACAGAACCCTCATAAAACCAAAATTGTTACTTGGGAAGGCTGTAAAGCTGCAGTTTTCATTTGCATCAGCTAGACTAGATCATTTCCAAGTATCAAAAATGAATTTTGAAGGCTAGTTTGATGCATTTTTTAGAAGTAGGGTAAATTATGGCTTCGGCACCCATTGACTGTTTTCGGCAACCGAAATTGAAACGTTTATTTTACTGTATTTTCCCATCAAAACTCTTCGCTGAATGTATTAAGCCGATTCCTTACCTTTGCAGCTTCAATCTGATTACATTTTTACGACTGTGAATTCCTGTTATAGCATATTTTTCTTTAAATGAAATATACATACTACAAAATACGGCTGATTTCGAGTTGCCGATAATAGAACAGCTGGTTAACACGCAGTTCAAATGGAAAAGGTGCCGAAGAAAAAGAGACTGCCAACAATAGTCACTCTCACCTGAGAAGTTTGGAGCGTTGTAAAAACATGTTCAACCCGTTTTGATCAATTCTGTCGATTGGAATTGGTAGAACAGCAAGCAGCAGATAAATGTCAACAAACAAACCTGTCATGTATGTGTGTGACGCTGAGAAATCGCTAATAGAAGTTCGGACGCTGCTTAGATGGACGAGAATACGTAAATTCCCCTACATATAACGAGAAGATGAATTAAATTGATCACGACCACAAGTTAAGCGCAATCTCAATTGAACCTTCGCAAATCGTGAATTTTGTGACAGCGCACATATTATTAAAACGTTTGATAAAAACTCATTGTCCTCCTTTAATGTTTAGAAAAGGAAGGTCCTCCTTAATCTCCAAACCTCAAATGAAATGTTCTCCTTTTCAAATTTTTGATATGGTAACCCTATGAATGTGGTTTACGAAGCACTGGAAGCTGTCAAATTAGACGCTTAAAATTGATGGAAATACCCAAAATATTGTCAATGGCGTTTGCCTCGCGATCTGAATAAACACAGACCAACCTTCTCCAGAAATCGCGTTTCGATGATGATTCAAGATGCATCAGTGCCAAACTGGGACTGCCGACAGGTAACCTCAGAAGCTGTCAGTCAGCTGGAAACTGACTGCCTTACGAACAATAGCAGCGGTTTCATTCGGCGAAAGGGTCAACACTTGCTGATTAACTGCTTCCAATGGATGATAATCGCCCTTTTCGAGGATGCCACGAAACTTGTTGATCCAACGCAGGAGTAGCAGCTCGGTGCAATGATCGCGCAACAGAACTATCGAAACATAAATAAATTTTGACGTTTAACTTTTCCAGGCACCATTAATGCCGTCATAAAACTAAACGGAATAGAATCAAGCAAAATGACCTTAGATAAATACAATTCATTCTGGAAATTATCTTCATCAAAGCCAAATTAAAACGTTTTGTATTTGTTAACGATGAAAGCAAACTAGCTTTTTCACAATTAGCCTATGGAAAATCAATTTTTATACCACCACCATATTGCTATTATTTTTTACTATTTTCGTTTTTCAAGATGTTATTCCATGAAAATAACTTTAATCTCATAAATTCATCATTGATCAGTAATAGAGATTCCGAAAATCATTTTATATCTCGGCTGGACGTAATGATTCATATAAAAATTTACTATACGTTGTGTCCTAAATTAAAAATAATAAGTAAAATCAACGATTTCCGAAGGCGGACCTATTTTTTCGATCTTTCAAAGCATCGTAATCGACGAGATCATGGTGGGTGCAATTGACCGTGTACCGAACTTTGGCAGCCTATCATCATGGAGCATCTCAACAACTTCGATTTGGCTGATGATGTTGCTCTACTACACAGCAAAAAATAAATTTTAATATTACATCCAAGAGGATGCACTTCAGTCATGTCGAAAATCTCATGTAATTTTCATGGCCACAAAAATAAACAAATGCAGTAAAAGCAGCGTAATGTCAGTTCATGCACTGTTTTAATAATAATTTTGTCCTTTTTGGCAAGTAATATTACACCATATTTTCGACACGATTAAAGTGCATCCACTTTGATGTGATATTAAAATTATTTTTTTGCTGTGTAGCACAATAGCGCTTTTATATGCAGAGTAAGCTCAATGATCTAGGCGAACGCTCCTCTGCGGCAGGTCTCACTATCAACGTCAACATCCAGTCTTCATTTTTTAATACTAGAGAATCAAAATCAAACATTTTTAGAATAATAAAGAGTCCTGTAAGATATCCTTCAAGGAAGTACTTTGTTCGTTGAACCCTTAAAACACTTCATCTTCTAATTGGATAAATTGATGCAACTCGGTGTGCTGTTCATCGCACCAGTCATTGAGAGAGTAGCAAGTCTTTACAGTCTCCCCAGCTTCCTCTGAGCCGATTTTTCATTATTTTTCGTCCACCAAACCAATGATGCGTAGGATATTCTGGGTCTTACAATCGTCAAATAAATCCAGTGCACAGCAAAAAATAAATTTTAATATTACATCCACCATATTTTGGACACGATTGAAGTGCATCTACTTTGATGTGATATCAAAATTATTTTTTTGCTGTGTGGATCGTTTTTTGTTTTAGGCCCCATTTCCTACCAAAAGTTTTCTTACTTATCCAAATAACATTTATTGCCTTATTTACAACCTGCTCTATATGTGAATTCCAGCTAAATTTACTGTCAAGAATGCCTCCCAGATAATTGACTGTCCGTTAAAGTTCTAAAGAAGTTTTATTTTTTTTTTTCAATTTTAAGTTATTTATAGAAAATTTTCTTTTCCGTGTGGTACCGTTCACAGTTCAATAGTGGTCTTAAAAGGGTTTATTTTAAATCTTTCTTTAGCGCACCACGATGAAACATAATTTAAAGCTTAACGATGCTTTTGTCGAATCCACGCTTCAACATAGTGTTTTTCGTGGAGTTATAAGATGCATTATCAAATGCTCCTTCAATATCAATGAACGCTATTAGTAACATTTATTTTGATTCAGAAGATTTTTCTAGGTTTGTAACAAGCGTGTGAAGAGCTGTTACTGTTGATTTACCAGCTTGATATGCAAACTGATATTTACTCAAAGGAATTGTAATCAAGTAGGGGTAAGTTGGGCATAGTGAACAGGTGGGACATAGTGAGCATCCCGTGCACCAGCTTGGACTTCCAGCCGTTCGGAACAAATTGGTTGGCTGTAGGTTCAATATCATAATGATATTGATCCTACTACCAGTTGATTTGTTTCATGCAGCAGGAGATCCAGAGCCAAAGTGCGGGATGCTCACTATGCCTCGCCTGTTTACTGTGCCCCTCCTTCCCCTACGTTAATTTTCATTTGGATGTCAACACGGGCAACCCTTACAACTTTACGGTTGCGGGCAAACAGTGGAGAAGGTCGTAAGTTTCCAATATCTTGGCAGTCAAATAGCGTCGGACGGTGGGACCAAGAGCGACATAGGTGCACGAATCAAGAAGGTTAGGGCTGTCTTTGCGAGTTTACGCAACGTATTGCGAACATGAAATCTGTGTTGTTAAAGGCATGCGAGACGTGGCGTGTATCAGCGGAGAACACTCAGAAGCTGCAGGTCTTCATCAACCGATGCCTGCGGTATATAATTCATGCCTGGTGGCCTCACAACTGGATCTCTAATGCCGAGCTCCATCCTCGATGTCATCTGAAGCCGATAGAAACAGAAATTCGAGAGCGAAAGTAAAGGTGGGTCGGCCACACACTTCGACGGGGCGGACACGAAATATGAAAGCAAGCGCTGGATTGGAATCCACCAGGACATCACAGCAGAGGCAGACCCAGGGGCTCATGGCGGCGGAGCCTCAACAACGAAATAAAGTAAGTCGATAGGAATCCGACCTGGGCCCAGGTCAAGGTAAAAGCGAGCAGCCGCCCAGGATGGAAGTCTTTCGCGTTGGCCCTTTGCACCTCCGGTGGTGTAAGTAAGTATCGTTGGTTGGTACCCTTGGTTCGCATCAAGGTGTTGTGTGTGCCCGCCACCAGCACGCCTAGTGAATGAGTTTTTAACATAGCTGAACTGACCGTATCTGCACGACGCATCCACCCTAAAATGTGGATAAAACAATCTTCATTCATGAAAATAACAGCATTTGCAAAAATAGAGTTTTGCAGTAAGCAGTGGCTGTTACTTTATGCAACAGATTGCTTTTATATACTATCCACCCCTACATACGTACTTTTCATATACTTAATAAAAGGGTTGTAACACTTTGCCAAATGACTCCACCCCTGTAATTTTAACACGCACTTGACATACTTTTTTAAACAAATTCCGCATGCACGGCAAATGCTCAAAATTGAGTAAGAGTTACTCATATTTAAGTTCGGGTTACTCAAATTCGCGAAAACGTAGGTCACTCATAGAATGAGTAAATTTTTCGACGCTTTTCCGAGGAAAACTTCTCGAATACGAGGCAAACTGATTGTGGTTTTTGTCTGTCTACTAGTACGCTTCTAACCTGTGTTTAATTTTCTTAAATTTTCCCCATAGTCGAGAAGTTTTCCCGGGAAAGTGTCGGAAAATTTAATCATACTATGAGTGACCTACGTTTTAGCGATTTTGAGTAATCTTAACTCAAATGTGGGTAGAATTTTTTGTCCATGTGCGATTGGTTTAGAAAGTATTTTTTTTCTAAATAATTAAAAATAAACTCACGCCGACCAACGCCGCCACGCCACCGCCGCCGATAGCAAACGGCGTGACGCCGCCACGCCGCCGCCGCCGGCAGAAAACAACATATCACGTCGCCGCCGAAAATATTTTGATCGGCGCACAGGTCTACTCCAGAAGACTTCAACTCAGGGAAGTCAAGAGCACATTAATGAAGTTCAGAGATCTTTAAGGCAGTACCAAATACTTGAAATAAGCACCAAACATCTCTGAACACTTTCAATTAGAGTCAGTCATTAGGTTTCGACTTTTCAGAATTCAAGAAAAAGTCTTGATAACAGTTTTATGATCGTAGATGTTTCGGTCCAGGGGTTGGGATCTTCATCAGGGCTAGTTAGTTTGCTTTCTTTATGAAACCATCAGCCTTTGGTTGGCTCGTATCTAAGCATTTCCCGGATGCTTTCAAGAACAGGCTGTGTTGGTGTTAGGTTAGATTAAATTAGATTACGAGAAGGCCACGTCCAAAGACCAAAACATCAGACTTAAAACATCCTAGCGTTTTGATCCACCGTTAAACTGAAAAGTTAATATTCGAAAAAAAAATCGCTTCTAACCCATAACCTAGTTTTAATTAGAGAGAACCTAGCTTGGATATCTAACCTAGCTTGGATATCTAACCTAGCTTATCAGTCAACTTCAATAATGAAGCTAAGTTGTACCTCTACAGTCGACCTGTAGCCTACTAATTAGAGATAACTTATTGTGTACACATTATCGGCTGATTATGGCATCCACAATGAAGCGCAGCATTCGAGTTCCAGTTGTGAGGCCACTAGTCATGGATTATTTGTCGGATGTTCCGCATCTCTTCGAACTGTTCGTTATAAAATTTTATTAGCTGGAACAGCTCTCGGGTAAACCATTTTTTTTTTTCACTATACTTGTTCTTCTAATGGATTTTAATACTAGCCGAAAGAAGAATAATGATAGAAAAATGCAACAGTATTATAATTGAATTATTTAATCCTCTTATAACTCATCATCCTATCTGAAGTAGTAAACTTTCCAAATCAGTGCTCTTTAAAAAAATGCTAATACCTTTTGCCTCCACCCAGGCTCTAGGCATCGCTAAAAACAAACAAGTGCGTTTGTCGGTGCATTTTTACGACTGTGTAATGTGCCTCTTTTATTTGGTCATAAATTTCCGATGCTGCGTAACATAAACGCATCACCTCTCCCATAAGCCATGGGTAATCATAAAAGTTAGACTCTTTTCTCGCTGCTGGTTGGAAAATCCAGGCGTCGTCGTCGTCGTTCTGGTCGTCAGTCGCCTCTAGTGTGTACCTACCCAGATTGGAAACCAAACGAGCGAACGCACGCATGTTCTACTATTTTTAACCAACGCTGAACCAACAGGGCCTGAACAGATCTTCCGAGTTGGAGCTCGAGGTAGGTAATTTAAGTACACAGGCATCTCTTACACCACCAAATTCTGGTCTATACACTTTGTGCCGGCAAGTCAACGCAACGATGGCTGATAGAGGGGTGAGGTGGGGACCGGGTGGTTCACAGAATATTAAATGCAGCTCTCGATCCAAACAGCCGAGGAAACAAGTGATGTTTGAACTCTTACCTTACGAGGTGCTTGTTCAAATGTTTACACCAAGAGGCAGAGCTCTCTGCCTTCTTCTCGGCTCGTTTGAACGCGCATCTATAATTAACTTTTATTTACATTTAAAGAGACACCCAGTGAGATTTTTAAGCCGGTCGTCTTCCACTCTTCCTCTGGACCGGATTGGAAAGCATTAGCAGAAGCAGTAGCAGCAGCAGCGATAGGCAGAAAGTAGAAGGGCACCCAAACTGTAACCTTTTCAATGTACCATAATTTACGCGAGAGCATCATTTCTCACTTCTGCCTCGTCCGTGCCCTGGCATTTCCATGGCTTTGCACAGCTACATGGAAGCAGGCAAGTACCGCGTGTGTTCCAGATTGTTTTTTTCTGAAGCTTGCACTCGAGACCCCTTTTTTGGCTGCGTTATGTAACGAGTCCAGAAAATCATGGCCTGTGATGTGCGGATGGTTGGTTATGTATAATCATGAGGTTTCCCTCGTGGTAGGTCGATTCCTGGAACACAACCGGAAATGGCGTTTCCCTTTGACTAACCTTGAATTATGTGGGTGAGGAAGAAATGCGTGCGCCCGTGAGCACACGGTTGCATGCACCTGATCTCCGGTTTCAAGGTCAAGCCCAATTTCACCGAGAGTGAAAGCTGATCAGGGTAATCCTTTTCTGGCGATGGATTTACATTGACATCAGAGGTGAGTGAGGTGAGGGAATGACTTGATGAAACCTTCAAAGCGTTGAAAGAAGGTCTTCCGGCTATGATGGAGGACAACGATCAGCTGTAGATTACGTTTTTGTAGAGAAACTATAGGATAGAACTACAAGCATGGTTTGTGTAAAGTATGGTACAGTTAGAACCCGGATGTAAGAAATCAGCTGTATCTTGGGAAAATGATATGTTTTCAAAAGTATGCATTTTTATTGCACTTTCTGTTGCACACGCTGCTTATCAACTTCAGTTTCGAGTTTACTCCAACAAAGCTTTATAAACCTTTTTTTTCCTTGATTTGTTTTCCATCATCAGCTCATGAACCGGAGACCAATGACTTTACTTCCCTTCCGAAGGAATGCGTGATCAGAGATGCTATGCCTCACAACATCCCGGTGGCGCCAACTGGGATTGAACCCAGACCTGCTGGGGTGAGAGGTAATCACGCTTATAACTACACCAACGGCGCCGCTTGCTTTAGAATCCTGCATCACATTACCAGTCTTTCGCCTGATAATTTCCCAATTTTTCGATTGAGCAGAATTGGGGGCTATTGAGTCAATTACCGTCCTTTTCGTACAAGACAATTTTTTGTATATTAGCTTTTCAGTCTAACGGTGGATTGAAACGCTAGGATGGTTTATGCCCGAAGTATTGACCTTTGGACCATATACATCTGAACCATCCTTCGTTCAGCACAAAACATCGTTACGATCTAAAGCTAAAACTAAAACTAGTGCTTCTTAATCTTTCTCGTATTTTAAGCTTATTGATTATCGCATATTAGCTTATTGCGTGCCGTCAATTAAGTGTTCTAGATGCTCTTCCAAAGTTATTAATTGAGAGCTTTCGATGCCTGTACCATTTTTGCATTAGTCTAATTGTGCGGTAAGTACAATCACACTCTATGCCCAGGGAAGTCGACAAATTTTCCAACCCGAAAAATCGTTAGACTGGACCGGGAACCGAACCCAGCCACCTGTGCCTTTACCGACTGATCTAAGGGAGGTCCCTAACTAATCAACTAGCCCTGATGAAGATCCCAACCCCTGGACCAAAACGTGGACGATAATAAAACTTTAATCAACACCCCGCTATTTTTCTGATGATTTCGTTACCTTCTTGCAGCTCGTGGAACTTCCTTCAACTTCCCTGAAGTTCTCTTAATTTTCAATAAGTTCTAGAATTTTATCTTAGATTCCCCAATTGTTCTCTAAATTTCCAGCAAATTTCCTGATACTAATGGAACATCCCAAAAGACGGAAAATGTAGAGACATTTTTGGAACATTCCATAATTCTTTGAAACTTCTTGTAAGTTAATGCAATTAATCACACTAGTTTGCAAATAAAAGTAAAAAATAACTACAATGTTTGACCTATGATCCTTACGTACAATCGTGCGCTGAATCCAAAAATCAAGTAAAAAAAATCTGAGTAAGATGGTTTTCTAGACAGAGTTAAAAAATTAAATTTCACTTGAAAAAAAATTTGTTTTCTAGAATACAAATATCTCCAGCTGTAATAAGGCTGTTTCATTTATTTCAACGCCAATTCAAAGGTGAAACATTTTTATATCGATTGAATTTACATAATTGTTTTTAGTGAGATAAGTGGTCTTGTTTTAAATTAATTAATAATTTATGATCGAAAGAAGATTTTGTTTACCTTTAATTAAAATAATTTATACAGTTTCATTACATCCGGATATATTTGCATTTCAGTAAACAACCTTTTTTGCGTGAACTTTATTTTTCCAGCTGTATCTAGAAAACTATCCTACTAAAAAAATTTCTGACTACATTTTTGGATTCAGTACACAATGTTGCATCGAAAATGACCACCAGCATACCAAGTTGAAATATGCTGTAAACTACTGTTATTGGAACTGTTCTGAAGTTCTTTGATCTTTCTCGAAATACTTGGAATAATGCTGAATATTCTGAATATTCCTATATACAAATCTTAAAACTTCTATGAAGTTCTCTGATCATCCCTGACAATCTCGGAACTTTGCTGATGTTTTTGTAACTTTTGTAAATTTCTGTAAATTCGTTGTTAATTGATCTCCCTGATATAGCTACAAAACAAGATCATGCTGGAGGTGGCTGGGTTCAGCTCCTGGTTCAGTCTAGGATTTTTCTGGTTGGATCATTTCTTGACTTGCCTGGGCATATCCGAGCAAAGATCAAATGGAAATCAAAATTTGCTGTTATGATGTAATAAATTTTGAATACTACACACTTAGAAATACCTAATCTTACACGTGACGGAATCCATCTTTGACTAAAAGAATGAGACGTAAACAAACATGTCATGTAAAATTTAGTGCTCCGAGACTGAAAAGTTCGAAAGTACGTTTGATTGAGCTTAATTTCGCGTCTATTATGACTCAATTTTATGTCAAAATTGACGCTCGTATATGTCAGTCTCAGAGCACCTAAATTTACATTAATTTTTCTAAGTGTGTAGTTGATCTCATTTTGGTTGACTTAACTGTTAACACAGCAACAATTAGAGTTAACTTTTACACTGTTGAATCAAACGGAAAACTAATCTTCCATTTAATGATCTTGACTTTTTTAACTAGGGGATGAGTACTTAAGGGGGTTACATTTTGATAAGTTCTTTAGTGGGAATGACACTAATGAAGACTGCACATTGTAGTCGAAATACACACCTCAACATGAGTAGGGGAAATGTCTCTAATGTTGGCCTATGGATCTAAGATTGGGCCCATCGCTAAAAATCTGCTATTTATCAATTTTATCTAGATGAACGCGTTATTGGGACGTTACCAATGGATATTTTTGGTTGCTATTGATAATTTAGTCGATTGCTGAATTTATGTATGGGCCCAAATTAGGGACACTTAGGCCGACATTACTTGCATTTCCCCTATTAAACCTGCATGTTCACCACATTACTCTTAAAGATATGTGGGCTATAGGCGTATCAGAAGCGTTCATCGATTTCGTCTACCCTTTCTGTTGCAACATAGCAAGCCTTGATGTTCACAGTTGCGTACACGTACAAAGTATCACGTTCGATGTGCAGAGTACACCTGAGTTCTAAAGACAACACGCACGTTCAATGAACGCGCGCTGAAGAAATTGGAACTCAAGCTCAACGCCGTCTGTGTTTTGTGAAGACTGTTTAAAGTGTATGTATGTTCCTGTACGTATGTAATGGAAACGTATGTACCTGTCTTCATCTTGGCCTCGGACACTACTACCCGGTTTAGTCAGGTGGTGGCCGAACTGGGTTTCTCCGATTCGAAGTTTCCCGACGCAACTATCACCAACGCTGCGTTGACACCAGTATCGACTATGACGTCCAGCCTGGAACAACCGAGGACATCGACCGTTGTCTACGCTCCATCGATGAAGCGATTTCCCGAACCAGAGAGCAACAGTTGCCAGTATCCAGACAGGTAAGTAATACTCTAAACCTTGCCAGGCCCACTAAGGACTTCAACAATATTCCTAGGCAGTACCAGCGTACTGGACTGCTTAATCTGAAGACCAATTACAACCGTTTAAACAAAATAATCCAAGCCAGGGATGGTGGATCTCAGAAAAAACGATTTTGCAAACAAGGTTTGCTCTCTCCCAGATTGTAATAAGCCGTTCTGGAAAATGGCATGGACTTAAAAAAAATAAGCCGAGGCCAATCTCTCCCTTTCCTCTTCTAATCCAAATGCTATTGGTCAACACTTTGTGAATTCACATAACCTTGGTCACGCCATGGTGTGTCCCCACAAGTCTACAGTATCAGAGGCAATGTCTAACATCGCTGCCACTCCCGTAGTTGTCCCTGACGAAAGTAGAATATCGGCTGATGAGGTGATAGCAACCAAAAAAGAACATGAAGGTCGCTGGTGTCGAGTGGTCAATCTCGAGTTGAAAAACTTGAGTGTTGGCTTCTTCGAGCACCTTGCAGCGGGCTTCAATAAGCGTTTTGGTGATTGGCAACTTCCCTGCATGCTGGAAGTTCAATCCACAAGCCTGGCAATGACCCTACTAGTGCCTAAAATTAACGCCCCATCAGCCTCTTGTTCTTCATCTAGAAGCCATTCGAAAAGTTGATACTCAGCCGTCTGCAGGTATTTTCAAAAGATAATAACATCTTTCTCAAAGTGCAATTCGGATTTAGAGACCATCCAGCAATCCACTCGCCCAGGTTCCTAACACCATCAAGCAGAACACGCCCGTTTCCAAGACATCTGCCATCGCATTGTTGGATGTTGAGAAGGCGTTCGATAATGTCTGGCAAGATGGCCTCGTGTACAAGCTGCATCCGGATCATCCTTGTTAAGATCATCAAAAACTACTTTTTGGGCAGGTCTCCTTAAACAATTCACCTTCTGATACGTTCAACGTTGATGCTGAGGTTCCCCAGGGTATCCTCCTTGGTCCTATCCTGATCAAAATCTTCACGTCAGATGTTCTTCCCCTTCCGGGTGGTGGTATTTTGTCAATATTTGCAGATGACACTGCCATCATCTATAAGGGTCGAATGGTCCGTGCTCTGACGAGAAATCTCCAATCAGGCCTGAATGTTCTATCCGACTATTTCAAAAGCTGGAAGATTTGTATCAATGCAGCTAAAACACAGACCATACTATTTCCACACTACTTTTTTCACCTCGGCTTGTCCCGCCTGATAACTAAAAAGTCCACCTTGATAATGGGAGTATTGAATGGTCAAGTGAAGTCGTCTACCTTGGTCTTACCCTTGATAGCAAGTTGCTGTTCCGTTCCCATGTGTACAAAACATCCACCAATTGCAACATCTTTATTAAGTCGCTCTACTCTCTTACCGACAGAAAGTCCACGCTTTCTCTTAAAAACAAGCTTGCCGTCCACAAGCAAATCATCCTCACCACCATTGAGTACGGAACGCAAATCTGGGAGAGCTGTGCGTTACATCACCTTAAACTTCAAAGGATCCTGAACAAGATCCTTAGGATGATCCACAAGAGTCCACCGCGGACTTCAAATTCTGAGATCCACCGCCTGGCTGGTCTTCAGACACTTGAGGAGCGGAGTATGCTCAGCATCGAAAGCATTCTTGCTAATTAGGTTAAGTTATTAGTAGTTAGGTAGGATTACAAATTCTTCTTTTAAATTCAAGCTAAACGCACCCCAACGGGGTATTCTGTAAAATAGTTGCA
Organism: Ochlerotatus camptorhynchus; assembly: GCF_037179485.1. NCBI lineage: Eukaryota > Metazoa > Arthropoda > Insecta > Diptera > Culicidae > Ochlerotatus > Ochlerotatus camptorhynchus. The sequence continues at coordinate 750,992 of NW_027040618.1, forward strand.
AAACGTAAAGTCGTGAATTAGAATAGCAAATTATATAAAGATGAAGAGTCGTTCAGGCTAATTCCTTGGGATGTACGAACAATATAAATTCATTATCAATGTAAAATAAACGCAATTTTAGTACTGGTATCTTCCTTTACATAATCTTGTTTCGCTTATGGTCATCTGTCATCTGGTTAGGTTAGGTTAGGTTCTTTATTGAAAAGTATTTCAGCCAGAGTCATCCGACTACGCTTATGGTCTGGATTTATACCTTATAAATTTAAAATTCACCAGCTCTGCAATAATTTAATTCAGAAATGGCTGAAAACTACTCGGAACTCGTACATAGCCTATATAGAATGTATGCATCCCGCATAAGGCACAAACATTCTTCACGTGCCAGGTCCCATATGATAATTACCGACAAACCGACAAGAATGGTCATTAAAGTGATTCAAAATATCCATTATGCTCGACCAAGTTCATTCGATTCCAAATCAGCTGCTGATCAAAATTTGACCTCATTTTGATTCGAACTCATACTCACTGGCCATATGAAATTTATAAGGGAATCATTATGGAAAAGTGAACGCTTTGTTCTCATCTTCCTATATCTTCACCATAATAATTTAACGAAATGTTTGCAACCTACATTTATGTAAAATTTCCTAAGGTATAACTTTGCAGAACACCCTTGTCTCTGATGCCCTGAAAGCAGTCGATTAATCATTTCAGAAAAATATTTAAAAAATTCACAAAAGTACAGTTGGTAATCTTTTTCATAAATCATTACGGCGTAGCGTTTGGATGATGAATACAAGAAGTTCACTATTCCCATAGGTATTCCCATATAAACTTCAAAGGCCATTGCAGTATTAATTCAAATTGTGGGAGAATGATCAGTACCGGCGATCGTCTACGCTGGGGGAGGATTGGGGGTTAAAACGCCAAAAAACATCAACGTAGTTTATGTATAGCCCCTTGTTACATATTCAATTTGTTCCCTCCTCCTTTTAAAGATGAACCAGCCTAAGGCTGAAAGTCTCGTTAATAAAGAAAAAAAAATTGTTCCCTCCTATCTCCAAGAACGATATTATTGTTAAAATAGTTTAGGTATGGTTAATAATTTTGTGCCATCTTAAATCTTGAACCCAGAAATAAACAATAACTTATTTTAATTTTGATTTTATTTAATTATCTTTGTTGTGCTTAAGAAAGGGAGATAACAATAAACATTGAATATCGTTGAATATTCAAACAGTATTTGAAATAAGTGTAGGTTAATCTTTATTGTTGTTAATTTATTGCAATCCATACTTCAAACGTTCCAGTCGCTCCGCCACTTTTTTGATCATTTCAATTTGTTTGTCTTCTGCTCGCTTTGCTCGTTGTTTGCGCTTTTCTTTTTTGTCTTGTTCTCTCTTCTGATGAAGCTCCATACGTTTTCGAGAAGTCAAACTGGTAGGCTCTTCGGTTTGTTGAGCTTCCTGTTCTTCTTCTAAGGCGTACTGGGTTCACTTAAGTAGCTTAGGTAGGTCTTGTCTTGGTCAGTACAGTTTAACAAGGACAATGGATCTTTCTCAGAATTTGCATTTTCCATACATAAGATGTCCGGATCATCAAAGAAGCATCTTCCATCAGGTCATGAAACGAAGGGATAGGATCGCTCGTGTTGATTTTATCTTGCGATGAGCGGGTGTCTATATCGTCAGAGAAATGATGGAGATCAGTTTTGTCATTAACTTGACCGAGTTCGCCGGTTTCATTATTAATCACCTTAGGGTGGGCCTCATCTTCTTCAGAGAAAGCTTTAATCTCGCTGTAATGAAAGATATCACAATGTTATTCAAAGAGACAAAGAAATAGGTAAAACTTACTCATCTGAAACGGAATCAGTGCACATCTGTTCACAGCTGAGTTCGGCTTCATCATTATTCTGACCAAGTTCGCCCGATTTTTCATTAATCACACGTTGATCGAGGGACTGAAGAACTGCTTTATACAATTGGCATACTATTCTCTCTGATTCCCCCGTGAAAAAATCCACATTAAGTTCACGGTAAAGGGCAGCTTGCGCTGGACTAATCTGCTGAATTATTCTCTCGAGCAATTCACGCGAAACAGCAATAGTGGATTCCTTTGTGGAAGGAACACTTGGTTCCGGATTTGTCTTGCCTGCTATACATTTCGAGTAATCGACAGCGTTTGCATCGAACGGAAATAGGCCACATACTTTGAATTCATTTCTGACAGTTTCTGTTTTAAAAGAAACGTCGATGGCCTGTTGTAAAACTCCACCGAACTCGTCCGTTCGAATTACCTTACCTAAATTTGGAAACGATGAAACAAAATAAGTAAAACCACAACATAACTTAATGAAATCTACTACCTGGATGTGCAGCCTGCCAAATCCGTATCTGCTTGGTCCACCCAGCCTTCAGCGAACGAAAAATTGCTACGTCAGCTGGTTGAATAATATGTGTACTGTTTGCGTAGAGACAAACAAGGATGATCCCAAGTTGAATACACTCTTCAGCAGTTGCATACGCGGTATGGCTCTAATGCCCGTCAATGAAATAGATCACCGGAAGTGGAATCTTTTCTCGCATCAAATAAGGGTGAAACACACTTCTAATATAGGCCATAAATGTCTCTGTCGTCATCCATCCACTGTCTGATTTTCCAACTCCCCAATCGGCGGGAAAACTTTGCGCAATGTTTATAGGAATTCGCTGATTCGGTAGAATGACGCAAGGAGGAACTGCTATTCCTGCTGCATCGTACGTATTCAAAACAGTGATGTTTTTCTTTGAGCCGGTATCGACAAGATAAGCGTTTTTTCCTTTTTCGCGATGAGCACAGCCTTCGTTTCTGGATCGAGACAAAATCCGATCTCATCACCGTTAAATACGCGTTGTGCGTCCTCTAAGATTTCGTGGTATCCATCTTCAACCAGTAGCTCACGAACAGACTGGAACCATTTTCGGATGCTCACTTCAGTCACAGTGGCACCAGCCGATGATACCTTTTCAGGTTTACGCACCGAAATTTCGGGATGACGCTTCATAAATCCATTGAACCATTTGTATCCTATAACATATGAATGATTTGAGTAATTTTACATACGATGAAAATAATTGTTAGCTTATAACTTACCGGCTTTCATTTGATTATTTCCCTTACGAGGATTTTAAGCTAGGAATTTCCTAACAGTTAAAAACAAGCGTTCTTTCGTGATAGGAAAGCCATTCACATAATCCACTGCACTATTTCCGATTCTTCCTGGGCCGTCAGTACTGTTGGTGGTCCCTTCCGTGCTTTCTCGGACCATTTTTCACTTTGCCGAAACTTGATTGTGGATCGAGGAATGTTGTACCGTTTGCAGGCCGTCTTGATTGGAACATGGTTCTGAATCGCTTGGAGACATTGAGTAACGTCCGACTCGGTGTACTTCCTGGATTTTGACACTTTTCCGAACCGGAATATACGACAGAAACCGTGAATCTGTTACCAGCACGACGATTCGATTACGTTTGTTTACCTTTTCAGTCAGTGAAAACTAGGGGTGTCCAAAATGGGAAAAGTGTGATTTTTTTTTCCTTTAATGGACCCCGTAATTATTTGACAAATTTTGATGGTGTTCATCAATGTTCGCATGTTTTTTGTCTAATTAATTCATATTTTATCATGTGGGAAACAACAAATGTCCCAAATGTAATGGAAATTGCATGAAAATCGAAAAAGAATTGAACATGCTTTCTAACCAAAGCCATAGCATCTGAAGCAAAATTTTGGTGCGTGTAATGTTACAATACTTTTAGTGATTAAAAAGAATAAAAAGCATATAATTTTGCACTGAGGGTGTTTACAAATTAGGAGTAGGTATGTTCACTGAAAGAAATTATTATTTTAATTGAATTATCATTGAAAACCCCTTGAGGGGGTCCACTATAGAAAAGGGGTCCACTATTGGTTAATATACCCTACATGTTTGGAAGCGATTGTGCTTGATCTATAATTTGAACCACCCTAATAACCATTATTCCACGCATATTTTCCTCCAGCCGATTCTAGCTGCATAATAATTAGACATGATTAACTTTTATTCCACATAATTTTCATCTCCCGGTCCCGGTCATTCACTCCGATCAGGCAAATGCCAAGCTCGATTATTGCATAAGTTCTATCAATTACAGTAGTTGTAATTTACCAAAATTTTTAAGTTACGCAGGTCAGTGAGGCTATTATCACGATGTATTTCTATTAATATTTCTATTATCAGCAACTCGAAATAGTCAAAAAGTTAATCATCCTGATTTTATAACACTAAGGAACCTTGTATGTTAATACATTCAGCTTAGTGAGCTAGTGAAATTAACGTATATATTTTATTTTACAAAAACCGTCCCTTCACCTTACATATTTCCAGTAGGTCACCATATTCAGAAAGTCTTAAACTACTGACAGTGCATTTTGGGTTCGATATTCAGCCTCAAGTCTGCAACCGATCCTAAAAAAACATCAACTTAAAATCAACCACAACTCGCACCGTTCCATCCCGGCACTTTATGATCTCACCCAGCAGAGCCAGTCAGTGGAAGTTACAAACAACAACGGGAAGGAGGCTGCACTTCGATCGATCATCTTCAACTGCTTTCCTTCGCCGTCATCTTCCAGCCGCAAAACCCCTTTGGCTTGTGCTTTTCGCTCACCAAAGCCGGTTTTGCATCTTCTCCCTTATTACCTACCCACTTTACGGCTTTTCTTCTCCATCTCCTTCTCTGCTTCGGGTTTTCTTGGAGTTCGAGTTCAATTTTCCCGTTTCTTCTTTTCTTCTTTCTGACCGACCTGCCGACTCGACTGTATTTTCAAGACCGCGATCATGTGTTTATACGTGCTCTGTTGTGCCGAACCGGCTTTCCTCTCTTTCTTCCACCATCCAAGCGCCTCCGGTTCATCTCAACTCATCAGCTGATCTTAATTGAAACGGCTTGCTTGCCCCCTGGGTTCTCCCTCCTAAGTGCACTTTACCGCTACAGATCAGTACGCGATGCCGGTCGGTGGACGAGCGCGCGGGGTATTACTGGGGTACAATTCTGCAGAGTTGCAACTACCGGGTCGGTAGTCGCAGCAGGAGCAATTCACGCTGCACACGCTTCATCTGGGTTACGACGAGTGTGCGGGGGCACATGTGAGCAAATTGAAAGAAACTGGCCCCGAACAGCTGAGTTCAAGATAGGTCTTTAGGGGAATCAGGGTTTCGGGGGGGGATTCTTGACCAATGTTCTGTATGCTAGTTGGAATGTGTGATTGTGTGGCATTGATTGTCAATTTCTCCAATTCGAAAGGACACTTTTCACTCAAAGTTCAGCGACCCCATTATCTCTTACCCCAGAGTACAAGGGAAATTTAATGAGCTCCTTTATGAACGTGCACATCTCAACAGAAGGAGCTGTGTTCGTGTTTTGCTACGGTTCATCTGAGGCTACCGCGCGCTGTTGCTACGTTGCTTCTGTTTATCGTTCAGATCAAATCTCCCTTTGATGGTATTCGATCGGCTGCTGCTGCTGCTGCGGCTACCATTAGAGCGATCCCTTCTGAGGATCTCGCAAAACAGACGAAAGCTCCCGTAAGGTGGGCTACCGCGATTCGCTTAATTACTACGATGATCAGTGCGATTATTATTATTCACAGTGAAAAGAAAGAGAGAGAAAGATAGAGACAGTAGCAAGCGAAAGAAGCATGAATCGGGTCTTTTCGTAGCCCATCGCCTCATAATGAAGATGATGGTGAGTCATGATGCCTTTGCTTGATGGAAATCTAAGCCCGTGCCGTTGGATTGTTGCGGGAACGAGGGCATAGGGGGATGGGGCAGTTGGATCAGTTTGCACCGTTTCCATTGCATTGCATTGTCAGCCCATCACGTATCTATCGCCGTGTTCGATTTCAACACAACACAACGTCCCACTGTGAGCCGCTAGAAACGGTTTTCGACTTGGTTCACTTGGTGGTTGAAAGTTCATCGTGAAATTGGATTAATGATTTATGAATTTCCATGCCACGCCGGCGAATGGAATAAGAACTTTGGGGAAGCCTTTGTTGGTCGTGGTGGTTCGGGGCAATCCTCTTTTAGAGGTAGCTATTTTGGATTTACAGAGGTTGGTATTAGTCATGCTCATAAGTGTGTCGTTTGTATTTTGTTTTACAAGTACCAGCCTATTCTACACGGAAAAAGTTATGCAGAAGACTAGTACAGTTTGCAATACTGCAAAGAAAGTTTCACAAGTACCACCTAATCCTCGATGGGGAAAAGGTAAACTTTTTTGCGGGAAATGCTCCTTACACCATTGAGAAATGCAATATTAGTCGGAGCGCATTACATGAGTGCCATTTCATATGGTCTAGCTCGGATATCTATTTTTGTATTAACAAGATTCAGCTGGTGCGAAAAATTACTAGGTGGGGTGGTCACGGTTAGACTACTTAGCTCTAAATTCAATATAAAAATTTCTTGAATTTCAGGGATCTTAACGGCAGTTCCCGTAACTGCATGTAAGTCCACCCGAGCAAAGCTGGATACCAAATTGAAATCAAAATTTGCTGTTATGATGTAACTTATTTTGAATACTCCAGTTGATCTCATGTTGGATGACTTAAAGGAAAAAATTGACACAAACGGAAAAACAATCCTGTTTTCAATGAGATAAGCTTGATTGCTGATTTTGCATTCAAAATATTTAACTGTAAACGGGCCTTCCGTTAATGGTTAGCATCCATGCTTCTCACGCTGAAACTCAAGACCCCGGAAATAATAACATTTTCAACAAATCTTAAAAAGCAAAACTTGAATTGTGTTGCTATCAATTAATAATTAGTGGGGCTGTGTTCAGACATGATTGCATGGTTAACGTAGACTACGGTAAGCTTTTTAGTGATCTTCTCGTGCATTTTTCATGATATTGATTTAAAATAAAGTGGAAGTAACCTATTATTTAAGTCATTTTGGATTTCATACTAAGTAAAACTTGGCTTGGTAATACCGTACCGTATCCGATAAAGTTATCAGATGCTTTATTCTGAATGCTTAATTACCAAATCAGAATTGAGATGAACAATTTCGTGCGTTTTATGGACGAACATCAATCATTTTGCATAAGAAAACAAGGCGTTTATGTGGTTTGAAAAAAGTAATTTCCCTAGCACAGACTACAAATTTCAGAACCTTGCCCTGAAAAAATAAACCAGGCGGTACCTCTATTCATGCTTTTAGCTTAACATCCCTCCTACAACTCTTTATTAGTTTTTGTTTGTCTTGTCCCCCCGTCTCGATGAGTCTCATCGTCGCCCACTGGTCACCATAGCCGGTCGAACTCCAGACGAAGCTAGAACAGCACTACTATTCATACTGGCGACAACGCTCTGATGAGACAACGAAACCCTACCCCAAGCTCCTCCCCTGATCCTATCCTTCAACAATGTACTCCTCTAACCTCGAGTAAGCCGCGAGTAATCGGCCCAACTCCTACTAGACATAGAATTAAGTGAATTTTGTTACAAACAGTGAACAATGAATTATCGGCTCCGTAAAGCTAACGCGATTGAGCCTTCCAAATAAACGAAATGGATAAAAAAAAAAAAATCCCTCCTACATGGAGAATTATTCTAAGGAACGCGTTGCTATGCCCCACCTTCATCAGAAAAATATCCGGTACATTAAAATTTAGGCGGGGCATAGCAAGTCGTTTCATATCGTAATTCTCCCAGTAGAAGGAACTTAATTTATTAAACAAATAATGCTCATGTTCTTAGTTTGTCATACAAGTGTATCCGCGGCATTACAATTCTAATCTTAAAGCACAAATATAGGTACTGTCTGATAATTTCAGTGCTTGGTCTTGAAATCTGTAACCTGTGATAGGTAAATTAGCAATAGAAATATTGCACTAATTTCAGCATGATCAATTCCAGGAAAATCCCGTAAATTTCGATGACAAATCGAGATAAACATAAGATTCTAGACTAATTTCAAGACCCTTAGACTGGATTTTTAGGATACAGTCACTATGATGAACTAAATATTAAGTTTATTTCTTAGGGAATTTGAAAGAATTAGTTGATAACAGCAATGTATTTCAAAGAAAAATACCAAGAGATTTTTTTTTAAGAAGTCTAGGAAAGATTTCACTAGAATTCCAAGTCAATGGTGTGAGTTCAGAGTTGAATCTTTAGATTATTAGGGAAGTTGTATCAACATCAAAAAAACATTTAAGAGTATTTTAAGAATTTCAAATGTTTACCATGGGAATTTCAAGAACGACAAAAATTGGCGAAAATATTTCTAAGAAGAACAAAAAAAAAAAGAAAACGAGGTGCTTAAAAGAATAAAATTTTCGATCACCTGGAAATCTTTTGAATAATCCCTGGAACACTGCAAGATCTTCAGAATAAAACTTGATCTACTTGAAGGCATCTCAATCGACAGACGACAAATTTTAATCAGTTGGAGATCAGTAGAACGTCTTCTGAATAATAAATCAATCTGAATACTTGTAAAAATATTCAAGGGGCTTTGAAATTCTCCGAACTTTACTGATCGTCTCTGACTTTGCTTAAACTTCAAAAAATGTGGGAGCGTGAACCGTGGGAAAAGATTGAGGGCTTCGGAGAAGAGTTATGACTATCAGATAAATGCGAGACCTTAAGGAAAGTTCCGTGAATTTTTGGGAAATCCAGTGAACTCTAATTTATTGAGAAGTTAGAAGAACTTCTGGGGAGTAAAGCTATCTTTAGAGACGTCCCGACTATCGGGAAAGTTTAAGATCTTCAAGATAATATACAGACAACTTCCTACATTTCAGGAAATTTTTGAAAACTTTATCGAAGATGTAGAGTAGTTTTTACGATAACTTAGTTCTGAGGAGATCTTAGTTCTGAGGAGAAATTCAAAGTAGTTCTGGAGAGAGCTTCAGAGTAATTCTGAGGAGAATTTCAAAGTAGTTCTGTGGAGAGTTTCAGAGTAATTCTGAGGAGAACTTCAGAGTAGTTCTGAAGAGAATTTAAGTTAAGTTCCGAGAACTTCAGAGAAGTTCCATTGGCCTCAGGAAAATTTCCGGAGCACCCAAAACATTTCTGGCCAGCGTGGTCCTGAGTACTTAACATGGTCACTAGACTGATGCGAAATTTGACTTTTTCGCTCCACAGTGCTTAGATGGTTTCAAATCGGGTCCTGCTTAGCCTCCCAAAGTTATAACTCATTTGGTTAGAAACAGATTTCGCACAAGCCATTTGAAGTTTGGATGTGAATTACTATTTGAAATCTCAACTTTTTGTTCATTAACTTCTAGTCTTTTTCCATATTGAGCTGCGAAACAGTTCAATAGCAATTCTTAAAGAAAATTTTCTCAACTACAACTTTGCCGAAGATCGTTTCTATGTAAAACGAGACAGGAAAAAGTTATTAATTATTTAAGAGATTGGTAAACTTATGACATGATCAAGCAGCTGCTCTGTAGGCAACACTGTATTTTGCAGTGTGACATAGTAGCCATGATTTTTGTGTCCTATTCAACACCCCAGAAACACCAATGTTGCCTGCTGAGCAGTTGATTGAGCATGATCATAAGACATCAGCGCATTGAACCATTGAAAACTTTCGATCCTTGCATTTAATCAAAAAGCGGTCTTGGGCAAAGTTGTAGCTGGGAAAATTTCAAGCACAGATGAAAGCTTTTGAAGCAGACCGATATGGTGAATAATTAGATAGACATGAACAAAAATCTTGGTTTTACCATAGTAATTCCCATATAAACTTTAAATGGTTTGTGCCATCTCAGTTTCTCACCAAATGGGTTCAAATTTTGAGAGGTTAGTCAGGATCCGATTTGGAATCGTTTAAGTATTGTGGAGCGAAAATGTCAAATTTTGCATCACCCTAATGGTCACCAATGTTCTTATTTTTAAATTCTCATGTAGTTTGATGTGTCACTTGAGGATGTAGGTTCAAGAATAATGTGGCCACATTCCCGGGGGTACCTGGAACATGTCCGGATGCATGTTTTTAACTACTTACTACGACTTTGGATGATTATTTGTATCACGTCTTGAAGGTTCTGGTTAATTCAAAATTACAAAAAATACAACTGAATACATTGAGCATCTCTTAGGTTGCCACTCAACTTGCACCGCGTTTTTCCAAAATGTTGAAAAACGCGTTTTAGTACAATGTTGCTTTTGTTGCAACGCGGTCGTTGTGGGTTGTCAAACGAATTTCAGAGTATTGGAGAATGTGTGCTTGCCGCTAAGCTTCTATGGCGCTATCTTTGTGTTTCAGTAATTGTCGTTTAGCACCCAATTTGAATTCACAATTTCGCCGGAATGTTGTTGCATCCACTAATGCAATACTCATACCCACTGTTCTGTTGTACGGTTTTAGATCATTTAAAAATTTAAAAATAACTAATCCTACTATCAATTAACAATTTTATGCAACGACCTCTAATCCTACTAATCCAACACCATTTAATAACTAAATGTTATAAGTTTTCTAACAAACGGTTACAAAAGATCTCAATTAATAACTGTCGAAGTGCATCTAGATCTAGAACACTAAGTTGACGCCGCCCAAACACTCGCTACAGAAGGGTTAAAACACATAGAAGAAGAAGAACCGGTGACCAAAGTCTGAACTCTGGAGTTGAAATTTTTCACACGCGGAGATTATAATAAATCAAAGAAGAATAATAAGAAGAAGAATTACTTGTAAATTGCATGAAAAGTGATCTTCAGCAAAGCTGTAGCTGAGAAGCTCCAGGCAGCAAGTTTACGTAGAGTAACATGGTGAAAAGCTAGGACGGAGTAAACAAATATGGTCGATTTTTGTCTTTATCGATTGCGATTTGTTGATAATTTTAACCACCCTCATAATGAAAACAGAGATAATCAAATGCAAAATATGAAAGCTGTTAATACAATCAGTTAAGTATTATAAGTTACCCACAATTATGGACCACTTCCATTTTAACAGAACATTCTCTGCTTGACCGTCAAGTAGTACAGTTCTGTTTTTGGTCGCTCTGTCTAGTTATTAGAAAGTTTCTACTTTGATTCAAACGTTCACAAACGTTGTCCGGTTTCGGGGGTGAGTGAATGTGTCCCACAATGAGACGAAATCGCTCGCGGAGCATTCAACGAATGGAAGATCCCGGTGAAGGTGGCTCGTGTGGTGTACCTATTTTGAATAGGTTCGCTACACTACCCACCGATGACATAAACGACCAGTTAGCGGTAACAAACAAGCGCAGTAAGAAGAGAAGGACGAACCGCCAGTCCGATGGTGCAAGTCGTGACGATGTTACCGCGACAAACGTCAGCGATATCGGCGATTTCGGTATCGCTGATGAAACCGAAAATGAAAGCCCAAGTGCGGTAAATATCAGACTACCACCGTTGGTGTGAAAAATGCACCCCTTAACACGCTCATTGCTAGCTTTGCGTAAAAGCTGAGTTCAAGCTCAGTAGAATCGGAACCATGGTGATGCTCCGCACGAAAGCGGAATACGAACTGCCACATCTTACCTGAAGAAGTTCAAGGCGGAATCCTTCACTCACGATATCCCAGGCGAGAAGAACTTCAAAGTGGTCATCCGAAGTTTACCAAGCTTCGACCCGAAGTTAATCGAAGTCAAGGATCGCTACAAACTAGCCCCAACTGCCATCATTCGGATGACAATAATGAACGAGAACGTCAAGAAGTACCCAGAAGGGAACGGTGACGCTCAATGCGTTGAAGGCCATCCGCTCCATAAATTCCATCATTGTTCAATGATACCGTGGCCGTCACGACGCCACCCAGTGTCAGCGTTGCCTGAATTTCGAGCACGGCACCCGAAACTGCTACATCAAGTCACGCTGTGGTAAATGCGCCCAAAGCCATGTGCTCCGAGTTTGCTTTCGACGAGTCGGAAACGACCAAATGCGCCAACTTTGGTGGCGCTCATCAAGGGTCCGGCAAACGCAAAGATTTCAAGCGGATCCGAAAGCAGGCGTCCTCAACAAATCAACCAGGACGGAAGAAGAACATTCAGAGTGGAGGGCTTTCCGCCTCTTCGTGCTACGCAACACGGTCAAGCAAATCAACGGGTGCAATGCGGCCCTCGTCAATAAACGTCTGGTGCTTCTGCTGGACAAAACTTCCCATCCCCCCCCCTCGGAATCTGGAAACAACCATCAGCACAAAACGTCGATCCCGATCTCCTCTCTGCGGATGAGCTGAAGAAGATTTTCGTCGACATGACCAGCGCTCTTCGTCAGTGCCGGAGCAAGCCCGAACAGATCCAAGTGCTCGGTAAGTTTATTATTCAGTATGGCGATAACTGGCGTCACATGGAACGCTTGCTCGTGCTTGCTGACTTCCTCCGCAAGCATTGTATTGACGTGGGCCTCCTAACAGAGACCCATATCAAATCCGGTGACAGCTTTAAGTTGCCTGATCACAACATTATCCGGCTTCCTCGTATCGACTCCAGGGGTGGGAGGTTCGTTGCGATCATAATCAAAAACCCGAATTTATCCACCTATGGTGTGATCAGACCCTTCATACTTATTCAAGTTTATTTATTTTATTGTCATTATCAGTGACCAAGCCCCCCACCCCCGTGTCATCCAGTGACGCTACGCCACTGCCTGGGGGTACCCGGAATATATCCGGGTGTAGTCTATTTGGTGAGGCTACCAATCACCTTATCATCGTATTTTAATGTGATTTAATGGGTTTTAATTCAATTCATATTCAAGCAACTTCCCCGGGGTACCCGAAACATGTCCAAGTGTGTCCAATGTGGTCTGGAACACTTAACACGACTTGCATTGATCTTATTTTTGAATTCTGTAGTAATTTGATGTGTCGCATGATGGTTTTAATACGTTTTCCGTTAAATCCAGCGTGAAGGCCCATATTCACCGGATCTTATTCCGGCCATATCTCCGGAACCGGTACACCGATTCCAAAACCGTGCAATAGCGTTCAATGGGACCTCAAGACCTATCATTTGGCGCCGAGTTTGTCCAAATCGGTTGAGCGGTTGCTGAGAAACGTGAGCGCATTAATTTCGTTACATACACACACACACACACACACACACACACACACACACACACACACACACACACACACACACACACACACACACACACACACACACACACACACACACACACACACACACACACACACAGGGCTACAAATGGTGAATTGACAACCTGGGAAGAGCGTTTTTCCTATCTCTGGTCCTCACAAGTTCCTACCTCACACCTCCCCGTGGTGTAGCCTGGGCAATGTTGTCCTTCTGACAATAGCAAAGTGAGGGGGTGCGACGCGAACACTGGCGCGGTAACCATAACACGGCGATCGAGGAAATGCTTCGTCAACCCGCAGGAGTGCCAACCGGCACATTAGGATCGACGCCAGTAAGATCCTTATTATGGCATACTGGATACGGCATGGAACTATGGACACGACACGGTACAATGGATTGGATACCACGCTACAGGGCTGACAGTCGTGCTATTCTGCTCCCTAAGTAAAGAAGGGTGACACCTTCTTGAAATGGCGAGTGGGCTAATAGTGCGGCTGCCCCCGTCCCGGTAAAACCTTGGCAGGCCTCCGGATACGTTCAAAACTCGTCACCAATTGGTGATTGGTGAGTAGTAGACTCAGATGTAACATTCCTGACTTACGCCAATCTGGCTCTGAACACGGCCCCCATGAAGGACCGTGTCAACCCTAGCATGGCCTCCCTGCTTGCATAGATAACCATGGGATCACGATAGGCGACTACATACAACGAGTGGAGATAGCGGCCCGGAGGGGGGACCCAACAGAATGGAGAAAAACGGAGAAAAAAACAAAAAAGAAGAAAATGAGAAAACCCAAAAAAATATGAAGGACGACGGCAAGACGCCAGAAATTGAAAACGGAGGAGCGAACGTGTTCGCAAGGAGCGGGATATTGCAGAGATCACCAGTGTTGAACCTGGAGGCAACAGCGAGTTCCAACAGCAGCAGTAAGCCCCAAGGTGAGCAGCAAGGACACCAAGGAGAGCTAGGTCTTATGCTAAGCCAGGTGTTCACACCGAAATCCAGCAGTAGCACACCCCAAGAAGGATTGCAGCTTGGGAAGACCAAATTGATGGAGGTCAGGAGGAGGATCAATGAACTCCATGACTTCATCAAGGATAAGAGCAACGTCCACAAGGCAATAAAGGAAATGGTGACGGGCATCAAATCCGCCATTATTGCTGCCGAACGTGAACAGGATGCGCTGAGGACGAGGTCCGTAACTGCCGAAAGGGCACTGATCGAGGCCAAGGAGAAAGCAGCAGCTGAAATACAGGAGACGCCAAAGGGACCTCGAAATCCACGCTCGGAGAAGAGGAAAAGGGAAACTCCAGGAGAGGAAGAGGAGTTGAAAAAAGTCAAGAACGACAAAGAAGACAACAAGGAGGAAGGCTGGCGTACCGTCGAGAAGCCAAAGGAGAAGTGGAAAAAACGGAAGGAAAAAGACATGAAGAAGAAAGCTGAACAGAAGAAGGTGATACCCAGGACTCGTCGGGAGCGAAGTAAGGGCGATGCTCTGATCGTCGAAGCTAAGGACAAAACGTCGTATGCAGCACTCCTCCGGAAGGTACGAGAGGATCCGGAGTTGAAGCAACTAGGAGAGAACGTGGTGAAAACCAGGCGAACCCAGAAAGGCGAGATCCTCTTTGAGCTGAAGAAGGATCCTGCTATCAAGAGCTCAGCCTTCAAGGAGCTCGTCGAAAAGTCTCTTGGCGAAGGGGCGAGCGTAAGAGCTCTATCCCAGGAGACAGTGGTCGAGTGCAGGGACCTGGACGAGATCACCACAGAAGAGGAGCTAAGAAGTGCGTTGAGAGTGCACTGCGATCTGGGAGATGTCCCGATGTCAATCCGCATGAGGAAGGCGTACGGCGGCATGCAAACGGCGGTTATACGGCTTTCGACAGCTGCAGCGAATAAGCTGTTGGAGACGGGCAAGGTCAAGGTTGGCTGGTCATTGTGCTCGCTGAAAGCCACTCCTCGGGTTACCAAGCAATTGGAGCGATGCTTCAAGTGCATGGGATTCGGTCACCAGGCGAGGAACTGCAATGGCCCTGACAGATCTGATCTGTGCAGGAAATGCGGAGAGAAAGGCCATATTGCAAGAGGCTGCACGAAGCATCCGAGGTGTATGCTCTGCAAAAAAGAGGACGGTAACGATCATACGACGGGAGGCTTCAAATGCCTAGCATACAAAAAGGCGATGGCAGGCCAACAGTAATGGAGGTAACCCAAATAAACCTCAATCATTGCGACATTGCTCAGCAACTGTTGTGGCAGTCGACAACAGAAACAAAGTGCGACGTTGCAATCATTGCGGAACCGTATCGAGTCCCTCCCGATAACGGTAACTGGGTTGCGGATAGAGCTGGGATGGCAGCTATACAAGTTATGGGCAGATACCCCATTCAAAAAGTGGTTGCGAGCTCATACGAAGGCTTCGTCATCGCCAAAATCAACGGAATCTTCATGTGTAGTTGTTACGCACCCCCCAGATGGACGATTGAGAAGTTCTACGAGATGCTTGATGGACTTACCGAAGAGCTGGTCGGACGACGACCGGTAGTCATCGGAGGAGACTTCAATGCTTGGGCAGTGGAGTGGGGAAGCAGGTGTTCCAATGCAAGAGGGCACAGTCTGCTGGAAGCTCTGGCAAAACTGGAAGTTATGCTGGCCAATAAAGGCACCAGCAGCACTTTTCGCAGAGATGGCCGAGAATCCATTATCGACGTTACTTTCTGCAGTCCGTCGCTGATGGCAAACATGGATTGGAGAGTGTGCGAAGGATATACCCATAGCGACCATCAGGCGATACGATATGGCATCGGTCAACGGAATACTGTGGCAGTACGGAGGACGAGAACTTGTGACCGAAAGTGGAAGACGAAAGCTTTCGACAAGGATTTGTTCGTTGAGGCACTTCGTGTGGACGGGAGTCCCGTAGATCTAAATGCGGACGAGCTGACAGAAACGTTAGTGAGAGCATGTGACACGACCATGCCGAGGAAACTGGAGCCAAATAACAGACGGCGTCCAGTCTACTGGTGGAACGAGGCACTTAGTACTCTCCGCGCTAGTTGTCTCAGAGCCAGAAGACGTGTTCAGAGAGCAAGAACGGAAGCAGACAGAGAGGAACGAAGAGAAGTGTTTCGAGCGGCCAGGGCCGCTTTTAAACGAGTGATTAAGCAGAGCAAGTCGAACTGTTTTAAGGAGCTGTGTCAAGACGCTGATGCCAACCCCTGGGGCGACGCATACCGAGTCGTGATGGTGAAGATCAGAGGTCCAACGATGCCCGCTGAAATGTGCCCAGAGAAGCTGAAAGTCATCGCGGAAGGACTTTTCCCGAAGCACGACCCAACAACCTGGCCACCTACACCGTACGGAGAAAGAGAGGGAGATAACGTCGAAATCACCAAC